>NC_060270.1:41617857-42217857 GCF_021613505.1 Equus quagga
CTGCGGGCACACGGCGGCGAGTGGCGCCGCTGCGGCCCTCGCGCTCCCGGGCGCTCCGCCGGGCCGGCCCCGCTCCCTCCCGCGCGCCCCACGCCCTGCCCGCCAGGCCCCAGGCCCCGGCTCGGCGGCTGCACTCACCGGCCCGCTCCGCGCCTGCGCCGCGCACCTCGGGGGCCCGCCGACAGGGCGGGGAGGTGACGAGGTAAGAGTGGGGGCAGGGGAACGGGCGGCGCGGCCTCGCCGCACGGGCGGCCTGGGAGGGACCACCGGCCTCCAGCCCCTGGGGTGGCCCGGCGGCCCGCGCCCCCTGCCGGCATCTCTGCGCCGCCGCAGGCCCCTCCCGAGCCGACGGGCGATTCCACCGGCCTCCAGGCGAGGCCGCCCGGGGCACTCCCCACGCCCCCTCCCAGCCCTGGCTCCCGCCCCCGGAGAACCGGGAGAAGCGCACCGCGCCCGCAGCCTTGTTCCCAGCCTGCTCCTCCCGGGCACGTGCGAGAATGGTCTTGCTCGGGTTAGGCAAGGCATATGGCATTTCAAACCCCAGAGTGGCCACAGGCTCCTGGCGACGAAAAGGGCAGCGACCGGGTCCTGGTGTTACTGAGGCCCCGCCAAAGAAACACACAGGGCTGGGATGCTCTCCGCCCTGAGTCATTCTTAGGCTTCAGCCGGATTCCTTGACTCAAGAAATCTTGGTGGAATGCATGAAATTACAGGGAACTGGATTAGATGATCTCATTCCTTTTCCGACCTTGAATTTCTATGAACAAATGTAGAAAGGATTAAATTAAATAAGCATAAATAAACTTGTGAACCCGGTTTCAAAAATGAAGATCTCTGTACAGTGTGGTCGTATGTGGTCTCTTTGATAACGAGTTGAGGTTGTTAGCCCCAATTTACAAATCAGAAAAGTGAGCTTGTGACGGGCCAGAGACTAGGTCTTATTCATTGTTGCAGCCTCAGCACCCGGGTTCAAATAGTTTAAGTGGATGAATGAGGCCCATGTGGATTATCACGAGTCCAAGGTCACTCGGATAGTCAGCGCTGCAATCTGTCTTTTAATCCACGTCCACTGTGCTTTTGCTGATTACCACGTGCTACCCAACCAACCGCTGGATGGTAACCATCACAGACCTTACTCTGTTCCCTTCACCTATCTCCCAGGAGGTAAAGCCGTATTTCTTTCAAGTTTGTGAGGCTCCATTTTTATGACCTCATAACTTTAACGTGTATGCTCAGCCCAAAGAAACGAATGTTTACAAATGCCGGCATGGCTTGAATAAAGTACTAAGAGATTTAGCGGCATCTTTCAATCCTAGTATAGTTAGTATCTGGCACGGAATAGGGAATTGACACACGTTTGTTGAATTTATAAAGAACAGTATGTATCGTTCTCTCCTCTTGGCTGGTTGTGCTGTTTCCCGATCTGTTATACTGGAAGCCACAAGGGGGTGTTATGGGACCATTTTAAGTTACTGTTTTGCTCACGCGTAGCCTTGTGCCAAACAAAATCTTTACATTCTAGGCTGAAGTTTTATTCCAAAATATTTTGTAGTGAGAGGAAACGTCCCAACCCCAGTACATTACTTGAGCAAACAAACCAACCCACACTATTTGCACTTACCCAACGAAGTGAATAAGAACATCACAATGTTTACGTACACGCCATTGAACATAATCACAAATCAGGCAATTTGATATTCTTCGATTAGCTGGAGTACGTTTTCCAGTTTCATCTTTGCGTCTTCCTTTCCTGTCCTTCCTGTTAAGGGAGGGCGATGGCGGCGGGGATAAACCGCTCAAATCTCAAAAGAGTACCGAGTTGTAAAGTTTGTTATATTCTATTATACCTTTGACTGAGGGTGTTGAATCGTCATTCTTCCAACTGTTTGCCACACTTGGAGCGTAGCTTAATTTTTTCCTGATTAGAAAAGGGATACATGTTTGTCGCATAATGGAGACAATAGAAATGTACGAAGAGCAAAAGAAAAATTTATCATAATCCCACAGCCCAGAGCTAACCAATGGTAACATTTTGCTCACTATCTTTTCATATTTTTATATCTATATCCATATAGAAATTTTTTCAAAATTAGAATATTGTTATTTACAGTATTTTGTAACAGCTTTTTTTCCATGTATTATAGCATGAACATTCCCTATACTATTAATGTTAATGGTGCCTTAGAATTCCACTATAAATGACCATACTGTTAAATAGTGGATGATTAAGTTGTTTCCATCTTAAAAAATGCTCTGCCAATTTGGTGAGTAAAATATAGTATTCCATTTTAATTTGCATTTTTTATTTTTTGTGAACTTGAATATTTTCTCATGTGTTTATTGGCCATTTGTATTTCTTTTGTGAATTTTCAGTTTATGTCCTTTGCCCATTTTTCGACAGGCTAGTTATCTTTTTTTAAAGAAAATAAACTTTTTAGCTTTTTATCTGAGATATATGTTGTGTATATTTCTTTCTAGTTTGTTTGCTTTTTAATTTTGTTAATGGTACCAACGTTTTAAATTGTTGTGAAATCAAGTCTATTAATCTTTTCCTTTATAGGCTCTATTATTGGCTTTATGCTGAAATCATGTTCTAGCCAAGATCTGGCTGCATTTTTTTAATTTAACTTTTTAGTTTATCTGTAATTTATTTTGGAGTATGAGATGAAGATAACTCTTTCTCTCTCTGTCATAATCCTTTTTATTTCTCTCCATCTTGTATAACAGCCTGAAATAAAATTTGTAAGTATGAGATAGCTTCATCCGACGCTCAAGTCACTTCTTAAGGCATTGGGTTTTCAAATTTTTTTTTTTTAAATGAAGATCTACAGATCTTTTTTTAAAAAAGATTTTATTTTTTTCCTTTTTCTCCCCAAAGCCCCCCAGTACATAGTTGTATATTCTTCGTGGTGGGTCCTTCTAGTTGTGGCATGTGGGACGCTGCCTCAGCGTGGTTTGATGAGCAGTGCCATGTCCGCGCCCAGGATTACGAACCAACGAAACACTGGGCCGCCTGCAGCGGAGCGTGCGAACTTAACCACTTGGCCACGGGGCCAACCCCTGGGTTTTCAAATTTCTTGTTAAGATCTAGATTTCTGTGCTGTATCCTCAGAGTTTCTAATTGAGTAAGTTTGGGCTGGAACCTGAGTGGCTGCGTTTCTAACAAATTCCCAGGTGATGCTGATGCTGATGCTGCTGGCCCAGGATCACACTTTGAGAACCACTATCCTAAGGCTTTCCCCACCCAACCCCACATTAGCCAGGTGGTGCTTCTCGCTGTTTCACAGATGGGCTCTCGCTCTTTCTCACCTGTGTGTTACAGCTTGTTTCTTCCACCTGTCAACCCTTTGCTTTGTTTCTGTCTCTAAGATCAAGCTCATAATTTCTCTTCTATGAAATCTGTGATTTACCCTATCAGAGATCTCTGATCACTCTTTAGAGATTCCACAGTATTTGGTACGTTAGTCTACTTGTCACCAGAGAGGCAATTACTGTGAAGACAATGAAACTTAAGCTTCAAGTCCCCACAGTTGCATGAACCTCTTCCAAGATGAAGTACTTAATTTTGTATTTACAATTTTATATTCTTTTTCCTAAGTTGTTCCCCCCAATTTGCATAGGCTTGTGTTCTCACAAAATTTGGCTCCACCCCTGTTTAGCATATTATGTCTTCACAGACTTTGAATTCCAGTTTTGTTATATTCCAGTCTGCTCCATCTCCCTGCTTAGCACAGTGTCTTGCATAGAGTCTCGTTTGTTTTTTAACAAAGTATTCCTTGGATATCTACCTTATGTCCAGCCCTGTACTAGGTACTGGAGATATAGTGTGAGCAAGATAGATATGGTCCTTGCCCTGCTGGTTCTTACAGGAGACTAGAGAAGGTAGGCAATTAAATAGCACTGGAATGTGACGACTACACTTATGTAAGGTAAGTGAAGAGTGTTATGGGAGCACATGACAGACAGCCTAGCTTGGTCTAAGGAGGTTGGGGCAGGTAAAGAGTCTAGGAATTCAACTTGTTGAGTGAATTGATAAACTGTCCTGGCTCCCTAGCCTGCTGATGCTAGTGCAGACCTGACCGGGCATAGACTCCTGACTCAGACGTGAGGCAGCTACGTGCCGTAGTCTCCTGCCAGAGACTTCACATCCCCAACGGAGACACCTGGACTCCACAATTCTGAGCCACCTACACAGCTGAGGTCCTCCAAGCAGCCAGCCCCGTGCTTTCAAAACCAGCAAGCCTAGATCTAGGCAGCCAGTCAACCCACTCAGACACTTTGCTTTCTTCAAAAGGGACAGACAGTCTTCCGGCTTTAGAAGACTCACTCCATTTCTCCCTCCGTGAACCTCTTCTCTGAGAGCCTACCTATACTCTGTCCCGGATCAAGTTTGCTGGCTATAAAGCTTTTTCGCTCGGTGCTCAATTTTCAATTGCTATTAATCTTTAATTTTTCGAGTAAATGGACAAATGAATGAATAAAATCTGACTAGACTTCCTTATTAGAATATTAATGATGATGCCTTCTCCAGGGTTTAGCACTTTTCATTTTCTAGAGTACTGACTTTATTTACAGCATCTGGGAATGAAGGTCAAGTGTTCTATAAATGAATTTGAACTTGCACACACATACCTGTGAAGATCCGAAGGCTGAACCATGTCAAGGGTGATTGAGGTTAATAGATGATGAAAAGGAAGTATTTCCTCAGTGAATAGGTATATTTTTTATCCCTGGGAGAAAACTCACTGACCATTTCAGTCTGTGGTCGGCATTACTACGGTTCAACAATATCCCATTTCTGGTGCTCTCTACTTTCGGGCATACAGGAAATCATACTCCCTTTCCCATTTGAAGGTAGGTGGAGCCATGTGACTTTCTTTGGCCCTAGAAATGTCAGTAGAAGTGTTAGGTGCTGCTTCTTGCATCTCTAGTCCTCTTCTCTGTTTGAACAGCTATCAGGACCCATAGCAGACACAACATGAGCAAGAAACACTTTTGTTTAGTTGATAAGCTTTGGGGATTGTTACTGAAGGCTCACTATTTCTTCAGTCATCACTGACCAATATAAGGGCTAAATTTATACGTTCCTTCATCCAGGGTCTGAGGCTAAAGAACAGAATCTATTAAAATCTATATTCCATTAATGTGCCTTTGGATTTTAAGTTCGATTATTCATTTAAGAAGCATTTATTTTTTATTTTATTTTAGTTTTAAAGATTGGCACCTGAGCTAACAGCTGTTGCCAATCTTCTTTTTTTTTTTCCTGCTTTTTTTCCCCAAACCCCCCCAGTACATAGTTCTATATTTTGGTAGTGGGTCCTTCTAGTTGTGGCATTTGGGACGCCACCTCAGCATGGCTTGACAAGTGGTGCCATGTCCGTGCCTAGGATCCAAACCAGCAAAACCCTGGGCCACTGAAGCAGAGGGTGCGAACTTAACCACTCAGTCATGGGGCTGGCCCCTAAAAAGCCTTTATCAAAGCCTACTATTTACAACATAACTGTGATAGCCACTATGGAGAGGACAATACAAAAATATGTGCTTAGTTACTTTTATGGCAGTCTTGTCAGGCTACACTGAAAATCCATGTAAATCTGTTAGAACTGTAATTTCCTTGGAGTATTTTCATGTAGCAGTTCTCACATCTTACACCAAGTGCCACATACTAAATGGTAGCCATAGGAGCTGCTTTTGATGATCAGGAATATCCAGTTTACCTATTCCAAACTTTGACTAGCCCAAACTGAGTAGTGTTGCTTCTCCTGTTGTTGGCCATGGGAGTCAAAAAACTGAAAGGTGAGCCAACAGTGATGGCCTAGCAGTTAAAGTTTGGCACGTTCTGCTTCAGGGGCCCAGGTTTGGTTCCTGGGCAGGGACCACACCACTTGTCTGTCAGTAGCCATGCTGTGGCGGTGGCTCATGTAAAAGAAGTAGAAGGACCTACAACTAGAATATACAACTATGTACTGGGGCTTTGGGGAGGGGATAAAAAAAAAGGAAGATTGGCAATAGATGTTAGCTCAGGGAAAATATTTCCTAGCAAAAAAAAAAAATAACAAAAAAACTGAAATGCGTAATTATTTGTAGCAATTGACAATCACAATAAAACACCACTTCCTTGAGCGGGTGGATAGGGGCTCTGTGCTGTCTTCGCCAGGAAACTGTATGCTTTACAAAGGTAAGGAATGAGTCTGCCTGGTTGACTGCTAATCCCCCAAGCCTAGCACAGTGCTGACACAGTGTAATCGTCTCATATTTATTGTATGAATGAAGGGCAAAAGAAAGGATGCGTGAAATCCATTCCACAGTGTAAATATTTGTACAATGTTCAGCCCATTTTATGTGTTCAAAGTATGTTTAATAGGAAAGATTTACTTAGTAGGCATTCCTTCTCATTGTTAATTTTCTTCCAAAATATGTTGTGAAATGTAAAATCTATTTTGAAATAGGAAAATTGATGTGGAGTCTTAAGGGGAAGGGTAACATCAAAGCAAGTTTAGCTTAGTTACCCTTAAAGCTACAGGATTTTCCTTTATTTTGAAGCCATTAAAAGAAAAAAAGATTTAAGGAGGAACATCATAATGAATGCAGGTCTTGATTTTTCTGCCCTTCACTGACTAAAATCCCTTTGTTTAACAGTTTTTAAATGGATTGTGTGTCATTGATTTGCCCATAAAAATGATGAGGTTTGGTATTTTCAAAGGGTAGTTTATTTGGACAATAGTCTCATTAAATTTATTGTTTCCATTTTTAACGTGCATTCTTTTGGCCTATTTTTCATGGCTTTTATAAACTTTTTCGAACATACGCAAGAATCGAGAGAATAATAAATGAACCCTCCTATACTCAGCACTCCATTTTCAATAGTTATCAGGCCATACTTGCTTTATCTTTTCTTTTTTCCCTTTTGCTCTCCCACCCTCTCTCCTTCCTTCTGTCTTTCCTTTCTTCTTTTTCTCTCTTTTCTCAAGCATTTTACGAAAATCCCAAGTCATTTCACTTCTACATACTTCTGTATAAAGTGTAGACATTTTCTTACATGAACACAATGTCATTTTCACACTTAACGAAGAGAACATCAGTTCCTTGATATCATCAAAGATATAAATTTCTCTGTCTGTCTCAGAAATGTCTTTTTCAGTTGGTTTGTTCAAAAACAAGATCCAAACAAGGTCCATAATCTAACCTAGTTGTCATGTCTCTTTAGTTTCAATTAAGCGGAGAAACACTCTTTTCCCACTTTTTTCATATTATTGATTTGTGGAAGATGAATTTACATTTTTTGCTTTCAAATGTTTTAAATTTTGTTGCAAACAGAACTCCGAAGATTCGCACTTTAAGAAATCTTTGCATCTCTTAGTCTTTGCCAGTTTATAAAAAGCAGGCAGTTTCAAAACAAAATAACCAGCCCTGAGGGGGAAAGGGGGAAATTACTCTATTTTTATTAATTTATTTGGCTTCATAATATTAAGCAGATTCAGAGGTCTCATATTCCAAGGAGAGACTAAACAATATTGAGTACATCGTAAGTAATTCAGTCACATTTTCCTAGCTTATCACTATCAACACTTCTTGCTTCTTTGGCTGCTTCATTTTTATCTCTGTAAGGACCTCTGAAAATTGAAGGTTAAATGAAAATCAAGATAAATTGAGACTGAGACCTTCAGTTCTCTATCTTGCCTTCCTCCTTACAAACTAAATCCTGACTTGACTGGAGACTGAAATGTGTCCAACTTAAAAACTACATTTTCCAGCCTTTCTTGAAGATAGAGATTGTATTAAGACACAGGACTGACCAGTGAGATGTAGGCAGAGGTCGTGAGGGGATACAAAGAAAGCTCCTTTAAAAATGGAGACAAAACAGTTCACAGAAAGAAATAGAGATGGCCCTCAAACATATGAAAAAAGTGCTCAGATTAATTCATAGCAATACAAATACAAATTAAAACTACCGTGAGCTATCATTTCTCACTGTCAGATTGGCGTAAATCCAGAATCTTGACGACAAACTCTTTTGGAGAGGTTGCAGGAAAATAGGCAATTTCATGAATTCAAAATGATACAGCCCCTGGGAGAAGATTTGGACAATATGAGCAGAATTTCAGATAAAATTACCATTTAATTGATAAATCCCACTTGTAGAAGTTTAACCTTAAAACATACCAGCACAAATATGAAGTCATATATGCACAAGGTTTGTGTGTGTGCATGTGTTTTAGCCTTTTCTTGAGTTTCTTAAATCATATGATTGTTGAAGCAAAAATTATAACAGTATCTAATGTCGTGCTCATTGTATGTAGAGGAAATACACAAGATTATTGTATTTAGAAAGTGGAGAGGGTAAAGAGACCTAAATGAAGTGAGGTTTTTACATTTCCCTTGAAGTGGCAAAACATTCAAACCAGTAGGCTATGGTAAATTGCATATGTATATTCTAATACGCAGAGCAAACACTAAGAAAACTGTACAATACAGTGTTCTGAAAAACACTTCAAAGAAATCAAGGGGAATCCAAAGTGTCCAAATAATCTGCAGGGAGGTGAGAAAAGAGAAACAGAACGAAAAACAGAGGAAACAGAAAACAAATAATACGATGACATACTTAAGCCCTAACATATCCATAATTACTTCAAATGTAAGTGCTTTAAATACATCATTAAAAGACAGAGATCGGCAGTGTGGATAAAAACCTTTTGATCCAACAATATGCTGCTTACAAGAAACTCACTTCAAATTCAATGGCATAGGTAGGCTGAAAATGAAAGGAAAGAACAAGTAAAATAGCCAAATTGATTTCTATGTGATTTTTTGTAAGCTTTCGCTAACATTATTTATAGTGAATGACATTTCTTACCAAATTTCTGCGGAGAGTGCAAACTCAAAATTGTTTTTATTTTCTGCTAAAGCCCTTGGTGTGTTTTAAAATTCTTTTATTTATTTATTTTTCCAGCTTTATTAAGATATAATTGACATATAATGTGTAAGTTTAAGATATACAACATGATGATTTGATACATGTATGCATCATGAAATGGTTACCACGATAAGGCTAAGTCATCTATCACCTCTCATAGTTACTATTTTTTTGTGAGTGTAGTGAGAACTTTTAAGATCTACTCTTTTAGCAACTTTCAAGTATACAGTACAGTATTGTTAACTGTAGTTAGTAGTTAACTATAGTAACATGCTGTACATTAGATCCCGAGAACTTATTAGTCACACAAATGGAAGTTTGTACCCTTTGACCACTGTCAGCCATTTCTCTCCTCACCTCCCCAGTGGTGCCTGGAAACTACCCATCTCTTCTCTGTTTCTGTGAGTTTGGTTGTTTTAGATTCCCATATAAGTGAGATCATGTATATTTGTCTTTCTCTGTCTAACTTATTTCATTTAGCATAACACAAAGTTCATCCACGTTGTTGCAAATAACAAGGTTTCCTTTTTATGGCTGAATAATATTCCATTTTGTGTATAGATGCCACAAATTCTTTGTCTATTTATCCATGGATGGACACTTAAGTTGTTTCTGTGTCTTGGCTATTATAAAGAATGCTGCAGTGAACATAGTGGTGTGGATATCTTTTAGAGAATGATTTCACTTCCTTCAGATATATACCCAGAAGTGGAATTGCTGGATCATATAGTAGTTCTATTTTTAATTTTTTGAGGAAACTCCATACTATTTTCCATAGTGACAGTACCAGTTTTCACTCCCACCAACAGTGTACGAAGGTTCCCATTTTTCCACATACTCTCTAGCACTTGTTATCTCTTCTCTTTTTGATAATAGCCATCCTAACAGATGTTAAGTGATAGCTCATTGTGGTTTTGTTTTTTTTTTGAGGAAGATTAGCCCTGAGCTAACATCTGCTGCCAATCCTCCTCTTTTTGCTGAGGAAGACTGGCCCTGAGCTAACGTCCGTGCCATCTTCCTCTACTTTATATGTGGGACACCTCCTACAGCATGGCTTGTGAAACCATGCCACTTCTGCACCTGGGATCCGAACCGGCAAACCCCGGGCTACCGAAGAGGAATGTGCACACTTAATGGCTGCACCACCAGGCTGGCCCCTCATTGTGGTTTTGATTTACATTTCTCTGGTTTTTAGGGATGTTGAGCACCTTTTCATGTATCTGTTGACCATGTGTGTATCTTCTTTGGAAAAGTACCTGTTGAGTTCCTTTGCCCATTTTTTAATCAGATTATTTGTTTTTTTGCTATTGAGATGTATGAGTTCCTTATATATTTCAGTTATTAACCCCTTATCAGATAGATGGTTTGCAAGTATTGTCTTCTATTCCATAGGTTGCCTTTTCATTTTTTTTGATCATTTTTTTTGCTGTGCAGAAGCTTTTTAGTTTGATGTAGTCCCACTTCTTTATTTTTGCTTTTCTTGCTTAGCTTTTGGTATCATATTTTAAAAAATCATTGCCAAGATCAATATCAAAGAGTCTTTTCCCTGTGTTTTCTTCTGGGGGTTTTATGGTTTCAGGTCTTACATTTGAGCTTTAATTCATTCAAGTTAATTTTTGTGAGTGATGTAAGATAAGTGTCCAGTTGCATTCTTTTGCATGTGGTTATTCAGTTTTCCCAGCACTATTTATTGAAGAGACTGTCTTTTCCCTGATGAGTATTCTTAGCTAACTCATCAAGTACAAGTTGCCCATAAATGCGTTGATTTATTTCTGGGCTCTCAATTGTGTTCCATTGGTCTATGTGTCTGTTTTTATGCCAATAGCATACTGTTTTGATTATTATAGCTTTGTAATATAGTTTGAAATCAGGAAGTGTAATGCCTCCAGCTTTGTTCTTCTCTCTGAAGATTGCTTTGGCTTCAGGGTCTTTTGTGGTTCCATACAAATTTTAGGATTGTTTTTCCTCTTTCTGTAAAAAAAACTGCCATTAGAATTTTGATAGAGATTATATTGAATCTATAGATGGCTTTGGGCAGTATGGACACTTTAACAGTATCAATTGTTCTGGTCCATGAACATAGGATATCTTTCCATTTATTTTTATCTTCTTTAATTCTTTTCATCGATGCCTTATAGTTTTCAGTGTACAGATCTTTCACCTAGGTTTAAATTTATTAAGTATTTTATTATTTTTGATGCTATTGTGAATGGGATTGTTTTCTTTATTTGTTTTTCAGGTAGTTCATTGTTAGTGTATAGTCCAGCTAAAGACTTGTCAATTTTGTTTATCTTTTCAAAGAACCAACTCTTAGTTTTGTTAATCTTTTCTATTGTTTTCCTATTCTCTATTTCATTTATTTCTGCTCTGATTTTTGTCATCTCCTTCCTTTTGCTGATTTTGGGCTTAGTTTGTTCTTCTTTTTCTAGTTCCTTGAGGTGTAATGTTAGGTTGTTTATTTGAGATCTTTCTTTTTCTTTTTTTGAGGAAGATTAGCCCTGAGCTAACTACTGCCAATCCTCCTCTTTTTGCTGAGGAAGACTAGCCCTGAGCTAACATCCATGCCCATCTTCCTCTGCTTTATGTGTGGGACACCTACCACAACATGGCTTTTGCCAAGTGGTGCCATGTCTGCACCCAGGATCTGAACCAGTGAACCCTGGGCCACTGAGAAGTGGAACGTGTGAACTTAACTGCTGCGCCACCACGCCAGCCCCCAGAGATCTTTCTTAATGTAGGCATTTATAGCTATAAACTTCCCTCTTAGAACTGCTTTTGTTGCATCCTATAACGTTTGGTTTGTTGTGTTTCCATTTTTGTTTGTCTCAAGATATTTTTTGGTTTCTTCTTTGATCCCTTAGTTGTTCAAGAATGTGTTAATTTCCACATATTTGTGAATTTTCCAGCTTTTCCTCCTGTTATTGATTTCTAGTTTCATATCATTGTGGTCAGAAAAGATAGTTGACATAATTTTTATCTTCTTAAATTTTTTGGGACTTGTTTTGTGGCCTAAGACATGATCTATCCTAGGAAATGTGCCATGTGCACTTGGGAAGAATGTGTGTTCTGCTGCTGTTGGATGCAATGTTCTGTATATGTTTGTTAAGTCCATTTGGTTTATAGTGTTGTTTAAATCTACTGTTTCCTTATTTATTCTCTGTCTGGATGATCTATCCATTGTTGAGAGTTAGGTATTAAAGTCCCCAACTATTACTGTGTTGCTGTTTATTTCTCATTTTAGTTTAGTTAGTATTTGCTTCTGTGTTTAGGTGGTCTGATGCTGGGTGCATAAATATTTACAATTGTTGTATCTTCTTGATGAATTGACCCCTTTATCATTATATAATGATCACCTTTGTTTCTTTTGACCATTTTTAGCTTAAAGTCTATTGTAGCTAAAGTCTATCCTTGCCTTCCTTTGGTTACCATTTGCTCAGAATATCTTTTTCCATTTCTTCACACTCAGCCTCTGTTCATCCTTAAAGCTAAAGTGAATCTCTTGTAGGCAGTGTATTGTTGGATCTAGTTTTTTAAATCTACCCATCCATTCTGTGTCTTTTGATTGGAGAATTTAATCCATTTGTGTTTAAAGTAATTATTGAAAAGTAAGGATTTACTATTTGCTTTTTGTTAATTGTTTTCTGACTATTTTGTAGATCCTTTGTTCCTTGCTCCCTGTCTTGCTGTCTTCCTTTTTGATTGATGAGTTTTTGTGGAAGTATGCTTTGACACCTTTATCATAATCTTTTGTGTATCTACTACAGGTTTTTCCTTTGTGGTTATCATGAGGCTTATATAAAATATCATATAGTTATATCTTCCTATTCTAAGCTGATAACAATTATTTATAGAATGTCTATTTTGTGCCTGTGTTTATATTCCTCACTGGGGAATACAAAGTTTAATAAAAGAAAGCTCCTACCCATGAAATCAGATAGCCTTCTGGGTTAGACACATGTTACCTGGGCTGGGGAGTGCAGGGTAGGAAAGTCTTCTTGAAAGATTAGTAGGAATCAGCCATGTTACAAAGAGCGGGAAGTTTGTTGGCCAGAAGGAATGCATATACAAAGGAAACAAGAAACAAACAGACAACATGTTTTGGTATATCTGGAAGAAGGGGTTAATTTTGAAGTTGGCTGTGTTTTTAGACTGGAGAAAGGGAAAGGGACCAGGTCTGGGAGGGTTTAGTTTGTCTTACTAAGAAGCTTGGACTTTATCTTATAGCCAATAGAAAGTCATTGATAAGCGGTAGCATAAACATCAGCTTTATGTATTAATGGTGACTTCTAGCAACAACAGTATGGAATAGGGGTTGCTTCCCTGGAGGTAGAGAGAAGAGTTAGAAGCTATTGCATTGTTCTAGGTGACAGATGGTAAACACTTTGAAACAGGGCAGTAGTATTAGGGATAGAGGAACAAAACAAGTTCAAGAAGTATTTAGGAGGTAGAAGTGTCAGAACTTGGTGACAATAGGATGTTTTGGCTGAGGAAGAGAGAACAGTATAGAATGAATTCCCAGTGTCTGGCTTGTGTGACTGATTGAATGGTAGATTAACTGACATAGGGAATGCAGGAAGGGGAGCAAATCTGATGCCAAAAGAAGATGAATTAAGTTTCAGTCCTGTTGATCTGACACACAATTGGAGTTTGATAGGTGGGTCTAACACTTTGTCGAAGGACTGGGTGTGAGGATTTACATATGTGATCAGGATTCAATGTCATGGCTTATATGCCTAGCATGGGAGATGCTGTGTAGATTTATTCATTCACTGATTCCTGTTCCAGGGTATTTCCTGCCATTAACACTATCAGGGATCTGTTGCAAGTGATAGAAATCCAGTTTGAAGAATTTTAGGCAATTGAGTATTGGTTCACAACAAGTGGGAAAGAGAGAATGTAACTTGTGGCAACCTCAGAGAGAGAGGTCAACGATATTTTGGAACCTGGAAAGTACATTCACAAGAGTTAACTAACTTTGGGGCTGGCCCCGTGGCCGAGTGGTTAAGTTCGTGCGCTCCGCTTTGGCGGCCCAGGGTTCAGATCCTGGGTGCAGACATGGCACCATTCATTAGGCCATGTTGAGGTGGCATCCCACATGCCACAACTAGAAGGACCCACAACTAAAATATACAACTATGTACTGGGGGGATTTGGGGAGAAGAAAAAAAAACTTCCTGTCTTAAAAAAAAAAAAAGAGTAACTTAGCAGACCACAGAAAGCTGAATTCTGTCGACATTCACCAGTCAGAGATCACCAGGAACACACGTGGAGTTAACCAAAGTTATGTTTATTTAGTTTCTGCAGCAAAGGAGAACGCACCCCAGGGGAATCTTGGAAGCATCTCACTAAGGGAGAATTGGGAAGGAATTCTTATAGGAGCTGGGATTGTGCTGCATAATTCTAAGGAGGGATTAGGGAGGTGGGGTGCCATCTCTGGATGGAATATGCTTGAGAAATGGGGCATTTTCAGCAATTGGCTATCTCAGAAATCTTTTTTCAGGAGACTAAAGAAATAAGCAGACTGAGATGTCATTGGTAACAAAGGAGCAATCACTTAGAAGAAAAGATTGTTAGTCATTTTTGCAGCTGTGGTATGGCCTTGTATAGAAATACTGTTTATGTGATCTTGTCCATGTCCCTTGGAAACATTGTTTATGTTCTCTTAGGACTATCACAGTCTGATTACCAGCACGGCTGATTTTCATTTTCTCAAATCTAACTGCCAGCAAGAGGGTAACTCCAAGAAGCAGGCCAATTTTCACAGCAGTATCCTGGAAAGGCTCAAATTAGACGCAACGGGCATGGGTATGAGTGGAACTGAAAACCTGAGAAAGTATATGAAAATGAAAGTCTGCATAAGAAAGCAGTTAGGCCTTGTTATGGACTAAATGTTCGTGTCCTTGCAAATTTGTATGTTGAAATCCTAGCCCCCAGTGTGATGTTATTAGGAGGTGGGGCCTTTGGGAGGTGATTAGGTCATGAGGGTGAAGCCCTCATGTTTGGCATTTGTGCTCTTATAAAAGAGACACCAGAGAGCTCTTTTGTCCCTTCTACCACGTGTGAAACCAGAAAGTAGACTCTCACCAGACACCTGCATCTTTTTTTTTAATTTGACTTTTTCTTCTTTATTTTTTGAGAAAGATTAGCCCTGAGCTAATATCTGCTGCCAATCCTCCTCCTTTTGCTGAGGAAGACTGGCCCTGAGCTAACATCCGTGCCCATCTTCCTCTACTTTATATGTGGGGCGCCTACCACGGCATGGCTTGACAAGCAGTGCATAGGTCTGCCCCTGGGATCGGGGCTGGCGAACCCCGGGCTGCTGAAGCAGAACGTGCGAACTTAACCGCTGCACCACTGGGCTGGCCCCTCTGCTGGCATCTTGATCTTAGACTTCCCAGCCTCCAGAACTGTGAGAAATAAATGTTTGTTGTTGAAAGTGCTCCTTCTGTGGTATTGCTGTTAGGGTAGCCTGAACGGACTAAGACAAACCTCTAGAGCTTTCTCTCTGTTCTACATAGCCAGGCTCCAACTCACGACCCCTGCAGAAGGTTGAAAGTTTCCTCTCTAGAGAGGTTGAATCAGAGAGACTGGATCTGGGAATATGCGAAATAGCAAAGGGAAGGGAGGTCCTACTGAGAATGGGAACTGAGCGAAAGTTTGCTTAGACGCCAGCCTTCTTCTCTGACTCAGCTGTCAGAAGACTGATTTTTCAGCCTTAGAAATGGAAGGATTCTTCTTTTGGGAAACCAGTTAATCTTACGGATATTGGCAGGAGGGAAGGTGGGCCCCAAGGGAAACAGCTGGGTCCCAACCTGATCACCCTACAGTGAAGCCCATGCTTAGCTTCAAACTAGCTTTCTCGTGCCTTACTCTTTTTTTTTTTTTTAGGAAGATTAACCCTGAGCTAACTACTGCCAATCCTCCTCTTTTTGCTGAGGAAGACTAGCCCTGAGCTAACATCCATGCCCATCTTCCTCTACTTTATACGTGGGATGCCTACCACAGTACGGTGTGCCAAGTGGTGCCATGTCCGCACCCGGGATCCAAACCGGCAAACCCCAGGCCACCAAGAAGCAGAACTTGTGCTCTTAACTGCTACGCCACCAGGCTGGCCCCAACGTGGCTTACTGTTAAATCTGGACAGCACTGAAGGACCATGAGATATTTGAGAAAAGCATTTAACATGTAAGGGAAATAAAACAAACATTAAAAAATTTAGAAGAAAAGAGACAATCCAAGGAGCAGAAGATGATATTGAATCCAAGAAATAAGAAAAGGATGCTCCAAAAATGAATATTCAGCAGTCAAGGAATAGTTTTTGGAAATTAAAAATGCATAAGCTAAACTAAAAAATTAATAGAAGCTTTGTAAATTAAAGTTGAAGACATCTTCAAAGTAGAAAAAAAGAGAGAAATATAAGGAAATAGGACCATTTGAGCAGGTCCCATGTTCAAATAAAGGCGTTCTAAAAAGACAGAACATAGAAATGAGAGGAGGAACTAATCAAGGAAAAAAGTACAAGAAAACTTCTCAGAACGGAAATGCCTGAGTCTCCAGATTGAAAGCATCCACTGAGTGTCCAGCAAAATGAATGAAAAAAAATCCCACACAAAGACAAAGCGTTGCGAGATTTTAGAATGTCAGGGTGAAAGAGAAGATTCTAAAACTCTAGGGGTAGGGAGGGGAACAGATCACATATGATGGAAAGGAAAGCTGGACCACAATAAAGCAATGCCTTCAACATTCCAAGGAAAAATGAAATCCAGTCTAGAATTCTATAGCTACTATTACTATCAATGAGACGTGAGCATAGCATAAAGGTAAGCAAGACTTCAAAATCCTTACTCCTGCGTGCTCCTTTTCAGGAAGCTCTGGAGAATGTACTCCATTAAAACAAGGAAGTGAACTGAAGAAGGAACATGGGGGCTGCGGTAAATAGGGGACACAACATAAGAGGAAGGCGTGAATTCCCAGGATGATGGGAGAGAGAATTCCCAGAACACAGTTGGGTAACAGGCCTAGAATGCAAACAGCCCAGGTTAGAGCCAGAAGGTGGAGGGCTCCAGATATGTCTACATTTAAAAGTAAGTGTGTAAGTAAGTGAACAGACTGGTAGAGTACGGGATATTTTTAAAACATCAAGAGATTTACACTTCTGGCATAGACCTTGAAATGAGTTAGAAAATTAAGACAAATGAGGCACTTCTTAACTCCAGGGAAAATTAAAAATGCACGAGAAAGGAAATGGCTCAGGTGAGAGTAATATGTATTTACAAAGTTGTTGTCATATAAATACTAAATATTTATTTAACCAAGGAAACTAAATAGGGAGGGAGAATGAGTGTGTGTGTGTGGTGGAGGGAGGGTGTTCCCCAGAAATAGATGGAAGTACAAGAGATCTAAACACTTTTGATCAAGAGTAGGATGTCAATAGAAGATATCTGAACTTGAAAAATGAAGTTCCCTGATAATCATGCTGTTTGGAAATACAGAGGGAAGTGTTAGAGCCAAAAGAGTTGAATGTGACTGCCTTCCGGGGCCGAAACTGGCTATGGGGAGCAGTGGAGGAAGGAACTGCTGTTGTACATTAGAAGCCTAATAAAATGATTTAACTTAAAAATATGTACATATATTACTTTGATAAAAGTAAACATTATTTTAAAAATCATAATAACTGAGAAGGGAACGTGGAGGGTGGAAATAACTGGACCCATGAAACAATTTCACACTGTCTCCCTCTCACACACGCATTCTCTCATGTCTGTCTCTGTACATCTGGTTCATTTTCCCTCGCTGTGGATCACAGTTATTGATGCTCGCTGGGGATGGAGGGACTCAGGAGGCGTGTGGCTGCTACCAGACACATCATAGCTAGGAATGGTTTCTGGCAGTTCTGGACTCATTATTTTTATAGCTTTGCTGATTGAGAGCACAGGATTCTTCCTCCCAAATCCAGTCAGTATAAGAATGACTTACACTTTTCTCTCCATGGCTCTCTTCTATAGCTGTGAAGCCTATTTTAATGTCTTCTGGACCCTTCCTCCCAATGTAGATGGACTTGGTGATTATGGAAATATTTGTAAGTGAAGATTTTATTTGCTAGTATTTGCAAATCTATTTCATTTTTCAGAACGACTTGGAGCCTCATAATGCTTCCAGTATTTACAGTTGCCACTACTATTTTGGTGAGGAGATAAAAAAGAGAACAAGTAGATTAGTGACTAGTTTTCTTATACATGTTAACAAAAGCACCTACTCATGTGGTACCACATCTTTTCAATCTTGTGGCATTCCCTTCTTGACAGGGGTTGGTCTTTGCTATTCACCTGAGATCTTGTGAGAAGTGCAGAAGCTCAGGCCCCAGAATCTGAGGATCATTGTGTCAGAGTCTGAGTTAGTCTGGAACCTGGACTATTTTTAAGCTTGCCAGGTGACTAGCTTGTTAACTAACAATCTGAGCACATCATAATTCTATTTCAGCTTATTTAATACTTGTGACAGTTAACAAACTGAGTCAGTATTTCTCAAAAATTTGTGTGCATACAAATCACCTGGGGGTCTTATTTTTTTTAAACTTTTTATTTTGAAATAGTTATAGATTCACAGGAAGCTGCAAAGACAATACAGAGAGGTCCTGTGTACCCTTCACCCAGTTTCTCCCAATGGTTACATTTTGTGTAACCTTAGTATGGTATCAAAACCAGGAAATTGAGGAGCCACCCTGGGGGTGTAGCAGTTAAGTTTTGTGCGCTCCACTTTGGTGGCCTGGATTTGGATTTTTTTTTTGCCAGTTTTGATCCTGGGCTCGGACCTACGCGCTGCTTGGCAAGCCATGCTGTGGCAGGCATCCCACATATAAAATAGAGGAAGATGGACATGGATGTCAGCTCAGTGCCAGTCTTCCTCAGCAAAAAGAGGAGGATTGGTGATGGATGTTAGCTCAGGGCTAATCTTCCTTAAAAAAACCTCCCACAACCAGGAAATTGACATTGGCACAATGCGTTTGTATAGTCCTATGCTGTTTTATCACCTGCGGAGATTCCTGTAACCATAACTGCAATCGAAATACAGAACTATTCCATAACCACAAAGATCTCCCTTATGCCACCCCTTTGTAATTACACATACTCCGTTCCCCCACTTACCATTTAACCTCTGACAACCACTAATCTGTGTTCCAGCTCTATACTTTTGTCATTTTGAGAATGTTATATAAATGGAATCATACCGTATGTGGCCTTTTGAGATTGGCTTTTCTCACTCCGCATAATGCCCTTGAGATCTAGCCAAGTGGTTGCATGGATTAGTAGTTTGTTTTTAAAAACTTTTATTTTGAAATTATTATAGATTCACAGGATATTGCAAAAACAGTACAGAGAAGCCCTGTGTACCTTTCACTCAGTTTTTCCCAATGGTACCATCTTAGATAACTGTAGTACAGTATCAAAATCAGAAAACTGACACTGGTGCAAGTCACAGACCTTATTCAGGTTTCAGCACTTTTGCGTGGACTCATTTGTGTGTGTTTGTGTCTGTGTGTAGTTCTATGCAATTTTAACACGTGTAGATTCATGTGGCCAACACCACAATGAAGATTCAGAACTATTCCATCACCACAAAGATCCCCATGCTACCCCTTTACAGTCATGTCCATTCCCCTTCCCTCTTTCCTGGCAACCATTAATTTCTTCTCTATCTCTATAATTTTGTCATTTCAAGAATGTCATATAAGTGAAATTGTGCATATGTAACCTTTTGAGATTGACTTTTTTTCGCTCAGCATAATCCCCTTCAGATCCATCCAAGTGGTTGCGTGTATCAATAGATGGTTCCTTTCTATTGCAGAGTTGTATTTCGTGGTGTGGAGGTACCACAGTTTGTTTAATCATTCATTCATTGTAGGATGTTTTGCTTGTTTCCAGTTTGGGGCTATTACAAAGAAATCTACTATGAACAATCATGTACAAAAATTGTGTAAAAAGAAAAAAAAAGCCCAGGCTCCAGACTAAGTAAATCAGGATCTCAGGAGTGAAGCCCAGACATCAACATTTTTTTTAAAGTTTCCCAAAAAATTCTCATGTGTATCAAGGATTTCTAAAACCAAAGTAGGTTTTAGAAATCTGCAAAAATCATTTATTAGTAACAGTTATACTTATTATGCACCTACAAGATGCTAGGCATTGTACTCATTTAAAGCTCTTAATAAGCCTTTGGGATATATATTACTATTCTCCCTTCTCATCTGAGAAGACCGAGGGGTGGACAAAATGAGTGAAGGTGGTAAAAAGGTATAAACTTCCTGTTATGAAATAAATAAGTCCTGGGGATGTAATGTACAGCATGGTGACTATAGTTAGTAATACTGTATTGTATATTTGAAAGTTGCTAAGAGAGTAGATCTTAAAAGTTTTCTTCATAAGAAAAAAATTTGTAACTATGTGAGGTGATGGATGTTAACTAGACTTATTGTGGTAACCATTTCACAATATATACATGTATCAAATCATTATATTGTACACCTGAAATTAATATAATGTTATATGTCGATTATGTCTAAATAAAAATAATAAAACCATCTTTTCCTTAGAGATATCTGTTAAGCATCCCATATCTTAAATTAATTGTGGTTCAAGAGAAAAAATTTTATTAGATGTTTTCTTTTCTTATTTTAAATCAACAAAGTGTTTTAGGATAATACTTCAAAGTATCTTACAGAGGAAAAAAATCCCACAACTCACGCATTATAAACAAAAAGGAGTTTTGTGTTTAAAACAATATCTTATACAATTAGGAGCCAAGTGAAGTTAATTACCATGTGAATAGTTCAGAGAGGCAAATTAACTGCAATAGGAAAAACGTTGGTCTAGTATGGTCCTCTATATCGTTGCAACTCAAGTGATATGTCGAGGGGCTGGCCCGGTGGCACAGCACTTAAGTACACGCGTTCCACTTTGGCGGCCCAGGGTTCACCGGTTCGGATCCTGGATGTGGACACAGCACCACTTGGCATGCCATGCTGTGGTAGGCATCCCACATATAAAGTAGAGGAAGATGGGCATGGATATTAGCTCAGGGCCAGTCTTCCTTAGCAAAAAGAGGAGGATTAGCAGCAGTTAGCTCAGGGCTAATGTGCCTAAGAAAAAAAAGAAAAACGATATGTGGGAAAAAATGATCTCTGTCTAGGGACAGCCACATTCATTGACCAACCTACCTTACTCAAGGGTGTAGACCAGAAGGAAGTGAGGGAGATAGATCAGAAATCTCTTTGAGTAGAGTTTTTGAGGAGGCTATTCCAGTGCTTGACAATACAAATGCCAGGGATGGTAGGGAGCATGGAATATCCATTGAATAGCTTGATTGTTGGCCCATTGTCAGATGGCCTTTGACAGGCACAGAGAGAGAGAGAGCGAGAATTGAGAATAACGGCTTCAGCCTGTAACTGTGACGTTTGAAGTTTGAGTCTGCCTGATCTTCCCTTCCTGACTGCCTGTCCTATGGCTTTTGGACTTGCTTAGACAGCCCTCATAACCGAATAAGCTAATTCACACACACACACACACACACACACACATGCACACAAGCACACAGGCACATACACCGAAATGGAAAGGATTAGTGGGAGGAACATGTTTGGGAGTGAGAATCAAGAATTCTCTTTTGACATGTTCCATTTGTGATGATTTAGACCTCCAAATGGAGAGGTCAGGTAGGCACTTAGATGGCTAATAAACATGAGGGCTAGAGACATAAATTTGGGAGTCATGACTACAGAGATGCTTATTTTAAACCATAGATCTCATGAAATTGGACGGGATCACCAAAGGAGAGAATATATAGAGAAAATGAAGGGAACCAAGACTGAGCCCCGGATGACCCAACATTTAGAACTGCAACAGAGCAGGGGAAACCGGAAAAGAAGATAGGAGAGGAGGCAGGAGAGAACCAGAGGAGTGTCCATCATAGAAGGTACGAGAAGACTGTTTCAAGAAGGGAGAGGCCAAGTGAGTCTACTGCTGGTAAGCTGTTGAGTAAAATCAGGTGGTCAATGGATTTGATAACAATAACTCAGTGTTTATATGATACATTTTGGGGCACTTTTATAGAATCTAAAATGTCAGTTTTTTCTCTCACATGGAATAGTAGGAGGTAGTTATGGTCATTATTGTCCCTCTTTTCTTAATGAGGAACCTCAATGAGGCTCAGATAGATTTCAGAGAATTGCTCAAGATTAAAGTAGCTTGTTATAGAAAACTTAGGTTAGAACCAGATTTCTTCATTCCAGTTCAGTTCTCTGATTCTAAATCCTGATTAGCATAGGAATCACCTGTGGAACTTTCTAAAAATACAGACACCTGGGAACCACCCCCGATATGTCTCATCAAGGAACTCTGGGATAAGGGCCAGGGCATGAGCATTAAAAAGAAAATAAATTCAACTCAACAAGTATTCTAATGAGAGGCTAGGGTTGAGGATCACTCAGTCTACAGTGTGTTCTGAGCAACCTTTAAATTGGACTTCCTAGGATTAAAGTCTATGCTTGGTTAACCTAGTTCAGAAAGGTCAGCTGGAATTTCTTTGAGCTTCCTCAGGCTGTAAATGCTAATTAACCCAATATGTTAATGCCTCAGTTCAATCTGCTAAGGTGTTTTCTTATAATTAGTCTCCTGCTTTTGAATGGAGAAAGCATTTCCCAAAAGACAGTTCTTTCCTTTGCGATTGAACTTCCGAATTAAACGTCTTGTCTCGTTAGGCGAATTTCCGTGACCAGGTCCCCCAAGATGAGAATCACTTAGAGTGGTGAGAGAATGGGAACATGTGGAGATGGTCACCTGTAAGTTTATGAAACAAAAAGAGTGTCCAAAACATGAGCACTTTTACTTATTACTAAAGAGAAAATTACCTGCTTTGTAGGGAATTTAAAATAGGGACTCAAACTTATTAAATTCTGAGGTACTTTTTCTAAAATTTTAGCAGCCTGTGCTTACTCACCAATGGGCATTTCCAGCCCTCCTCTAAGAGGTCCTGCCGCACCTCTTCTTTTTCCTGTGTTTATAGTCTGTCTAGACCAGAACAACCCCAGAACTAACCATGCTTAGACACAGCCTCATAGAAGGAACCTCTTTCATTTGCTTGTCATTCATTATTCTGCAATGTCTTTTCCCACCTCTTCCTCTAAAAGCTGACTGCACATGAGAATCACCTGTGAGTTGGGCTGGCCCTGCAGCCTAGTAGTTAAGTTGAGCACACTCTGCTTCAGTGGCCCAGGTTCAGTTCCTGGGCGTGGACCTACATCATTCGTCTGAGGCCATGCTGTGGTGGTGACCCACATGCAAAATAGAGGAAGATTGGCGCAAATGTTAGCTCAGGGCAGGTCTTCCTCAGGAAAAAAAAAAATCATCTGTGAGCTTTAAAAAAATATATATTGATGCCTTAGGCCCCTTGCCTCCAGGAGTTTAATTTCCTTACCACATATTTGGACTTCTACAGTAGCTTCTGCACCTAATCCATCCTTCATATTCCTGAAAGGTTAATCTTTCTAAAACCCATCTTGATAAGTTTAAAACATTAAAGGTTAAAAATGAACTTCTTCCTCTTCACACTGTGTACAAAAATTGACTCAAAATGGATCAAAGACTTAAAAGTAAGATCTAAAATTACTAAATTCTTAGGAGAAAACATAAGTGTGAACTTTGTCACCTTGGATTAGATAATGGTTTCTTAGATATAACACCAACAGCACAAGGAATAAAATAAAGAATAGATAAATTGAGCATTATTAAAATTAAAAATGTTTGTGCCTCAAAGGACACTCCATTTCTGACAGATTGGAAGAAAATTTTTGCAAATTCACCTCTGATAAGAGACTTGTATCTAGACTATATAAAGAACCATTACAATTTAATAATAAAAAGAACCCAATTTATTTATTTTTCTTTTTTTTTCCTTTTTCTCCCAAAGCCCCCTGGTACATAGTCCTGTATTTTTAGTTGTGGGTCCCTCCAGCTGCGGCATGCAGGATGCTGCCTCAGCATGACCCGACAAGCAGTGCCATGTCCAGGCCCAGGATTCGAACCGGTGAAACCCCTGGCCACCGAAGCGGAGTGCGCAAACCCAACCCAACCACTCGGCCACACGGCCAGCCCCCAACCCAATTTAAAATGGGCAAAGGACGAGGCATTTCTCCAAAGAAGATAGACCATGGCCAATAAGCACATGATAAGATGCTCAACATCATTAGTCATCAGGGAAATGCAAATCAAAACCACAATGAGATACCACATCACACCCACCAGAACGGCTGTGATCAAAAAGACAGATAATGCCAAGTGTTGGTAAGGATATGGAGAAATTCGAACACTTACACATTGCTGCCGGGAATGTAAAACAGTGCAATAGCTTTAGAAAATGGTCTGGCAGTTCCTCAAAAAGTTAAACATGGAGCCATATGACCCAGCAATTCCACTCCTGGGTGTATAGACCCAAGAGACTTGAAGACCTGCATCTGCACAAAAAGTTGTACGCAAGTGTTCAGAGCAGCATTATTAGTAATAGTCAAAATGTGGAAACAATCCAAATGTCCATCGGCTGATGAATAAATAGAATGTGGCACAACCACACAATGGAATGTGATTCATCAGTAAAAAGAAATGACGTGCCTATACATGCTACTACATGGATGAACTTTGAAAACACTAGGCTAAGTGAAAGACGCCAGTTCCAAATGACCATATATTGTATCATTTCATTCATATGAAATGTCCAAAATAGGCAAAGCTATAGAAACAGAAAGTATATTAGTGGTTGTCTAGGGCTGGAGGGGGAAGGATATTGAGGGGGTGATGGTTAGAAGTGTGGGGTTTCTTTTAAGGGTAATGAAAATGTTCTGAAATTGAATGTAGTGATAGATACCCAACTCTAAATATACTAAAAGCCTTTGGATTTACACTTAAAAAAATGACCTTGTGAGTTTTTTGAGAGCCTTATCTGGTTTTCACAACTGCCTACCATTAGGGCTTCTCCTTTGTTCAAACTTTTGTCTTATCTCCTTTTATTCTCCTCCCTGTACATAGTGACAGCCAAGCTGGACTTCTCAAGGTTTCTCCAACGGGCCTTGCCCTCTTCTTTCTTATTGTAATGCCCCACCTGCCCCCTTCTACTTGCCATACCTAATCTTCAAAAGCCCAGCTCTGCCCTCTCAATTCCCTCATATTTTTCCTCAGTCTTCTCAGTGCTCAGCTCTGATAGAATTTGGGGGAAACCCTGACTCTGCCCAACCTTCTTATTCCCCAGGTGCCTCCATTTAATTGCTTTCAGTCTCTCCTCTTTTTTTTTTCTTTTTGAGGAAGATTAGCCCTGAGCTAACGTCTGCTGCCAATCCTCCTCTTTTTGCTGAGGAAGACTGGCCCTGAGCTAACATCTGTGCCCATCTTCCTCTACTTTATATGTGGGACGCCTACCACAGCATGGCTTGCCAAGCAGTGCCATGTCCACACCCGGGATCCAAACCAGTGAACCCCTGGCCGCCAAAGTGGAATGTGCACACTTAACCGCTGCGCCAGCGGGCCGGCCCCTCATCCTCTCTTCTTAATTCTTGCAAACTATGTGAGAAAAATGGTCAAAATGACCTTTTTGGGAGGAGGGGAAGAGTTGGAAGTACATTGTATTTTTCATTTTGCTTGAGCTGTTTGTGAGAATGTTCAGCTGTTGTTGGATAGTGTGTATCTAGCATCTGACCAGCAAGGTCAGGTTGCCCCAACCAGAACACATCTGGGGTGAGAGAAAGCTGGGGGTGAGTGAGACAAGATTCCAGATGTCAGCTAGTAAAAGCTCCCCCTTTTTCGAGTGAGTGGGATGGCAGGCACACAGAGACCACTCGTGAGCTGGGAGTTCTCCCACAACATCTGCTGCAGGGCTCAGGCCGTGGCCCCGTGCGCCTGGTCAGAGGAGGCTGTGGGCAGCTCCCAGGCATGAGAGAGGAACAGGCGGGCGGCCCCTTGGTGTGTCTCCTGGAGTGACCTCCTCTTCCTTCGCTCAGGGCTTGAAGGGTGCTATCCAGGTGGTGTTCTTAAAGTACAAGAGGCACCTAATTGTTTGTCCTAATCACATGGGTTAGTTTCGAAATTAGAAATATAAGAGGGGAAGCAGGAATACAAAACCCTAGTCAGGAATCAGACAGAAAACTTGAAGTATGTCAAGTCTGCAATTGTTTTTAATTAATTCTTTTTTTTTAATTCTTTTTATTTTATTTTATTTTTTGAGGAAGATTAGCCCTGGGCTAACTACTGCCAGTCCTCCTCTTTTTGCTGAGGAAGCCTGGCCCTGAGCTAACATCCGTGCCCATCTTCCTCTACTTTTTTTTATGTGGGACGCCTACCACAGCATGGCATGCTAAGTGGTGCCATGTCTGCACCCGGGATCCGAACCGGTGAACCCCGGGCCCCCGAGAAGCAGAATGTGCAAACTTAACCGCTACACCACCAGGCTGGCCCCTCAAGTCTGCAATTTTAAGGTCCCAAATTTTATCTTTTATGAAAACTTGAGAATTCAAGAATGGTTTTGGTTGAATTTATCTCCCCATTCTAAATATTCCTAAGTTAAGATTTTGGGAACTAACGTCGCAGGTTAAGGAAATATAAACTGACGTTTGCCCAACATCCCCAAGCATTACAGTTTTTTTCCCATGAAAAATTACTTAAGTAATACTTGCTGTAGTAACAAATTGTAGCACTAAGGAAGCAAACAACCTTCAATATCTGGTTTGTATGTTATGCATTTAGCTTATCCTCTCTTCTGTTCTGGAAACGGAGAAGCAGTGTACCATGTGTAAAGAGCGTGGTCTTTGGGGTCAGATAGACAAGTCCAGACTCTAGATTACAGGATGTTTTCCCTTGGGTAAATTACTTAATCTTTCTGAGTCTATTTCCACATCTGCAATTCTCCTGAAAGGACTGTTTATGAGGATTAAATGAGATACTAATGATTCATGATTTAGCATGTAGTGTTTGGCACTTGATTAAATTTCAGTAAGTGAGAGCTAAGGAGAGAAGTGCGTACAGATGTTCTTTTCTTTACTCAAGTACAAGCCCTTCCAGGATAGCACCCGTGTCTTATTCAGTTCCCACAATGCCTAACAGGAGTAGAGGCTCAATAAGTGTTTTTTGAGTGAATGAGTGAGTGATGGTTTATTGGAGTCCCTGATAGAAGTGAGGAATAAGTTTTTCAGCAGTGAGATTTTGTTTGCATATTTTTTTCCTGCGTGGTTTCCTTTTTTCTGAGTTCACTTTGCTTGTTTGTTTTCGTATAAGATTTGAATGAAGCTTTATATAATCTGCCTGCTTCACATGTGAGTGTTCCGTCCCCACATCAGTGAGGGAAGGCAATTAGTATTTTTCCTTACTGCTGAGTGATGGACACTCAGAGAACACAGGGATTTATATGCCACGGACCTTGCAGTGAAATTAGCATTAGAATGTTTAGGTTCACAGTGATAGAATTCATTCTTTTTTTCGTTATGCTAAGCCCTCTTTTCTTCTGCTTTTCTATTCATGTAGAGGGAATCTATTAGGTAAAAATCACCTCTAAAAATCTTATTTCTTCTCAGAGAAAGCACTTCTCAGAGAGAAATGGTATTCCAAATAAGAAACATCAAAATAAACGATCTACGTGAAAGGCTGATGGAGATGATCGATGGTGTTATTTAGCTCGCTCCCCCCCAACTTTTAAAACATTTTTGTTGTAAAGTATTGCACATTTGTTCAGAAACATGCATCAACTTATTTGTACAGCTTAATAAATATTTATGACATAACTGGTACTCAGGTTAAGAAATGAAACAGTGTGACACTTCATCCTAATCTATGCATCAATTTCTGGTCTCAACTCTATCGTCTCCCCAGAGGTAACAGTCATTCTTCTTTTACGTTAATCATTTTCTTGCTTTTCTTTATGGTTATACCACATATGTGTGCAATGTGTACAATATCCTTAACCAATATTGTGTTGTTTTTGCCCGTTTTAGAATTTTATATAATCGTATATATTCTTTCGTATCTTGCTTTTTTCTCTTTGCTCAACATTTTGTTGCACATCACCCATATGGTTGCATGTAGTTGAAATTCATTAATTTTGTTGCTGAGTGATATTCCTGCAGAAATATACTTTAATTTTTTATCTATTTTATTGGAAATGGATTGCTTCCTATGTACATTTTCACGTGTGTATTTTGGTTCATATGTACACACGTTTTTCTAGGATATAGGCCCAGGAACATAATTGCTACATCACAGGGTGTGTATATCTGCAACTTCACTGGACACTACCAAGTTGTTTTCCAAAGTGGTTGTACCAGTTGACGACCTCACTAGCAATGTATGAGAGTTCCAGTGGCTTCGCATCTTTATCAACACTGATATTTTCTTTTTCTTTTTTTCTGTGACAGTTCTGGTGCTGGTATAGTATAAATCATTGTGGTTGGAATTTGCATTTCCATGATGACTAATGAGATTTAGCACCACTTCACTGGCAATTTGGATTTCCTGTTTTATGAAGCATCTGTTCAGTCCTACTCATTTTTTAAATTGGTTTGTAGGCTTTTTTTCTCAATAAATTTGGCCTTTCTTTTCATGAGTAAAAAAATAGGTGGATGTTGATAGAGAGCGGAGTTCTGTGGTCATGTCCAACCTTTTAGAAAGCTGCCGTATGCAGCTTAAGTTATGGGGGAGAGGGTTGTATTCAGTCAGTTCTCTTTTTCAATGGCATCTCCAGGCAGTTCATGAGTTTTCTGCCCTTGAGTCTGGGCAAGCGGCTCTTGGTAAAACTTGAGTAAGTGCCATCAAGGGAGGGCACAGGAAGGAACCTCCCCCTGCCATCAGGAGATCATTTAACGGAGGACATCAAAGGATGTCCCCTGCTTGGGGAAGGCCTCCAGTTACTTATTACCTAGAAGCAGAGAGCAGAGCATGGTCTAATCAATCCCCTAAACTGGTGACTCCGCTTTAATCAGGGCGTTGAAGACACTTAAATTCCCATTAGACCCATTAGTTCATCTGGAAACTCATGTTTACTCGGAAATGAGGCAAATAGGAAGAGGTTCTCTGAAACAATCCCCTGGAGGAACGTGTCTTTCCTCCCCTTAAATAAGACAAATAAGGTAAAGATAAAGTGGAGGATAGAGAGGAAAGTAGGAGAAAGTTAATTGCAGTTTCTAATAAATAAGCTGCTGGAGCATTTCTGTACATCTTAAACATCATTTTAAAAGAGCCGCTGGGCTGACTCTGCAATATAATGACTGGTAATTTCTACATTTCAACATTTTTCTACTTAGAGGATTAATCTTATTAGGAGTTTTTGTTGTTGTTTTTTAATAATGGTTGAGCTGGGTGGAATTTTGCAGAGCGTTATTTCTCAAACACAAATGCCATTACAGCATTTGATAAGCTTCAAAAAGGTAGGGATGTGGGTCTCTTGTATTCACGTTGTTTTTCCAGAGCCTCCTGCAGTGCCTGGTGCTTATTTATTGAATAAGTGAATGAACAAATGATTTTTTGACACTGATGGGTATTGAAAGTTAATAGCCTAATAATACAAGGAAACAAAGACAATGCCTATTATCATGTGAACACACGCACACACACACACTCACTACTTCAATTTGCCCATGTTTGTGACTTTCCATGGAAAAAGTTGCAAAATTTCTGCCCTTTAGAAGACAGTGCATTTAAATAACTAATGAGCAAAACTCCGTTTCCCCTATTCTATTTCTTAAGGATGCTCTGACTTAGAAATGCCTAATACACTCTTCCACACTGTTCTTAACATATTTTCAAGCACCATGTCTGACCAGGCAAGGGAAACAATAGAAAAAATAAATGAATGAGACTACATCAAACTAAAAAGCTTCTGCACAGCAAAGGAAACCATCAATGAAACGAAAAGACAACCTAATAACTGGGAGAAGATATTTGCAAACCATATATCTGATAAGGAGGTAATTTCCAAAATATATAAAGGACTCATACATTTAAACAACAAAAAAACTAACAATCCAATTAAAAAAATGGGCAAAAGATCTGAACAGACATTTCTCCAAAGAAGATATACAGATGGCCAAAAGGCACATGGAAAGGGTGTTCAACATCATTAACTATCAGGGAAATGCAAATCAAAACTACAATGAGATATCACCTCACTCTGGTTAGAATGGCTACAATTAACAAGACAGGAAACAAGAAGTGTTGGAAAGGATGTGGAGAGAAGGGAACTCTCATACACTGCTGGTGGGAGTGCAAAGTGGTGCAGCCACTATGGAAAACAGTATGGAGATTCCTCAAAAAATTAAGAATAGAACTACCATATGATTCAGCTATTCCACTGCTGGCTATTTATCCAAAGACATAAATCTGTAAGGATGTGTGCAACCCTATGTTCATGGCAGCATTATTCACAATAGCCAAGGGTTGGAAGCAACCTAGGTGCCCATTAAGGGATGAATGGATAAAGATGTGGTATGTGTATATATATATATATATACATACATATACATATTCACACAAAGGAATACTACTCAGTCATAAAAAAGGATGAAATCTTGCCATTTGTGATGACATGGATGGACCTTGAGGGTATTATGCTAAGTGAATTAAGTCAGAGAGAGAAAGTCAAATACCACATGATCTCACTCATAAATAGGAGATAGAAACAACAACAGAGAATGGATTTTGGTTATCTGAGGGGAAGGGGGGAGGGAGGAGGGCAAAAGGAGTGATTAGGAACATGTGTGTGGTAATGGATTATAATTAGTCTTTGGGTGATGAGCATGATGTAATCTACACTGAAATTGAAATATACTAATGTACACCAAAATTCATATTATATTTTAAATGAATATTACCTCAATTAAAAAAAAAAAGAGGGGCCAGCCAGGTGGCACAGTGGTTAAGTTCGCACGTTCCACTTCTTGATGGCCCGGGGTTCACGGGTTCGGATCCCTGGGTGCAGACATGGCACCGCTTGGCAAAAAGCCATGCTGTGGTAGGCATCCCACATATAAAATAGAGGAAGATGGGCATGGATGTTAGCTCAGGGACAGTCTTCCTCAGCAAAGGGAAGATTGGCAGTAGTTAGCTAAGGGCTAATCTTCTTCTTCAAAAAAAAGAAAAAACAGAACAACAACAACAAAAGAAATGCCTAATATAGGCTCTGTATATAGAAAGTCCTCAAAAAAGTATGCAAAGGGTAAACATCATTTCAACACAATTTATCTGGAATTGTAATTTAATTCATTGCAAATCAACACATCCTTTGCAGCATTTTTTGCCTGTTGGAAATAAACCCTGAGGGGGGAAGGGTATAGGTGGGGCAGATCCTATTCATCTTTGTGTTCTCAGTGCACACCACCTGGGATACAATAGGACTCAGTCACGTTGGTTGAATGTGTGACTCAATCCTAAAAGGAGACTTGCAGGAACTGAGGATAATTAAGCTGGAGAAGTCGTCTTTGAAGAGGAGACAGGATTGCTATCTTTGGATGTTTGAAGGCCTAACCTGTGGCAGAAGGAGAGCTGAATGAGAACACTATGTGGCTGCTTCCAATAGGCAGATTTTTATGTGTCACACATCAGCAGAGGAACAATTTGATCTTAAAACCAAAACCCAGAAGAGAAAAAGTTGCATTCTTTTTCTGGTTTTATTTTGTCCAAGGCATTTTTATGCGGCACCTTATTTCTCCCTATTATTCATTCCCTTGTTTTCTCCAAGGTTCAATGTATGAGTCCCTGATTCAGTAGGAAAACTCCAGCTCTCCATCACTATAGCTGCTTCCTGGGGAATGATGATTCTTTCTGGCTTTCTTAGGATTCTGTGGCTACATCGGTTGAGAGTGATATACAGTTCTACTTTTGTCTCCAAAGATGAGATCTAAGACACGTGGTAAGACATAAGTCAATTTCAGAGCACCTAAACCTTTACAGCATCGTTCCTGGTGAATGTCATATTGCTAAGGACTCCTCACAAATCAACATGAGAAGTTAGTCTCTATAGACAACGCTGTGTCTGTTGCCCTTGGTATTATTGGCGCATTACATTGTTATTAATATGTGTGGTATCTTGGATTAAAAATATTAGTTTTACCTTGGTTTTCGTTTGGATGATAAAAATCTCAATTATTGGGCTATTACACATCAATCTTTTCTACTTTAAATCCAGACCTCATCCTCTGCTTGGAAAATGCGAGTAATTTAAGAAAAGTGCTGTAACTTAGAGATCCAGAGCAGGAGTAGAAAGTGTTTCAACCTGAAGTCTCCTTCGGAATCCTTATATAATCTTAGGTAAATTACCCAACTTCTTAGCATCTCATTTTTCTACCCATAAATAATGTTAGCAAGAGAATTGACTATATTCTTCCTGTTGAAGGATGGAGGTATGCTTAAAAATTCCAGGCATGTAATATTAAATTGTCCCTGAAAGTAAATAGCGTAAAAGTGACTAACTTCAAGTCATTAGGTCATATTTGAAAAAAAAAATCTTTATTCATACTTCCAGCTTTCTTTATGAACAGGGCTGTGTGGGACCTGACTTCAGGGCACTCAGTGGCTGAGGTTTAGAGTGAATCACGGTGAGGATGCGGGATCACCATGGTGAACTCGTAAAGGTTGGAAAGGGCTGGGATGGGAATGTGGTTAGTTCGAGGGATGACCTAAAAAGTGCCAGCCAATCAACCACAGCAGGCCATCAGTTCAACAGTGCCTCACTACCCATGACGTAGAAAGGTCAGTGTTAGGAAGCTTGGGTTAGTTCTGGCTCAGCTACACCTGGCAACAATCCTGAGCGAGTCCCTGAGCCTCTCTGGGCTTGTGTTTCTTGGTAAGTCTAGGGCTTTGGACTAGATCTACACTGTCCCAAATAGTAGCCACCAGCCACGCGTGGCTAGTGAACTCTTGAAATGTGGCTAAAGCCATTGAGGAGGAACTGAATTTTTAATTTAATTGAATTTTAATGAATTTGAATTTAAATTAAGAAACTGAAGCAGTGTAAATATTTTTCATTTAAACATAAGTTGATAACCTTGCTAGGCTACATTACATTTCACTTTAACCATTGAAAATTTAGCATCCTTATTGAGATGTGTTGGAAATGTAAAATTTACTCCGTATTTCAAAGACAGGATGAAAAAGATGAAAATATCTCATTAATAGTTTTTTTTTGCATTGGTTACATGTTGAAATGATAATATTTTGGATATATTGGGTTAAATAAAATGTATTTTTTTTTTTGAATATTGGCACCTGAGCTAGCATCTGTTGCCAATCTTCATTATTTTTTTCCTTTTTCTGTCTCCCAAAGCTCCCCAGTACATAGTTGTGTATCCCAGTTGTAGGTCCTTCTGGCTCTGCTGTGTAGGACGCCCCCTCAGCATGGCCTGATGAGTGGTGCCATGTCCACACCCAGGATCTGAAATGGTGAAACCCCGGGCCGCTGAAGCGGAGCCTGTGAACTTAACCACTCGGCCATGGGGCCAGCCCCTAAAATGTATTATTAAAATTAATTTCACCTGTCTCCTTTTTAACTTCTTTAAATGTGGCTGCTAGAAAAATTTGAATTACATACGTGGCTGACATTGAAGTCTACCAGATAGTGATGGCTGGATGATCTCAATCACATCTTCCAACAATGAAGCCTGTTGTGCTAGGTAGCTATTGTGAAAGTTCAGCTTTGAGTGGCGTGGAGCATGAATTTCAAAGTAGAGAATGTGAATTATAAGCCCCACTTGCTAGCTGTGTGATTTTGGTCAAGTTACTTAACCTCACTGGGCCTCAGTTTCCTCATCTGAGGAACAGAGAGAAACACATCTACCTGACAGACCTGTCATAAGAGTTAAATGAAATAGTATACATAAGGTGCCAAGCACAGTGCCTGTGACCATGTTGAAATAATTCTCCCTAATCTTCTCATCTCTCTGATGATAATTTTGTGTGTGCGTGTGTGTGTGAGGAAGATTGGCCCTGAGCTAACATCTGTTGCCAATCTTCCTCTTTTTGCTTGAGGAAGATTGTGGCTGAGCTAACATCTGTGCCAGTCTTCCTCTATTTTGTATGTGGGACACCACCACAGCATGGCTCGATGAGCAGTGTGTAGGTCCACACTCAGGATCTGAACCTGTGAACACTGGGCCACCAAAAGGGAACCCACGAACTTAACCACCAGCCACTGGGCCAGCCCCCATGATTGTAATTTTTAATACCTGTGAGTGAGGACCAAAAGGGGAAACCAGGACCTGAGGGTTTTAGCATAAGCAGTGGTTCTTATAAAGAGCCAAGGCGAGAAGAGGTGTAGCGCTCATGAGACACGTGCGCTCTGTTAACAGGAATCAGCTATAGTCAGCTTTGATTTTTGTGATCCTGGTGCCCAATTTCTGGCTGTGCACACTCATATCTCGCTCTCCTTTTTCTCTTTCGTTTTTGCCCTGACAGTCTTTCTATTGCCTTATATATCAGGCTTTTGAAGCTTCCTGCTTTGGGGATGTAGGAATGTTGAGAGACATAATTCAGACTGTTTGGGAAAGAAAATGTGTGCCTCTCCCTCCCTGGGGATCACTGTGGACCACGGAGGTTCCTAGGAGGCAGGTGAGAAAAAACACTTCATGGCAGGTGCCGGTATCGTCTTACTTTGTGTAGGTTCTTCTTGTCCTCCCCTCCACCCTAACTCCCGACAGAGGTCCCCAGACAGAATGATGAAAAATAAAAAAGGCAAGAGATCTACAGAACACTTCCTTTAGGAAATAGGGCAATCTGGAGTGTTAAATGTGACAGACTGATGGCATATTATAGGTTTATTTAATCAATATTTATTCATTGTAAGTTTTATTTAATCAATATTGATTATTCATAGTGATGAGGAGAATAAGTGTTGGGGTCAGCAAAACCTGGATTTGAATGTTAGTGGTGATACTTACTACCGTGTATTCTTGGGAAGTTACTTAACCTCTCTGAGCCTTAATTTCCTCATCTGATGGTTGCATCTAATACTGCCTACCTCAGAGGATGGTTGTAAGGATTGACTGAGGTGATGTACAGTGTCTGCGACATGGTGAGGGCTCAAGAAATGATAGTTACTATTATTTTGTTCTCGTACTATTTCTTTAGTTATTACTCAATTATTATAATTTAACAAACACACAAAACTAGGTTTTTTGAGCACCTTTTCATCTCTTGCCTGATTTCTGTTCTGGTTATTTTATTTCTTTGTTATCTGTGTAATCTATTTACTTTGATGCTTAAAGCAAAGAATTAGAATATAAATCAAGAAAGAAAATATCCTCACTTGTGACCTATAACTCTAAATATGACCTTATCTCGGAGGGTACCATTTTCAGTTATGCTGCCCTGTGGGAGGTTGAGGTGGGATTCTTCTGTGTATCCCATGAGAGTTAACTACCGCAACTGAGGTCATTGATGGCCTCAGCCCCCTTGGCAAGAGTAGAGATGCTCAAACACCTCAGATGAACTCGGTACTAAAGTTTCCCCTTTAGAAAATGGAGAAATCACTGGAGGGATTGAAAAAACGCATTTAATCACCTGTTGGATTTACTCCTCGACGCCAGCCAATCAACTGCAAATTCCTAGGAAGAAAAGGCAAGAGGAATAATCATCAGCCCTTGTGGACTCTGGAGTCACCTGCTCCATGGGCTGTGGAGCATCGAAGGTCAGCGCCACACTTCATTACTGCCCAGGATCTGTGCTTTGGGGGCGGATCTGGAAGCCAAGCGATCCTCCTTTGATCTCGTATTAATTGCTTCCCAAAAGCGCTTCCTGATGCACAGGAATGCGGCATGCAGAAATGCCAGAGCAGCTGAGCCCCGGGCCTGCTGCTCCATGACCTGGGGGAAGCTGTGGATGTCAAGCAGGATGGATAGAGCCATTTCATGACTTGATCAGGTTCCCACGACCCCTCACACATACCTTTCTTCCTGCACCTGTCAGGCATAACTATTCCTTTATAGCTCTCTCACCAGCAGGAACACCTCTGGCAGTGTTGCGGACTCCCAGGGGCACCATTCACATGGTAGGTGGTGTGCATGGTGCCTCCTGGAGGTGTGCAGTGCACAGCCTGAGCAGCCCCTCTGCGGCGGCTCTACCTGAGGGTAGGGTGGCATGGGTGGGTAGCAGATTGGCCTTGTACATCTTTTATCCTGCCATCTGGTACGCGCGTGGGAGGTGCTCAACAAATGTTTTTTGAATGAATGACACTGGCTTTACCATTTTATTTATTTATTTATTTTGAGGAAGATTAGCCCTGAGCTAACATCTGCCGCCAATCCTCCTCTTTTTGCTGAGAAAGACTGGCTCTGAGCTAACATCTGTGCCCATCTTCCTCTACTTTATATGTGGGATGCCTGCCACAGCGTGGCTTGATAAGTGGTTCATAGGTCTGTGCCTGAGATCTGAACTCGCGAACCCTAGACCACCGAAGCAGAGCACACTAACCACTAAACCAGTGGGCCAGCCCCCCATTTATTTTAATTTTTTTTAAAGATTTTATTTTTCCTTTTTTTCCCCAAAGCCCCCTGGCACATAGTTGTGTATTTTTAGTTGTGGGTCCTTCTAGTTGTGGCATATGGGACGCCACCTCAGCATGGCTTGATGAGCAGTGCCATGTCTGCGCCCAGGATTCGAACTGGTGAAACCCTGGGCCGCGGAAACGGAGCGCCCGAACTTAACCACTTGGCGACAAGGCCGGCCCCCCATTTATTTTAGTTTGACCCATTTTCCTAATCTGTGGACCTTTTCATCTAGTTAATTATCCTATTATTATGAGGTTCCCCCCACCTTCCATCCAGGAAAGTGCTTCAGGTTTAAAGGGTTTATGTTATTGATGTTTCTTGTGCATCCAGCAAAACTTCTAGAAAAGTGCTTACACATGGGGGGAGCTGGGGGTCTGCCTGCTGCAGTGGCTGGGCCTGGAGGGCTGGTTTGGTCCATGCTCGACCCACTTTTGATGCTGAGAAACAACTCACTGACCTTCTGGACTCATTTTCAATGTCACAGACATGGCTCTGGAAAAGAAACCAAGTTTATATCTTCAGAATATAATAGCATTGAGTTTGGGTCACAGCTGCGGCAAAATCAACCAGAAGCAGATACACAGTATGTAAACAAAGGGGGGATGAATTCCATCCATTTTTTCTAATTTGGAATATGGAGCTGAGGAGTGAGGCTGTGGGTGGATTATTTGTCTTGGATTCTTCTGATTTCTTGAATTCACATTTCACTGAGGAGAAATTTAGGCTAGAATGCTAATGGTACCAGGATGGGAAAGCCCCCTAGCTGTGCCCTCTCCTCTGAGTTTTCCCAGTTCAGGTGGAGAAACAGTGACTGAGCACTCCCCAGGGGTCGGGCTTGGGTGGCCTTTGGGGTTTTCGCTTCCTCCAGATTCTCTCCCCTCACTCTGCAAGGCTCGTGTTCTAGGGGAAAAGAAGCCACATCCTCCGTGTGATTTTGAAGAAACTGAGCTGCCTAGACCTAAGTTCACCTGATCTGCTTCTTGATTGTTGAAAAGGAACACAGAGGCAATTAGAAAATCCTTTTCTCCTGACAGAGCCTGGCTTTCAAAATCTAGTGTGCTGCCGCAGACCCCACATTCACATATTTGGATGTCAGAGACTGAATATTGTCTGTTTTTTCCTGACATTCCTGTTGTAAAAATCCTATCCCCCTTCTGTCTGCCTAGTGCCCCAGAGAGCTGTTTGTCTCTCCGCCTGACAAGAAGGAGGAAGACACATGTGGCGATGCAAAAGAGGAAAATCCATTCATGTATTTTAAAAATGTTTCCTGTAATAACAGAATTCATGTCGAGGCAAGAGGCTCAACAAGTCCTTGGCTTCCCACAGGACAGAGAACATTCCATGGAGAAGATGGAGAGAGATGCTGTACCAAGTGTTAGGACATGAGAAGATGGTTTCCCCTCAAATTTCCCAGGCAACTTGTGCTGTCGTCTTCCACTTGACCCCTGACCCCACCCATGTCAGTTACCCCACCCAAAAGGGAATCATAGCAGGGCACATATAGGTAAGCAAAATAAAGCTGCTATAATTCTCTTCCTGAGGAGCAAATGGAAATAAGCTGAACTTATTAATAAAGAGTTAGCAAGAGTTGACAGGCCGTGCTATAGAACACAATTTGGAAAAGGGTAAATAAATCTTTGCATTTGGTGCTTGGAATCCAGTCCAGGATTATGATTTCTGGGGTTTCCTTTGTAGCTTCTTTTTTTTTTTAACTTGGCAGGGAAATATAGCCTAGATATTTCAGCTTGGATGAACTAGATGGGGTAATCCATGATGTTGCTGATCATTTTTGCCCGTGTGGCTGCAAAGCCAGGCACCTAATTGTGTGCTCTGGAAAGAACTATGGTGTAACATGTTCTTAAACAGAGGGCTGTTTCCGTGCTGCCAAAATAATGGATGTCTGATAATTTAACTTTGCCAATACTTGGTAGATAGTTATTGGCTTCAATTTATGACTAATTGTTATAAAGAACAAATTTGATTTTATTTAATTTGATTAAATTTAATATTTTTGTAAAACTTCCTTTTACCTAAACGGCTTAGAAATTGACTCTTTTTCAGAGACAAATGAGGGAAGCTCAGCTCCATCTAGCTTCAGCAAAAAGTGATTTTATTGACTCGTGTAATATACAAGGAAGTGCAGCCAGGAGTGGATTAGCTTCAGGCACAGCTGGATCTAGGAGTTCAAACATTATCATCCAGGCAACTTTCCTCTCTCTACCTTTTTGTTTCTCCTTGTCTGTTCTACAGGCAGATTCCTTGCAGGTGGTAGGCAAGATAGGTGACAATGGCCCTAGGCCCATATTCTCTAGCTTAGCAACCCTGAGTGAAAATAGGTTTCCCTTCCATTGTCCCAACATTACCCTCAGAGAAGACTCATTTGCTCTGCCTGAGCCATGTGTTCATCTCTGAACTAGTCCCTGTGACCAGGAGGATGGTACACGTGAACTGGATAATGTGGGACAAGTGCTCATCCTTGTGATGGAAATGGCAGGTATGAACCCCAGAAAAAGTTCATTTATGTCTAATTGGCTGTCATTCAGTCACATGCCCAGCCCGGAATCACACACCTGACCAAGGGAATGTGATGCTCTAATTGGCCACGCCTGAGTCACCTGTGTCAGCTCTGGAGACGGAGACATAGGATCAGAACTGATAGTGAAGGAGGGGCGCTGCCATAAGGAAGGCGGGCCACTGGCAGCAGGGGTGGTAGAAGCTGGTTAGCTAAAATCAAAAATATTAAGAGATTTCAATAAATTTTACATTTATTGTTTAAACCTTCTGAGGTTGGATTTGTTTTCTTTTCTCTGTGACACTGTGAGAGCTAAGAAAACTTAAGTTTACCCTGGTTACAAATATCTATCTTTATAGAGTGTTTTTGATTTTACAAAGTTCTTCCACTGACCCTTATAACAACTCCGTGAAGTTTGTAACTATTCTCATTCTCCAGGTGAGGAAACCAAGGTACAGAGACGTTAAATGACTAACCGCACACTGTGCAACTCTAACCAGAGGAGCCAGCACGGCCATAACCTAGGCTGGCTGACTCGAGTCCTTGCATCTCCCACTCTGCCCTGCGAGAGAGAAAGAAGGCTCGGTGGAAGCAGTTCCAGTGTGACCGGGAGCAGGCACAGATTGAAGAGATGGTTCAGAGGAGTTCCAACAGACTCCAGTGACTCACGGGCAGGGGGTGGAGGTGGAGGGGGTGGTGAAGGACAGGAGATGACTCAGCCAACCAGCTTGGGTGACTGATGGGGTGGCTGCTGCTGCCGTTAATTAAGATAAAGCTCACGGGCGGAGATGATTCCCAGCCTCTCAGGTACATCCCCCCTCCCACTTCAGTTCTTGAGCCTCTCCTGATGAGACCCCACGATAACCACCCCCTTTTCCTACGCCGTCTGCTATCCGGTGGGCTCCTTCTTCCAGCCCTGGGACCCAGTGTTCTAGCTGGATCTAGCTTTTATGGTGGTCTGGTGGTCTAGGCTTTAGGTCTTCTCTCAGAGTTCCTCCAGGACTCAGGTTCCTTTGCTGCCAGCTTGGACCTGCGGCTTGGTGACCCTGGGACAGAGTCTTGGGGCTTGGGTGGGCTAAGTTGCAGCACACAGTAAGCCTCCTTTCCTGCCTCAGTTTCCCCTCCTTAGTCCTAACACTTCAGTGCTGCCTTGAGGACTGGTCCAACGGCTGAGCCCTGGTATTCTACTCAGCACTGGCCATCCCCTTCTCTCTGGCTTTCTGGCATGTTGATTGGAACCATACCTCACACGGATAAATATCCCCCCAGTGATGAGCTATCATCCTGACTCCTGAATATTGGCCACAGCTTGGATGCCCCGGAGCGTTGCTCTGCTTGACTATGTACATGACCAGGGCCCCTGGGCTTGCCTCTTCCAAGACTTTTAGAACCTGCTTCCTCCCCGACTTGAGTGTCTCTCCCATTGTCAGGTCTATTTTTGTTCCCCCTGCTGACCAAATTTTTCCCACCCTGGAGCCTTTGTACTGGCTGTACCTGCCTGCAGTGCTCTGCTCCCTGGCTCGGTTGGCTTTTCCTTGCCATTCAGGTTCCTGCTTAGATGCCATGTTCCTATTCAGTGTTGCCTGCCCTCTTACCATCTCTTTCTATATCATCACCCCATTCTCTTTCCTCATCACACTATTATATTTGGACTTAGTTTTTTTGAGTCCTTGTTTCTTGTCTGTTTTCTCGCTGGAATAAAAGCTCCTAGGAGGCGGGGACCTCCCCTATTATGCTGACTGCTATATTTGAAGGTCTAGAACAATGCCTGCTACAAAGTAGGTGCTCAATAGACTATTTATGGAACATTGCTGCATGATTCTTGATGGCTGAGACCACACCATGTCTAGTCTACACCAGAGGGAGAAGATGCAATGCATTTTGTGCAGGCTGACTTGGAGGGCTGTCCACTTGGAGCCGTCTGCTCCCTCTGCCAGAACTGTGTACCTAGTCTGTGAAGCAAACTGCTAGATTCAGCTCAGACTTATCCTCTCAAAAACTTTCCCTTGCCCTGACCCCCGGAGCAGTACTAGGCGTCCCTTCTTCTTTGCTCCAGAGCCCCTCTCTCCAAACTTGAATTACCCACCTGTCACATAGCACTGGATACTTGTTTGTTTACCTATCTTTCTCCCCAGATAGACTGTGAGCTTTTTGCCAGCAGGAATTCTGTAGGGTTTGTCTTTCTGGTGTCTAACACAGAGTTACAATTCAATTCCACAATTATTTGTGTGGGAATGTACAAGTTGGTGAGTGCATTAGCAAACTGGGTGTATGAATCTGTTGTGCAAGAGATAAGTCTGAGTTAGTGATGCAATAATAAAATTAACTGATTAATAGCCATTTATCCAAAAACCATGTCACTGAAGAAAGAAGCCTTTGAAACTTTGACCACTCATCTGCAAAAGAGCTCACGTCATCATTATTGTGGCAAGTAAAGTTCATCTGAGCCATCCTCCTATTCACATCCTCCTATTCACATGCTCCTATTCACAAGCTGAGGATAGATGTCTAAAGAGTTATGTGTCCTGACCCACTTGGGAGAACTCCAGAGTCATGCTTCTGACATTCTCAGCTCTTGAACAACGCTGTTTTCATCTAAACTGAGCTATAGTCACTGGCTCTTATGAAGTAAGCCTCATTAATCAGAAAATTGTCTGTCCTGGGGAGGGCGCCTACCTCATCCAGCCCACATGGAGATGTAGTGACGCACAACCTGAGAGTGGGCTCAGGCTCATTCTACTCACTTTCAATTCATTGCCCGTTTGATTTTGTGCATCCCTTGGCCCACTGTATTAGCACAGATTTGAGATCCAAAGAGATACTTCATTTGGTAATTTTATGTAATGCCATCCCTGAGATGAAGTTTTAATTGTGAAAGAAAATTAGTTGTTTACTCACCAACGATTTATAAGTTGTGGACTACGTTGCAGGCATTGTGCTGAGAGTGGAGGACACAGATGAGTAAGATAGACTCCTGGCCTTTGAGGAGCTGATAGTCTAAAGGGCAATGCAAGACGAGAGGGCAGATGAGCACAGTCTGATTAGGTGAAGGCCCTGGTAGGGCGAAGTCTTGGGGGATGAATACAAGCTGGTCCGACAAAGGGTGGAGGGCAGGGAGGGAGTAGCAAGAACAAAAGACAGGAGAGCGTGGACAGGAGGGGTGTAGACCAAACCAGAGCAGTCTCGGCTGGCCGTGTAAGGCACTTGGATTTTAACCTATAGACCAGCACTTTCCATAACGTGTTTGAAGGAAACTTGTTCTGTGTGATGATAATTGCTCTTGTACAGTAGAAGGATCTCATGGTTAACCAAATTTGGGGAACATTGATTTCAAAGACAGTATTACTGTACTGTTCCATTGGTATCTTTTTATGGAGCACTGTGCCTCATCCTGTGATAGGCAGGGTGGATGCAGAGGAGAGCAAGACACACTGTCCTGTGCTCATGGGGCTTGCAGGCCAACAAGGAAAGTAGGAATTACACAAATGGCTGCCAATGATTTGTTACGTGTTTATAAGTGAGACAAGTCCCAGAAAGGAGACTGCGTTATAGAATGTAGGATAGAGTGGTTAATAAGAACAAGAGTTAACATTCATTTAGCCCATGTCATGAGCCTGACATCGGACTAAGGGCTTCACAATCATTATTATGTTTAAACAAAGCTAATTGGGGCACGATGCTAATTTGCTTGGTTCGACATAGCAATAGGGTGTTTCTCAAGCGGGTTTGACCACAGGAATGTTTTTTTCACATGACACCCATTCAGTTCTGTGGTGGTTTGGGTATGGGGAGCCACTGAAGGTTCTCAGCTGGGGAGAGAGACTGTCAAGTTTAATTTTCCAAATGGCAGAAAGCATTTGCTTTGTGCTCCTGGTAACTCAAAAATGGCCAGAAACTTTAGAAAGAGTTTAGGGATCCTCAACCTTTGCCAGTGAATAAAAATTATCTTCACTTTTGAAAATACTGACCTACGAAATCTGTGTTTCCTGGAGAACAGTCTGTATTTTTAAAAAGTTCCTGGATACACAGGAAACCAGTAAGCCTGGTTGCCTCTGGGCAGGGAGAGGCCCTGGGTAGCTGGGCGACAGAAACGAGAGGAAGACTCCTTGTTGTGAAGTGGTGAACCATGGCTACATAATACCTTTTACAAAATAAATATGTAAATGAGCAAAAATCTCCATGGGTAATCCATATATAGCCCAGATTGAGAACCACTGCTAGGGTTAATCAGTGGATTCAAAACAAAATAATGTGAAACACATAATTAAAATTTTCTATTACATGTGAGATGTGCTAGGATGGATTTGATCATTAGGTTATTAACCTTAAAGAAAGCAACTTTCCAGTGATGGGGTAGAGGAGTTGGACCATGAGGGGTTAAGGAGACAGAAAAGGGGGAGCAGAGGCCACAGACTGTAAGCTGTTCTCTGGCGGGCAGCAGCAGGGGGCGCTGCTAGCACGCTGACCCCTCTACCCACTGGCTGGCTTGCTGGGGCACTTGGGAACCTTCCTCAGTCCCCTGGATTCCTCCCTGTAACATAGGATTAATATTAGCTGCCTTACAGGGTGGTTGGGAAAATCAAATGAAACAGTAAATGAAGGTTTTCTACAGGCACATGCACACCCAGCACTTAGCATAGCGCCTGGTGCAGAGTAAGTAGATAAGGAAGATCTGGACATTTTTGTAGGGAGAGCAGAAGCTTGAAGTTATAAAAGTGGAGATAGATCAAGATCCTACAGAGGACAGAGGGAGAGGGGAGCAAAAGTGCAGGCTGAGAGTGTTTCTGGGAAAGGGGGAGAGTCCTCTTCCTCTGGGAAGGAAAGGACAGGCAGGTAAAGGGGGAGGAGGCAACGGAGACATTTCGGTGGGAGGAGGGCAGCTGACGGAGATGCGGAAGATATCTTTCTCTTCTCTGCAAAGAAGGAGGTTAGGTGGGAAATGCATAAAATGTTTCAAATACGGACAATATTTGCTGCATGAAAGCCATGTTTTTTGGTTAAAACAAATTGATGTCAGCCCTCACGTCTGGATAAAAATATAGGCAGTATCCCTACTGTGTCACTTCCATGCTTCTTCTTTTTTAATGTGTTACTTCTGGCACAAGCACCTTCAGGGCCATTTATTCATTCACACCTTTTATTTTGAGCCAACTGTGTGGCAGGTCCTAGAAGACCAGGGAGGTCAACATTCTGAGGATGGTAAAGGGCGGTGGAGGTGGGGTGGGAGGAAAAGCACAGCTCACCTCTTCTTATGTACGGAGTGTGAATTGAGAAACTCAGAGAAGGTTGGATGTTTTCAGTGCAGGAGTTGTGTGGTTTTCTCTTTGCGCAGTGAATTGAAACTGACTTATTCCCCCAAATGAGCCAATTGAGATGGAACTATGAATCCACTTGAGTAGACAGGTCCCATTTGGTCCAAGAAAGGTGCTGGCCCACTGTATCAAAAAGACTGGAAAAGAATATGTTGAGTCAAACTTAAAAAGGAAATTCCTGCAACATAATTGTCCACTTTCTTAACAAGGAGAACAGTAGTGTTCTGTCTGTTTGGACTCAATGCCCCTTTCTGAGCAAATACTTTACTATCCTGAAATGAGATTCATAGATGATAGAACTTACCTACCCACATTTAAAAAATAGTATAATGGCCAAACTCTATTATATAGGAAAGATTAAAGTTACCATTACATATATAATTCTCCATGTGAATTCTTGAGCCTGGCTATATCGGTAGTACAATGAAGTTCACAAATGCTGACATCTCTATGGACAATCACTGTGGATGTGACAGCTGAAAACATACGCCAATTTGAGTGTTTTATTATACTGGCAACTCAAATGCCATGAACAACTTTGCTGATAATAATGTGATTTTCTAAAATGTGAAGAACTTTTGATAAAGTTCCGAACAAAACAAGACGACATTTCTCTCAATTTACACAGTAGATGCATTTTTGGAAAGTTCAATGGATATTGAAAAACTGCAAAAGACACTCAAATACAGGTTATTTCCTGTTTATGTGTAAAATAGAGTTAGGTTTTTAGCTCAGATCATTATAAGGCTTCCATCTACGTGAATGTCCAGCGGGACATGGAAACTTCCATGGCCCTCAAGGCAATTCTTTGTTGTGTGGGACTTACTGCCGTATCTGGCTGTCCATGCCAATCATGGTGACAATGAAGAAACGTCCCATTGATTTCCAAAATGCCCACCAGGGGGTGGCACCGTCCCCTTTGAGAACCACTGTAGTGACATATGTGAGTGAAATTGAACTCTACATTAGAAGTTCACTAAATGCTTGTTGAATAGAATGATTAAGAATCTTGCAGGTTCTCACAACCATCATTTTGAACTTTAATTCACACTGGGGAGAGGCTGTAGATAGAAATGGAAGATCTAGACAGAGACAGTCAAATGTTTTAATCTTTCAAGCCTACCTCAATTTGTTGGAAGTGGCTGCCCTTAATGCCATATACAGAATAATTTTCGAGGTAACGTCCAGCTGATTCAATCATTCAGGTACTAGTTACTGAGCATCTATGCGAGGCGCTGTTCTAGGAGCTGGCAATCCAGTAATGAATAAAACAGATGCGGATTTGGGACCTCATGGAGCTAAAATTTTGAGCTCAGGAGGAGCTGACCTTAAAGGTGTCTGCCATGTCATTGGGAAACTGCTGACTACAAATTTGTCTTATCTGAAACAGGAGAGTTATCTGACTCTCTACTAACCCAGGAACTCTCCTGGAATTTTATTTGAAAAGTTGTTTCTGGTATCCGTTCATCTTCCTATCCTTTGTCTTCTTCTCCTCAGAAAGAGAAACAGCAAAAAACAAACCAAAACAAAATAACCAAACAACTTCTGATTAAATGAGAATTCTGATAATTTGAGTTCTTGTGAACAGAGTTATTCTATAATTTGTGAGGTTGCGTGAAAATTAGTGACCGGATATCACTGGCCAAGAAATGGAGATTTGGTCAAGTCAGGAACAAGAAGTGATCTAAAAGGAATTAAGACATCCAGATGTATCAAAACCTGTGAACATCCTGTCTCTGTGAAGACTTGGCCACCAGTGTTCCTGGGCAAATCTTGAGAATAAGACACATATCCCAAGCCGCTGAGTGAGGGGGCAGAGTATTATTGTCAGTAAGTGCATGGGTTTTGAATCTGATCTGTTTGGAGTCCTGGACCTTCCCCTTACTGCTGTGGTTTTGTGATTTACGGCAAGTTGCTCAGTCGCTCTGGGCCTCCATGGCCTCCTCTGCAGAATGAGTGAAGTACCTACCTCCTCGGGGTATGTGACTGAGGGAAGCAATGTTCCCAAAGCACTGAGCACGCTGCCTGGTGCAGGGTCGCTCAGGGTGCCTAAGCTATTATTACTTGTCCAGGAGAAGCGCGATGACGGCGAGTGGCTGCGTTCTCTTCTTTCGAGGTGAGCACCACCACTCGGCAGCTGAGACGGGGAGTTCTTTCATTCTGTGACTCAGGAGAGGAGCTAACTTTTCCTTGCAAACAAACTTCTGGTTTCATATGCTTTATTGGATCTTAAAGGTGGAAAGTACATTAAATCATCTGCTCCAGCCCCCGCATTGCACAGAGGAATAAGCTGAGTTCCAGGGGTGTCATGTGATGTGGGACTAGAAACAGTGGTTAGGTTCCCAAGGCCAGGCCTCCAAGACCTAGTTAACCCATAAGGTGACCCGGGGTTTTCCACAGTATGGCTGTAGGACCACCTGTATTAGAATCATATGGGGGCTTTTTTTTTTTTAAGATTTTATTTTGCCTTCTTCTTCCCAACCCCCCCGCCCCCCAGTACATAGTTGTATACCTTAGTTGTGGGTCCTTCTAGTTATGGCATGTGGGACGCTGCCTCAGCATGGCTTAATGAGCCGTGCTAGGTCCGTGCCCAGGATCCCAACTGGCAAAACCCCGGGCTGCCAAAGCAGAGTGTGTGAACTCAACCACTTGGCCGTGGGGCTGACCCCCTGAGGAGCTTTTTAAAATGCAGGTTCCTAAGTCCTACACCTGAAATATTCTATCAGAATCTCTAGAGGTGGGGCCTGGGATTCTGTATTTTATGGAAGGTCACACTTGAAATCAAGTACCACTCAGGTAGTGATCAATGACCTTGACTTACAACATTGTAAAATGTGTCCGAAACCAGTGCCACCTGTGAAGACTTGGTCACAGCAGATTTCAAATAGGACCATAAGTCAAGGGCTGTTGAACTATCTAACAATTTCAGCTATCATTTCTATTAATTCCTGCTTCAATTATCCAATGAATTGTCTCTCTGCCGGGATACCCCAGTTCTGTAGCTCCTGTGAATTTGTATAACTCAGTGTAGCTCTCTGCTCTTGCAAAAGCCCTAGGAATGAATTAATACATGCAAAGCCTTAGAACAGTGCCCGTCTCACGGTAAGTGCTCGATAAATATTAGTCATTCATTTTATTACTCATCAGAGCAGGAGGAACATCTGCAGAGAGGTGATGCTGGTTTCTCTGACGTGAACCTGGACCACAGGGTCAGTGTCCATTTGCTTAGCAAAGATGGCTGGAGAGAGTCATCACACTGAAGGAAAAAGAAGCTAAGACTCTGTAAGTGTGTGGCACAGGTCATACTCCCTTGTTTGTTTTTTTTCTTGCAAAGAGAATGTAAGATCAGATATAGCTTTACTTTTGACAGTTTAAATTGTTGCTTGCATCAGCAAAGGCTACTCATACTGGGATAATGGTTCAGTTAGGGCTTTATTTATTCTCCTACATACAAATACACAGAGACATACAAAAAACGTAGGCTGTTGTATAGTTTTTAGATTGTTATAAGTGATTTGTGTGTCTCTAAATCTGAAAAGAGAGATATAGTTCTTATGAACATGGAGAATTTTAGCTACAAAAGAATTCTTAGCTGTAATAGGTGGTGAGTGATTGAGAGAATGTGAAAAAGAATGAGGAAGTAGTTTTTCCAATCTGGTGACAGGGAGAGATGGTTCTTTTTCCCTTGAGTAAAGCATCTGTTAAATGGAAAAGAAAATGAATGTGGACTCTGGAGCCAGGAATCCATGATGCCAGCATTTTGCAATAACATCTCCTTTCATCTACAGATCTCACAACAGTTTATGGGCACTAATTAAGTTTCACCATACTCATACAACTCACACTGAGTTTTATTTCCTCCCTTTTTACTGAGGAAAACCAGGGCAAGGAATGTTTAAAAGGTTACAAGAAGTTACAAAGCTCAGATTTGAATTCAGTACCCAAAGCCTCTGGCCCATGGTGGGCTTGACAGTTGACGCATGGCTGATGTTTTGTGGGGCAGGAAGTGGTCTTCAGCAACCCTGAGAGGAAGGAGTAAGCTAGGAGCTCAGGGAGGCTCTAGGGGACCAGAGATCCTGCTGCACAGTGAAGACACGTGAACCTGGCATCTCTCACCACCACACTCCTTCTCTCTCAGCCTGCTGTGTTCCTGAATGGACACATTGGGATTGCAATTCACATCAACCCTCTAGGTTCCTGAGAGGCAGTCTGTGAGCTGTGAGTGGGGTATGTGGGTGTAGGGGACTTATTGTAGGGGCCAGAGGAGAGTCGTCTGGTATTGGTGGGCAGAGAGGCCAGTCAGTTACCAAGTGAAGGGGCACCAGGAGGAAAATCAAAGGGCAACAGGTTATGTCACTCCTTCTCCCTTGTCATCTTGGCCCCATTTAAAAAGGAGGAAGAAGCAAAGCACAGGCTGGGTCTGAGATCAATCTCAGATGGCCAATGGTGACAGCTACACCTAAGACATAACCGGTCCCAGGCTTGTCCAGGACCCAAAATAAATCTGTCTAAGGTTTATCAGAACTCTTGAATTCAGACTAAAAGGAATCTGAAATAACTCACTTTCTCTTTTCATACCCTCTTAAGATGAATTCTTAAAGATTGTGCATGAGCATTTTCACTTAAATGGAACTAGAATTAGAAGAGGGGAATGAAGGAAGCCCCAGTGGAGGCAGGTGCAAATCCTGGGTGCCAAGCAGGGATTTCACAGGCTCAAAAATTCCCATATTTCTGAGATTGAATCAAAGGCATAAAAATAGCAAATTATTCACTTCTTCAAAGAGAGTTACATCCCAAGTTGCAGGGGAATTTATTAGCACATCTAAATCTGAAAAAAAAAATTATTATATATTTATGAGGCTAAGTTATAAATAGAAGGCAGAAGGAAAAAAATTCTGGTTGCTAACAGTTTTTATTCCAAATTGCATCAGTTCATAAAAACCGAATCATTTACAAAGGATCTAATCCATAACTCTAATAGAAAAATAGTACAAATCAAAAGTATATAAGTATATATTTTTTATTAAACAATATTAAAATAGCTGCAAGTAACCATTAATGTAGTTATATATTCACGGATGTTTATAGATGACATTATGCTTGCATTCTTGCTCACACCAACGTTTTGGAAAATGTTAATACCTTTGTTAAAAACAAACAGCAAAAGTGGTCCATCTGACATCCTGTCATTCACATTTCAGTAAACTGTGATATACTGGTAATTGATGTTTGTGATTTGGGGGTTTAGAAAGATCCCCAAATGTCTTCTAGGTTATGAAAGAGAGATAAAATGATATTTGATAGTTTTAAAAAAATTTTTTGATATAGTTTTAATGGTGAGTTATTTTGTGGCGTTTGAAGACTAAATCTCTCAACTGGAACGTGCAATTAACCAGAAAAACCCATTCTCTAAGCTTGCACTCTAACTGACAATTTGTGAAAAAGGAAATGTGGCCAGTGCAAAACATTTCCTCTTTTTCTAAACCTCGAACTGAGGACGTCCCTTACCAATTACGCAGGGTCTCTTGGGCCTTAGAACTTTCCACCAGGGTTTAGGTCTCTATGGCGATACACCAAGTTGCTGAAGCGGAACACAGGTGATGGGGTGGCAGCAGGTATTGGGCGAGCATGGGGAGAAGTTCTGGCTGCAGAAAACCAAGCAGGGTCTTCTTGAGCATCTAGGACCAACTGCTCCGCCTTGCCAGGGATCTGCAGAGCCACCAGCCCGGCCTGCCCCAACTTTTCACCTCTCCAGGAAAGCGGGCGCTGCATGCCACCAGGTGGCAGCTCTGCAGGCGCAGGTGCTTTTGATGGCTGCCTGTACCGGGGACTGGTGGCTTCCTCTGGGAGGCCACTTCCGTTGATGCTTGAGCTTCACTCTTCTCAAGCCCTCAGAGGCCATGACAGGTGAAAGGAGTCCATTTTGTCCAGCCCCCTGGTCTCATGCAGCCATTCAGCATCCCCGTTCAAATTACACTCCAGGATGTCCGGCGCCGCCAGGGGAGGTAAGTCACCACGAGAATCTCGCAGCCTGTCATGGGCATCTCGCTGAACAGGTGGCTAGAAGAAGAGTGGCCATAACGCATTTGGGGTTGAGTCTGGTCTTCATCCTCTGAGGGTGCCCACCTGGCATGCCTCCTAGGGGCCCCTGGAAGCTTTCCCAGCAACGCTGACATCAGATCAGGGGGTTGCATCCTTTTCTATTGGCTTCCTCCTCCAGGTTGCAAGTTCTTGGAGGCAAGGGACCTTTTTAAACTCACCTCTGGTTTCCCAGCACTAGAACATGGCCCAACATACAGCTGGTGCTCAATAAGCATCTCTTGGGTGAATGAAGGAATGAGGAAATTACCACCAGCATTTGGTCCCACTGGTGAAGCCTGCCTGGGCCTTGGAGTCACAGGCGTAGGTTCAAATCCCAGCTCCACCACTTAACTAGCTGTAGGACTGTGGGCGAGTTACTTAACCTTTCTCTGCCTCATCCCTTTGTTGGTGAAATGGGGATTGTAATAGTCTCTGCATGCCTTAGCGTACTCACTGTGTACTACTCTCTATACTAGTCCATTATACTCTACACATTTTAGCTATTGTTGCTAACCACCCACCTCTACTCCTTAAGAGGGGAAGTGAGATAGTTAGGCTATCTTGAGGACAGCTTTTCTCCCCAGGGGAATGCAAAGCAGAGGGGCTGAGAACCTTAAGTGAAGTGCACTCCTGCCTAATCCCCCTTCACCCGCCATTTGAGCAGTGGAGCAATCAGAAGTGGGCGCTGAAACTGAGAGAAGAGCAACGCCTGAGGGTGTTTGAGCAATGGGATATTAAAAGCTCCCAGCTTACTCCTAGAACCGGGACATTTCACAGCCAGGTTCCACAGTCAGTCTGGAAACCTTGGTGATTGGTAGTGGCTCAGGTGGACTTGGGAGCTGAGAAAGCGGAAACAGTAAAGATCGCAGCTGTCATCAGATCACCCACTTCCATCCTCCTTTAACTACAATCATGGGTGTTCAAGATAAAGAATGGAGAGTGAAAGAGAGGGGTTTGGACAGAGGTCGGGGTTGGAGGAGGAAGGAACAGACAGACTAAAGAGGAAAGAGAGGCAAAAACACTTCTCTCCTGGAAATGAACTAATGCTTTTGTGAAAAGACAATTAAAGTGAATCACTGTATGGCAAAAGATCAAATGACGAACATGCTGGGGAACGAGTTTCATTGCCCCGTTCAAAACATAATTAGCTGGATGTAAAGAGACCGTCGTGTTCTCCCCAAAGCAACACAGTATCCCATTTTCAGTTCTGAAATGCACAATTGGATTTTTGCTCTTTCCTCTTGCCGAACTCGATGAACCAGGTTGACTTTACTCAACCACATTTGCTGTTTCAAAAGAAGTTGTTAAATAATTTTGTAATTAAAAAATAGAAGGGTAAAAATAATTACCCAAATCTCCTCCGCAACACAAACAAATTACAGGGAAATATTAATTTAACATCCCAATGCTTAGAAGTTACATACACGTGAAATGAGTGTCAGATGAATTATCAAGCTTTGATGAGCAGCAGAATCTTTCTAAGGAACACTTCTTGCACAAGGTACAGTGTTGGAGGGAGAGGCTGCTGGTTTCTGCAGGAACACACCCAGAGGAGCGTGTTCAGGCTCTTTGAAACTGAGCTTGCCTCAGGCTAAGCCAGAAGGCGCCTGTAGCAATGCGTGGTAGTCAGAGCTGGTGGGAAAGTCAGTTGTGTCTGCAGGGGAGCAAAAGAAGGGGGTGGGTATTGCCTGACTATGAATAAAACATCTCCAGGTAAGACATTAGTTAGAAGTGGAGATTTATTGCTGGCAAAAAAGAATAAAAATGCTGTTCACCCATCTCACTGGCTAGAGAGCAAAATTAGATCATTCTTAAGTGCTTTGAGGTTCTTGGATGAAAGGTGCTCTTAAATACAGTACCACAAAGTTAATTACAGGGATGTTTATGGTCTCAGAAAACTGGAAGCAACTTAATATTCAACAATAAGGAAACGGTTAAAGAAATTATGGCACATCCAATTTCTGGAATATTATGTAGCCAATAGAAGGGTCACAAAGAATTGTTAATGACATGGGAAAGTGCTTATTAAGTTAAGTGAAAGAGACAAGACTAAAAAAAAACTATATCCGGTGTGATCTCATTCTATTTAAAAGAATATAGAGGAGGGGACTAACCCAGTAAGTGAACCGTAATTATCTGTAAGTAGTAGAATTGTGGGTGATTTTTGTTCTCGTCTCTCAACTGTTAACATATTTTCCAAGTTTCATAAAATGAGCAAACAAAAAGTATATTACTTTCACAAATTCTGTGACATTTTTTGAGGCTTTCTTGGTGGCTCAGTTTGTGGGTAGGTCTCACAAATCTTCCATATATATTTGAGAAGAATATATATTCTTCAGGGGATGGTATTCTATATTTTAATTTTAGATAAAGCTTGTCAATTGGTTTGCTCAAATTTATTTCCTTACTGATTCGTTTGGTTGAGCTATCAATTATGGAGGGAGTGTGTAAAAACATTTCATAATCTGATAGTGAATTTTGTCTGTTTCTCCCTATAGGTCAATGCTGTTAGGTACATACAAATTAGTACTGTTAGATCACACAGTTGAATTGAACCTTTGATCAATGTTATTACCTTCTTTACTTCTAATAAAGCTTTTTAACCTTAAGGTTCACATCAGCTTGCTTTTCGTTAGACTTTGCCTGACAAATTTCAGCCTTTCTATATCTGTGTGTTTAGATGTATCTTTTGTAAAAACATATATGTTTAAATCTAGTCTGACAATCTTTATCTTATAACTGGATCATTTAATCCATTTAGATTTATTGTAATTACTGATGTACTTGGGTTTATTCTGTTATGTTTTTGTGCTTTCTATTTATCCTGTCTTCTCTGAGTTTTTTCCCTCTTCTTTCTTGCTTGACTTTTTTTTCCTTGCATTCTGTCTCCCTCTACTAGTTTGGAAGTTATATCACCTATTTGTACTCTTTTAGTGGATACTCCAGAAATTTGAGCATGCAGACCTGAACTTATCAAAGAGAAATCAGTGTCTTTATTTTCCCCTTGAAAAATATCAGGCATTTAGAACACGTTAACACTGTCACCCTCTTTAAGTTATGTGCTCTTGTCATGTATTTATCTTTTCTTTTAAATCCATAATAATTTTAATTATTTAAAAATTAAAATTAATTTATATTTAAATATTCAATTATTTAAATTTAATTATTATTATTATTTTATAAGGTAGATATCTTTACTTACCTATTTACCCCTGTAATTGCTCTTCATTTCCGGTTAAATCTCAGCTCTTTCATCTGGATTGTTTTGCCTCTGCCTGACGCAAATACTTGACCTTTTCCTTTACTGAGGGTCTCTTGATGGCAAACTCAGTTTTGTGTGTGTCTGAAGTGTCTTTATTTCATCCTTATTCTTGAGAGATTTTTGCAAGGTATAGAGTTCTGTGATTACTTTCTCTCAGCTTATTGACACTATTCCTGTCTTCTGGCTTCCATTCTTCTTATAAAGAAGTAAGCTCTCAGCCTGTCATTCCTTTGAAATTAATCTATCTTTTTCTTTTGCTGCTTTTAAGATTCTCTTGTCTTGCTGTCTGTGCAGTATCTCTGTGGTGTGTCTAGGTGTGGGTTTCTTTTTATTTTATCCCACTGGGCTTCTGGAATCTGCAGACTGGGTCCTCCTCAATTCTGAAATTTTATCATCTTTTTAAAATACTATTGCTTCTGACTTATTTCTCTTCTCTTTTACTGGAACTATGAAGAGACTTCATGTTAGACCTTTTCAATTTATCTTCCGTGTTTCTTAACCTCTCTTCAGTATTTTCCATTAAAGAAATCTCTCTGTATTACACTCTGATGATTCTCCAGGTCCAGCTCTCTGTTTCCTAATGATCTTTTCAGATGTAGCTAATCTACTGTTAAATCTGTCCATTGAGTTTTTATCTCAATTATTTTATTTTTAATTTCTAGAAATTCTATTTGATTCTTTTTAATATCGGCTTGGTCATATTTTAGAGTCTTTTGCTCTTTCTGATATTTCCAATCCTTTCTTTATGTCTTCAAACATATTATAGATACATTTTTATATACTGTCCAATATCTGAAATTTTTTGTGGCTCTGATTCTGTTGTCTATTTTTTCTCACTCAAAGGCCCTTATTGTGTATTTCATGACTTTTGAGTAAGACACACACTGCTTGAAACTTTATAGGGTTCCTTTGAGGCCGAGGTTGCAAGGGAGCCCCTCCAGAGAAGATACGCATCTGCTTCTGCCAGCTGCGCAAGAGCACCACGTACCTGAGACAACAGTAAATGGATTCTTAGGTTAAGGTTTTTGGATTTTCCAGGTCATGTGAATTCAGGCTAAAACTCTCTTGAGGATCACCTTAAGGGTACAAAATCTCATGGGAGATTGTAATTTTCCTCCTCTCCTCAGTGTTGAGGTTTGGGGAAGGCATTTTCCTTGCGGTCTCCTGTGGAGCTGTGTGTGGGAGGTGCTTATTTCTAGCTCATCCTTCTGCTGAGTGTGAGGTCCTCTGTGGTCCCGGTTCCAGCTGAGTGATATAGTAAATCCTATACCGTGGATAGGCCCTGGGCACTGTCTCCTGTTCCTGTGCCCTCCCCTCTAGACGTGCTCAAGGTCACCAAGTTCTGCAAATGCCCTCCAAGTAAAGTTTGCGTCAGTCCACTGTCCCCTCTGGGTTTCTACTTTCACAGACTCTTTGTGCTTTGAGCATTTCCAACTTTTTCCTAAGCTTTGACCGGAACTTTTAATTATCTGCAGTTAGAGTGGGTGTCCAGTCCACCGTGTGGTTGAGACAGAAGCCTATTCCTTTCACAATAATAAAAATATACCTGTGTATTCATTTTTAGCGATTATTTTATCTTATCCTTCCCCCCAAACCTGAAATAGCTTCTTCAGAAGGGATCTTTGAGGTTTTCAACTTTTCATAAAGCCCCGGAACAAAGTGGACAGAAATATTGGAAAGAGGGCCGGCCGGGTGGCGCAGCGGTTAAGTTCACACATTCCGCTTCTCAGCGGCCCGGGGTTCACCGGTTCGGATCCCGAGTGCGGACATGGCACCACTTGGCACACCATGCTGTGGTAGGCGTCCCACATATAAAGCAGAGGAAGGTGGGCACGGATGTTAGCTCAGGGCCAGGCTTCCTCAGCAAAAGGCGGAGGACGGGCAGTAGTTAGCTCAGGGCTAATCTTCCTCAAAAAAAAAAAAAAAAAAAATTAGAAAGAGAAAATGTAGTCTAGTAGACTACCAGGTCTGTCTTAATCCTAAATTAGATCAGAATCCAGTTATGCTAGTTTTGTATATCATAGAGTTATAATTGGGTATGTTAAATCGATACATTGGAAATGCCAGAGATGCCTCCTAATCAGCCTCTGCAGGCATGGCCTCCCTGGATACCTCATGATAAAACTCCAGGACCCCTGACGGTATGAAGCGGCTGAAGTTCAGTTTCAGAACATGAGGGAAACTACAGGTATAGACTCTTGGAAACCTACACAATATCCAGACCTTACTTTAGGGCTAAAATTCTGTTCTTGATTAATCTATCATATTTGTTGAGAAATTATAAAACGTACTGGTTCAAATTTCCTTAATTTTTTTCCCCTGGCATTCTCTGAGGGTGGGATGATAGAGGGTGAGTAAAATACCAAAGGAGACTAAAAATTGCCAAACCGGGTCCTCAATTCCCCAAGTATTATTAGCCAAGGAGTGCTGCCATCTTCTGAGGTCAGTGCCTCCCAGTGCGGACTCCTGGAACATCCTGGATTGCCTGACATTCCCCTCACTCTCTTTGGAGTGCGAAGAGATTGCCAGGGAGCCAGGGAGAGGAAGGGGGAAGGATGTGGGATAAAGTATAAAACATGCTTTTGGAAGAAAACAGCTAGTAATTCTCTTGACAGGATTTTTGCTCGGCTTCAAAATTTAGTAAGCTTTTCACACAGCTTGATGGACCCTGAGTTTCTACCATTACAACTACATTTGTTTGGCTTAAGATTTTCTTAAGCCTCTTAAAATAGAAATCCCCCTGGGACTCAAATGCCTACTAAGCAGGGAAGAGCCAATCAGTGACATTGACCATAGGAAGCGGTGGGACTGTGGCAAGTTGGAGAAGACAGCCCTGTCCACAGAGGCAGCCTCTCCTTGGCTTGGCCAGCTGTTCGTACACAGGAATGTGGGCCTTGTGACTTTTTCAGAAGTCAGCAATCAGCATTTTAATGAGAAACTTCATGATTTTTCAAGTGTTAGCAACTAATCCCACATTTTAAAAAAACTACAGAGAAGGCCAAACAAAACATATCTGTGGGCTGGATGCTGTCCATGGGTCACCAGTTAGCAACCTTTGTGTTAGACTTTGCTGTGCACTGGACACCCCATTGTGAAAGAATTTATCACCTCCTTGGCTGGAGCAGAGCAGAGAGAGGGAGAAGAAACGGAGGGCCGTTCTTGCAGAGCTGTGAGTGGACAGAGGGGAGGAGAAGTGGCGTGCGGGAAGGGGAGAGGGCAGGGCAGCCTCCTTTATTCTGAGTGGACTGGGCCATGGGCCAGAAAGCCCCATGGTAGACATGCTGCCTTCCAACAGCTGGATGTGAAAGAACACGTGAAACCTACTATTTCAGGATGCTGTTAATTCCATATGTGAACTTTTCGAGTCATTCTTTCTATATGGAATTCATTAAAAAAATGTAGAAAATATTTTCAGGAGGAATGTGCAGTATCTCTGACAGATAAGTGAGTTCATAACACGTATTCATATAAAACAAATGAAAACTACTTATAGGTAATTCTTTTCTAGTCATTGATTAATGACTTCCTTTGGGCAACATTCCTTAATATTGTTGGTTACTTTTTTAAAAAAATGTTATAATACATTGTTTTAGCTTGTTTAGAGGGACTTGTCACCAAGCCCTGAACGTGGGATCTCATTGTGTTGCATTGAACCTGCCCCAAACCCTCAGGTTAATAGGATCAGGCCTCCACCCCACATGGGTTCGTAAATGTCCCCACTTGCTTATGAGCTTATTGAAATATCTCCCTCCCATTTACCCCAAAGGACAGCCTCTTCTGCCTCAGAGAGGAAGAGAAAGATACACAATGATGGAGACCCACCAGATGTGCACAAGAAGCTGCCGTCCAGTGCGGGAGAGGACCGAGCCATGCTGCTGGGGTTTACAATGATGGGCTTCTCAGTCCTCATGTTCTTCTTGCTTGGGATAACCATCCTAAAGCCTTTCATGCTCAGGTAAGAAACAGAGAAAGGAGACCCAGAATTTCCAGTGCAGATCAGACACAGGCACGGTCGGAGAGGGGGAGGCTGGCTTTGGTTTCTCCGGCCTTCCTTACCATTATCCAGGACACGCACGATAGACTCACCTGTTCCTCTCTCAGTGCTGGGAGGCAGCTGGGTGGGCAGGAGGAGGTGGGAAGAAAGTGGAAGATGGTCCCTTGCTGCTCCTCCCCTCCAATCTCAAAAATACTTCCAACAACTAATCCACAAATTCAATATTCATGTAGGTAATAAATTCTTCCTTTAACAGCAGATATTCCAGAGAAGGGTTAATTTAAACCTTCTATAGGGGCATAATAAAAGTTTTTTTTGCTGAGTAACATTTGCCTTGAGCTAACATCTGCTGCCAATCTTCCTCTTTTTGTATGCAAACCTCTCCCACAGCATGGCTGCTAACAGACGAGTGGTGTAGGTCCTGCCTGGGAACTGAACCCGGGCTGCCAAAGTAGAGTGCATCAGACTTAACCACTAGGCCACCAAGGCTGGCCCAGTAAAAGTTTTTTAAGTCTGAGTTTTTTGAGCTTGACAACACCTACCTGGCACATAGTAGTTGCTCAATAAGTATTAGTTTCCTTCCTTTTCTTTTAATTAGTTTCCTTATTAAAGACATGTAAAACAGTTAACATTTATTAAATATATAGTATATTGCAAATATATACTATATTTTATCATATTTAAACCTACAGCAAACCCATGATGGAAGCATTATTTTATTATTCTAATTTTCATTTTATAAATGAGAAAGCTCAGAGAGGCCAAGTAACTTGTCCAAGGTCACATAGCCAGTAAAGAGTCTGACATAAGACTCTTTGCCTCCTAATACTTTGGTGAAATTTGCTGCAATGAGGAGGCTGGGTTTTAGTTACAGCGAGGAGGAGCTGTTTAATTGGGAGGACGGCTCACACAACGTGGGGTAGTTTTGGGGAGGGCAGGGCTGGGTAGGGGGAAAGCAAGGGACACTTTACCTTTGGTTAGCCAAAGAGCACCAGGAGGCCCGGGGGGAATGGAAAGAGGGAGGCCTAGGAGTTCAGGGAATAAAAGGGGTCATAGAAAAGGAAGTGGGTGCTCTGCTTTTGTTATGTATCAGATTCATCTCCCACGATTCCTGGGTTACCATTGTAAGGGCAATAATGGGGGGGGGGGTCATCATCCACTACAGCACATAGTGCCACTAATTAGAAGGCTCCCAGGGGAATTTTCTCTTGGGTACTAGTACCAGGAGAACCTGTTCTGCTCCTGATCAACCAGCTTACTTTTATTCAATGGACACCAAGACTCTTGTATCTGGTTGTGTTTCCTTTGTTGCTTTGGCTGCTAGGAAGCTCAGAGCCAAATTTGTGGCCCAGTTCTCATAACTATAAGGGATCTTATGGTCTACAGGTTACATGTTTGTATCTCATTCTTGACTTTATCCTAGCTTTCTATCTTCCTTTTCCTGTTACTCCATTTTCATATATATCTATATATCTATATCTATATATCTGCATTACACTTATCTACATAAGTTGAATAAATATGTGACTGTGTGTGTGCGTTTGTGTGCAGGTCAGTTTAGTTTTAAAAACTGTGGTATATGTGGGATATTCTTTGAGGATACCTTCTGCAAGCTGGCACCAAACTTGTTCATATTTAAAATTTACTTTTCTAGGCATTTCTGGGAATTATTTGCTTAAAGTAATTGAATGCTTAGACGTGGTGAGTTCTCATCTCTCTCTTGCCTTGCGATCTTGTGCCATCAGAGAGTAGTTTTGCTCCACGGAAGATGACAGTGAAGAGGCTTGGATAGTGCGTACCTATCTCCACTCCCATAAACCCCCATCTCACGATCAAATGGTGCATTTTGTCTATTCATAGACAAATTGACACGCAGTGGTATTGAAAGAACGTGCTCATTTTTTCAGCCCTAAATACGTCCCTGGTTCCACCTGAAAGGCTCTGGCCTGGCCCTTGTGCATAGGACAGAATGCCCCACCCTCTACTTGGGAGCTTCTGGAAATCTTCAAGGTTCAAGTCATACTCATTGTGGCACTTGGTTAGGATTTAGAGAGCTTATGTTCTAACTGAGATAAGCAGACAGCTCTAAATATATTAAGATGCCTAGTCTAAATAAGTATAGAAATTAATTTTGTAAAAAAGCAGGCCAATGCTAAACCTGTGAAAAACCTTATTTTCCACTTTTTTTTTTTGGCTGAGGAAAATTGGTCCTGAGCTAACATCTGTTGCCCGTCTTCCTCTATTTTGTATGTGGGCTGCCTCCACAGCATGGCTTGATGAGCGACGTTTAGGTCTGTACCCAGGATCTGAACCTGTGAACTCCAACGTGGAGCATGCTGAACTCAACCACTACTCCATGGGGCTGGCCTTCCCACTTTTGTATTTTTACTTGCCCAACATTTATTCTTCTAAGGCCATATCCAGTGATTTTTTTTATATCCTGGGCCTTGAGATCATCATAAACTCAACTGCGTGTCTCAGGTTTGTTACATTAATAAAGAAAAATGATTACTTATGGTCAAAGATCTTAATGAGAGTGCAGTATGATGCCTTCAAACATTCTAACTTTAGAATTTGCTAATCTAACTTGTGTTTAGGGCACCGGGGAATAAACACAGGGACCCACCTAGATGTACGTGTGAGGGTACATGAGGAGCTGGGCCTGCATATTCAGTCAGAGCGTTTCCTCTCACCCTCGTTGACTACGTCGGACTTGTCCTCTAATACTTTATACGTGTACGTCCTTTATCTACATCACCACGAAGTCTTCAGGGGCAGGAAATTTGTCCACCACTTCTCATTGCATCTATGACTTTCTGTGTATGTGGTACATGTGCAAGTTCTCCAGGAACGTTTTCCAAGTAAAATTGAATTCAGTACAACACTTCTGGAGCCTCTACTATGTGAGGGGCCTTGTGCTTTGAGGAACATAAAGATGAACTGGATGTAGCTCTTGACCTCGAGGAACTTACTAATAGCAAAACACGGTAAGTTTTTTAATGAGACTGTCCTTGTATGGTTTGCATTTGCCTCTTTAAAGGGAAGTAGAGTGGGTGAATGGAATTGCACCTTGTTACCAGAGCTTTGGGAGGCTATGTTGACGAAGAGCGCTGTGGAAGGGTGGACTCCTTGCAAAGGACATCAGGACAAGCCAATGGTGCATCTTGAGATGATGATGCATGAGAGATGGTAAGATTTCTGAGTGTGTGTGAATCTTGGTGGTTATAGTATTTAGGGTAATATTGCTCAAAGTATGGTTCTCCAAATACCTGCATCTTAAATCCTATTAAATGTAGATTCCTGGGCCTCAGTTCAGATCAACCGAACCCGAATCTCTGGGCGTGAAGGTATAGAATAACGCATTTTAATAAATTCTTTATTCTAACACACTCAGGTGATTCTCAAGTTTGAAAACCATTGTTCTAAGGCTGGTGTAGTTCAGAAATATGTCAGGAGGGTCATAATTGAGCTGGAACTTCATGGTTTGCTGCTGTTCCTCCCCTTTCAGTGTCCTCCATGCTCCCTAATCGTTCTGTGCCTCCTGTAACGGTCCTACATTACCTTGAAAAGACAAATGCCCCAGGTTACCACACTAGAGCTATAGAACTAAATTTTCTACAGGGTGAAAATAATTTTTTTTTCAAATTGAAGCACTCAGAGAGAAGAATCAAACTGCACCATCATCCACACGCATATCACAGATGACTGGATGGACTGTGGATTCCCCTGCGGTGTGGACTGCCGAGGCCAGGGCAAGTACCCGTGTCTCCAGGTGTTGGTGAACCTCACCCATTCAGGCCAGAAAGCTCTCCTACATTATAACGAAGAGGCTGTCCAGATAAATTCCAAGGTAATGTAAAGTTCATGCAATTAAAGAGTTCTAATTACAGCAACCCTTCCTTGCCAGTCTGTCCCTAGCAGGGGGCAGGACTCAGGGCCATCTCTAGGGATAAATGTTTCCTTCCCGTGAATGATTTGACAGAGGTCAAATCAGGATAAATGAAGCTAAAAGCATTCTTGGAGGAAAAGTGGGGTACACAGAAAGAGGAATTATTCCAATTTCACAGTTGGGTGTCTGGACTTTCTAGCCTGAGCCAATGAAACAGTATTTGTGGGCAGTCTTGCTTTTGAGGGTCCCACCCCCCCATCCTATCAAAAATGTTAAAATGTACTCGCAGTCCAGCTTAAATCAAGCAAGTAATTTTCCTTATCAAAGAAATTTAAAGAATTATAATTTTGATTTTTTGTAAGTTACTCAACTGGTTCATTTGATTTAAAGTGTACATTTACATCTAACTATAAAAGTTGAGCTGTATTACATTAGTTGACACGTTACATTTTGTTATCTTTACTTAAACACTAATTTCAATCTGATGACTTGTTTTCTCCTTTGGATGGAATAATTTTTAAGGCCTTCAGCGTTTTTGGAGGTGCTTTTACAATGCGTTGTCTAGTGGATATGATAATAAACTGCAAGCTTTTTTGAGAAAGTCACCAACTGCTAGAGCTCCCTCCTTTTCACTGTTTCTGCCTCCCAGGAACCAGAGCCCAGGTAGGGCCCCTCTCTGTGGGCCTAGGGCAAAAGCCTCAATATGCCATCCTTTAGGGTAAGATCTTACTACAGGAAGTCACGACAGAGACAATGCAGGCATTAATAGGTATTGAAAGCACGTAGAGAACTCAATAAATATTTGTTGAATGGACAGATGGATTCATTGATTTACTGTCCAGGAAGAGACTGAGGACCTGCATGTGGGGAAGAGCATGGTCTCTATGAAGTTGGTCCCTGCCTCTTCTGTATTTATTCTAAAAATTCCTCCCCACATCCTTGCTTAGTGCCTGGAAATGGCCATCTCACTCTGTGCCCTCCTACCATCCTTTCCCCTTAAGCTATGTCATAGGTTTCATCACCTTCTGAAACGGAAACCCCTAATAGCTTGAAGCTGTATTTCAGAAATAAAACTGTTGTTTAAGTGATCCCTGTTGGGAACAGTGCCCTCACCTTTCTTCCTCCTCCGTATTCCTAGTGCTTTCATACACCTAAGTGCCACTGGGAGAGGAATGATTTGCTCAGCAGGGCTCTGGACATAAAGGAATTCTTCGATCACAAAAATGGGACCCCCTTTTCGTGCTTCTACATTCCAGCCAGCCAATCCAAAGATGTCATTCTCATAAAAAAGTACGACCAAATGGTTATCTTCCACTGTTTATTTTGGCCTTCACTGACTCTACTAGGTGGCGCCCTGATTGTTGGCATGGTGAGGTTAACACAGCACCTGTCCCTACTCTGTGAAAAATACAGCGCTGCGCTCAGAGATGAGGCAGGTGGCCAAGTACCTCATATGGGACAGCATCCATTCAAACTGTGGAGTGCGGGGAGGAGCAAGGGAAGGAGCAGAGAAGTCTTAAGATGGGGACCAAATTAAAGTCCTGGCCTTCACATACCTGCAGTTTCTGCACTTGAGCACATAGTTACAGCTGCTTGCAAACTGACCACGTAGAGGCAATTAAAGTTAAGTATGATATTTCATGTGGGAAAGAAATTTTTAAAAACCCCCTTATTGTGTATTCTATTTATTCTATAAATAAATACAAATTCACTGTCTTTTCTACTCCAAAGCTCTTTCTACAGGAACCAAGGAAGCATTTTTTTTGTTCCTTTGTGGCAAAATGAACTCAAGATAGTTGCGCTTTGTCTAATTTCAGCTCTAGCTAGAACGTGTCACTGTGGAAATGAACGTTGAGGGTATCTAACCTATGGAGCCCTGAACAACTAGCCTAGTTCTATGCAATGTAGTTCACATGAAGGCATTTCTCCAAAACATTCTTAGTGAAGAACAGTTCATTCACCAAAGGAAGATAATAATCTGGTAATTTCAGAAATGTGGACCTACCATTCTCCTTCATTCATGATAAAGGAAGGAAGCCACTGCCTAGAAAATTCACTAAGCTTAGAGTTATTTGTACTTAACCTTGTCATGTACCAGTAATTTTTCTTTCAGCAACATTTTTCTAGTTAATTATGCTTTCCGTAAGCTCATTTTATTCTTTGTGCATGTTCTGGTGGGAGTGGGAGAGATGGCTAGAAATGTGCGAAGTAGGGAGAAGCTGTAGTGGATGGAATTTAACCTGCATCTCAGATAATCCACATCGCAGAGAAGTCCCACAAGGATCGTCAGCAATTATCTGTAATCAATGAATCAGCCAAGGTTATGAAATAATGAACGTCACAAGACTTTTCCAACAAATGATTTCCAGATTAAGCTGAACATATGAGGTGAAAACAGAGTTTGTTCTGAAAACCAATGTGCCTCAAAGTATGTTTAAAATTGTACTAAAAAATCGTACATCGTGGGCAATAGACAGACTTTTGAAGCAACTTTTATATGTAATCAAAACAGAAACTTTGATTCCAAGTCAATTTAATGCCTTTAGCAATTAATTTTGTCACAAATTACTTAAACTGAATAATTAAACAGAGCGATATTGACTCAAGTAGTAATGAACAATTTTGGTGTTTTTTTCTGTTTCTAGTGTGAAATAGTGGAGAGAACATGTGTCTTAGAGTAATATTTATTTGAATTTGTAGGCCATAATTAACTTTTCAGCTATGTATCCTTGGGCAGTTCAGCTAGCTGTTCAAGCCTCTCTCATCCAGAAAACGGGGATAATCTCTTCTTTCATGGGTTATTTTACAGAATGAACAAGGTAGAGTATGTGAAACGCCTTCGTTTCTGGCACCTAGTAGAGGTGCCCTAAAATGTTAGTAGATGAAAAAATCTTCTAAGTTTTAATATTCAGTCAGCCTCATGGCTCTTCTGGATGTATACCTGAAGGAAATGAAATGAGTACCTCCTAGAGATATCCACACTCCCACATTCACTGCAGCATTATTCACAACAGCCAAGACATGGAAACAACCTAAGTGGCCATCGACAGATGAATAAAGAAATTGTGGTATATATACATATAATGTGTATATCTATACATACAATGGAATATTATTCAGCCTTAAAAAAGGAGGTCCTGGGGGCCGGCCCCATGGCCTAGTGGTTAAGTTTGGCTCTTGGCTTCAATGGCCTAGGTTTGGTTCCTGGGCAGTAGACCTACACCACTCGTCAGTGGCCACACTGTGGTGGTGACCCACATACAAAATAGAGGAAGATTGGCACGGACGTTAGCTCAGAGAAAATCTTCCTCAGCAAAAAAAAAAGAGGAGATCCTGCCATTTGCAACAACATGGATGAACCTGGAGGCATTAGGTAAGTAAAATAAGCCAGACACAGAAAGGAAATAACTGCATTTCACTTATATGTGGAATCTAAAAATGTCAAATACGTAGAAGCAGAGAGTAAAATGGGGGTTCCCAGGAGTGGGAAAGTAGGGGAAATGGAGAGTTGTTGGTTAAAGGGTACAAACTTTCAGTTACAAAACAAATACTACTGTACAGCATGTTGACTACTGTGCCGAATACTGGAAATTTGCTAAGAGTAGATTTCAGGTGCTTTCATCACACACACACACACACACACACACACAGTAACTGTGAGGAAAGGATGTGTTAATTAGCTTGACTGTAGTATTCGTTTCACTATGTATATCAAATCATCACATTGTAAACCTTAAATATATACAATGCTTAAGAAAATTTAAAAAAATTCAGTCAGCCTTGGCAGCTTCGCACCTTTACTGGACAGCTGGTTCAGGGCTGGGGAGGCAGCTGCAGGAGAGGATTTCTCACCTTTTCTTGGCTAAATATGATATGCATCGGTCCAGAATGTGCCGTTTAAAAGGTTGTGGTAAATTATTTTGTATAGCAAAGACTTCCCTGTAATAAAATATATGTATGCATACACATTTTAAATCATTCTACAAACTGAGATTCTATAGATTTCTTAAAGTTAGAGAGCACATCTCTATTCCATTTCTTATTAAGTTTGACACCCGTCTAACAATATGCAACTCTTGGGGGTTTTCTCCTAACAAATTCAAAACGATTAATTGGAAACCTAAAGTGTGTGAAAGTGTGAAACCCAAAGTGTTTCAATTACTACAGGTTTCCATTCAGAGAGTGGCTACTTGGTTCCTCTCAGGAAAGGGCAACGTTATGCTTGAAGAACAAAGTCAGTTGAGAACAATGTTAATTCAAAGGCACTCAAAGCATTTGGCAGAAATTTCAGTAATTATTTGCTGTCAATTGCTTAGAAGTACTACATGTTATTGCCCATGTGCATTACAGGTCCAATAAGAACCCTACCAATAAAATCCTCACCTTCTGCAAGGATTACAAAGCTGAAAGCAAAACCAGTTTGCTTCTAGCCTAACTTTGCTTTTAGGTTCTGGTCTTCAAGAGACTTGAATAAAAGGCCATCTACACATACACATTCATACAAGTAGTGTATAAATATATTTCTACTTAAAATGCAAGCATATAATTCTCTATGCTTAAAGGAAGTTAATATTTAAAGATATTTCTCTAATATTCATCACTCTACCGGGGCAGAAAAATTGACTTTTAAGGCATAATACTTTCAGATTTTCCATCAACTATTCTTAATCATTATTGATAAGTACTCAAATTAAGCTAAATTTTGATTATTAGCAACACTGGTTTGCTTTTAAGTATTCATGACAAAATATAATTATCACAGTTTTAAAAAAAAATATAGTACACTAAGGATTGTTTGGACACAAGTCAAAGTAATTTTTTTTTTTTTTTAATAAAGAGCATGATGTTACAGACTGCAAAGTTAAAGAAAAGCAGACATTGACAGTTTCTGATGAGCACAAACAGTAAGTGCAGTCACAGGCCAAACTTCTTGCTAGGAACAGCAAGACTGGGAAGAGGTCTTAAATTGAGTGACACTATATTATTCTATATTCTCATTACAGTAACACATGCATCTTGCTGTGTCAAATACTTTTTTGGGCCATCATTAAATGAACATTGAAAGACATTTTCCTCCTAACTAATGCAGTATACCACAGGACTTCAATTCACTGAATGACAAAATAGAGAGAAATAGATCTGCTACAATAATAAATGGGGCTAAAAAGGGTGGTGGGAGCTCCTTTTCGAAGCTTCCAAGGTCAACATTTGATGTGTTAGGAATCTTCTTTTGGTTGTGCCACATCCCCCAAGGGATTACAGTGTTATGTTATGTTCCAGAAGGATATATTCTTGTAGATTTTATTGAACCTAATTAAGTCCGATGACTGAATCACATTGAAATCATTAGTTGCATTTGAAACTTAGGTTCCATAGCCAAAAACATTTCTAGAAATCAGACAAAGGCCAAGCTCTCCAACCACTCTTAGGAACATAAATTAAATCTGATAAGGGGCTTTTTCTTATAAAATCAGTAGATTATGACTACATTTGGAAATTCATACTAGAATTAAGGAGTTTAGTCTTATTATTTTGAGAAAATATAAAACAATGGTTTTCTGCCTCCTTGCTAACCTAGGATTAACAAAAATAAGAATCACCTAAAAACATACATGGTTCTTAGCATAACCACAAAATTATTGTAGTGACAGATTAAATGGACTTAATTGGCTTACAAAATGCACTAAAAAAGTCATTCCATACTTACCAACACGAGGAATGGAGTCTACTGTTGGTAGTCAAAATTAGTTACCCAACTCTACTAAACGTACAACGGACTGATTCTACTTTTTTTCTTCCTGCTAAAACTCTATATGTAGTTGTGTAAAATTAAGTCAGAAAATGTCCTTCTGGCTCCTGTCACTTTATGCCAACTAGTGCGGCTGTAATATTAACATCTCTAAAACCAAGCAAAAGGAAGAGTGCTGCAAGAAAGGGAAGTGCGGACCCCTAATCAAGTGGGATACTTGAATGAAAGAGGCTTATTTAAAAACTAACAGCCCAATTTGGGAAACTCCTAATCAATTCTAAACTCTTGTGAATTTTAGAACCTTGATGTTTACACCTTTTGTGAAATATGCCTCTTGACTAGGGCTAGCAAGCAGCATGTATACAGGTAGAAATGTGTGCAAATACACACACATCTATTTTACCAATTAGGAAGAAGAGAGAACGAAATTCATTTCAAATGCCGAATTCAAGAATCTAGTACCATGAACCTCCTGGCACTATAGCCTTTTCCAAATGGCTGGAGCAATGATTAAATTTTAACCAAAGAATTTTCTTAATGTCTCCACTGCCATTAAAAACAAGGCATGCCAACTCTGACTTTATAAATCTAAAATACAGTGCTCTGCAAATTTCTGTAATATCAGAGCCCGAAGCATTGAATTGTGACATCTCTTTTTTTCCGTACTAACCTTCTGAGGTAGAGTTACCAATCCAATTCTATCAGGACCATAGTTACCTTGAGCTAAACCCTATATATCTTTTCAGAAAGTCAAAATAACTTTTAAGAGAAAAGAAAAAAGGCTTCCCAGGCCATAGCATATAAGATACATTTACGATTTTTAATGGGATAAAAAATAAAAATGGTTTGTGTTTATATTTTACAAAACAGCCCAGCTGTATTACTCTCTGTCACCAAGAATTAATATCTGAGGACCCTGTCAATGCTGAATCTTATAGTTCAGCCTTCACAATCCCATTCTTGGTGAAGAGTGAATTCTCCCATGGTATGCACAATATACTCTCACAACTTTGTCTTCTCTTAGTGCCCCATGTGAGCAGGATGGATATGAAGAATGTAATTTGTTCAAGCAACTCCTCCCTGTTCTGCCCCCTCCCTCCACATTCCCCTCTTCTCAAAAACATCTTAAGTATGAAAGTTGTTTTTAAATAGTAGAAGCACCACAATCCATCAATGCCACAAATGGTCTTTAAACTGAAATATTTTAGTGATGTCTTGGACATCAAAATCAATTTTTCTAAGGTGGATTCTGAGTGTGTGGGTCCAGCCCAGGTCTGCAGTTTATGCAGACATAGAAACAAAAGGAACTTATTCAGAAAAAGTTAACCTGCTGGCTTTAAAATAATGCTGGAAATTAAATGCCTTCAAAGAGTTGGCAAGCATGGGCTATTGGTCAGAATATGAATTAAACAGATTACAAAATCATTAAGAAAGAAATCCCAGTTTATGTGCTGTGAAATATCTATGGTGCCTTTAAAACAGACTCCTCATAATTCTTTTATAATGCCACATCACTCAATTTTTGATGGAAAAAAGAATACAGATGGACTGTGTTTTACCTATGTGAAAATCACCAATAAATTTAAAATAAAATCCAAGATGGTATATACATTCTAATCAAGTCATTGATTATTTTCCTGGTTAATAAGAACTACACTTTACACAAAATACTTTATCAGCAGCTGTTTTCATCAAAAAACCAATAGTCATAGTTTCACAGTTGAAAAAGTTACACATTAAAATATTTTACAATTCATTGTATATTCACCAGGTTCTCATTTCCTAAAGGGCTTGTAATATAAAGCAGAGTAGAAGGGAAAACCTCAAAGTTGATTACTTTGACAGTAAGTTTTACACAGGACACTAAGAACCACCAAAAGCTGAGGTTCTATCATAAAATAGCAATCAAATTCCATTCTTCTTTAAAAAATCCAATTAGAAACATCTTTTTTAAAAAACCAAATTCCACAATATGATTAACAGATTTCAAATTAACAGCAGTCTAAAAGTCTTCAAAATAAATGATTTTGTATAGCTGAGAATATGATCAAAACTTAAAACCATGATTTTCAAACAGTTGATTATTTCTTGCTGGAATGTGTTTAAAATTTTTTTATTTCCTTTAAACCTGCTTTTATTTTTTTCTCTAAAATAGTCATTGAAGGAAATATTGCTCAAATGACCAAATGAAATTGTAGAGCCAATGGTCAGTTATACCATATTCAACGACAAGGATGGTCTTCCATAGAAACTGACCAATCGGAATTGACCGCTGATCCGGAAATACTTGGAAGCAGCTATATTATCACTGAGTTGAAGCATATCCTAGTCACCCCATGTAGCATTTAATTCAAGTTTTGATTCTTTACCTTCTGAACACTACCTGTCCCTTTTTTCTTATTTTTAATGTTGTTTGCTTACACTCTGCTTGGATTTATTTAAAATTCGCTTTTAGCTAGATCATTTAATACATATTCTTTATAAAACTTGTCTATACTTCAAACAGAATTAATCTGGTTGTAACTCTTGAAAATAAATATAAATGATGAAATAAGCTATGTGGCTTGTGTTTTAATGGTGGAGAGGTCCCAGGGGAAGGGGACTATCTGGACTGATGCGAAAAATGCAAAGAATTGTGTAAATTTTGTGCAAGGAAGCTCAAAGCTTTTTTGGCACTTGGGTAAAACACGGGTCTCTGTTAAAACTTATCAGTTTCCACCATCAAAGTTTCAGATTTGTACCATTTCACTGAGTTTTTCTGTAATCAATCCCTGACATAGAAAAGACTGGGATGTTAGTATGTATTAACTAAATATATCTAAAAGACACAAAATGTTAATCATGAATTTTTAATAAGTTATGAAATCTTCTATATCTGCAAAAGAATCTATCTGGTTTTCTGCTTAAGACAGAGATTAAATTCTTCTTAACTATCCCCCAAGACAGTTTAGAGAAGTTCCCCTAATCCTCAAATTTATTTTTCTTGTTGGCAATATTATATACATGCTTTAGTGAAGTACCTAAATCTTCAATAATTATGCCCTTTAAGGGTTCTAAAATAACCAAATATTAAGAGTATTTGTATTAGAGTCCCTTGTTCACTATTCAAGACTTCTACTATAGGTAACTGATTTCATAAATGAAGAGTTTTTAAGTGATCCTGTTTTTCTAGAGTATACAATGTGCACTCTTTATAAAGTTGAATTCCAATAATATGCCTAATCTAGAAAACTGTCATTAAATTACTGCACTTCTCCTGGTGTGGCACCTGGACATTTGCTAAAGCTATTTCCTAGGGCATTAATGATTCATTTCAAATACTGAGTAAAATACCTGATTCTAGACTGATGACTAGCATTAGCCCCTACAGCTTGGGTTAATGTTTTTCAAAATGTTTAAGAATGTACCCTTTGCTCAAATGCAATTTAATAAAGTTGGACAGTGAGCCCTGACCACTTGGAAATTGGACATGATCTTAAAATGGTTTAAGGTCCTCTTTTTCTTATTGAGATATTGGATAAATAGCCTACAAGGTAACAAGTTCCTGGTTTCTATCCCCCATATTATAAAGTAGCATTCATGAGCATACCTCGGTAGAGCGCTTGAGCAATCAGGAAGATACTCTAAGTTGTGTTAATTGGGTAACTATTTCATATGATGGAGGCATTCTCAACTATAAAAGAGGATGGAAGATGGGGGATTCATGTGGAAACAGAAAGAAATGAAAGGAAAGAGGATAAACTTTCATCTGTTTTCCATAAATAACTATACACTAGTTATTGGTATAAACGGGATAGTGCCTGAGCCTCACCCACAGACCAAGAGAAAAGCTGACCATGCTGCTACAAACAATAAAAAGTTTGGGGTGCAAAACAATGCATGACTATGGGACAGATCAGGTAAATAAAGAATATATATTAATGATAGGTTCTGTAATATAAATAGCCTTTAATAAAAAAAATAATCTTTTTAATAACATTAATACTCACTTCTATTTTCTGGAAAACATGCATGAAAAATGTATTCAATTCAATTGCAAAAGGAGAAAAAAAAATCAACCTAAGGTGAATACTGTACAATTCTGGAGCAAGAACTATTCCTGCTCATTCTTTCTCTATGATGATTATTTTACTTTGTGGGAGCCCAGAATTTCCCTGGGAAATAAGAATCAGATTCTTGTAAATACTGTCCAGAAAAAAACCCAAAAACGCCACCTTATAACAGGTCTCATTTGTGACTGCTTCCAAAACTTTGCAGATAAGATCCCAAATTGTCAAAAGGTTTGATTTATTAAAAGGAAAAGTCTCTGGTGAAATCTTAAGAGTCCCTTCCACCCCAAGCATGTTTCTTCATTAAACAAGGAGTCAAAAAACCCACTTCAAACTATAAATTGAACAGCAATGGAAAAATAAGAAATTTTCATTCTTTTCCAATCTTAACGTAAATTTAACAGTAAACTCCAGTTTACTTGGACCTAATGCAATAATAGACTTTGTTGTGTCCACATTTCAAAACGGAACATTTGCAAGACAAAAAAAGAACATCATTCTTTTTCCTTCTCCATCATTTCTATATATTTTGGGGTTTTTTTGTTTCATTTTTTAAAAAAAGATACAAACAATCTTCAAAGTTTACCTTTTTGGACTTAAGGCATAACATGAAATTGCGCATTATTCTAAAGCTTAATTTTGAAATGAACTAGTTTAGTGCTATCAAACCCTGTTTGCGTTTACATTATTTAAATTATATAGTATTTTATTTCTGTTCTTGCTGTAAATTCTAATGCTGTTCATGGATTGTGCAATTCCTATGCAATCAGTCTGTGCCTGTTGACAGTTATTAACAGTGCAGTAGAGAATCCAGATATTGAGCTTTCCGTTTCGTAGTTATCATTTCAGTTCAAAGCATGCTGCTTAATTGTGTGGAAGATCCAATCCATTTTTGTTGTCCATCCACCATGGTGTGCATCATTCATTTGTTTCATGAAATATTCCAAAGCCTCTTGCTCAGTTTTATCTAAAGCTAAGGTCTTTCGAATGTATGCAATATCATCAAAAGATTGTAGTTCTGGCATTCCAGAGCCAAGCATCATTGAGAAAAGATTTATGAAGAGATTGGCATGCTGCCGAATAGCTAGATAAGCCTTGTAACACATCTCCTGAAACCTACAAGTAATGAGAATAGTTTGGTCAGTATGGAGCAAATGCATTCATACTGAGTCTCTGCTCAAACGTCACACGATTACAGAGGGCTTCCTGGACAAACCTAGAAAAAAATCGCATCCTCTCCCCATTCCCCTTACCAACACTTTCTCTTTCCTTTACCCCACACTAGGATGTGAACTCCGTGAGTCCATGAGGACTTTGTTTACTGCTTTATCACCGGCACCTAAATTAATACCTGGTACCTTAGGAGTTTAATAAGGATTTATTAAATGTATGAATTGGTCCATACTAAAGCCTTTAGGGTTTAGGCAGGGCCAGGACTGAGTTATAGATAAAACAGAATTTTATAAAAGCTTTTTAAAAGTACTCTACAGTTTAAGATAGACTAGTGACATACCATAAGGTAGCAAGAAAAATTACAAATAAACATGGTAATTATAGTTGACTGAATTCCTGAAATTAAAAAATGTTGTCTTAAGCACTATACATTATTTGTCATTACAGAGAAGGTGGAGCCCAACTATTCAAACAGCAAAAGCACTAAATAAAAACTTTTAATGTATTATGAAGTTTAAGGATCACTTTGTTTTTAGGCCTTACTTGACTACATAAATTAAATTGGTTTTTCTTTCCATTTCCTTTGCAGCATTATACAATAAGTAAGTAAAAATAAATATACTGAAACATTCAGTTTATGCTACAATGTTAATATAACATCTATTATTTTAAATTGCTTGAAAAATATCAATTGTTTTTGATAGAGCAGCAAGAACTCTATTTGTACTTTCAATTTCTTGAGCTTACCTCTCAAATTCTCTTGTCTTTGTGCATTCCTGGGCTCCTTTACTAATCACTATTAAGAAATCTTGTGTCAAAACAAATGGCACACGTTCTCGTTTATAACCAAATTTTTTCTTCTTGTGATCCAAAAAGTGTCCAAAGTCTATATGAAACAGCTTTCAGAAATAAGAAATTATGTTATAATCTGACAAATGCAGAAATACAATATCCTGAATTAATACATTTAAGAACGCCAAAACATTTTAAAAAGAGAAAGCTATTACTTGTCCATCATCTTTCACCATGATGTTACTATTGTGACGATCTCCAATTCCCAAAATGAAGGTAGCGACACAATATCCAGCACACGAACGTGTAAACAGATCAATGGCTGCATCATATCTACAAAGAAGAAATAAACACCTCATAAGTAGTGTGGAAATAAAGAGTGATCCAGTCCAAACTGGGAAAAGATGGTCACAGACTGTATCAAAACAATGAAAACAATCACTGACATTAAGAGGAAGAAGTAATTTTGTCAAAGATCTGAGGAATTTTGAGATTGTAAACTTTTCAAGGGTTTCTAAGGAAATTTCTAGATATTCTCTGACAAAAGCATAATTCTTAATATAGTGAAAAAATACTTAACATGTCATTAAATTTTTTCTAATTGTGAAGTAAAATTTTGAACGTGCAATGTTATTTTAAAAAAGAATAAGCAATAAGAAAAACACATTTGAATACCTAAGTTGAATATACATGATTTCACCAAATTATAAGCAATTCTGATCATTTAAACACAATAATCTCAAATATTTCAAAGGTTGAACGTATTTTTTTCCAAAGTAGGTACAATTGTCTTCTCTGGTTTAACTCAGAGAAATATACACAACCACTAAAACACTAACAAAAACTTAGATTAACATAGGCAGAAAACTCACATTTCTCCTTTGTTCTTGTCTTTGAGCCACTGGTGTAGCGTGTGGCTGTTGAACTGAAGTGCACCCTTCAAGCCGCCTTTGCACTGAATTTGCATAATAGTGTGAGAATTTCTCACCACCTCAATAAGTCCCACGCAGTCACCAATTGACAGACAACCGTAAGGTAACATTCTAAAAAAGGATCAAGATATTTGCAATTAAATGATGGAACTTTGAAATAGCAAATATTTTAATAGGCTAATACAGGAATATTCTATTTGCAAATCTGCCATGCGTGACATTTACCCCCTTAACCTAATTTTAATTTCCTCTTATTATAATGACAAACATTCCTAGAAAAATCCTCAAAATTATCTGCCATCATTTATTATAACCTTCAATTGAAAAACTATTTATGTATCAGAAAGCATTATGAAAATTATTGTGGCAATTAAAATTTTATAAACATTTATGACTTTAAAAATACAGGTGAATTTAAAGATGTTTAACTGACATTTAACTAATGCTTTAGGGCAGCAGTTCTCAAATTTCTGGTCTCAGGACTCCTTTGCTCTTTTAAAAATTACTGAAGACACCAAAGAGCTTTTATTTATGTGAGTCACATCTATTGATATTAGAAATTAAAATGGAGAAAATAAAAAATTAAAATATTTATTAATTCATTTAAAGATAAACTCATATAGTAAATAAATAACATCTTTTATGAAACAAAAAACTCTATATTAAAAAAAACATAGATGTCTGACTTAATAGTACTGAGCTGGATTCTCATATATGCTTCTATATTCATACTAATGCAATGTTTTAATTGAAGCATATGAAGAAAATCTGGCCCCACACAAATCCGTAGTTGAAAAAGGAGGAGTATTGTAACAGCCTTTTCAGTTAATTGTAGATATTTTCCTTGATACTATTCCAAAAGTTGATGAGAGAATTTCTCAAGTTGCAATATCAAATATGAAACCATATCAATAAACTTTTCATACTCTGTTACATTAAAATAGATTTGTCTATCTTGCCTCTGAATAGAACTTTTACCTCTCTATGACTTTATAATATCTTGTATTGGTCATCCAGATGGTATTAGTTCACTGAGTTATGGAGATGTTTCAAATGTTGATACTTTTCATTATACCAATGAAAAAATCACAATTATTAATATTACCACTGATCTCATCAGAAAAGTCTTTCCTTTGGGGGGAAGCTGTTATGCTCACAGCAGTGGATACAAGTTTTGCAAAATTCTAATTTTTGCGTGAAAGGTCAAATTTTATCACTGAAAACAAATATTGTCAGTTATTCTACTTGAAGAGAGAAGCTCATATTGTTCATTTTCAAGAAAATGCTGCCAAATACCCATGTCTGGTTAACTAGAGCTTGTCTATTATTTATTAAGTAAAAAAGGGTGTTCTCTGAAAAAAGCAGTTAGTTCATCTCACAACTCAAATAACACACAAATGTTCTTCCTTGACACAACCATACTTTGATAAACAGCAGAAGTGCTTTATGGGTACTTTCTATTCATCACAGAATATTAAAAATGATGTAGTCACTGGTGGAGATGTGAGGATTTAGAGAGACAATAAAAAAAGAACCTAACACTCCAACTGGCACGGAAGTACTAAGGTATGGTCTGTCACGGTCTGTTGTTCTCATAAGCTACCGTACATTCTTTCCACCTTTCCTTTACTTCTTAAATTCCTAAGAGTGATAGCCTACACTTGGTTTCATTTCCTCACTTAATTCCTTGTAGCCTAACTTCTATGTCTACCACTCTACTGACTCAGTTCTTAAAGCTAATCATGAATCATCAAACCCAAGGGCTTTTCCACAGTCCTTATGCTCTTAAACCCCCTGAAGCACCAGACACTATAAATTGTTTGTGAATCTCTCCCCTCTTGGGTCCTGTGCATCACTTACTCTGGTCCTCCTACCCTTTGACCATTTCTCTTAACGGAATCTTTTCTTCTACCTGCCCTGGTAAATACAGGAATTTCTTAAGGTTATATTCCTGCCCATTCTCTCTTATTTTACATTTTAATTTTATTACTGTTGAACATGCTCATAGTTTAAAGAGTCATATAGTCCTATAAGGCTTGTTATTAAAAAAAAAACCAAGCAGAGTTATAATAAACCTGAATCTAAGTTTTGCCAAGTACAAATAAAAATGCTATGATTTTACTTAAATTAGCTTTTTATTTAAACTTTAAAGCTTTTTATTTAAAAGAAAAAATATTTAGATAATATCGTAAGACTTAAAAAACTTTCCAAAGATCCAACTTACTTTCCAATGACCTAGCTAAACTTTAGATGGTTTTTTGCACAGCCACTGATTTACAATTAAATATTGTAATTACCAGAGTTATATAGTTAAGTCATTTTCTCTACTCTGCCTAGTTCTGCCTTCTCTTTTGTACTCTACTCTCCTAGGGGTGATGGTAGTAGTGGCACATGATCTCTCATGACACAGGAAATTATACCAAAAAAGAAAACAATTTGTAGTAACCTTAATTGTTTTCGAAAAGCAGCAGGAATTAAGCAAAGAATTAGGAGTTAAGAGTTTGAAGTTGATGACTTAATTTTGTGCTTTAGTAGTTACTTGAGATGTTCATTTTTCTTCCTTGTAATAAAAGGATTCAACAACATTTGTCACCAATATATTTTTATATACTAGCTGCTATTAATCTCTAAAAGGCATACGAATAAACCCTAATCCACTCTGCTGCTGCAGCTAGAGTCGATTCCTATGCTCACTTACAAACAAAAATACCTTAGGAGGGAGGGGCCTTTGTCTGAATAATTCTGGATTTGCAAGGAGACAGTAAGAGAGGGAAAAACTATTAGAAACAAAAATGACTTGGACACTTGGAGATAATACTGATAATTGTGGAGGGTGGGCAGAAACCAACAGAATGGCAAAAACTTTAAGATTAGCTGCTTTCATAAATTTTGCTGCAAAATTGATTCACGATGAGAGTATTTATGAAGTTTTAGAATTAGAAAGTTTATATTATGAAACTTTCCTTTTAAACTCTCAACTTCTAAATGAACACAGGAGCCTTTTGTGTCTCCTCGGTCCTCTTCCTAAACAGTGGCACTCTGGAGGCAGCAGGAGAGTCCCTGTTACCAGTTTATCAGAGAGCTCTTCTGACCTGGCTGAATCTCGTCAGCCAAGGAAGAGGAGGACAAATGAAAGTACCACAGTGTAATCAACTAGTGTCAATTACTACTCCATACATTCTTTATAGATATATGCCTCTATATGCTTTATAATGAATATTTATTAAGAGTTTATTTTCAGGATAACTTTCAACATACATGTTGCTTTACAGGTTACCTACCGAAGATCAAGACCTTGATTTTGCCAGATATTTTCCATAATGCGAATAATCTGAAGTGTTAGCATATCTTGCCGTAAATCTGAAAATCAAATAATATATACCACCACTTAATGCCACAAATACAAATTTGGGTTATCATGTCATCACATTGTTCTTAAACAGAAAATAAATAGAGCTATAGTTACTCTTCAAAATAATCTATAAGGAAGCAATATTCTGATTCTTCAATCCATTTCTGAAGTATCTGCATAAACACATTCGTATAACAATGTAGGATAAGCCAGCATGTATTTCACAAAAATTTTAAATTAAAAATTTTAAAGTACTCAGTTTTCTGCATCCTTACATTTGAACATGTTTATGTTAAAATATTGGGATTAACAGAATTCAGTGCTAAAATGTCATTTTCCAATGGAAAACCATCAATGATACATTTTTTAGTATATAAAAACGTATTCCCCCCCAGCCTGTTCTCCAAGTGAATTAGGACCTTCGTTTATGTGATTCCTTAGCAGACTACACTTTTCCTTTGTACCACGGTTCTAATTTTACTTTTGTAATTATTTGTTTAATGTCTCCCTTCTCCCTGCTAGACTGTAAGCTCTAAGAGGGCAGGGATTCTGCTTTGTGTATTCTTACAACCCCAGGGCCTAGCACATCAAATATTTATGGATACTCACACAGCTAAGCAAATAATAGTTAGAAAGTGATTTCAGACCTGATTCTAAACCTAGTACTTCTTTTCTTTTCAATAATTATACATACATATTCTAAAGGTTAAGACATCTGTCTAATATTGTATATTTTACCACATGCGTATTCCTTAAATGGCTTTCAATAGTCTTCGTGGTTCATAAATATCCTGTGTATAAAAAGATAGCTAAATTCATGCATCATAAGTTCATTAATACTCTTCCTTACCATCACCATTTTTAAAGATGATCTCATTGTTCTGAAAGAGTAACTCTGACATGATGTCTGGGTTCTCCCAATTCAACCACAGCGGCCTCTTGGCAGAGGACATAATTCGACACTCTTCAAGCCTTTAAAATAGTTAAAAACTTCACTAGGCATCTTAGCTTTGTTGTTCTTTTTGCCTTCAAATTTCTTTTATATATACATATACAGTATAGCTTTTTGAAGTGTTATAAAAATTTTAAACTTTCTCCTCAGTTTTATTTATGAATTCATTTCTCCAAGGGAGTATAAATAAAAAATAAACATTAAGCTTAAAAATTTTTTACATAACAGCATATGAATTTTCAATAAATATTGGGACATATCATTAGTTTTACAGATAATACGCTCCATTTCTTATCGTATGATACCAAAAGTTTTGGCCATAGAAAATTTTAAACTCTAGGGGCCAGACCCATGGCAGAGTGGTTAGCTTTGGTGGCCCAGGGTTTCACTGGTTTGAATCCTGGATGCAGACATGGCACCGTTCATCAAGCCACACTGAGGTGGCATCCCACATGCCACAACTAGAAGGACCCACAACTAAAAATACACAACTATATACCAGGGGGCTTTGGGGAGAAAAAGGAAAAAAATACAATCTTTAAAGAAAATTTTAAACTCTATTATTAAAGTAGTAAAAACTCATTCTGAATAAATGTAGTTCCGAACTTACGAACACTTCAATACTCTAATTTTGCATGTAGGAGAATGGGAGAGGGAAGCATATATGATTGGACATTCTAATTATAATAGACATTTTGACTTTTCTCCAGATTTTCTCCAGAAAGAGTACTTGTTTAAATAATAAAACTTCCAATAAAGTACCTTACCTGAGATTTCCTAGTTGATGAGCAGGGTTTAGAGGAGACAGAAAGCCCTGCAGAGCATCCATGAAATCTGGTCGCCGCATCTGCTCAACTAAAAACTTCATCTGTACCTGATAAATAAGCAGAATCGTGATTAGAAACTGATTTCATAAAAGGTAAAACTAACTGCTAATCTCTCTTACACACTGGAAGCTTAGTGTTGGGCAGTCTTGGAATCCATATTCTGGATTGGCTATATTCTAATCAGAAGGATTCCTGTAACACAGAGCAGCACCACTCAGGCAGAGAGGCAAGAGGGACAGCACTGTGCACCTTCCTGTGAGAAGAACTGCATGCTGACAGTGGCAATGTTTTGGCTGCAGAGCAAGGCTTGGTCAACTATGGCCTGCAGGCCAGCTGCCAGTTTTTGTAAATCAAATTGTACTGGAATACCACCACGCCCACTCATTTAGATACTGGTTGTTTTCACACTAGAATAGTGGAGTTGAGTAGTTGCAACAGAGATTGCATAACCTGCAAAGTCTAAAATATTTACTATCTGGCCTTTCAAGAAAAAGTTTGCTGACCTTTGTTGTAGAGGAAAAACTGTGGAGACATCATGTTAGCTTAGTTTAATAACCTTACTTTTAAGCTTTTCAGAAAACACCACATTCACTCTTCCTCTGTTGGGTTTTTACCTTTTTTAAGATCTGGTGAGGCTAAAAGAAACTGCTGGGAAAAGGACTTGTAAAAACATTTGATACACTGAGTCTCACATTATACTCAGGTTTTAGTACATAGTAAAAAAACACCCTTTTTAAATCAATTCAAGCCAGAGCCCAGACTGCTGAGCTATCATGTAATAACTGCCATTTTATTTTAGCAAACCTCCGTCTATGGAAAACATAAAATGCGAGTGGAGAAATAAAAGAGGTTAGGGACTAGGAATTCATAATGAATTAATTTTCATGCTACAATTTGAGTAATGAAGTTTTTGTTTTCCTACTATGTCTAAGTGACTAGCTAGACAATCTAGTCCTCACTGACTAGGGCAGCTCTTGCTCACATAAAGGCATTTCTTTTTCTATCGCTATCAACCCTGGTGTTAGCACAGGGCTTCCTGCACTTTATCATTGTTATGATAAAACATGAAACCACACAAAGTGACTACATTTGTTCCTAGGACTGCAAGTTTAGTTCTCTATCACAATCCTATTTAAGCCAACAGTGATCTGAGTAATGAATTTCATGTTTCTAATTCATCCACTGTATCATAGCCAATCCGTGATATGAAAATTCCAGCTTAGAAGAAATGCCTATATTTACAAATTGAACTAACATCTACTTTCTTGTTTCTTACCTCAGTTACAATACAAATACAATAAATTTTATTCTTTCAAAGTGATCTAGCTCCCTCTTGCTCACAATTCCAGCATCAGAAACAGTACGATTATTTTCAAATACAGATTAATAACCTATATTTGAACTTATATATCACAACTTCAATAAAATCAACTCACTCACATACTGTATGACATTTAGATTAATATAGTAACTTTCTTTTAAATGTTTTTCTTTTCTTCAAGCAGTATTAATAAGATGTTGGAAAAATGTATTCAGTACTGCTAATTTACATTCTCCCTCCTTTGGGGACTAATAAACTAGGATTTTGTTTTTTCGTCTCACTAGAGGTGAGGAGTGATCTCACTTTTTACTGTTGGATGTGGTGGATTGAATAAAGGATCAGGAGCAGGAAAAGGTCATGAGAAACCTTTCCATCTGATCTTCCTCAGTTACACCAAGCCAGACTGCAGATGACCAGAGCACGTGATATATTCACTGTGTGACTGAGTCCATTCAAACTTAGGATGTAAAAACTGATTTCTTTCCACTCAATTTCAGGGTCATTACTAAAAGAATAAATGACACACAATAAGGAAAAATCATTTTTAAAACTTAGGGCTATATAAAAGAGAAAGGAAGGGAAAGAGGAGGGAGCTAACATTGATTGGGCTCCTCTGTGTTCTAGGGACTGTGACAGGCGCTCTGCATATCTCATGTCATTTGATTCTCACAGTAACCCTACGAAGAAAGTATTATTCTCACTTTATACGTAAGGAAAACAAATCTCAAGAGACTAAATAATGTGTCTAACATTACAAAGTTCAGAGGCAGTGGAGCTTGGATTCAAATCCTAATCTGCTTGATTCTAAGGCCCATAATCAGCAAATATATTGAGCTCTCAAATCCTGCCCCACTGCAATGGAGAGAGTCTCAAAAACAAACTAGAGTTACATACCTTTTGTGTTTCATCCTTCTTCTCTTGTTTGAGAATGTCAGTTAAGTTAATGAGCTTTTCCATAGCCTCAACTTGCCGATTCAGGTGCTTTAAATACATTCCACATGCACGACAATAGGACTCCAAAAGCAGGCCAAACCTCTGACTGACTGTTTTATTGTGCATCTCAGACCTAAAAGAATAGTGCAAGATTAAAAAATAAATAGTCTTAAATGAGTTATACAGACACTCTTTTTTAAGAAAATCCATTTTCTAAATCCAATAAATGTTATAATCACACTAACAACAAAATGATTTAAAACCTATCATTTAGAAGTAAAACAATCAAACATTTCAGGTAATTCTTGGAAATGTAAATTTAATAAACTAGCTTTTAGGTTTATTTCAACTACTTTTCATTCACTAATCTCAGCACAAGATACAGGAACATGAAAAAAAGGAAATTAGGTACAAAAAATAATAAAATGAATAAGGAGGGAGCAAAGAGCTCAGTGAGTACTATTTGACTCTCCTGGCATACCTGTCCCTTTTCTATGCTGTCTCTGAATTCAAGTTAATTTAAACCTAGCTTCTAGTTTCCACTTTGGACTTCTTTTAGCATTTAAAAAATCATATTACAGATCTGTTTCTAAATTTAGAAAAAATGTATGGTTTATGACTCCAACTGTGAGTAATACAGATATATCAAATTCTGTAAAAATACTTTTTATTCTTTTCTTTTTTTAAAAGATTTTATTTCTCCTTTTTCTCCCCAAAGCCCCCTGGTACATAGTTGTGTATTTTCAGTTGTGGGTCCTTCTAGTTGTGGCATATGGGATGCCGCCTCAGCATGGCTTGATGAGAGGTGCCATGTCTGCACCCAGGATTCGAACCGGCGAAACCCTGGGCCACTGAAGCGGAGTGCGTGAACTTAACCACCTGGCCACGGGGCCGGCCCCAATAGTTTTCGTTCTTAATTAGCTTGTTTTCTAGTAGGAAACTTGGGATTTTGTCATTACTGTTCTGAATTCCAAGGTGACATTTTTTTTATTTTGGGATATTTTAATCCACACACACAGTGAAATCAACTGCAACATTAATCTGGACCTAGGAAATTTTACTTTGCTTAAAGTAGATTCAAAATCTTTAAAAGTATTCCAGCTCTCATTCCTGTATAAAATTCAGTTTTGAATTTTACTGCTTATTTAATGTTAAAAGAAAAAAGCTGAGGGAAACATCACTGGTACAACATACTTTCAGTATGGGAAACTCCCAAATAAAAACAACAGCTTATAAGTAAACATATTTATACATCTATAAAGAAAATGAGTAATATATATTTAAAGAGTTAAGTGGGAAAATAATTTGACTTACTTTAAATGCCAAAAGAAAAAGTGCCCAATCCTTTGATTAGTCAATGCTTTCTTGAGTAAAAATCTCACAAGCAGGTTATCCAAATACTGTTCATATTTTAGGACCTATGTGATCAAAAACAAACATAAAAACAACTCCACATCAATTGGGGTCAGTTTCTGCATGGTTGGATTTAAAGAAATTTTTTAGAAAGAAAGATACTACTGGTAATAAGACTGATTGTTAAAAAAGCATAAAACCAGTCAATACACTAGGCTTTGGAAGTTGCAGGATTTAAAATAAACCACTATTTTTTTACTTGACATTATTTTACCTGCACTAGCTGAATTAAGTACTGAGAAAGTTTGTCATCTGTTAAATATTTTTCCAAGCATCGAACAGCAAAACCGCGAACCATAGGGTCTGGGTAATTGCAGTCCAGAAGCTCCATAGCCTGTTCAGGTTTGATTGGAGGCCAATCTTTTACCAAGCAGTACATCTGTGTTCGAAAAAGATAATAAATCATATTTAAAAAGGAAAGAGAGTTGTGAATGAACCCTCTAAGAAACTGCTTTAATTTCTTATTTTAAAATTGGTTTCGATAAAAGCCCCCCTTATGAATTTGCTACTTAACATGTTCAGTTCTAATTAATTTTATCAGGAGGGGGCAGAGCAAAATGGTGGGGTGAACTAATTAATTTTATCAATGGAAGTGGTGTGAACAATATTCTTCTCTACTATATTACCATTATTAATTAATTTAAAACACAGTCTATTTCATCTCTTATACTTATGCAGACTTTCTGAGAGAAAACAATTTGAGCGACATACCAAATTTGTGCAACAGCCACTCAGTAATCTCAAACACGCATTTACCTGAGCTACTTCATCTCTAGAATTCCACTTAACGGACAGAAGCAATTTGGGCAGAATTTCAGGGATAGTTACACAATAGTGTCTGTGTGGAAAAGACAAAACAAAATAAAAAACATTCTTGTGTGTTATCAAAAGGCCTGGATATCTAAAATTCCAACTATGCAATCTTTAAGAGGTTCCAAACACTTTTAAAACGTCTTACCATTACCAGCCTTCTTTAAAATCAAAAGAAATCAGCATTTAACACTACAGGTGCATACATATGTATATATATACTTTGACACAGTTATAATGGCATGAAAGACCAAAGGAAAATCCAAATGAAGGTCAGATAGGAAAATTTACGAATTTATGTTATAATGGTATATAGCTCCTATTATTCACCTACTTATTCACCATGAACCACGAAGACAGTCACCACTTCTACCGTGGTCACTGGGAAAAATTTGTTTTAATGAACTTTCTGCAGAAATGTACTGCAACTGCTTTATTTAAATAAACTAGTATACACCTACAAGTTGTAGGATAATTTCTTCATAAGTGAAAATAAGGTATTACACTACTACTTTGAGGAAGTATTAAAAAAAGGAAAAATGAAAGGAATGCCTAAAAATTGAAATATCTAGACCAATCAAATCTATCTAAAGCTACTGGGTACTTTTTTTGGATCTTGTGTTTAAAAAACAAACAAAAAACCCCCAAATCCTAAAAAAAGTTGTATCAGGGATTTAGAATTTTAAAAAAGCCTTCAATGTGCAAGGTTAGTACCAATGAAGCATGATTTTCTAGAAATATTGATCTATATAGCCAGTTTTGACAAGGATAATGTTTATAATAATAAAAAAAGTCATGTAAATTATGCGTTCTTTACTCTAATAGTATGGTAGAAACATGGCAAGATCAGCCGAAGTCACTTCTTTCTTCTGTAATAGAGGAAAGAAAGAGTCTCCACCTTAAAACTTACCTGTGGCTCCACAGAAAATCTTTCTCTTGCTCAGTGATTTCAGATAGAGGATCTCGCGTACAAATTGCTCGTAGTTGTTCTTTATCATTTTCTCTTAATTCATTGTCTCTAGCTAGTCTGTTACTCTGTAAAATAAAGTAACATCTTATATGATTTTCTTTGCCATATTTTCCCCCTTGGATTCATGAGTGATCTACAAAAAAAGAAAATTAATTGTCGATAAACCTTACATTGCTTAACTGTTACTCAACAGTTTATCTTACTGCAAGACTTTATTTTCAGGATGGGGAAGAACCAACTTAAGACAAATCCAATAACTTACTTGGTTAACATTACCACCAACCACAGAACAGTAACTGCCAAAGTTAGTCAGGGATAAGACCAGATTGGGATACTAGGGAGTAGTAGAGAATAATTTACTTTTCTTCCCGATGAGGCCCCTTCCTAGTATACTATTAACTAATCTGCTAATGTTTCTGGAATAAGAAATAGTAAAATAATAAAATAAACATGTAAATTCTTTCATAATCCTTGCCTGAATATATCCTTATAATCACTGCAAGGCTTTCAAATTTAAAGAGTAAAATTAAGGGAAAAAAGGAAAGGAAACAGCCCCATTAAAACACTGTAGACTGAATGTTAGGAAACTAAAAAAGCAAACACCATAACTTTTAGTATAATTCAAGATTCCAAGTAATGTATTTATTCCCTTTAAATATAGGTATATTAATTGTATAATGAATAATTATGAATGCATATTAATGTATTATGCAAAACAAATACACACTCCTCAGAATTGGTTACACATATCCCTAATGGCTAAAAGCAGACATCCATGCTACTTGCTGTTTATACATTTAAACAGTTAATTTATCCAACAGCATAAAGAAATATTACTGGCACATATTCATTCAAATATTTATTAAAACATGTACTGGGTGCCTTGTCCTGTTCTTACTGTTGGGGTCATAAAACAGTAAAATATCTTGCACTAACAGGGCCTCCATTATAGTGGAAAATTAAATGAACAAATAAGAAAAATATGGGAGAGCTGACAGAAATACTCTGGGTGATGTGACAGAGAATGACTCAGTGGCTAATTTAGACTGGCTGTCCAGAAATGGCCTCTGAGAAGGTAATATTTAATTTGTGACCCAAATGACAAAAAGAACCTTCCACGCTAAGATCAGAGAAAAGACTGTTGGAGATGGAGGAAACAGTGAAAGTGCCCCAAGGAGAGAACCAGTCTGGTGGGAAGGAGGAACAGGAGGAAGGCCAGTGAGTCTGAAGCCCAGCAGATGAGGGAGAGAAGTGCGTGACAGGAGGTCATGCGCAGGGCATGTAAAATTTGCAGGTCGAGGTAAAAGGTTTGGATTTTATTTTTTGTGAAAAGTATTTAAAGGACGAATACCATGATGTAATTTGTTTCATAAAGATTATTCTGGCTCCTCTGTGGAAGGAGAGAGACCAGTTAGTGAGGAGACTACTGCTATAGTTCACCTAAGAGATAATAAATAATCCTTAATTCACCAGAAAAAGTAGTCATGACCATTTACCATCTGGGTCCAATGGACTCCATTCTTTTATATTATTTCCTTATTTTTATCTGTTCATATTAGTAATATAAAATAATCTAGAGAATAAAGTGACGGTAAAAAACAATTTCATTAGACATCTTAATAAAGAATTTAAACATAGTAAAACCAAATTTATAATCCAAAACGGGCAATATCCTTTGACTGAAACTAACTGCTTGCTCACCAACCATCATTTATGAGCAAAAAACACATTCACCTTGTAAATACTGATTCCAGATTTCAAATGCATATCTAATAAGTTTTAGCTTATCATTACTTCTGGTTTTTGTTCTCATACTTGCATTGTCAAAATGCAATGCTTTTGAAAACTTTCATGCTCATAATTTTGTTGAAGAGAGGATAGCCATCTTCTTTGCTTCATAACTGTAAAACATTTCTATTTTTATACTTATAGATATCAATCAGAATAATCAATCCAAGGATCTTTAAAATTTCTACATCACCTTTTTCCTTCCAGTTATCTTTTATACACACCTGCCTGCAGCATTTATCCACTTAGAAAGTGTATCAAGTAAGTTTTGGTGCACAACATCATACAAGATGGAAAGAATATGGCAAAAGATAAGGTGTGGTCCAGATTCTTATAAAATATATTGTGTGATGAAGTCATCCCTGTTGAATGACTAACTGAATGTGAATACCATATTTCCTTTTTGTCCTTGGAAATATATTGTCCACTCATTGTTTTTTGAGTTTAAGGAAATTCACTTAGGATATTTTCATCTGACATTTCACTTATATGATCAATTTCACCATCATCATTAGAGTCTGGAGTAGTGGTTCTCAACTAGGGTGAGTGTGTCTTCTCTACCTCCCAGGGACCTTTGATATTTTTTGGACACATTTTTGATTGTCACAACTTGGGTGGTGGCGCTACTGGAATCTAGTGGGTAGAGGCCAGGGATGCTGCTAAACATCCTGTAATGCACAGGATAGCCCCTACAAACAAAGAATTATTTGGCCCAAAATGGCAACAGTGTTGAAGTTGAGAAGCCTAAAAAATAACAACAACAAAAAACTACAAAGACACTGTTTGCAGGCTTCTTTATACCTCTGGAAAGATGATGCAAGACACGGGGCAATGGAATAAGAAGACTGAAGGATGATGTAATAATGATGATTTATTTCATAAAATAAATCTACCCTTTTATATTTTCATATTATTTTAGTCTTTTTTTTAGCATAGTTGGAAGTAATTAATAAATAATGATAAAATAGTGAAATGCTTTAAGATACAGGAAAACTATGATCCCTTAATGTATCTTAGATTTATGAAAGTTTTCAACAGACCCAATGGTAATTGAAATAATTAGTTTTATTCTATTATAAAAGTAAACAAATTTTCCTTTTATTTTGGAAGAAAAAGAAGAAGAAAGTAAAATATCAATCCTTATAACGATTTAGAACAGCTCAAAAAAGAAACTCAAAAGCTAAAACTGGCTTCAACAGACTCTGATGGCAAACTGAGTTCCATGTGAATGTATGAATAAAATAGGAGATAAATGAATTTTTAAGTGACTTGAGTCTGGTAACTCAGTTCACAGGTATAACTAATTGGATAGGGTTATGAACATTTCATGGGAATGCTCACCAGTATTTTAATCCCGATTTCAAAATTAAGGAATTCCTCTTCAGTCATAACAGAATGGTAAAAAGTAAGAGGCTCAAACTTATTAAACAGTGACACCAGATAAGTTATTTAAACTCCTTAAGCCTGTTTCCTTACCGATAAAATAGGGATCATAATAGTACCTACCTTCATAGAGACTGCTTTTAAGATTAGATGAGATAATAATGTGAAAAGTGATTGGCATGGCATTTGGTACACAGTAAGCACTTGATAAATGTTAACAATATCATCAACAAGGAATTAAACTTAAAGAACAGTGGCTACATTTTTCAAGAATGAGAATCCCTTTTTAACGTCAAAAAAGTTAATTCTACTTTTAGTATCTGATAGAATTTGGTAATGATTTTAAATTAATTTTTACTTATCAAAATACCTTCTATATATCTTTGAAAGTAAATAAACAAGGTTATTATTACTCAGTTTACAAAAGGGACTGGTAAACTCCTTACGGAGCACACAGCTCTAAACTGAGCTGTAAATAAAGTTCCTTAATGCAGGATTCCAGATGCCCCTGGGTGCTACTGTTACTGGGGTAAGCTTATTCCAGGACCTCTTGGGCCCACATTCATTGGATGGTCTATGTATAACCTACAACCAGGCCAAAGAAAAAGTGGTAAATTTGGAAATTGGGGAAAAGACACCAAAGAAGAAAAATATCCTCTTCTCTTAGCATTGACACCTTTGCTCTTGAGAAATAACCGAGAGTTAATGGTCCCTGAACCCAGTTACATTGTGCTTCCAAAGTTATGGTCAAGCTCAGATAACTAGATCAATATTTAAATTCCATTTCATATATATTCTTTTCTAGTGGATCGAGACTATGGTGGTAAACCTATTTCCTCTGCTTCCAAGCTCAACTAACAACATATTTATACTTTGGTTTCAACTTCAAGGTTACCAGCTTGGAGAGGTCTTTCCAGAACCTAATATATTAGCCTTTCCCCCCAACCCTCAGGTAGTCATTCTTGGCACACTATTGTTTTTTCCTTCATGGCACTTATCATGATTTATAATCTTATACTTCTGCTTTTTACCATTTTAATATCTATTTTCATCATTAGATTGTATATTTCATGGGGGTCTCGTTAGGTCAAAACTCTATTTCCTAGTACCTATCATACAATAAATACATATGTATAGTCAGCATTCAATAAATATTTGTTAGATGAAGGCAGGCTAGGGCTCTGAATAGACTAAAAAGAAGCAGAGCTGCAGTAAAAATGTCAGCACGTAGAGAATTTTATAATATGGCAATACTGTTGTAGAGTCTACAGTATCTATGCCAGTCTAACTAAAACACATGAAACCTTTTCCAAACAAAGAGCATGTACCCAAATCCACTGATTATGACTAATACTTAAGAAAACTCAGTGATTTGCCTTACCAGTCCTGCATGGGAATAACTAAATCCTGCTTCTCGGGATACAGACCAATTGGCATGCTCTTCAATCACTGACATATCTGGAAACTTTACCACACTGCTGAACCAGTCAAACTCCAACTCTAAGCATGGAGTTTCCTAAGAGATGGAATAAAAGTGATTATATATATTGTGCTTGACTGTCATAAAAAAAAAATCTAACTTATGATAATAAAAAGCTTACTTTATTTGGATTTGACCCAGTAACACCAATAGGGTTCAGCAAATCTTCTAGTCCATGAGGTACTGGCCAAAGATTCAAAGCCATTTTTCCAGATACTAGAGTATCTGTGTAATCAAACAAGTTTATATTTCCCCAGGCCAATGGACAATGTTCCTTAAAAAACAAACAGAAAAATACTCACCACTCTATGGATTATAAAATGCATTTCAAAACACTTTTCTTTCCCAGAAAGAATTCAACAAGTGTCTCTATAATGATGTCCATAACAAACCACATTTTTTCAAAGTAAAAGTACTTTCTTTTTTTCTCATGTGAAATTACATGTATTTTCTTTAATTATAAGTAGGAAATATGAACCGAATCAAGCAAGGCAGATATGTGCATGGAGGCACTGAACAGATATTTGTGTGTAGTCACTTTGCATGTATCAATTGTATCAATACGAACTCAGGACCATACTTACTCACCCATCAGAAATAAATTCCGTAAGCTCTCCCAAAGTATTGTTCTATGGTATTTATTAAATATTTAAAAACGTTTCAATAATTTTTTTTGCTGAGGAAGATTTGCCCTGAGCTAACATATGCTGCCAATCTTCCTCTTTTTGTATGTGAGCTGCCACCACAGCGTGGGCGCTAACAGAGGAGTGGTGTAACTCTGCACCGGGAAACCAAATGTGCACCACCAAAGCGGAGCTTGCTGAACTTAACCACTAGGCCACCAGAGATGGCCCTATTAATTTTGTTTAAATAAAAAGAAAAATAATATCCCTTCCTTGATAAAAATTCAATCAGCAGTATAACTGGGAGTTTTTAGAGGTAAATATAATTACTTCTGAAATACTTTACCTCTTTAGCACCCTTTCTGCCTTTAACAGAACAAATGGAAAGGCAAAGTCGAGCAGCACGAGGAAGATCAGGAATGTATATATCGTAATTCAGCCATTCATTCCATCTATGTAAAATTTTAAAGAAAAAAAGAATTTACCAAAAGAAAAAGCTTTATCTAGAGATATAAATGACTCCTATAAATCATCAAGAAAAAGACAAATCAAATGAAAAACAGGGCAGAGACTGATGGAACAGATACTTCACAAGATCATATCCAAATGACCAATAGACATGAAAAACTAGTCAATATCATTTGTCATCCAGAAAACACAAAATAAAATCTTATAGAGATATCACTATACAAGAGAATGGCTAAAACTATAAAGACTGATGATACCCAGGAGTGGTAAGGATGTGTAGTAACAGGAAATCTCATACACTGCTAGTGGAGGTGTAATTTGTACAACCAATTTGGAAAGCATAATCTACTAAAACTGACCCATGACTCAGTTCCACCTCTAGGTATAAAACCACAAATACTTGCACATTTGTGCACAGAATGCTAATAGAATTATTTACATTATCCCCAAACTTCAAATAACCCAAACGTCCAACAGGAGAACAGATAAACTATCGTATATTCATATAATGGAATACTATACAGCAATGGGAATGGACACTAGTTACTTACAATATGGATGAAATCTTACAAACATAATATTGAATGAAAGAAGCTAGACACAAAATAATATCTACTCCTTGAGTCCGTTTATATAAAATTCAAAAGCAGCCAAAACTATCCAATAGTGTTAGAAGTCAGGATGGTAGCTGACTTCTTTGGGCAGGACAGAAGGATAATGGATTGGGAGGGGGCATGAGGAGGGGTTTTTGGAATGCTGAAAAATGTTCTCGACCAGCATAGTGGTTGCACGGGTATTCACTGTGTGATAATTCACTGAACTGTACAATTATGATTTGTATACTTTTATGCATTTGTGCTATACTTCAGTAAAAAAAACATTTAAAACAAATTAGCTTATAGAAAAGGCAAACAGAAAAGGGAAACTAAATGAGATAAAATAAGACTTCCTATTATGATTACAATTATATTTAATTACTTTTAAATATGATGCAGTTTTATTCAGAAGAATCCATTAATTTAAATGTCAGTATGTAAATAAAATGAAGGATATGTAAGGAGAAAGTACTTAAATTTCAGAATAACTACTTCACAAGAGGTAATAAAACTTGACATTCATAATAAGAATAAAAAGTTGCTATCAAAAGTGATGATAAAAAAATTTTTATGATAAATTGCTTCAATTTACTCCATATTACATGTGAAATTATGTCTATATTCAGTGGATATATTTTCAAAGAGCCAAGTACACTAAATAGTTTTTTAAAAAAATTACAGCAATGGTTAACAATATGGACTCAGAAGTCAGACTACCTGGAGTAGAATCTTGTTTCTATTATTTTACTAGATATGTGACCTTGGCTTTGTCTGTTTTCTTATCTGTGAAATGGGACTACTAATAGTACTTACTCTCATAAAGTTGATGTGAAGATTAAATGAGATAAAATAAGTAATTAGAGAAGTAATTGGTCCACAGTAAAAGCTCAAGTGCTAGATACTAACTTTGAAAACTTTTCAAATGGCTTCTTCATAATTCTATTTTTCGATAATAAATAAAACAAGACAACAATAAAATGGTAAAAAAATTCTATTTTTAATTAGCTAAACTAAGGTATAAAACTTTATCAGTAAAACAAGTTATACTTATTCTAGTATCTTTGCTTGATTACAGACAAAGATAAACAGAAATATATGGTCCAATTATACAGCGAAGACATATTTAAAATGGAGGAACTTATTAGCAAGAAGGAATTCTAAAGGGGAAAGAAATAATAAATGCAGGGAGAAGAAATACTGTTGGACTAGATAAGTCCACAGTAATTTAAGAAAAATTAAAGATACATGTACTTAAATGTATTTAAATGTACCTAGGACTTTTTATTAGTTCAAAATCTTTAGAATTGCTCTAATTGGTGGGAAATTTTCTACACACTTTCTGAGAAAGCTATGTCCTATGACTGTAGTTGTTCAGTACTATGCAAACTGAATAAAACATGTTTCTCTCTTGTAAAGTCTATACAAGTGCATGTGCACTCACACACACACAATTAAGTTCTTTATTTTTAGGCAATGGTTTTGTGTGTGTGTGTGTGTGTGTATATATATATAGTCCAAATTGATTCTGATTTTGGAAAATAACTGCCAACATTTTTATGAAGAAATCATAATGTATCTAATTTATCTAGCATATGGAAAGCACAGATTTAGAACAATCCATCTCAGTAAGAATTTTTAAAATAAATACTTCTTTATCTTTCTAAGAACTTCATATTCTTTTATCTCATTTTTTGGGGTAAATACAGAAAAGTCAAAAATTTACTTAAATCTTCACACTACTACCATAGGGATTTAGACTAGAGAATTCTTGAAAAGATAATCAAATATAAGTCCTTTCTAAATAGCTGGCTTAATTTACTAAAATTTTGACATTTTAATCTCATATTATTAAATAAATTTACCTTTTACTTTTATAAAGCTAGTCTACTTTTAGTACTTGAAACAACTAGGATAAATCTACCCAATATTATTTGGAGGTCTTTCCTTGGGGTTTGTTGAACTCCTTAGATTGTTGGTTTTATAGTTTTCACCAACTCTGGAAGATTTCTGGTCATTATTTCCTCAAATATTGTGTTTCTGTTCCTTCCACAACCACCCAGTCAACCTGTGACAGATATGCAGTACGAGTGCAAAAGAAACTTGTTCTAACAAAAATTTCAAAACATCCTGGGGCTGTATGTTGCCACAGCATAACTTCTAACCTGAATGATGGACTTTCTGACCTACAATAGTTCAGGTGGGTGAGGAACTATTCTTTCCCTTCCTCTTGGGAGAGAAGGCTACCCTCTCTTTGAATTTCACCCAGGCTCTAGAAGGGTGGCCACCTCAAGTAACTTACTTACAACACCAGAACTTTTTCTTGACTCTTCTAGAACTCAGTCTAAATTCATTATGAAATTTTCTTCTGGAGGATTCACTAGTTAGCTCTATTTCTAGACTACGAAGTCTATCTTTAGTCTTTGATACCAATTTAAATTCTCTTAAAATATCGCTATTATATTCAGGGGTAGACTCTCATTCCCAAATGATCCTACAGAGAGAGGCAAAGAAATGGCAGGATGGCAAGTTTGTTGGATTATACTACCTTTTATTTCTTCATTATATCTAGACAGTAATAATTTTAAATGCTCCCCATAATCCCCCTCCCCCTAAGAAATTGATTTGTTCCCAAAGACTCTTCATTTGAATGCCATAAACATCTATTCTCGGGAGTGATGTGAAGGAAACTGCCTCAGAGTAGTCCGGCTCTGCAGTTGATTGCCAACTCTCACTTCTAAATGTAAATGAAAATGGAGATAAAAGAATAAAAAGTCAATTTTATGGAATGTGGGGAATCAATGGCACAAAACTGTAACCACATTCTGTTCTCTCCTTGATACAATGGGAAGAGAGAATCAGAAAAACCCTTCCAATAAAATTTTAGAGAGAATCAATAAAGTCATCCTGTGATTGATACTCATTTGACAGGAAGTCTTTATGTTCTATATGTAAATGCCTAGTAATCTATATGACTTGTATAAAACTAATGATGTAAAATATACTACTTTTATTGATTACATTGCTAAACACTAATATAACTTTTAGAATATAAATCCATATACTTCTTTACCTGGGATTGGAACAAGGTACTCTTTGAGTGTTCACATTATCGCATAAGGGTTCTCCTCCATGGTAGATACCTGTTCGAACATAGATCTAAAAAAAAAAAAGTATGTGTATAAAAATATATACATACATACACACATGCAGACACACATACTAGATAGAACCAATATTAAACAACATCAAAATAATGAACTGACATGAATGAGAGAATCAATTAAAAGTTTTTGTTCAGATGTAGCTTTTCTGTTCTTTTCTTCACATATAAAGTAAGTTAACACTGACGCAGATTCTTCACTACGATTTGTTGTTGCCTTCAAGGGGACATCAGACTATAAAGATCAATATAGTTCTACAATCCCTTTAAGCTAGGTGTGTAATTCAGAGTTTTTCGTATTTTAGAAAGAAAAATTGGTACATATACTAAATATTACTTAATACTCTTAGCAGTTGGAGTAGCACTCCATAGAGACGTTAAAATTTCTGCAACAAAACACATGAAGATTTACACTAAGTGGGATAAATAAAGATTATAAAAAACTTTGCTACGGGTTGGGTCAGGCTTTGCTGCCAAATGAATTCTGTAAAACTTCTGATTTTAAGAGCTTAGAATTATAGATATTAGAATTATGAGAATATTAGATTAGGGATACTAGAATTACAGACAAAGGACTGTAAGCTGTGTAACAGCTAACGTAGATGAGTGGTTTTCTAGCCATCTGAAAATATACTACAGGTCAACAAATTATTATATAGTCCAATGAAAAAAGGTTTATATAAAATAATTTATATAAAATAATGAGTGTCAACACTTGACCTTACCTTGTCAATGTCTCGAATATTTACATTCACATAGGTTGCACAAAGAATTTTTATTCTGAGTGCACTATTTATAACCCAAAGGGATTTTGTAGATGTTTCTCCATTCATATATGGTGTAGCTGTGGAGATGCGTCTGGAATAAGATGGCATTGTAAAACAGTCCATTGGCAGTTGAGAGTAAAGGCTTTCTTTAGCCATCAACATCAAATTGGGCATCCTCCCAAGCATTATACAGCTTCTTATATACTGTAAGAGATTAAGGGGGCAGGGGAGAAGCCGTTTCTTGTAAAGTTTTACATTTTAAAAGCAACATATGAGTATGATGAGAGAATTTACACACTAATTTGCAAAGGTGATAAAAACAATCAAACATTATAGACCACATTTCTTAGCAGTTGTTATATTTATAACATTTAAAATACTAACATTTGGGAGTTAGTTACAGCACAGGCTCAACCAAGCACCTCATGGAATAGAAACTGCATGAAAGAAAAAAAAAGGTCTGGCTTCTGATACTACAGTTGTACCTTTAACTAGAAGCAAAGAAAAAAAAGGAAATTAAAAACAAAGATCAGAGGATACTCATGGAAACACTGTACTTGTTAAAGGAAAAGCAAGAGCATTTAAGTCATTCAATCTATTAAATCATATTGATGTCAAATCCAAGGGTTGCTGCCCACTTGCTCTTCTGTTCCAAGATTTTTGAGAAATATTTGTTTTGTTAAAAAACAAAACAAAACACACAGAGGAGACTCATAAAATTATATGATATATTTAAAAAAATATATTAAACTGCCTTGGTTTCAACTTAGAAATGGTAGTTAGGATAGAGATTTTTAATATAAGTTCTACTGTATACATATTATAATAGCATATCTTCCTACCCCAAAGCCCCACTAGACTGTAAGCAACCCAAAGGCCAGAACCGTGTCTTGCTTGGTATTGTAAAATCAGTACTCGGCATATGCTTGCTACAAATATAGCTACTTCTTATAGTATTTATTTAATGATAGCAATAGACAGTAGGAAGTATTAACAGTACATATTAATTAACAGTACATCATGGATTGTTGGAAATGTCTATTTTAATTCCTTCTAGTGCCAATGCTTGAGACGGAATAAAAACTATGAAATACCCCATATTTTGGGGTTAGTGTAACTGCTAACATTTTTTTTTGACAAGGGGCACAATGACTTTATTTCGCATGTTGCATATTCAAATGAATACAAAAATCCCCTTTTAAAAAAGTTAGGCACATGAGAAGTCTTCTGTGCAAGTTCTATATTATTTAAAATTCCTATGGGCTAATAAAAGTGTTTCCACTATAGAACTGGAGCTATCCAGAAAAGCATGTGATGCATTTTTTGCATGCAGAATACCTGAAACATAATCATCTCTTACCTCATGGCACAATTAAACAGTCATCATATCAAATGTTTGTATCTGAATAATGATATAACTATTATTACAATTACAAAAACATTAATCAGCTTATCCACATATGTACAGTTAGATCCTCAAATATTAACTACATAAAATCTCAAGGAAGAACAGCATCTGTTCTCTCAAATTAAATTCATCATCAATCTCTCATTAAATATAGTATAAAAAATAAACTTACGAACGCTAATTACTAATATTATTTAATTTTCAGAAAGTATGTCCTAAAAATACAGATACTAGTCCCCAATGTAATTACTTTTTAAATTTAATATTTTTGAAACTTTTACTCACCTTATATTGACTGAGAGGATATTTTTCTAAGAAGTATTCATCACATCCACACACTTTTAAAATATACTTGCCCTGATATTCTAAAACACAGAGTTTTAGTTGTTCAGATGATAGCAACATACTTCGAGTTTTTTTCCTGATTGCTTCAGCAATTACTTGTTCTGGCACACAGTCATGGTTGATTTTCAGAGTATACTTTTGCTTGTCATTATTTGGAGAAACTATTACCCAAATCACCACTATTATTTGCCCTATAACAGGAAAACAATAAAAGATGCCATCATCACATATATTTCATTTTTTAAGAGACATATTTCAAAAAGTATGCACTACCATTACTCTAACCATAATCAGAAATGGTTTATAATCAATCCAATTAAATAGAGGTAAGTATCAGGTAGAAACAGCAAATCTTCAGATCTGATAGGGCTGCCAGACTATGCTCAAATCTCATGTTTTACGGCAAGCACGCAAAACTGTGACTAGTGGGTCACAAGGACCTGAGACAAGCTAGTTTCCATTCTAAAATGCATGACATACTTCATGGATACAACCCTTGTGAAGAGAGATTCATGATGGTATCAAAGCTCCAACAGCACCAAAGTAGAAGAGTTTTTGGTAACTATGGGAAAGAATCACGGAGACTTAAAGAAAGATGCTGACTCAGAATGAGAGAGGAGATGGGGGAGGAAGAGGAAGAAGACGAATTTTCCAATTTTTCCCTTTTAAGATTAATTAAGCCAGGGGACAATAAAAAATGTGATGAAAATGAAAAGATTAAAACTATGTTACTGTGGTCTTGATGTTCACAGTACAATTCTTTTAACTTTTCTACATGCTAGAAAATTTTCATAAAGAATGTTGGGAGAAAATGCAAAGAACATTCCACTTTTAAAAATTTGCTAGAAAAGAATTTCAAATAAAGATCTTTGTTACACTGCATCAAACTACTTTGAATAATACGAGTGAAATAGTAGTAAGATGGCTTAACTTGTTCTACTAATGGAATTTTATATTTAATAGTGTGTAAGAGTTAATAATATTCTATAACTTTGAATTGAAACCTTCACTGTTATTCTGAAAAATACAGATATTTATCTGATACAATGATGTTTTCATTTCCAAAACAGTATAGTTTTTTATTTTCATGTCCACTTAATTCTAGAAATTGATACATTGTCAAAAGTCAACCTATATCACTCATTATGACCAGATTTGATTATTGCATTTAACATTAAGATAAAGAAATTTATTTTTTCTTTGTATATAACAAGAATGTGTAAAATTTTTCCAAAACTTCATAAAATGTTTTTATTTATATTTGTTTTTATTTATATAAAGATAATCAGCTGTAATTCTGTAATATTGAATTTCAAACTCAAAGTTCTTTAGTTTTATTCTGAGATAAACAATTCACCAAGAGATCAGCACCATATGTACACAATTCATTCAATCAATAAATACTGATTGCACACAAGTTGTGTACTTGGCACTCAACTATATCTTGTCAGTATAAGCAGTCCCTGCCTCCAAGAAGCTTTATCATCTAGCTGGGATAAAAAGACTGTACAAAAATATAGCACAGATAGTAGTTTTCAGTACAGTGACCAATTATGGTAGACGGACAATTTTCTTACCTTTATCTAATTTATTATATATGTGCTTTGGCAGTTCTGGTGAAGATTCTACATTTGGAGGGTAGACATACATTGCTCTACTATGAGGTGAATTAAGATCCCTAAGATCCACAGCTTCTTTACAAACATTGAGAATATTTCTTCGGAAGTCCTGCACTTCTGGATCTTTAACCATATCAAATTCACACACTGGCATACCAATAGCAAAGCCTTAAAAAAATTATATACAGAACATTATATTAACACAGTACGAACATGTTTCTTACAAATAGGGAACTTGGTAGGTTTGAAAGATCACAACAGAGTAGATAAGTTTTTCCAGGTTAAAAAAATTTTTGATGAATACATATAGTAAGAGTTGCCAAGGACTCAAATATTTTTAATATATAAAACATAGCAATTTGGAGCAAAGGCACCAAACACTATCCATACCAATTAATTTTTTAATAATAAAAAAACTGGGATATAACAAATCTAAGTCATCTCTACAAATGACACTTCTTAAAGAAAGCTTTATAGAATAATATCAAGGTGTTAAAAATAGCTCCTTGGTCCAAGAGTCAAAAAATACTTTGATTTGTAATGATGTTTATTTTGAAATCTATTTATTTAAGATTACAAAAGTAATTAACTGATTCAGAGAGAAATACTTTAGTAAAAAGAAAATAGTTACGTTTCATAGTTATGTGCATTTAGAATAGGATGACAATGCCATTTAGTTGAAAATTGTATCATACCAATTTCTCGATTGAGGATCTTTTCTTCACGGTTGCCTACTGGTTCAATAACTTTTAAAAAGGGTTGAAAAAGCCGAAGGTCACAAAGTCTTCTTGTTTCATCAAAAAATTCTTCCCTTTCTGCTTCTTGGGTAACACTTACGAAAATGTAAGAAGATTCATCTTGAAGAAGTTGATGGAGAGGGTATTTTCTCGCTTCTTTAAATAGTTCATGCTTTATAGTTATTAATGTGGCCTCACGGAGGCATTCTAAAGTCACTATCATTCCATTTGGTAGTAAACATTCTACTAGGATTCTCGGGGGCATCAAGTGGATGCCCCACAGTTCACCTGATGATGGTCTTGGAGGCATTGTTCTGATCCTTTACAAGTTTTACATATAAAACTGCTTTAAGGAATTAGTTGCGTGGCTGTCCCAAAGCAGAAATCTAAACCAAAGAAAGAAAACACATGTTAAAACAGAAACAACCATAGAAGAATAAATTTATGGCACAACTAAGTGTAAAAATTCATTTTCTGTAGCTTGAATTGATTAAGGTAGGTAATAGTAATCCATCTTAAACATTTTGAAAGAGACTGTTGTTCCAAATTAGGCTGAAAGAATTGATTCCAAAGCAGAAATCAGAAAAACCATTTGTGTTTAATTATGTTTAATAAAGTCATTGAACAAAAAAACATTTTATTCGAGTGGATTTTTTAAGTCAGGTCTTACCAAGGCACAGCTGAGGCTTTGGGAAGAATAAACAGTAAGTTGTAACTGAAAGCAAAATTCCCATCATATATTCTCTTATATTTTATGCAGCAATTGAATTTGGGCTGGAAAGGATCTTTTAGATCACGGATCTATTGCTTTCATTTTAAAGATGAGTAGAGGGTAGAGAAGTCAGAGCCTTTTCCTTTTTCACCCCCTACCTCCACCCTGTGCTAATGAGAAATTACATGGCTTAGACTTTTTTTCTTCTTAAATCAATCTTTGCAATTTCCTTTTTTGTATTGATTACTAAGTGATATCTTAGACCATTCTGTTTTTAAATATAATTTAGGTATATATTCACTATAATATAAAGTGTTATCAATACATTTTCCTTGAGGTATGATGAATTTGCAATGATTCATCTACTTCATCAAATAACCCAGTCCTAATACTTCTGATTAAAATAAATTGAACACACACCCATTGACTCTCTTTGTCAGTACAATGTTCCAACCAACTGTGTTAAGCACTTGTGATATTTTAAAATATATTAAGTACTATTATGATTTGAAGCCCTCATTTTTTTAGATGTCAACCATCTAGGGGTTCTTTTAGAAGATACTGTCAAAACCCACAACACACAAATCTATTTCTTGCTGTTTATGTTTAAATTTTCTTTTATTCAGTAAGCTAAACTGTAAAGGTATAAGAAAAGGTAAAGTGAAAGATATTAAGGAAATAAAAAATAAATGAAAGTTAAGCTAGAGAAATGAATCAAAAAAGCCCAGATAACTTACTATATTTGATTACTCTAACAGGCACCGTGGACAACAGCAATAAATAACACTTTGTTTATTCACCAAAAGTGTATTGCTGTTCCCAGGACCATGTTAGGTGCTGGGAATATAATGATGAATAAGACAGACGTGGCCCTTGCCCTCACAAGACAAAGTCAAGAATGTGAAGATTATGTGTACGATGGATGTGAGGTAATTATATTCACAGGTACAAAACAGAAAAAAATGCTCTCATGGAGAAGTGCCAGGTGCTATAAAAGCACATAGTGTGGTCACCTAAGTCAGTGGAAGGTGGAGTGGGAAGGTCTTCCACATATACACGGGGTTAACATATACACTGAATTCTTTAAGGTTAAGCAGGAGTTGAACAAACATAATGAGAAAGAGGCAAGGAGCACGATGTATCTAATCCAGAAACCTGCCATGTCTGCCTCCCCTATGTCATACCTATCAACATCTAATTTATCAACAAATTTTGTTAACTCCATCTCTTGAATCTGTCTACACTCCTTCACTACCATTCTCATTACCGTAGCTCAGGCCACTGGTATTTCTTGTCAGGACCACTGCAAAGGCCTGAATGGTCCCCCTGCATCTATGTTTTCCCCCTGCAATTCATCTTTAACCTCACAGCCAGTGTGACCTACAGAGAACAATAGGGCCTAGTTTGATGAGACATTTCTGCTGTACCAAATCTCAGTTGCAAACAAGTGTATGCTTTCGGAGTTATAGGAAGAAGGTGAGAAGTAGAAAGAGCAAAAATTTCAAGCCCTCCCTCTACTCTGAAAATACAGAAATCAAATGGAAGATAATAAAGTATATAAAATTATTTTTTAATAGTTGAAAATATTTGTCTTCAAATTTCTAAAAGAGACCTACTGAAGTTATAGGATTTAAAATATAATTATCCTATTTCCTATACTTTTAAAAGAAAATTCATTGGCTGGTAAAAAGACCAGATGGATCAATCTGTGTGCATAATTATAGAAGTGACTTGAGCTAAGCTTTAAAAAAAATACAAAAAAAATTTAAAGAATGCAAGGGAAAATGCCAAATGATGACTCTTAAATGATGATCTGCCTGCATAAAAAAGTTCAAATGAAAACAAAACCAAACCACAAGCCACACCAAAACAGCAGCTGTGTTTACAGTTTTCTTTGTTGAATGGCGCTAACAGGTCTATTTTATAGAATCATGGGGGCAACTATTTTATATAATAAATAACAACCCACAGAGTCTCATATGTTCCCAAAGAATTAGCAAAAGAGAAGTCTAGTACAGTAGACAGATCACTGATCCCAATCCTTATTCTACTATAGTATATTTATGGGCAATTAACAACTATCAACCACTCAAGATATACCCTTCTCATTAAGAGACTAAATATGATCATAGCCATAAATACTTGGAGATCCTGGAAGGCAGGCACTGGTTGACATTCATGGTAGTACTATACAAAAGAGAAAGGATGCTACCTTTTCTTCTTTGTCACCTTATGCCAGGCCTTATTCTGTACAAACCACTACTTCAGAGCTCACACGGACAGAAGTGTAGAAGAGGCGAATGGCGCTAACATTTGCTATTTAGCATACACCATGCGCTTAGGCAGGCAATAACCCTTCTGGGGTAGGTATTACAATTTTACATATGAGGAAACTGAAGGTCAGAGAAGTAAAGTTATTCACTACCAGTAAATGTTAGATATGGATTTTGAATCCAGGCCTAGAGGATTTCAAAGTGCACATTACAGTCATGTCGCTATTTGGGTTTCAGATCTGGCCAGGTAATATCCATTGGTGGTGAATAAGAGAATGGATTCAAATTCTGGCTGCCATAAAGTTGTGTGGCCTTGAGCAGTTTAATTCATCTCAGGGAAGCTCATTTTTTACCCCCACTTGTTAAGTTGAGATAATGGCATATACACACTTCATCAGATTGTAGTATTAGATGAGGTAATACATGAAAAACAGGTAAGCCAAGAAACGGGCATACAGAAGTGCTCAATAAATGTTAAATTTTAATAATAAACCTGTAAATTATACCCATATTATCTTTTCAAGCTATTATGAATTATCCAGGACGGGCACCAGAGAGGGATGGGAAAAAGGGGTTTAGGTTCTTTTATAGAGGGAGCTAAGTAAATAAGGAGCTTCATAAAGAAGTGCCAGTTTCAAGTGCTGAAACTTGAAGGTAGCCTTGGTAATGCAAGGCTCACCAACTCTAGAACTGTACTGAGCGGCTAGGATGTTGGTACTCTTGCAGCTGCTTCTAGTTCTCCAGACTCCTAATATTCCTATTTCAATGGTAAGGTATCTACAGCTTAGGTGTGAAGAATCCCCTGCTATCCTTTGTTTTGGAGAAATATCTGCTTCTGCCAGGCCCTAGATTGAATATGCTGTGAAAACAAGGTAAATAAGATGCTTTCCCTTCAGTTGTTGAGGGACTCACAGCTAACTGGGGAAAGAGAAGATGCAGGAACAACTTTAACAATGGAAAATTGTTATAAGACAGAATATAAACCTAGAAAAGTCACAGGAAATATCCAACTGCCTGAAGAGGTTAAGGAAGGCATCAGAGAGGTAAAGTTTAAGTAGAATATTATGGATTAGTCAGGATTTCAGAGAGAAGGGGTAGCTTAGACAGGGGAGAGCTAGATGAGGAGGGTGGTTTAGACTGCCACAAGAATGTGTGTGTAAAGTCACAGACCATGAAAGAACGCAGCCTGTTACCAGCAACACAAGTTGTCTTTTATTACTTGAGTCTGAAGTACATGGGAACAGGCAGGGTGTGTGATAAGGAAGGAGGGTGAGAGGCAGGCTGGGGCCAGAGAGGTGGACAGACTCCATGCTAGGGAGTTTAAATTTTATGTAGTACACTGTAAGTAAAAGGGAGTCTGAACTATTGTGAGCAAAAGAATAACATGACATTTTTTCTCAATTTTAAAATTCAGATTTCTTTAAAAATTTGCTTTCCAAATACAGGATATAATCAAACATTAAACAAAGGTATAAAAACTATATCTTCTTAATTCCCCCAATTTGGAGAAATCCCCAAAGGTAAGAAATCAGAGTACATAACATCTTAAATAAAAGTGCCTTTACACTAGAGAAAAAAAATTAAATGTTGATAAAGAAGGGGGAATTACCCAATCTTAAGTGCATAATCTATTTACAAAGAAAAAGAAGTTATTTGAAAAGCAATACAGGGGAATAAATCACTATAAAGTTAATATTTAAAATACAAATCTCTGCAATTTACAGGTTTGAGGTCACAAAAATATATTTGCCAAAAATAAAACACTTGAAGAGTCAAGGAACTACTCTATTGTGTTTCTGAGTTCAGAATGGGAGGACTAAATATTCATACACTGACAAATCACAACTATTCAGAAGTCTTAGGAAATAAGTTGGTTTTGCCTACCCTAATTTTTTATATATTTAATGATAAGTTATTTCAATTGGGTGGTGCTGTTTTCTTAAAAGAGTCTATATAATTCATAATTTACCCTTTTCTTGAGGAGCTACATCCTCATTATAAAACCAAATCCTGTGCTATACTAAAACACAATGTAGAAGTCTCTTGAGTATTATTGAGGAGTCTGAGGGTATTTCTGGCCCTAAACCAACGACCCCAGGGTGGAGATAGTGCTTTTTAAAATGCTCCATCCCTTGTTTTCTAGCAGTCAGTGGTCACTTCTCAGCTGTGGCCAGCCTGCCTGATGACAGCAGCCTTCTCTTCTTCTGTTATTCATTTCTAGTAGTCAGCAACAACACTTGACCACCATTTTATAACAGTCTGTAAACTAAGGGCCAAGAGACCAATGATATTATGAGAACCTCTGCCGTATGAGCTTAGGAGCACAAAATATGTAAACAGATGCCTTGTTCATCAGAGATTTTTGTTTACTTCCTTGTTCTGGTATTAAAATTGTTAAAATTTACTGTGTTTGGGCAGTAGGCACTGAAAGTCTTTTGGTTCTTAGAAGGCCTGAACCTGCATTTATTTCTTGATGAGGGTTGGTCTGCATTAGCAGCCCAAGGAGGGGGGATGGTCTGCTCATCAGGAGTAAAGACACCTTTCAGGATGAAATAAGCAGCAGAAATGAACAGTAGAAAATAGCCTCAGCCTCTCCATTGTCACTTGACTTTATAGTGGAAGTTTTCTTAATTCATTGGGCAATTCAATATTTTGAATATTTTATGTGCACTCTTTCAGTCCAAGAAGACAATGACATTTTGACAATTTGTTTTTCAACTCTTGAATTGAAAGCCTTTTTCCACTTCCATTAATTAGAATGGTATTTCCAGATTTCATCATTTAAGGCAAGGGTAGTCAAACTACGGCCCACCCACAGGCCAAATCCAGCTCACCACTTTCTTTCATAAATAAAATTTAATTGGAACACAGCCAATAAACTGTTTACATATTGTTAATGCTGCTTTCGTACTACAGCAGCAGCACTGAGAAGGTGCTATGGAGACCACGTGGACTGCAAAACCTAAAATATTTACTATCTTGCCCTTTGCAGAAAAAGTTTGCTGACCTCTGATATGGTATCAGAATTATCTGATATCAACTGGAGAATTTTCTAAATGCACATTGGTTAATAAGTCATCCCCAACCCTGTCTTTGTAATCAGAATCTTACACTTTTAAGTCCTTTAAAAAGAAAAAAGCATTAATTTTAAGCCAGTTAAGTTAAAATCATGAATAGGAAAGTATCTCAGAAGTCACTTACTCGGATATTTTCACTGTTGGGAGCTCACTACCTAACACAGAAGTTTTTGTGGAGCACTTGTAAATTTATCCCTAAACATTGTTTTTCCTAAACTTCTTCATTCCATTCGTTTTGCCTTCTCCATCTCTCCACATACTCGACAGCTACTGGAATTTTCCCTAGGTCTTTTTACCCCAAATTCCTTTAACCATAATTCAAGAGAGAGAGTTTACCGTCATCTTCTTTGGGCCATAGTTTGGGCCATACCCTTGCCCTAAATGATGAAATCTGGAAATACCAGTGTAATTAACAGAAGTGGAGAAAGGCTTTCAATTCAAGAGTTGAAAAACAAATTCTCAAAATGTCATTGTCTTCTTGGACTGAAAGAGTGCACGTAAAATTTTCAAAATATTGAACTGCCCAATGAATTAAGAAACTTTCCACTAATAAGTCAAGCAACAATGGAGAGGCTGAGGCTATTTTCTACTGTTCATTTCTGCTGCTTATTTCATCCTGAAAGGTGTCTTTACTCCTGCTGAGCAATATATTCCCCACTTGGAGTGCTAATGCAGACCAACCCTCACCAAGAAATAAATGCAGGTTCAGGCTTTCTAAGAACCACAAGACTTTCAGTGCCTCCTGCCCAAACACAGTAAATTTCAACTGTAATTTTAATACCAGAACAAGGAAGTAAACAAAAAAGGATGGATTTCTACAATTCTACCTTAATACACTCATTAAAATTATCTACATCCATAGTTGACTTCCTGCTAGACTGAACTTTTCTAGGATAGGGCCTTTTTCTGGGTCACTATAGTCCTAGAGCATAGTGGTGTAAGTAGGAAAACTAAATTGTTGAAATTATCCCAGGGAAAATGCAACAAAGGCCTGAACAAAGAAATGCAGCAACAGTAACAGCAAGAAAGAGATGGATGAAGACATCTTACAAAGGAAAATCAAAAGCCCTGAGAGACCAAATGAACTTGAGGTATGAGAAGCATCATTTTAAACAAACTGCACAGCAGTGGCTATGCATGGGAAGCAAGTGCCTTCCAGTACAATTTTCCTGAGCCCCAGTTAGGGCCTCTCAAACTTTCTTCCTCTAAGAGTCACTGAGCTGTTGGAGTGAGTCCAAAGGGACAGCTGTAATATACACTAGCTCTGGAAGGATGCATATTATCTATTTTTCAAAGTGCTGTCCTTCACTGACCTTTACAAGCTGACCATGAGAAAAGAGATTTAACTCATTCCTTTAGTGATTCAGACAGACCCTAACTCCAGGGTGGAAAATCAAGTTCTCATGATCAGTATGTAGAAAATTCAAATTCCTTTAGTAGGGGATGCAATTCATTTTCACTATTAAATTCACAGTGCTATGAAAGGTGTTATCAAAATACATTTCAGAGATTTAATGCATTATTTAAGACAAGGGTTCCCTAATATGATGTCCATAGATGGGTTTAGAAAGGGTCTGTGCTAACGGAGTTTTAAAAATAATGAAATACTGACAAGTAAAGTCTAGCTCAGTAATGTCTATACCAGTGTAGACTTTTGTTTATCCATAAATATGAACAAGGACTTTATTAAGGTGGGCTAAAAGAATCTAGTATGAGTAGCAGAAATGTGGTAAACAAACACAAGAGCCATTAATGAAGTATAGATTAACAAATATTTGGTCTTAGATTGTTAGATAAATTATGAATTTAAATTTTCTATTTTACATGGGTATGTAAATTGTACCAAATCTCAAAATATGTAATCACTAATTTTCCCAATTTGAATTTTAAAAATTCAAATTTTAGTGTGTGATAGGATAAATTAAATTTCTTAAAATTTAAGCTCAAAAGGAAACTAAATATTAATAGGTAGAGGTGCAGGTTAAAGAAATAGGATTATGAAGAAAGGTAAATGTAGTTAATATGGAAAATACAACAAGAGGTATTTCATAATATCATACAGTTTAACAAGAGAAATGCTTCCACAGTGACACACAGTTTTCCAGGAAATACTTCTTTTCTCTTGTTTGTGAGGGAGTCAAGGCAGATTATCATACCTTCACATAAAACAAGCAGCAGGCAGTCAGAAGTAAATTGTAAATCAGGCAACTCTAGAAACCCCATTTACTTTTTCAGATCAAGGTGGCAGTATTTGATAAATTAAGATTTCAAAATACAGAACTAAAAGAATGACTAATACTTCAAATGAAAAATACATTAATATTTTGCCTTGTTTTTCTAGTAGTAGAAAAGAGTAGTAGCTCTAATTGTTCGATTCCTCTTTATTAATCGGTCCACCTTGTGACTAATGGCAAGCATTGGTAATACATGTGGATGGGATTAAGGGTCTCTCCTTCTGGCCAAAGAAAAGGACAAAGCTAAACATTCATAAAGAGAATCTAACCAGTGACTTGAGCTTTAACATCTTAATACTTGTAGCAAATGAATAAGCAAGTGACCTGGAAAATTTTGGAAACCTCCAAATCTTTTCAGCTATGGTATTATTCAGTATTTAGTAGCAAAGAGAACAACATCTACAAAGCTAGTCTAGTTCTAAGCGTGGAGCAGAAATTGTCTAACCAGTATTTTTGCTTTCCTTCAGATCATGGTTCCCTCATCCTCAGTTCTAATGACCCTAGGGAGAACTCTGCAATTCCCAAGACTTCCTCAGGAGGTGAATTTTCAGGCAGATTCCCTATTTGCACAAGGTAAATAAATGTCGTTACTACCTCATAGCGAGGTTATAAGAATTAAATGAGATACACATGTAAAATCCTTAGCATAGTGCTTGGAGCATGGAAATTCAATAAGGGGTCCCTCTCTCTTTATCTATTGGATCAATGCTCTCTAAATCCATGTGTCCAGAAAGGTGCCAGAACTTTACTGTTTCAGGCTTGTTGTAAGGAGATGGTAGATATTACTATTTTGAAATTATTTTAAAAATATTTATGCATATTTTTGATGCAGAATATTTTATTTACATATTTGATATCTGTACAGATGTCTCTGTCCTCATCTTTATATTTGCCTCTGTATTCTTACTGAACCACAAAATTCCTAAAGAATGAGGCCTATATCCGTTTGACTCAGTGTGTGGATTCCCAGCAGAGCGTAAGCATCAAATGGACATCTGCCATATATCAATAATGATAAAACACAAGAGAAAACAACCAAACATAGGTCAACAAGAGACATAAGAAAAAAGCAGACAGAAATACATAGAAAAATTCTTATTTTAGAATTATGCCATATATAATTTGTAAAATCTACTTAAGTTTACACATGAGATTACATTGGTTTTCTTATTCAAAAAAAAGGGGGGAAATTGCAGTGAGTAACAGAACTAAACATGGAAAGTCATGGTTACAAATATTTTTGGCTCTTGCACTGAAAACAATAATGACCAGTGAGAAAAAGCTAGAAGTGAAGGGAAACGAAACAGACCATACTAGTGATTTTTCTCTTCATATTAAAAAAAAAAAAAAAGCCTTTTAATCATATTTGGATTGATTGGAAATAAGCAGGAATGATCTTTTTGGGCTAAAAACCAATGACACGGCTCATCTCCTACATTTACTAAGATACTATTTAGATACTACATTATTTATTTATTTGTTTGTTTATTTATTTATTTTTTTTTTGAGGAAGAGTAGCCCTGAGCTAACTACTGCCAGTCCTCATTTTTTTGCAGAGGAAGCCTGGTCCTGAGCTAACATCCGTGCCCATCTTCCTCCACTTTACATGTGGGACGCCTACCACAGCATGGCTTGCCAAGCGGTGCCATGTCTGCACCGGGGATCCGAACCGACGAATCCCAGGCCGCCGAGAAGCGGGACATGCGTACTTAACCGCTGCGCCATCGGGTTGGCCCCACTACATTATTTATTTAGTAAGATACTGAAGCAATACTTAAAGTAAATTTGGTATAATGTGGAGGGTAATTTTTTAAGGAGAAAAGAGATAAATTTCCCCATAAAATGGTAACAAAGTAGTATCTTTTATATAAAGAGAGAAAAAACCCTAAGGTATTTAAGTTTGGCAGCTGTATCTACATTTAAGGACCAAGAGTATACTTCAACAATACAGTGAAAGTAGAAGCCTAATTATATACCTGATTGCCTCCATGAAAACTTAATCAATATGAGATCGATGAAAAGACCATCCCAGCAAGAAAGCATGGCCTGCTATAAAAGAAATGCAAAATATAGAGGGGATCATGAAATGTTATTCCAATTTCCTGCTAAGCAAGAATTTTAGCTCCCATGGAACATAAAGAGAAAAGCTCCTGAAAGCTTAACGTTTTACAAGTAAAAGTTTATCATTAAACTCAGTACTGCTGATAACTAAAAAATAGGGCTCACAGTCCCTTGTAATTCCCTTTTACAAATGAAATTCATGAAAATCCATTTATTACTTGGAATTACACAGATGATGTCAACCATTGATTGTCCCTTTCTCGATTGATGGGTTCACTTAAGAAAAAAATTATAAAAGCACTCTCCTTTTCCGCTTAAAGTCAGTATTAAAACTCTTCTTCTTTCAAAAGCTTAGGGGTTTCACCAAAAACAACTTCTTGCCCTAATGAAGCTAACACCATGCTGGACTTAGCTGATTTCTAAAATAGTTATTTCCTGGCTGTTAATGATCTAAGGAGAAAGAAGAGACAAAAGACTATGTTATATCACCCAGGGACCAGAGCTAGATAAATTTATTAAAGAGCTTAAGAACATCTAGATTAAACATCTTAATTAAATTGAGAACATCTAGAAAAAGGTAACACTAGCATGTGTCTTCCAGCTCACTTGATTTGGTTCTTTTGAAGATATGTAATAAATAAGCAGAAGGCAACATGTTTCCATAAGCTACGAGGAATGACAACATCTCCCTGAAGTTTATCAGATGGCTTTCCCTCTGTTATTTTTGTTTCTTCCTGGTATAGTGTAATGCCTTCATAAGCCTTTCCATGGCTTTGAATACCTCACAGTCTTCTTTCAAGTTTACTGCATCTATGGGTGAGAGCGGATGGCCTTTTGGAAAACACCTGCTTCACACTGTTCCCCTTTGTCTTTTTCTCTCTTCATCAAGAATGAACAGCTACCTTAATCTTTATGTCATAGGATGAAGACATAATTTAGTTATTATTGGGACTCTCAGTCAAGTATTACTCCTTCTGGTGGTACCCCTCTAGTGTCTAGATGCATTAGAACTTGTCTGTACATCACTGATTAACGTTATGGTCTTTCTTGACAATGATGAAAATATACCTTCACATACCAACTTTATACTGCCATTATAAACAAAGCAAAAGCTGGGTCAGCTACAGGTTTCTCAGTGGAACCAGTAGTTCTATCTTCCTTGCACAGAACAGGTAGTTTGTGTCCAGAGAGAAAGAAAAAAAAAACCCCAATGCCAAAATAGTAACCTTTCCATCTAGTCGAGTCTAATAAAGATAGAGCTAGCATCTTTGAGGGCACTAGCAGACACAATATACTCACCTAACTGCATGCAGATATATTTCATAGAAGGTCTCTTTGCTTTGGAGTATTCTTTTCATTTTTGGCCAACTCAACATTCCAAACTTAACAGATTTGTGTTATCTGCCAAAAGGCCAAACTGATCTGGGGGAAGCAGGCCAATCATAAAGCTCCATTATGGTCTATAGTGTCCGACAGGTTTCCCTATTTCCTGACGCCAGGTGTCATAAAACTGCAGCTATAGTGTCTGTGCCTATGATTACATACTACCATGCACAAATAATGAACAATGCAGATATTCATATATCATTGCTGTAACTGGCCGCTGCAAGGACAGTATTTTCAAAATCGAATGACAAGGTCTAGACTGTGCTGCAGTGATCGTGGTGGTGATTCTGCCAGTACTGACAGGCTAAGGAGGAAGTAAAAATGAACTCTACCAATTTGCTCTGTAGCAGGAAAACAGCCTGCTGGTAAGTGAATCAAATAAAAACATTAGCTTAAAAATACGGAGTACTTTCTGACTGTGTGTATCAACCTTGCACAGGGGTCATGTTATCTGTTGTCACTCCAATTTTAGTAGTATGTTCTGTGGGAACAGGTACTACCCAAGGAACTTTTAGCAAAAATACTAGGAAGACTTTGCTTTTAGCTTCATTCATCCCAAGGGAAAGCCCCTAATGGATGCATTACATAATTAAGCACCAGTGTAATACAGTGTCAAGAAAACATATTTTAGTTTACAAAGTAATATACAACCAGGATTAGATTAGACTGGGAAAATCTGGCTCCAGATGTGTTGAGTATTCTTGGTTGTCATATCAATACTTAGGGCCCTGACATTTTTGTCTAGTTATTTATCTACCTTCGCCATTTTTATCCTTTTGCCGTAATATCACAACCTCACCCTTTGTCCTTGAACTGATTTTCTTTCTTAGAGGCCCTTATTGTAATCATTTCAAGTACTTCCTCTTACTCCGTATCTATTGATATATTAGTGGTATTCTTACAAATAAATAGAAAGCATAGAACGTACAGTACATTAAAATGTTATTTCACTAAATTTCACTTAAGCTGATCACTTAATGTCTATTTTTTTGCGGGGGGGGGAAATTAGCCCTGAGCTAACATCTGCCGCCAATCCTCCTCTTTTTGCTGAAGAAGACTGGCTGTGAGCTAACATCTGTGCCCATGTTCCTCTACTTTATATGTGGGATGCCTGCCAAAGCATGGCTTGCCAAGTGGTGTGTAGGTCTGCACCTGGGACCCAAACTGGTGGACCACAGGCCACCGCAGCAGAACATGTGAACCTAACCGCTGCACCACCAGACTGGCCCAACTTAATGTCTATTCTTTATCTGCTCATTTCATATGTCAAATTTATTGGCCAAAACAAGTATTCTCCAGTTTTAATCAGATAAACCCATACAGAGCTACCTGCAAATGTGTTCCATTTTCTTCAAACTGTAAGAATGTAAGATATTGTATTATTTGTTCAGTGACTACTAGCCAAGTCTATCCATAGGTAAGAATACACTTCATGAGGGATGTTACAACACTGGATCAAAGACATGAAACACAGCAGAAATCTGATTTAAAAAATTGCTTTTTCAGTGATAAAGACCAAACAGTAACATTATATTCTGATGTAATCACTTGCCATTTGCTCCATTTTCTGGCAATAACAGAATACTTTAGCATTACACTAAATGGTGTAATACTCCACTGCAAGTAATTATTGACAAGCTTTAATAGTGATTTAAAATACTTCAGTATTTGACCTCTGGTAAAAGGCCTATTTCACCAAAGCAAAATTTGAAGTAGTGCAGGATAGCTGTTTGGTAAGCAAAGGAACACAGATTTCCCACAAGTGCAATCACAAGAGGGTGGCTGAATTTCAGTATAAGCATCGCCTAGCCAAGATGGGAAGAGAAGCAGACCTACAAGTGATAGCAACAACAATGTGGAGTTACATAAGCACAGATATTTAAAAAAAAAAAAAATCAATCTTTTTAGCCAATACAATATGTGAAAGGTACTTCAGAATCCATTTAATGATGGCAGAGAAGTATTAGTAGCTGGTCTTTACTTTGCCCTTTCAAACATTTACCGTTCACTTATACTTGATGTAGTACAATGTACTAAGTATCTGGGAAATTATAATTAGTATATCTTAAAATGAGAGCAATGAGAATGACAAACTGAAATGAGTGTAATTGTGTAAAAACAGCAACAGAAGTGGTAAGTAGAATACTTCCATTTTTATTCATCGATGCTCAAAATGTCCTCCAGTGACCACCTGAGGCATACTGTTAAACAATAAATTACCCTATAATAATTTAATAAGTTAAAGTGCTTCCTTGTAAAATGTATCTACTGACAAGAAACTTTTAAACTGGTTATTTAACATAAGTCAGTAAACTATTATCCCACTGCTTCACACATTATGATGCATTAGCTAATTTTGCCGAAATTAAAACAAAGGCACAGAGGGAGTTATAAGAAAGTCTGAAAAAGGGAACTTGAAGAGCTAAAAAGCTAAACCTTCACCAGGGAGTAGTACCTCAAGAAAGGGAGTAATTGCAAAGGCTAGAGTGAAGAGATAAGGGAAAGTTCCCAGGTTGGAGAGAGACATGAACAGAGACTTCTGCGTATGTGCCCAATAAAGGTTACCGCAGGGATGGATACATGATGGAGAATCCTGACGTAGTGAAAATCCAGTGAGAGCGTCTAGTATGATACATAAAGAGAACACTCAAATCTCTATTTCTTAAATTGCAAGAGAAAAGTTTATGTTTCAGTTTTAGTTTTACCTTTAAACTTCATCTAGTCAATACTAATAATCTCTATTATTTGATAGTTGCTTTATGGTCTATGTGATAATAATTTGACAGTTTCATGCCAATTTTGAGGGGTATAAGAAAAAAAGGCACAGAAAAAATTCTTTAAAGTACCTCCACTGTCAATATTGGAAGTCAGAAATTTACATTCTGTCACAAAGCCCTCAAAATGATGAAGTATTTTTTTTAAAAAAGATGGAAGTACGGGTTCTATTTTTATAGCATAATTAAGTCACAATAATTAGCTTACTAGTTTCTTAAAAATCTGCTTTCATATCTCTAGGAATCGACTAATTAAAACGTGCTTGGTTCCTCTGTTACAACTGGCTTAACAATACTAGTGTTCTTACCCATCACGAGTCTACTTGCAATAGTATCATTAGCACTAAGATTCAAATAACAGTGCTGTATTTATGACTGCACTTTACTTTCCACAAAAGCAGAATTCTGAGAAAAGCATGAGTCATTACTCCCAGGGTAAAAAAATAATGTTTCTTTGGTCAGAATATAAAACTTATTACTGAAACCAGTAATTTAGCCTAGAAATTCCTCTTCTGAATCAAAGGAACAGAATGTTTCTTTTCTTTATTCGAACATTCCAAAACTAGTAGAACCATCCATCTGTCTGCTTTTACTACTCTCCATATCTGGTATGTGGTGACAGAAAAACAACCCTTAGTCTAGCTATTTTCAGCACTGCTCTTTTGTTCTTTTGTCCTGTCAGGATGTCATTTTCCTAGGACAAAATATCGACACATACACAAGGGCTCATACGCCCCTACCTCTCCCTCACTATTTGAGCATCTATTACAAAATCACTAGAATATACAGACAGAACCTTCTAAAAGTGGATGGTTCCATAATGTTAAATGTTAGAAAGTTCTCAGGTTCATGTGCTATATCGCATCTTAAAAATCTTCATAATTAAAAGTTACAAAGGTAAGGAATTATTGATGTTACAAATGATTTAAAGTTTTTCCCCAATAAAAAGTAAGAATAATCTTTCTATGACATTTTTCTGGCCTCTTTTTATTGCTTCTTTTCTCGGCACCTCTTATTCTGCTTATTACTCAAACGTGGGCATTTTTCATGACATCATCACTCTCTCAATCTCCAAGGTTAGAACCTGTGGAGTTCTCAACTCCTCTTGCATGATGTCACCACTATTCATTAAATCACCTCAAATTCATCACTTTTTTTCTTTTTTTTTTGCCATCTTCTCTGCGACCATTAGATCCTAATGAGTTCTCATATGGGACACTGATTTGTCTCTTAATTCAACAAGCATTCGTTAAGCACTGCCATCTGTAACACACTGGCAATGAAAGTGAAGGAACAGGCGATGGAAAAGAGGACAAAAATGATTCATATATATATATATATATAAACAAAGGTGAGAATGACAGAGTTCCGACCTCTATCACTTTACAATCTACAAGGTAGACTGTAGTAATTACAGGAGAAAGTGTGTGTGTGTGTGTGTATTTAAGGGAGAGGCACTTACTGAATGAAAAGGATTTCTGACAGGTACAGAATAAAGAGAAGGGCACAGGAGGTTAAAAGGGCAGTATGAACTAAGGCAAAAAGCCCTGAAAGCACACCTATTCCATTTCTCCCCTCCCCAATTCATTATCACAGTGTCACTACAAATGGCTACCTAAAACATGCATCTAATTACACCCCTATTCAATTAAAATAACATGGTGAATCTCTACTATCTACAGAACATAGGCCAAACTCAAAGCCTCACCATTAAAACTATGCTCTGCCCTTACTCTTTTTTCCTCCACACTCCAAGCTCTAACCTTATTTTGGATCAATCTTTTCCCTTTACAGTTTTCTTTGCCTTTGTAAATAGGGTCCATGATCTATCTTCCACCTCTATTCTCATTCGTTGCCATTTCAATCATACTTCTCCTTTAAATTCAGCCCAAATGCTTTCCCTACAGTACCTTCAGTCTCATTAAACTTGGCTTATAATTCCAGATGAACTTTAGAATCATTTTGTTAAGTTCAAAAACAAAGATCAAAGCAAAACTTGTTGGTATTTTGATTGAGAACACTTTGATGTATTTTAATTTAGGGAGAACTGACATTTTTACAAGAAATTCTTCCTAACCAAGTATGCACTTCCACTTATTTAAGTCTATTTTCCAATGTTCCTCAGTAGTTACTTTTTAATTGAACTATAATTAACATACAATGAACTGCACATATCTTAAGTGTTAAGTGCGATGACTTCTGACTTTTTACATCCATATAACCACCACACAAAATGAGATATAGAACATTTCTATTATCCCAGAACATTTCCCATGCTCTTTTCCAATGAACTTCTTTCTCTGCCCCTAGTCACATTCTAATTTCTGTAATTGTAGATTCGTTTTGCTGGTTCTTGACTTCATATAAATCAAATCACACAGTGTATGCTCTTTTGTGTTTGGCTTTCTCTGCTTAACTTACTATTTTGAAACTTATCTATGCTGTTAATGTATCAGTAATTAGTTCTTTTTAATTACTAAGTAGTATTTCAAAATATATTACAACGTGTTTATCCCTTCTCCAGTTGTTGAATATATGGGATGTTGCCAATTTTGGCTAGGAACATTCTTACATCAGTTTTTTTTTGCTTTTGTTGTAGTGGACATACACTTTTATTTCTCTTGGTAAATACTTAGGAGTAAAATGCTGGGTTGTATGCTGTGCAGACTAACTGCTTATCCTTAAAAAGGTCTGCTTTTGGGGCCGGCCTGGTGGCACAGTGGTTAAGTTCGCACGGTCCGCTTCTCAGCAGTCCAGGGTTCCCCAGTTTGGATCCCAGGTGCAGACATGGCACCGCTTGGCAAAGGCCATGCTGTGATAGGTGTCCCACATATACAGTAGAGGAAGATGGGCATGGATGTTAGCTCAGGGCCAGTCTTCCTCAGCAAAAAGAGGACGATTGGCAGCAGTTAGCTCAGGGCTAATCTTCCTCAAAAAAAAAAAAAAAAAAAGACCTGCTTGCAAAGCTGGCCCTAGATTAGTGTCTGGGAACTTGGATCTTAAATTTTGAGCAGACTCCTACCCCCTAACTGATAAGACTGGCTCACTGTGCCTAAACTGTTTACGAAAACAACATGGGTCATGTTGAATATCTGTTTTCCTTCTGGATTTGGGTATGCGTTGGGCACAAGGATCAGCCTCTACTACAATGCTTGTGCAATGAATGTTTAACGAGCTTTCCTGGCTGGCTACATTTCACACATGCTCTCACAACTCCTGGCTGGAGGAATTAAGTGTACCTTGTGTGACTCCACTGGGAGAGGGAGGAGCCGTGGAAGCTTGTGCCTAGTCTCCCCTGGATTTCTCCCCAGGCACCCTCTCCTTTGCTGACTGTGCTTTGTATCCTTTAGTTGTAATAAACCACAGCCATGAGTATGACTACATGCTGAGTCTTCTGAGTCTTCCTAGCAAACCATCAAACCTGGTCTGAATTCACTAAGTGTTATGTTTATCTCTATAACAAACTGCCTACCAGTTCTGCAAAGTGGTTGACAATTTTGCATTCCTACCAACAATAACCAAGAGTTCCAGTTGCTCTATATCCTCATAACTATTTAACACTATCAGTTTTTTAATTTTAGCATAACTATTTAACACTATCAGTTTTTTAATTTTAGCTGTTCTAATGGGTATGAAGTAGGAGCTCTACAAATTAATACATTTTATGCAAAATGCATATGCAAAAAGAAATTCAAACATTTAATTTGCATTTAATGATGACTAACAATGCTGAAAATCTTTTCATGTGGTTATTGGCCATTTGTATATCTTCTGTGAAATATCTGTTTGAGTCTTATCCCTTTTTATATTAGGTAGTTGATTTTTTTAATGTTGATTTCAGAGGTTCTTTATATACTCTGGATATAAGTTTTTTGTCACTTATAATTACTGAGAATACTGGCATGTCTATTCATTTTCCTGATGTCTTTTGATGAGCAAAAATTTTAATTTTGATAAAGTCCTATTTATCTAATTTTCTTTTATGATTAGTGCTTTTGGGTCCTCTCCAAGAAATCTTTGCCTTCTCAGTAGAGTTTCGGAAGATTTTTTCATGTAAGTTCTGCCATGGTTACATTAAGTTTATTTCTAGATAAGTGATCTTTTTGTTAATCTTGTGAATGGGTTCTTCTCTTCCATTATATAATTGATTACTGTTTACATAAAGGAAAACTATGGTTCATTTATATTATTACTGCAATGATACCAAGAAGCCATACAGAAAAAGATGAATAAATATGACTAAAAAGTCAAAGATTTTGGTCCGGCAGAAGTACCATAAACCAAATTGTAAGATTTGGCAAACTGGAAAGATATATTTGCAACACATTTGACAGAGGACTAATTGTCGTGTGTGTGTGTGATTTACAAATAGCTCAGACAAATCAGTAAGAAAAAGATGAATAGGAAAACATTACAAATACAGAGTCTGCAGAAAAAAAGTTTAGATAGATAATAAGCTTGAGGAAATAATTTAAAAATGCAAATAAAAACAATGATACATTCCCATTTTTCACTTAACAGATTGAAAAAAAATTAAGCTTGATGAAACCCTCTATTGCAAAGATAGCACTCTTAGGTTATTGGTGGGAATGTAAACTTTCCAGAAGACAATCTGACAATCTGATTCAAAATTTAAAATGACATATTTTTAGACTATGCAATCCCACAATTAGGAATTTATTATAGAGATATGTTTGTAAAAATTTACCATAAAGTAGGTTAAAGAATATTCCTTACAGCAATGTTCATGAAAGCAAAACCTAGAAACAACCAAAATATTCATTAAGGGGAATGATTACATAAATTATAGTAAGCATTTTGTGAATACTATACAGCTATTAAAGTGAATGATGCAGATCTGCAGGCACCAATATGAATAGATCACCAGACACAGCGAGGAGGAAGCGGAAGAGCTACAGAACAGTGTGGTTATTAAAGGGGGAGGGGAACTCCTGAAATCAAAATATCAGAGTAAAGACCTTTGTGCCTCCAATCACTCCTAAAAAAGAAGAAAAACAAACATCCTCTTTGATGAAGTTAGAAAACTGTAATCCTAAACCATAATACATAAAGAGAGGGGAAAAAGGAATGATAAATGAGGTGAGGAATATTAAATTTAAGTCATTACAGATAAGAAGCAAGCCAATTCTCACAGAACCTCAGAAAGATTCAGGACTGGAAGATACCTGGAACTATCAGAATTCCAGGTCTCCAACTCCACTTAGCGTAGTCAATGACTTCCCATCCTTCAGAAATCAGAAGGCATTGTTTCTGAAAAAACCTAAACTCAAGAGACTCTGGACTTAGACATAGAAGTAGATAAAACTAAAACTGGAGGGTTATGTGAAAGTCTAAGGAGACCCAAAACCCCTTTCTTTGGTAAAACTCTGGAAATAGCAGCAGCAGCTTCATACAGGAGATGCTAGATTTTCTCCAGAAAAGGACCCCAAACTGACTAACCTAGAGAGAGACTGTAACAATTACGAACTTTCTACAGTGTAGACCACCAACAGACCAAGAGCACTGCCTTCATACTCAGAGCTTTTAATCAGCTTTTAATGTCCTTTAAATATGAATGACAGCCAAGGATCTTTATGCATTTGAGGAAAGTCTCCAACGAAAAAAAAAAAAACCAGGAGTGCTAAGAAACAGAATGATAGAACAGAAGAAAATGTCAAAGAAACTAATTAAAATATTCTAAGAGAAAATACTGCATCATTGACGAAAGGAGGAACCTTAAGAACAATCAGAGAATAAAAGCTGAAAAAAAAAAAAACTAGTGAAGGTTTGAAGTTAAAGTCAAGGCAATTTTCCAGAAGGCAGAATAAAAAGAAAGAGATGAGTAGTAGGAGGGAAAGGTAAAAAAATTAGAAAAGGCAATCCAGGAAGTCTAATATATGACTTGTAGGAATTCCACAAAGAACAATGAAAATAGAGAAGAAAAAATATCAAAAAGGTAAGGCAAGAAAATTTCCAAGAATTGAAGGATGTGAGTCTGTAGAAAGCACGGACCCACTGAGTGCGCAGCACAATAAATGAAAAAAGACCCACACCAAAGTACGGCTCCATAAAATTTCAGAATACCAGGCATGAAAGAAGATCATCATTCCCAAAGAGAAAAAAATAAAAGATCAGGTACCAGGACAGCACTGGACCACTCAAAGCAAAACTGGAAGCTAAAAGATATACAGCAATACTTCAAAAATTCTGAGTAAAAATGATTTTCAACCTAGAATTCCACACTCATATAAAATACCACATAATTGTAGGAGTAGAATATGACACATTTAGGTATCCAAAATCTCAAAAAATTTACCTCTCAGTTACCTCTTTTCAGGAAGCCACTAGAGGATATGCTCCTGTAAATGAGGCAGTAAACCATGAAGGTATAGGGCACAGGAAATCAAGGCTCCAACACAGGAAGCAGGTGGAGGGAATTTCCAGGATGAGAGCAAAGAGGAGTCTTACGACAACAGCTGTGAAAGACTGAGGGAACAGTCAACATTAAATAAGAAAAACTGAAGGCTCTAGGAAGGATATCTTAGGAAAATAACCAAACCAATGATCTCACAGGTGAAAGTTATTACAAAGATGGCTTGAAGCCTGTGGGAAGACAAACTCAGATGCAATGGTAACTAGGCAAATTTCTAACATGAGGCAATTATTTAATTAAAACAAAAAAGCTGTTACCAGAAAAGATATAACCATATGCACTATTTGCTTCATTACTGAACAATATTTATATGGTCATAATAATGGAAACAGTAAGTGTAGATTTAACCAGTAAAAATTAAATATACCAGGATGATGCGATAATGAAGGAGGGTATTAAGAGAGTTAAAAATCACATGTTATAGGAGGAAATTAATGGATGTTAAATATTGGTGGGCCAAGAAACAGCAGTTACCCCATTATTACAAGGTGGTACATACGAGTAGTAGCTAAAATAATCAGAAGTGGTTTTCCTGAAGAATGACACACGACAAGTTAGGGGGAGAGGATGGGAAGAAAGGGGGGTAGTACACTGCTGTTTTTATTAACCTTTCAGTAGTAATTTAAAACTACATTACTGTATTATTTTTATTTCAGCTTTATTTGGGGTATAATTTAAAATTCAGTTTCATAAGTCTTGGTATATGTATACAGTTGTGAAGACTACCAATAAAACCAAATTTGATAATTCAAAACACTTCAATTACCCACCCCCAAAAGTTTTCTCCCTTTGCAGTCAAATCGTCAATCTCCACTTCTACCCCAGGTCCTAGGTAACTACTAATCTGCTTTCTGTCACTATAGTTTTGCTTATTCTAGAATTTTGTATCAAAGGAGTGATACAGCCTGTAATCTTTTGTGTCTGGCTTCTTTTATTTAGCATGATGTTTTTAGCATTTATGTTTAGGCCTAGGATCCATTTTGAATGAATTTTGGGGTTTAGTGCGAAGACATTAAGATTTTTTTTTATTCATCCATATGGATACCTAGTTATTCTAGCATCGTTTTTTGAAAAGACTATTCTTTCCCCCTTGAATTACCTTGGTGCCTTTGTAAAAAGTCAATTATCATATTAAGTATGGTTCTATTTACAGACTCTCAAATTTCTTTCATTCATCTCTATGTCTATCCTTGTGCTTATAGTGTACTATTTTGACTAGCGTGGCTTTATAGCAAGTCTAAAAGTCAGGTACTGTAAGTCCTCAGATTTTGTACCTAAAAAAACTTTTTTGCTATTTTGTATCTTTGCATTTCCATATAAATTTTAGAACCAGCTTGTCAATTTCTACGAAGACTGACAAGAGTTTGACTGGAATTACACTAACTCCATAGATCAGTTTCATGAGAATTGCCATCCTAACAATATTGTCTTCCAATTCAAGAACATGCAGTATCGCTCAATTAATTTAGGTCTTCTTTAATTTCTGTCAGCAATATCTTGTAGTTTCAGTGTACAGATTTTGCATATCTTTTGTTAAATTTATTTCTAAGTATATAATACTATTGTGGTTTTGTTTTCCAATTTCATTTTGGATTGTTCATTGCTATTATATAGAAATACAAGTAATTCTCATTTATTATTTTGTATCCTTCAGCCCTGCTAAATTCACATATTAGTTCTATTAGGTTTTTAAATGCAAATTCCTTAGAACTTTCCACAAACATGCCACTCATGAATAAAACAGTTTTACTTCTTCCTTTCTATTCTACATGTCCTTTCTTTTTCTTGTCATGCTGCACTGGCTAGAACTTCCCAGCATAATGCTGAATAAAAGTGATGAGAGCAAACATCTTTGCCTTGTTCTTGATCCTAACTGGAAAAGCATAAAATCATACACCATGAAGTATGCTTTTAGTTTTTTTTCATAGACATCTTTTATCGAGTTGAGGAAGTTGCCTTCAATTCCTAGTTTGCTGAATGTTTTTATTAAGTTTGTGTTGAATTTTGTCAAATATCTTTTCTGCGTCTATTGAGATGATCATATGGTTTTTCAACTTTATTACATTCAACATTAATACACTGGTGTATTACATGGAACTGATATTTAGAAGTTAAGCCAGCCTTTCATTGCTGGGATAAAGCTCACATGGCCATGATATATTATCCATTTTATATATTGCTAGATTTAATATGCCAATATATTGTTAAGGATTTTTGTGTCTATGTTCATGAGAAATATTGGCTGCTAGTTTTCTTTTCTTGTGATGACTTTGGCTTTGGTGTCCAGGTAATACTGGCCTCATAAAATAAGCTGTGATATTCTCTTTACTCCTCTATTTTCTGAAAATCTGCGTAGGACTGGTATTTTTCCTTCCTTCAGTGTTTCAAAAAATTACCAGCTATGCCATTGGGGGTGGATTCTTGTTGTTGTTGGAAGGTTTTTAATTACTAGTTGAATTTCTTTATTCTATATAAGTCTACTTGGATTTTCTATTTCTTCTTGAGTCAGTTTTGGTCATTTGTAGTTTTGAAGGAATTTGTCCATTTCATCTAAGTCGTCAAATTGATTGGTATAAAGTTGTCCATAATATTCCTTTATTATCTTAAGTATCTATAGTATCTGTAATAATACTCATTCTTTCATTCCTAATATTGTTAATTTAGATCTCTCTTTTCTTCTTGATCATTCTAGTTAAAAGTTTACCAGTTTTACTGAACATTTTAAAGAATCAGCTTTTCATTTCATTAATTTTCTCTATTTTCTATTTCCTTGATTTCTGTTGTGACCTTATTTCCTTTTTTCTATTTACTTTGGGTTTAATTTACTCTTTCTTTTCTAACTTCTTAAGGTAGCAGCTTACATAATTGATTTTAGAACTTCCTTCTTTTCCAGTATAAGCATTTAAAGCTATACATTTTTTTCTTAGCACTGCTTTAACTACACACCAAATATTTTGTGATATGTTGTATTTTTATTTTCATTCAGTTAAAAATATTTTCTAATTCCCCCTGTTAATTGTTGTTTCATCCATGGGTTACTTAGAATATGTCATTTAATTTCCTCATATTTGGGGACTTTAAGTTTTTCTGTATTGATTTTTAATTGACTTTCTTTGTGGTTGCAGAACACAGTCCATAATTTCAATCCTTTCATATTTATTAACACATTTTATGTTTGTGGGCCAATATACGGCTCATCCTGATGAATGTTTCAAATGCACTGTGAGTGTGCTGCTGGGTGTGGTATCCTGTAGATGTCAATTAGGTCAACTTGATTGATTGCCTTATTCAAGTCTTCTATATCCTATTTTTCCGTCTACTTATTCCACCAATTGTTGAGAGAAGAGTACTGAAATCTCCAACTCTAAATGTTGAACTGCCTATTTCTCCTTTCAATTCTATCAGTTTTTGCTTCATGTATTTTTTGCCTCTGTTATTAAGTGCGTATATATTTGTGTTTATATTGTCCTGCTGTATTCATTCCTTTATAATTTTGAAATGTCCTTCTTTGTCTCTAGTACTTTTTTTTTAAAGAAAATATATTTTAGCTGATATTAACATACTTACTCCAGCATTCTTATGCTTCTTTTCTATGGAGGAGGAATCACCTAACCTCCTCATACTGTCATTACTGGAAGATGTATTTATTTTGATGATGAAAATTAAATAAAAATTTAAAAGGGGAATATAATCATAGACTCAGAAGACATTAAAACAAAAAAGTGTTGATTACAATTCTATACTAATAAAATTAAAAATCTGGATTAACAAGTATATATAAACATGTATTCTTATATACCTCTCATTTTCTCCCTTACAATTAATCACTTTGTTAACATTGGTTACACTTTGAGGGGCAGGATATGAGTGGGCAGTTAGGAGAAAGAGAAATGGATATGGAAAGTAAAATTTGCAAACAATAATCTGTCTCCTCCTTTCTTATTATACTTGTTTTCTTTCCCTTATCTAACTGTACAAGTATGGTACACCAACACAAAAAAGGTGAGAAAATAGCAACTGATTGTTCCTTGCATTATTTATAACGTGAATGGAAAGTGAATCTTTCATTATTAAACCTGACTGAAGCTTCTGGCTTGGGATAGCTATTATTTAATATGTCAAGGAATAGCTTTCTATTCCTATTTTACTATAGTTGTGTGTGTGTGAGACAGAGAAACAGAGAAAAAGAGAGAGAGAGAGGGAGATGGGGGGGGGAGAGAGAGAAAATGTGTGTTTATACGTGTGTTACAGATTTCCTAACATTAAAATGACCCTTGTATTTCTAGAATAAATGCCATTTGATTGTGGCGTGTGCATGTTTGCATGTGTGTGTGTACAGAACATACAGAAAAAAACTCCAATCCTAGTACTCTACTTGGTTGTGGAGTGAAACATTTTTACATAATCATATTAACGTAAATACTATTTTAGCTTCAACTATTAAAATCTACCTACAGTCAAAACATCAGAGGATTTAAGTATGGTTATAAAATAGAATGTGAATGTTACCATTACTTGATAACGTAAAAAGTAACTGTATATATGACGGGCTGTGGAAGGGTGGGAGAGGACTTGAAAGGAAAAATAGGGTACTATTATCATTGTCTAACATAGTGGGGAATCAGGAATACTATTGAAAGTTGATGTGATAGAAAACAGAGATTTGAGTATATTAGAAGAAAGCAAAAGAAAGGGAAAATGGAAGGATAGTGTGATGCTGATTAAACATAGTAACAAAATTAAGAGAGAGTAGCAGAAAATTTAAAAAAATGGTATTAAATGCTCAAATTTACTTTGATAAGTCCAATGCTATTAATAGAGGCAATTCTTCAATTTCTCAAATGCCCCTATTATTTATTAATGTATGTATTTCAGCTTAATATTAGAGAGGGTTATTATAGATATTTGATTTTTATAAAACTCTTTTGAGACACTGACTGAGAAACTCTATTTGGAAATCTTATTCCACAGAACAGTTTTTCAAGTGTTTAGTGTACTTCAAAGTGTGGTACCCTAATTTCCATTTTCTTGATTTCAGTTCCAGAAATATTGGCAGAAAAAGTAAAAAGCTGACAGCTGGGTGTAAGGATATTACAAGATGACTCTAATTATCTAAAATGTTTCTTTTAAAAGAACAGTTGCTACTAAATATTTCATAGCTAACATTTGGTTTAAGCCATAGCTAGATGTATTCTATGGCATACTGGATCTGAACTCTGCAGCTGGTGGTTGATTTCCATCAACACCTTAAGACTGAAGTCTACGGCAAAGCTAAACACATTTAAACTTTGGAAATTGAGCTTTAAAAAATACAATGGAAACCCACTTGAATACATATATATATTTATAGCTTTTTGTCTTAATGGTTGCAGAATAAAATGCTACCTACATAAATGTCAGCTGAATTTAATTAAATAAGTATTTGTGGACACCCCATTAGGTAATATAGTACGGTTTCTGCAAGGGATACACGTAAGCATCACAAAGCAAAGTATAGGCGGTCAGATATGAAACAGAGACAAATAGCTTAATATATAATATTCAGTTCTTGCCCAAGAGGAATGGATAGTATTTCATAAAGTGTGAATATGATGAAAAAGTTTATTAAAACACCTTTTCCCCCAAACATGATAAAAGATCAACTAATATGTAAGCAGGAAAAAAAAAAGTCTTAAAAAGGGATGTGTGTGAACTTTTACTGTGGTAGTCTGTTTACCTTTCCTGGAAAGACCAAAAACAGAAAAGAAGCCAGGTGTCTTGGATAGAAGTCTCAAGTCTAGACTCAATAAGCTGGGTAACTGAAAGCAAATACTTAACTTCTTAAGACCTCATCTTCCTCACTAGAAAATTGGGACTAAACACTCCTTCTCGGCCATCGTTACTGGACTGTTAATCATATGACAAACATTTATCAAGCAAATATTATGTGCCAGACTTATACTAGAGGTATATGAGAAATAAAATGGCATAGCTGACCTCAAGAGGCTCATAGTCTATTGAGGAAGAGAGAGATGTAGAAAAGCAAGCAAAAGTTAGTATGTATGTATTGTAACAAATAGAGGCTGTGGAAACACAGAGGAGGCAGAGAGCAACTCTGCCCAGGAGAGTCCAGGAATACTTTACACAGATTACAGAGAAGCTGAAGACAGTGTGCCAGGTGAGCAAGTTACTGGGTAGGAGCAGCCATGGCAAAAGGGGATTCCTCAGGGGATTCTCACATACACCTAAAGCTTGAGAAGCAGCAATGTAGGTCACAAGGAATTACTAAGCTTTAAGCAGATCAATTTTGTGTTTTAGGCTGATATTTTGGCAGGAGTGTGGAACAGTGTCGATCTCTCCCCTGCTTTCTTCCATAGAGCCTATTTATTACAGCACATACACGAAATCCTGCTAGTTGTTTACAAGTTTCATAATTCTGGCAGCAGCGTGGAAAGTAAAAAAGGAGAAGAAGAGTGGTGAGACGAGTTGGGATACTTCAGTAGTACAGGAAAGGATCAACTAAGGCAGTGACTATGAGAAAAGATGGAGATGAAATCAAGAGACATTTCTTTTCTTTTCTTTTTTTTTTTTTTTTTAAAGATTGGCACCTGGGCTAACAACTGTTGCCAATCTTCCTTTTTTCCCCCCCTGCTTTATCTCCCCAAAGCCCCCTGTACACAGTTGTATATCTTAGTTTCATGCCCTTCTAGTTGTGGGATGTGGGACGCCGCCTCATCGTGGCCTGACGAGCAGTGCCATGTCCATGCCAGGATCTGAACCCTGGGCCGCCGCAGCAGAGCGCGTGAACTTAACCACTCGGCCACGGAGCCGGCCCTCAAGAGACATTTCTAAGAAAGAATACTCAAGGTCTGGTGATCAGTTGGATTTGGTAGGTCAGAGATGACAGACTCAAGGTTAAGACAAATTTCTAACTTACGCAAGCAGTGATGTTAACAGAAAAGGATCACATAAAATAGAAATGTGAAAACATTTTCAAAACTGGAAATCTAAGTGTAACGTATTATTAACTAGGTTCCTTTCCAGAGTGCTTTCCACACTTCTTAACTTAGATGTAGACTGTATTCATATTTCTTTCAAAGTCAAAGTAACTCATGCTTATTAGAGAAATTCATTCACTTAAATAGACTGCAGTGTCTACTAACATGCTGGTGCACAGATGAAAGAGGAAAACAAAACAGCAGAAAATGCACCTGAGACAACAATTATTACCATTTTTTGATGTATTCCCTTACAGCTTTTTTTCTATGCGTAATTTTAGTTGATTTCTTTGGTTTATATAATTGTGCTCATATAGTATAATAATTTTGTATCTTGCTTTTTTCACCTCAAAAACATTTCCTGAAATTATTGTAAATTCTTCATAAACAATAGTCTTCTATGACTACCCATTTCTATAGGAGACATAGCACAGTTTACTTGTTGAATACCCAAGCTGTTTTAAAATTTCATTATATATAATGCTGCAAATGAAATTATGCGGCCAAAAGGTATGTTAATTTAAAGGCAAAAAGATTCCTGACTTGCTTTCCAAAAGGGTCAAATCAACTTAGATGCCAGTAGAAATACACGAGCAAGCCCATTTTATGGCACCTTCACCACACCACCACATTAGAAAAAACTTCTTGCTAACTCAAAAAGTAAGAACATAATCACTGCATGTTAAAGTTTCATTTTTTTGATTACCTGCTAGGGAAAAACATTTTCCCATATACTTTTATTTTCTCTTTAGTAAATGAACCTGTTTTCTCAAGTTCTTTGTTCATTCATCTACATGGATATTGGTGTTTCTGAAAGTATTTGAACACCTTAAATAATATGTTACATTCTTGCAAATTTCTAATCCTGGCTTGCACATCTTTTAATTTGTTCATTTGTACGGGGGGGGGGGGGGGGGGAAAAAGACAGAATAAATGTCAATGTTTTATTTAAAAGTCAAATGTAAAGAACCTTCCCCTCATGAGTCCTTCCAATTCTTTCATGTTTGTAAGGTACCTCCCCATCCAGGTAAATATCTTTCTTGAGACTAGCATAAGGATATTTACTCTCTTTCACTTAACTCTTCACTTTACCCAGAATTTATTTTGGTATGTAAGATGAGATAAAGATTCAAACTGACTTTGTTTATCTAACTATTTAACACTCTAATAAAAACATTTACTGAATGTCTTCATTTTCTACTGATTTCTGATGACTCCTTGATTATATTTAGGATGTCTGTTTCTGGGATCTCTACTCCTTTTCGCTGACTTTACTATCAATGCATATGCCAGTAACCACCTCTTTTATTTACTGTAATTTTACAGTATATTTTGGTATCTGATAGGGCTATAGGGTTAGCTCTCTATCACTGTACTTGGTTTTTTACTTAACAGTGATCTCATTTTTAGCTGTTTAGTCACTTGGACAAAATTAAGAATTATCTTATTAATTTCTCAAACACACTTTTAAGAAATTAAGATTATGCTAAACCTGTAAATTAACTTGAGAAAAACTGATATTTGTAATAGCTGGATTTCCCACTCAGGAACATAATGTTCTCCTGTGGCACCCTTGTCCCCTGCCCCCGCCCCCCCCATATCCCAATAGTTTCTTCACATGGGTTCACATATTTCTTATTAACATAATTTTAAATTTTCTGTTATTGTTAAAAATGATTTTTATGTTATATTTTCTAAACAATTATTGCTATCATAAAGAACTACTGATTTTAAAGTATTTGTTTTATCTAGTTATTCTATAGTCTTATTAATTCTAATAATTTCTCAGTTGACTCTTGGTTTTCCTAGGAATGCAATCATATCACACCAAAAATGGGATTGTGCAGCTTCTTTTTCAGTATTTACTCCTCTTCTTTCTAACTCATGTCTTATTGTATTGGCCAGAACTTCCGAAACAATGTTATATAATAATGTAGCAATAATGGGTTGCCACGTTTTAAAAAATGGTTACTTCTCTAATGTTACATTATTAAATAAGACTTTAACTTTTAGTTTGATATATTTTGTTAAGGAAATTTCTCTTCATTCCTGTTTTTAAAGAAACGAAAGGAAATTATTAGTTTCTTTTCCATATTTACTGATCTGATCTTTATTTCCCTCATCAGATTTATTGACCTATTATAAAATTTCATATTAAGCCATTTTTGCACTCTTAGAATAATTCCTACTTGGCAATCATAAAATACACTTAATATACTGTTGAAATAATATCCTATTTTATTTAGAGTTGCTCGTTTATTGGGGTTCTACATTCTTAAAGCTTGTTTGCACAAGCTCATTTCTGGCACACAGCACCCTGGAAACATATATTTCAGTTATTAGCTATACAGTAACAACATTTCAAGCTCATAGAACATAAATGGTTTATTCAGTGTCATGTAGTTAACAGGCAGGTTATATAATCTGGTTCTGATCTGGAATTATAAGCAAATGTCCCATTTCACTGCATCAAACCTTTCCTTCTCCCCAGTGTAGGAGAGAAGTCATGTCTTCTGGCCAGTCAGAAAGAATGGCACATGGCAACTCAGGGTATACTTTTCTCTTTCCAAGGCTCCAGGGGAACTTCCACTTCCCCACACAGATCAGATAGGACACACAAACAGTATTTGTAGAAAGGGAAGAATATTACATAAGGAGGTGAAAGTAACATGTAGATTTGTTACTTATTTACATTTTCTATCTTCTAGTCTTTCCATTTCTCTAGGCAAAAGAGCAGAAACCCACTCACAGTTTTCATAAAGTAAATTCTGCCTATGAGTTTCCTTTTGCAAACCCACATACCTATAAAACAACAGATGGGAGAAAGGAAACAAACATAAATAATGGTAAGTCCTCCAGTGGTCACGTTAGGATCAGACGTTGTGAAATAGTTATAATTTCTAATATTCTATTTTCCATATTATTCTAATATGACTTAAGAGTAACCCATCTGGGAAATGAAAGAGATTTTCCAAAAGTGCCTTCAAAATTTGGGCTGAGAAAATATGATCGCCATATGTCTATTTACATTTAAAAAAATAAATAGCTGAGTGATTAAACATTTTTTCTCCATTTATTCAATAAACCTTGTCCTTGGCAATGTGCTAGACCCAGGGTATACAGTTATACAGTGGCAAACAACACAAACATAGTCTTTGGATGTAGGGAGTCAACATTCTCCTTGAAAAATGTCTTAAATCACCCATAAATTACAGTGCACATTTTGTTTGTATACCACCTTGTACAGAAATGTTTTGTATAAAGATATAATATATATACAGCAATCTAGAATACAAATAAAATTATATATGTAACACGTAAAATATATGTAGTTCTTAAAAGGGTGTGGGTTTATGCATGTGCATGCATGTATCAGAGAGAGCATACATGCATAGATAATAGTTTGTTGTGGCCATACCTGCAGGCTACCTTGGAAATCAACACAATTGCTCAGCAAGTCTAAAACAAATGGCTGTTTTATTTCAGCACTGGAACAAACTGCTGTTTCTTTGGTTCAGCACTAGACGCTTGGTAATAGAGGCCATGTTCTAAGAACATTCTATAGGTCTAAATAACAGAATCACATTCAATACAGTGAGATGCCCACATTTGCATATTGAGACCACTTGAGGCGACAGCAAATTCCTATCTTTAATCTCATGTCTACTTTGGAGCAAAAGCTCAGTAGTAGGATGTGACTGTAATATTTAAATGATTACTTTTATTCTGTTTTTACTTTTGGCTGAGTATACTAGTTGAATTCATGTGATAAGACTCCACTGTACTGATTAGATGTAGAACTCCAGTTTCCTAATTTGTGACACAGAGAGACTACATGTGCACTAAAGTGCTATTGTGGGCATTAAGGGAGATAATATACACAAAGTTCATAACATTCCCCTTTCCCAGATTCATAATATTAAAATTTAGGTTTGGGGTAACTCAAAATATACATACTGATGTGTACACTTAGAAAATTAAGGAAATTTTCTCCCATAAGTTGTCAGCTCTAATTCTTTGTGATGCTATTTTAAAATAAGTAAACTCTTCACTTCACTGCCTAGGTTAGTCATAACCACATGGTATGGCAACAAATTCTTGGTTGGTACAAGGGCAGCCCACTGTCATCTTTTTTTTCACTGTGCATACTACCCCCCCAAAAAGAGGCAAAATTCTATTCTTTGTAAAAAAAAGTTTTACAGGCATAAAAAAATGTTTGGAAGTATGCTTAATAATTCTTTAAAAGCAAGTAACAATGAAAAATGGTGAATAATTATGCTAAAAATTACAGATACTTTCTAAAGCAATCGTCATATAAATTAATAACAATATATGTAGTTTTTTAAAACTGTGTGGGTTTTATTATTAATCTGATGTATGAGAAATTTAGACTGTATGATCATCATCTTGAGAAAAATAAGTCACCTCGTGTGACCATCAAGAGCAGTCTAAACTGCTAAAAAGTAAGATGTAAGAAAACATAAACTCACATATATTTACCAAAAACTTAAAGATGAACTAACAGTCTCATTTATATAAGGTGCCAACAACAGTACTGAAACCAGGTAGATGATGCCACAGAAACTTGTATCAAGGACACAGGTGGCCACCTGAGTGATTAAAGGCAAACAGAGACTGAACTGATGGGAATAATCAAAACACAGAGTTGCTCTCCCTATTTTGACATAAACGGCTTTTAAGGTTTACACAATGTCCAGTCAGTGTAAACTAGGTAACAAACAGAATGATACACAAACAAGTTAAATACTGTCTTCAATAAAGACCTCATAGCAAGTGTAACGGGCAAGTGAGACACAAGCAGCTTTAAAACATGACATGAGAATTTTATAAAAGCCACGTAACATCGGGACTTTGTGACAACATGAAACAATTACTATCTAGTGCATAAAGAAAGACAGGGAAAGGAACTATCTCACAGCACGAACAAGCACTGCTTCAATGGCAGAATGCTATGAAGATATCTGCCAGGGATTCTGATTCCAGGAATGGACAGGGAAAATCAATCCGTAAGAAGCTCATTATAGATGGGAAAAATGGACATCCATTTACTTAATACCTTCTGTCCACGAATTCCTCAGTCCTATCAAGCTAAATCTCCATACGCTAACTTCTCTTAGGACGAGGTATGAAATAGAATTCAGATTCCTGGAGCTAGAATGAAACTTAAAAAGTTGTAATAGAACAAAAAGCAAGCGGTAATGTCAAGAAGCTTGTTAGAAGGCAACCTTATTGTTTGCTCTCCAGAGATTGCATCCATTAGTAAATCCTAAGAATGGACAGAATTCAATTCACTACATAACGTTAAAGTACCCAAATAAATTGATGAATATGACATGGTTCGTGCTCTCAAGGAGCTTACACATACTGAGCACATACTATGTGCTAGGCGCTGTTCTAAATGCTTCCATGTATTAGTCACCGAAACCTCATGGCAATATTATGATGTAGGTACTGCTATTATCCCACTTTTACAAATCAGGAAATATGTATTAACCCAGAGAATATTTAACCCTGACAGTTAAATAACTTGCCCTAAGTTACGAAATCAGTAATTTTGATAGTCTGGTTTCAGAGTATATGCTCTTAACCATTATGACATACATTTAGGAGAAGGAAAGTTAAAGAAGCCTAAGTACATTGACCACATTTGTGGATTCTTCTAAGACTGTCCTGACTTCAAATATTCTGTCCTGCTGTCAGATTGCTTGCCTCCACTTTGGCTGGGAAAAAAATATTTGCAGGAGGAATGTACTCAACAAATTTATGTTCAACAAAAAAGACCATAGCATGATACATTTAGACGTGCTTTAATAGTTGTATCCTAGCAGATACATTTGCTGTACGTTAGTAGTGTCCATGAACAGTGAATAGCTGTAAAAAGAACTGACTTTCATTGCAAAGAAACAGTCAAATTATTCAAAGTGACTTTGAGGAAATCTGGAGTTCCATAATATCACTAAGAAAGCTGAAAGTTGGTCATTTTTAGTAAAGAGAAAACAAAGAAACAACCAGTCTACAAATTACTAATATTCTAAATTGCTTTAAGATATACTTGTGTAATTATCAAGTACAGAAACTGCTTTACTAAAGTCATGTTCAATTTTTACAACTGATACGTAGTTAGAGAAAAAGAATACAAATATCATTTTTATAAATATTTTAAGATGCTGCCTATCAGGGTTTCAATGGCAAATAATAATAGCCACTAGATTTTAAGGAATCATCATATGGAAAATAACTTTAAAATGATGTTACTAGTAATATTTATGATAAGTATAAAAACGGCAGTTTGAATATGTAATTTTTCCTCTCTTTGCTGTCATGTATGGCTTGATTTCAGACTGGACCTCATAGTAGGGCCTAATTTCAATCTTTTTCCCCACAATTCTTCCCATTGATGCTGCCTTACATTTGATGATGTGCTCCATAAATCTATAATCACAGAATAGTAGCTTACTTAGCAAAAAACTCCAAGATTTCTGGCCTTGCCAAGAAGTTAACCTCCTAAGGAAAAAGAAACCACAATTCACTCATTTTTAGGCTAAAAGCAGTCAATTATTTCAAAACGTAATGGTACTTTCAGGTCCAGACCTGCAATAAGTCCATCAGAAAAGTACTTGGAAAAGCACGATCTGTCAAAGAAAAATAAGCCACAATCTGCTTAGCTTGTTGAAAAATGAGTACATACTCAAAATAACTCTAAATATCTCATGACCTGAACAGTTTGATGGTTAAAAAATATTCAAAAGTTGAAGGTAATTTGGACATTTATAGAAAGAACAAATCAATAACGTAAACACCATTGCTTTCCGATCAAGGACAATCATTTTTGTCATCTTTCCATATACTTGTCTGCGCAACAGAGGATACATCTAGAAAAAAATGCCTCTTGAATTATGTTTCTAAGATTAGAACACACTTTCTGAAAACCATCTAGTGGGATGGGTTACCAAGGGAAATTATGGAACATTTTTTCCTAGAAGTCTTTAACAAGTAAGGATGGTGGCCAGTGGCTATTAAGGGTGCTGTGACAGCTCTGCTGGCCTTCATAACCCTGGCAACTGGTATGCAATGGATGATCTACTCTCAATGCCTGTCAGTCATTTAACTGCTCTCTCAGTGCCAGTAACCAAAATGGCCATGCCCGCAGTAATTCTCCAGTCACTGACGGTTTCAGAAAGAAGGAAAAAAATCTTTCCAGTCCATTCTATTCTGATGACAGTTTTTCTCTGCCACATAATTTCACACAAGGGCCTTCAAATATGTGCAAATTTATAAACAGGCAGACAAAAAGATTTCAGCTTCTGAAAATACAACAAACTGAGATAAACTCTCCTCCATCTAGGAAATGGCTTACTTACTCTTCCCTGAAATCAGAAAGAGACTTTCAAATACTAGGAGTCTCACAGAATTTTGGAATTGTAAAGAATCTTAGAAATTTTCCAGGTGAAGAAACAAGTGCTGGAAGGTCAAGATTTAAGGCCGACAGGTAGTTAATAGCTCAGTACAGACCCCAGATTTTAGGATTTCTGATCTAGTGTTCTTTTCACTATAGGACACAGCCTCTCCTTAACATATCAATCTTTGTTAAAAATGTCTCCAAATATCAACAGAAGTATGCAACTAGTTAACTAACAACTTATAGAAAAGTGTTTCTTATATATTTCAAATCTATACTCAACAAATGACCAAGTAAACAACTGACCTACTTTTCATATAGTTTCAAGTATATAGCTACTAACTGATAGAAAGCTAAGTATTTTGATTTCCAATTATGATTCTACTGCAAAAAATATCAATATTTACTAGTCACCTACATTCAGGCACTATGCTAAGCTACAAGAATGAACACAAACATGGTCTCCTCCCGTTAAAACACTTATGGTTAAAACTCTCTTCATAATACTGCCTTAAATTTCTATAGTACTTTATAAGATGCATCTCTCCAATCAATCTTACTAATCTGACAAGACAGTTATGATCAGAGCAGAACGATTCTATCCTAATATAGCTTTTTTCACACTATAACACTCACTTCTTTGGCTTCTACTACACAAATATTTAAAATCTGAAGTGTACTAAATGAGCATGGTCTCTAAGAATTCTTACTATTTTTTTTAATCCAACATTTATTTCAAATGGCAATGCTGGCCCTGATACAAAGACTCCTTTGTAACAATTACAATTATATGCTAAAAGTTACTAAAACTTAACCTCTTATAAATGAGTGTAATTTAGATAAATTATCAAGTTAACTACTAAAATGACACAGAATAAATGAGTATTTAATTGCAGGCCAAACATGAAACATGTTATTCTTGTATTACATATAAGTTTAAAATAATGATTAGTATGTATACATTTTTCCGTAAATAATTTTATGCAATTTGGGATCATTTAAATTATCTCATTAATTATGTGAGTTACTTAGCAAGCATCATATTACAAGTCCTATTGTATCCATGCAGAAAGAGAGTCAAAGATGAGATAAAATCTGCCTCCTCTCCTCCACACACAAATAGAAAGTAGTGGTTTGGGATCAGAGTTTAGGCCCTCCGCCGTCTAGACCAGAGCTCTAGAATCCATACTAAAAACAGGTCCACTTTAAGAAATAGTAAACTTGAAGAAAAAGCTCTAAGCCATCACTTTTATTACAAACTTACAAACTCTTTATTGGAGCATTTTAACTTTAAACTCCCCAAACTATATAGTTGGGGAGAGGGAGAAAGAACACTAAAAATTCCTTAACCAGGATCAATTGATCCATATAATAAAGGATTACATGTGAATAATATATATAGCTATATGACACTGTCAGTCTATCTAAAGTTGAATAACCTTTTTGAATGATTTAAATCTCGAGTCTTCAGGTTGAATCCTCAGACCTCACTATGTGTTGCCTCATATTTCTTTTTCACACCCTAAGACTTTAGTTTCTCCTACCCTCAGTTTTTAATTTTTATTACAGTATTTTTTCTAAAAAGATAACTAATACAATTCACTTTAAACATAAACTTAAGGGAAAACTCAGGCAAGTCAATTTGATTTATACAGAAATAAGATTAGTATCAAGCAACTTCAGCAGAGAGATCTTACTACTTTGTGTGTAAGGTTACTCTTTATTACCAAATAAATAAAGGCTAAGGTAACTATATAAAATTAAGAAACACGGCTCCCAAATAGAGAAAAATATCAACAACTTCAGTATGCTGATACCTGTAACTGCTAATCTGATGTTGAGAACAATCTTACTTTCTGGAATTGGTCTTGACCAAAGGTATATGTATTTCCTATATCTCCTGGAAATTACTAAATAATGGTCTCTGAATTTTAAGCTTTGGTTAACAGAGATTTCACCAAAATCTCTGAGTCTTCTTTTATAAATCATCCTTAGCTTTAATTTGTTCCCGTCTTTTAGAATGGTCAAGTCTGATTTTACTCATCTTTGGAGATGCTGTAACGTCATCAGTTTGGACTCTCCCCTCCTCCATCTCATGTATTACAGATATATCGACAGCTTGGCACTTGCTATCCTGTCATGGTTCAAACTTCTAGGTATAATTATTTCCCAGGCAGGGTGACTAACACCTGGGTGTTTGACAGCGGAATGGGGTTCTAAGAAAACGAAACTAAAAGCCACAGTCGTTTTTGGTCCCTAGTCACACCTGTAATGCTAGTAGTCAGCAAAGTGGAAAACAGGATTTATTACATGAACTGTGTCTTTCTGTTATCTCAACTAAGTCCACTCGTGAGATCTAACACCTCCTAATAGGAAAGGAAATGAACATTTATCAAGCACCTGACCTAGGACAAAAACTCTCTTGGATCTACACTATCTCATTTAGCTCAATAATAACAACAATAACTCTATTGAGCAGTAATTACTCCCATTATAGAGATTAGGAAATATGTCCAAAGCAATCCTGCCAGTAAGTGTAAGAGCCAGGTTTTGAATCAAGGTGCTTCAGATTCCAAAACCAATGTTTCAGTACCCAGGGGATTTTAAGGCTAGATCAGTGAGTACGATGGAAATCACTCAGTACGATTCCTCTGTTAGAGATGAGGGAACTGAGGCCCAAAGAGATGGAAACTTGCCCAAGGACACAGACTTGTGGTGAAACTGGGATTGGAACTCACATCTCCTGATTTCCAGTGCAGTTCTGTGTATAACAACGATCCTCAATTTTGCGTGTGTGTGTGTTTGGGGTAGAGTGTCACTCTGGATACAATTTATGATTTATAACATCTCAACTGTCTCCAAATGAAATTCATATGTGTGGCAAATTTAGGGATGTACATTTTTAGTGACCAAAAATATTAAATGTATTTGGCAAGAATAAAAACTCAACTGGCATTTATAAATTATTACATATTATAAAGAAGTATGTTGCTAACATATTTATTTATTCAGTCAATAAGTGCCTATTATGTACTGACTACTGTGCTTGGCAATAAGAATACAACTGTATATAAAAGAGAGAGTCCCTATCCTTCTCATGGAATTTACATCTTAGAGGATACAAATAAATAGGCAACTACAATGCAGTGAGTCAATGCTATGACAGTGGGAGTACAAGATACTATGGGAACAGGAAGCAGGGACACCTGACCCAGACTAGACTTTTCAAAGGAGATAATAGGGAAGATGAGTAGGAGTCAGCCAGTTAAGGAAGAGGTGCGGAGTTCGCAAACGTTTCAGAAGAGCAAACAGCATTTGCACATGAAGCAGGGAAAGGTCAAGGGAGCTGTAGGAGGAGGGAGCAGAGATGAACCTAGAGAGAGAAGCAAGGTCCTTGAAAGCAAGGGCTTTACAATCTTGTCTGTTAAAATTACCTGGGGAACTTTAAAACAAACTTTAAAACAAACAAACAGATGTCTAGACTCCATCTCAGACCAATTAAATCAGAATCTCTGGGAATGAGACGCTGGCACTCGTATTTTTAAAAAGCTAACTGGATGATTCTAATATGTAGCTAGGATTGAATACCACCGTTTACACTATATACGGAATTAAATGTATATATTTATTACTGCGAATAAGGGAAAAGGTGATCTTAAGTAATTAAACTTCTCTGGACTCCAGTTTCTTTATCTATTAAAAAGCAAGCTGGAGCAGGTTGGAGGTAGCATGACATAATGAAAAGAGTCAGAAAACATTGATTTTGTCAATGAGTCTGTCACCTGACACCTGTCTGACCTCAGATGAAAATGTCATTTCTCAGAGGTAGTAATACAGCCTTGTCTACAGGATTGTTGTGTAGCTCAAGATAAACAACACTTAATAAAACAGCTTGATAACTGTGCTAATATAAACCATGATATGCCAAGACTTAGCTTCTAAAACTGCACAACTTTTAAGATCATAAACATTTTCACCAGAGACGAAATCTTTTATAATGCTTAAGAAACATATTTCATTGAAAGAACCACCCCTACCTTGGAATTCAACATATTAAAATAATAAAATAGAGAACTGATCCTTATAATGCTACTCTAGTTGCTAAAGAGATCAAATGGGATTAAGTTAGCTCTTTTGAAATAAACAGATCAGCAGAGCAAATGCCCTTTAAATGGTAATAGCAAATGTTAAAAATACTTTATTCAGTAAAGGGCACTAATAAGGAAAGCTACACACAAAGTAAACTGTTTTAGGAAAAAAGTTATTATGATCTACCTTATTATATAAGTATTTTATTTACAAATTCAGTTTTTTGTTTTCTTTTTAAGGGGATACTTATCTGGGATGGAGAGGATCTTATCCCGACAGGAAGGAAGCTCTGCCTCCAGAAGGGCTGTTCCATGCACAGAGCGAGGCAAAGCTACTGCTCTTTTACAGTCCCCCTTTTAGATATATCTAGCCCCATGAGACCATACACTTTCATGCAGTAATTTTTCAGTTTAAGTATACTATTCATATTTAGTGACATCTCTTTAACGCTATATCCAACTTACTTAAAATTTAAAAAAATTTTAGATATATAAAAAGACTATTCTGTATCATGTGCTATCATTTCTTTCAATCACCTATTTTGTAATTTTAATAGGAAAGCACTCTATTTTACAATGATAAAACACCCATAAGAAACTTTTGAAAAAAGTCAAGGATGAAATTTTTTTTTTAATCCCAAAACACGAGGTGAGAAAACTTAAAAAACAAAACACCAACACACACACACACACACACACACACACCCAGTGGGCCCTCTTCAGATAATTTTGGCTGATGACACTGCAGAACAGTTAATCTGATAATTAAAATTTTCCAGAACATGTGATGTTTAGATAGAGATCTATGCTGTCAACCAGAATTCAATGCTTCAGTTAAAAAAATCTTAAAACTTGAACACACGGACATATTAACAAATTCCTACACTGTAGCTGCTTCGGGAGCCCATTAATAAAGACACAAAGTGCTCCGATTTATACATGTTAAATTAGTAACATAATATCTTAAGCATTTTCCAGGTCTTTTCCCAACAACACGTAAACCAGCACATAAATTCTGTACGGTGCAATGTAAGTAAATACCCAGAGAACCTAGTTTCTAAGCAGGAAAACATGAGACCAGTATTGCCCGCAGTGGTTCAAATGTGGCCCTAGAAATCACCCAGTGACTTCAGTTACCAGGAGTTTACCTATCCAAGTTTTCTAGGGTTCTCTCAGGCCTCACAAACTAAGATTCAAAACATCACCTCGCAAAACCATGTCCTGCATGTGCACAAAGGCGCAGTGCTGGAATGAGGAAGCTTCACCAAAACGAAATCACAACTCCACCTCATTAAAGAATATGAAGGCTGTTTTTTCTACAAAGCCCCCTCTGGTTGCGCTCCCCTTACCCTTTCTCTAACTATGTAAACAGCTCCCCAGTCAACGACATCTAAGAAAACAGCTTTCGATTCCCAAGTCTGGTAACTAGCCACCACCACCACTCTTCCTTTAGCATCCTAAAATAAACCCCTCCAGTCGCGGTCAAAACACCCTGGCTGAACGTCTGCTGTTTACATCGCCCAATGCCGGGCGCTACCCTGCCTTATCCGAACCACCGAGGAGCTATGAAACAGGCATCGCGTAACAGCCTCAGCAAAGACCCAAATCACACAGACCCAGGTCTATGAATGAAAGATCCAACACGTTTGATTGTCTCGGTTGAAAGGAAAAAAACAACCTCGGGAGGAAGGGTGGGAGGCGAACTGCGGGGTGGGGGGAGCGCTTTTCCTTCCAAGCCCCAGCCGGGCGATTTAAACCCAGTACGAGGGAACGCAGGGTCGCCGGGGCCGGAGTCCTCGGGCGTGACAGCCCCGCAGGCACAGCTCGCGGCTCGGCGCCGGCAGCCCAGCCACCGCGGGCCGGGTGGGTGTGCAAGGGCGCGGGGGACCGAGCCACCGCGGCGGGGCGGCGGCCCTGGGCTCACTTCCTCAGTCTCCAGCCGCCCCATCCCCAAAAATGGGAGAGGAAGGAAACGCGGAGAGCGGCGGCTGGCCGGGGGAGCAGCGAGAGGGAGCGGCGAGCCCTCGCCCGTGCATCTGGGTGAGGCCAGCGGCAGGCTAGGGAGAGGGAGAGGCGATCGCGGGCGAACTCCGCTGCGGGCCGACGCCGCGAGAGACGACCGGCGGGTGGCCCCCGCCCAACGCGGCGGGCGCGCCCGCGAGTCCCCGGCACCCACCCGGCCCCATCCCGACCGCGCTTTACTCACGCTCGGGGCTCCTCCAGGCTCCGCGGCTCTAACCGCATCGGGTCCCAGCCCCGCGGGCGGCGGCGGCGGCGGCGGCGGCGGCGCCGAGGGAGAGGAGAGCGGGCGGCACGGCCCCCGCCTCCCGGCCCCTCTCCCCCGCCGCTCCGGAGCTGCCCGGCCGGGCCCGAGCCCTGCGTCGCCGGCGGCCCCAGCCCCAGCGGCCGCGGCACCAGCAGCCCAAGACCTCAGCGGCCGCAGCGGCGGCACCGGAACTGCCGCTTTCTCCTTCTAGCTCCGTCTCCTCGCTAGCCCCCGCCACACGCCCCCGCCCCCGTCTCCGTTCTCTGTCACCCCTGTTTTTTTTCCTTTTGTTTCCAGAATAAACTTTATTGGTCTCTTTTTCCGCTCACATCGTGTAAACAAACAACCAACTCTTCCCCACCCCCTCGACTCCCCCCCTCCTCGGGCAGAGGAGGGTAAGAGCTGAGGAGGGGCCGAGCCTACAATGCCCCGGAAGCAGATGGGCAAAGGAGCGGAAGTGAAATTGCAGAGACCAGGAGGGGCAAGTGGGCAAATGGGGCAACAGGGTGCTAGTGCGCCTGCGCGGTCCTTTTCCGCCCGAAGTTGGGGTGGTGTTTGGGCTGTTTTTCTGGCGCGCGTGTGTTTAATGTTCCGTGTTTTGCGGTAGTGAGGGTGTGGTGTCATCCCAGGATGGCAGATGTGTCGTATATCTGTTTCTACGAGCAGGAGGCGGGCTAGGGTAGAGATATAGAAAGGAGGACTGGGAGCAAATGAGTTCATTCACTTTTATGCCCATAGAGGAAATAAGATTTCCTCTCCTTTGGGGGCGAGACAAGGGGGCGCGGTGGCTAACCGCCACTATCAGTGGCTAACCAGAAGTGGTTATGGATTCTAGAAAGGAGGCGTTTTAGAAAGCGTTGCTGCGCATCCTTCTGCCAGTGTCAGGTTAAGTTGTAGCCCATCCTGAAAGAGGAGTGCACTGCCACAGCCATAGCCATCTGCAATCCTTTGACTCACTCTGGGGAGACCTTTTGCGGTGCCCTTTTTTTCAGATTTGAATCAGCTTGTAGGGTTGAAGTCTGACTATTCAGAAGACAGGCTTTTTTCGTGTAGTGCCCACGGAGACTTCAGAAAAGTGGTCTTGGCTACAGATTAGATTTAAGGTGGTGCTTTCGTGGTGCATACCGTAGAAACCTGTTTTTGCTCGAGAGTAATGAGATCTATTGCCCTTTGAGATCTCTACTGTTAAGGGTACGGTTTTTTGCGTGTTTCTCCCTCTAGTGGTCCTTCTTTGTATTTGAGAAGGCATAGCCGTGATTACTAGAAGCCTGCGGTACAAACCGGCTCTCCCTTGAATTTTTTAGGAGTAGAGGACTTAGATGTGACCCACCCTAGAGATGTTGCACTCCAACTTGTCATTTCAGAGCAAAAACCTGACCAATAACCAGTTTTTGCTCGAACAACCATACCCAGTCGAAAATGAGATCCTTTCCTCTATGTGATCATAGTTTCATGTGACTGTATTTTTGTATTTCCTGTGTTTTCTTTCTTAAGCTCCGGTTTTCATCTCACGTTCGAGGGGTCCGTGTTCCAAAAATTTTTCTTGAACCAGTGTTTTTCAGCATTTTCAGAACACTGTTACTCCAGAGCAGAGAATTTTTTTTAAAAGCAATAAAATTGAATTACTAGTCAAAGTAAACGTTGTCAGCATCTCCCAAGTTGTTGCCAGGGAGAGTTTTGTGAGGTGTTGTTAGGTAGTCCTCGGTGAGGAAAAATTATACTAGTTATATTTTTTTCTTCTAAAATTTATTTTTAATAAGAAAATGCTAATTACACGATTTTTGTTATGTGATAATCTGCCTTTAGGAAATCATGTGTTACAGCAGAAAATACCATACGTGGTACATGGCTATGATTATTCACTGCTGCAGGAGTAGCATTTACTGCCCAATTCACAGTTGATGCATTTGGTTTATTTCTTGACCATTGATCTGTTGTTTATTTGCTTCCAAAGGTGTTTGCACTATTATTCAGTGTTTAGACTATGTTAGACATCTGTATGACAAAACTCATTGTTCAACACCTGTGGCTGAAAGAAGAATGTTTTAAAGGAAAAATTTAAACAGCGATTTTCAGACTGTAAATCAAACAAAAAAATGAAATACTTCAGAATTAAAGAATTGCATTCTAAATTTTCTAAAGTCAAGAGGTGAAATGTCCAAGATAAAACTGTTTCATTCTAACACATTGGAAATATGGTAACAATTTCTTGCCTTTTGGATTTATTTCCATTGAAAATAAAGATAACTGATACTGAAATATGCATGGTGCACCAAAACATTCTCTAATAGCACTTAAGTGACTATGAAGCTTCAAAGTCATTTCGAAATAAGACTCAACTTGATTATGTAGCAGTATACTCTTGATGTATACAACAGTCAAGTCAAACAGTGAAAACACACCAAGAAATAACAAAGTGAGCTACTATATAGCATCTTTTAATTTGGTTATGGTCAGAAAACATACTTTTAAGATTTCAGTTCTTTTCAATTTGTTAAGGTTTGTTTTGCCTCCGAATTTCTTGGTGAATGTCCTATGTGCAGTTAGAACATTTCATGTGTGTTGCAGGGTGGAATGGTCTATATAGCAGTACATCAATGTCAATTTTATCACGTTGGTTGATAATGTTATTAGGTCTTCTATATCCTCAATGGTTTTCTCTACTTGTTCTATCAATTTCTGGGAGAGGAGCATTGATGTCTCCAACTGTAATTGTGGATTTGTCTGTTTTTCCTTTCACTTCTGTGTATCTTTGCTTTGTGTTTTGAAGCACTGTTCTTAGGTGCACACACATTTAGAATTATGTGTTTTTGGTGAATTGACTCTTTTTATCATGCGTTATCTCTCTTTGTCTCTTGTAATATACTTGTTCTGAAATCTATTTTGTCTGACAGTAGTAGAGTCGCTCCAGCTTTCTTTTGGTTTGTGTTTGCATGATATATCTTTTCCTATCTTTCTATTCATCAGTCTATGTTGTTATATTTAAAATGGGTTACTTGTAGACAACACATAGTTAGGTCTTTTTTTTTAATCCAATCTGACAATCTCTTCTTTTAATTGCTGTATTTAGATGATTTATATTTAATGTAATTATTAATATGGTTGGATTGAGGCCTACCATTTTATTATCTGTTTTCTGTTTGTTCCCTATGTTTTTTATTTTCCTACTTTCCTGCCTTCTTTTGGATTATCTGAATTTTTTTTTAATATTACATTTTAATTTATATATTGTCCTTTTGGATATACCTGTTTGTATTTTTATTTTTGTAATTGCTCTATGGCTTACAATATACATACCTAAACTTTCACAGTCTACTGAGTGTTAATATTGCGTCACTTGAAGTAAAATGTAGAAAGACACCTTATATCATGTAGGTCCCTCTCCCCCCACCACGCTGCCCCAACTCCCTGATGTTTATGTCATGGTTGGTATATGTATTATATTTATATATATATATGGAAACACTATCAGACAATTTTAAATTTTTTCTTTCAGCAGGTATATATATTTCAGAGAACTTAAGTGGAAAACATAGTCTTTTGTATTTACCCATCCATTTCCATTTCTCTTCTTTCATTCCTGAAAATCTGTATTTCCTTCTGGTATCATTTCTCTTTAACCTAAAGAACTTCCTGTAGCATTTCTTTTGGAGCAGGTCTGCTGGTAACAAATTCTCTTAGTGTTTTGTCATTTGAGAATATTTTTATTATGTTTTCATTCCTGAGGGATATATTAGCTGGTTATAGAATTCTGGGTTAATGGGGTTTTTTCCCTATGACTTTAAAGATGTTGTTACACTCTCTTCAGGCTCTATCTGTGGTCTTTCAAATAGTTTTTCCCTTATATGCAATTTGTCATTTTTCTCTAGATTATTTCAAGATTTAACACTTTTTATTTCAGTGGTTTGATTATGATGTGTCTTGGTGTTGTTTTTCTTTGAGTTTATTTTGTTTGGATTTGCTGAGTTCTTGAATTTGAAAATATGTGTATTTCACTAAATTTGGGAAGTTTTTAGCAATTATTTCTTCAAATATTTTCCTGCCCCAGTTTCTTTCTCCTCTTCTGGGAATTCAACGATAAAATGTTAGACATTTTGATATCGTCTTACACATCTCTAAGGCTCTGTTCATTGTTTTCAATCTTTTTTTTCCTCTCGTTCATATTTGATAATTTCTATTGATCTACCTTCCAGTTTACTTACTTTTATCTCTTTTATATCCATTTCTGCTATTGAGCCCAAGGGAATTTTTAAATTCCAGATGTTATGTTTTTGAATACTTAGTTTTATGATTGGCTCTTTTTTTATGGTTTCTGTTTCTCTGTTGAGAGCTTGTATTTTCCCATTCATTTTAAGTTTGTTTGTCTTTATCTCAGAGACCGTTGTTAGTAATATATGTTGCAGATATTTTTATAAAGTTCAATGGGGAGAAGCAACTCTTAAGGGTAGAATAATCAGTTTTACTGCATTTACAAAAATTCAATGTTGATAAGAAAATTCATTTTGCACCTTGACCACTGGGCAGAACGATTTTCTTATACTCGATAGCTAAGGTTAAAACTAATTCTGCAGTTGCCAAAGATATTGGCAATGCCAGTGTATAGTCTAAGGATTTGTACACTAACCTGTTAAAATATTTCTATCTAAGAAACAACAGGAATATTTGTATTTGGATCCGCTTGTAGTTAGTCAAACCAGTTGTGTTAGAAGGGTAGAATCATGAGGTTTGGATAAAAGGGACATTTCAATGTCAAGTAAAACAAATCTTTTAATTTAGTCAACTGATTTTTAGTGCACCCTAACTCAGGAATATCTGAATATTGAAAAATGTGCATATCATTTTCTTCTTCCCTTTGGTGTAACGTTCTCATGTGAAACAGAATTTTTACATTGTGCTGCAAGAAACATACATTATAGAAATAGACTTAATTTTGCAGTAAGAGTATCTATTTCAACAGCATAATTCCTGATAGTTAGTAGGTGTTATATGATAAGGCAGAAACCACTGTTTTCTTTTAAATGTTGGGTTTTGACAAATGTAATCTTATAAAAGCTTCTTCACTCAAATGTTATTTTTATTATTTTAAAAATAATGCATAACGATAAAGAAATGTTTAAAGGAAAAAAAAGGAAGTCTCCCTAAAAGATAGTTATTTTTACTTTGGTATTCATCTTCCTAGTCTTTTTTCCCCAGTGTATATACACAAAAATTATTTTACAAAACAAATAGCCAGGAGCTGGCGAGTGGCATAGCGGTTAAGTTCACGCGCTCCACTTCAGTGGCCCAGGTTCACCAGTTTGGATCCCAAACATGGACCTAGCACCACTTATCAAGCCATGATGTGGCAGGCGTCCCACATATAAAGTAGAGGAAGATGGGCATAGATGTTAGCTCAGGGTCAATCTTCCTCAGCAAAAAGAGGAGAATTGGCATGGATGTTAGCTCAGGGCTAATCTTCCTCAAAAAATATAAATAAAAATAAATAGCCAAAAATTGCAACCAACTTAGATGTCCTTCAATAAGTGAATAGTTCAACTGGTACGTGTTATGCCGTGGAATGTTACTCAGCAACAAAAGGAATAAACTACTGACACACACAACAACTTGGATGAATTTCCAGAGATTCGTTTTCTTTGGCAAATGACTTAGCTTCACTGTTTGCCATTTTCCTGGTCTCTTCACTTATTTGACATGCCATATTTATCATATAGTAAATTCCTATATGCATCTGAATCTGTTTCAGGACTTTACTCTGTTCCATTAAGCTCTCTGTCTATGCTAGCATGGCAGTATTTGAATTATGGTAGCTTTATTATTCATTTTGATTTCTGATAGGTCAATTCTGCTCTCACTATTCTCTTCAAAAACATATTGGCTAATCTTTTGGAGAAATTTTAAATTCAGAAAAGTACAAAAAATACTATAACAACCATTTTCCTACTACCCAGAATTAACAATTATTTAACAGTTTGTTAAGCTTGAGTGAAATGTATTGTTTTACACCAAAGAAATAAAACGTTGCAAAAAAGCTGAAGTATCATTTGACCCACTTCCCAAGTCCCGTTCCAATTCCCTCTTCCCCAGAACCAACCACTATTTTTAATTTGGTATTTTTCCTTCTTGGTTTTGCCTGCATTTTTAATACTTTTACCTATTATATGTAGGAACATGAAATAGTGTTATTTTAAAGTTATTTTTTAAAATAGTATCATGTGGTATATACTTTTCCAGCCTTTTTTACTCAAGATGTTTTTAAAGACCTATCCATGTTGATATATGTTGATCTAGTTTATTTTAATCATCTGGCACATTCTTCTCCCCTGTATTTACTTGGCCTACTTGCTCACTTTTTTTCAAGTCTTTATTCAAATGTCAGTATGGATTTCCCTGACCATCCTTTTAAAAATTATGCACGCTTTCTCTCCCAGGGTTTGTGCTGCCCCTTCCCAGCTTTGTGTTTCTCCAAAGCTCTTATTACCACCTAACATATTGTACTTCTTTAGTTGTTATATGTCTCCTTCTACAAGAATGTAAATCACATGAAGGCAAGGATTTTTGGCTTAACTGTTTGTTTTGGATTAACCGTTATGTCCAGTTTTCAGGACAGTTCTTGGCATGTAGCAGCCATTCAATAAATATTTGTTGACTGAAGAAGTGATATGCCAATCAATAGACGATTAGGTTATTTTCACTTTTTCCACATCGCAAGCATTGCTGCATTGGATATCCTTCTAGGTCTCATGCATGAATGTGAATCTCTAGGTAGCAGTGTGTGCTCTCATGTTTGATTTTACTAGGTTGCTAAATTGCTTTCCACAGTTGCTATACCAATTTGCCCTCAACCAGTTGTGGCTTTTCTTTTATCTTTCTTAACTATTGATAATGCCAGAACTTTTAACTTTTGATAATCTATTGAATAAAAACTTACATTCCAGTATCAATTTATTTTCTTTTAACATTATTACTAGTGAGTTTCCTTTGGTTCTTGTTTTTTTTTTACTTTTAACACAGTAACATATTCACATAATTAAAAAGAAGACTGAAAAGATCATATAAAAAACAGTAGTTCCCCACTCCTTTTATCCTATTTTTGAGCCAAACACATTAAACTCTTCTATTATTTCAGGAATTAGTATTATAGCACTATTTTGCAATTTCTTTATTTAGCTCTTTTATGTAGACACGTTATACCTTGCTCCCCCTCATCTTCTACTCTCAGCATAATTATAATTTTCAGTTAAGGATCAGTATTTACATGATGACTACATTAATATTGTTAACTGCATAGCCAAGTAGTGCATGCTTTTCTGTCTCGAAAAGCTTTTAGTTTTTCTTCAAGAAGATAATTTATTAGATGTATAACTTTTCTATGTACCCATTCTTTACTTTTTTTTTCCAATTTCATATCAATTCTGTCATATGCCTAATACTAGTTCTCTTCCCTCAATGCTCAGATATAACAGATAATCCATGAATTCTACTTGTGTTTTCCTCAGAAACTTCATCCCAGAGCCCTTCATCCTCCTGCTGCAGTCTGGACTGGCTGCTTTCAAGGCTCCTGCTCTCTGTCGTCTGGGACTTCCCTTTCTTATTTCCTATTTTGGAGTCCTTGTTTCCTGGATCCTGTGCTTTACTCTTTCTTGATTACTTCCTCATTTCAGAGGAGTGCTCCTTTAGTGACTAGGAAGTAAGTTCTGTGAGATCTTGAATATCTGAAAAGGTTTTTATTCTATTCTAGTGGCTTTCAAACTGGTTGCATATTGCAATTACATGGGAAAGCCTTGAAAACAAAAACAGACCAAAAAAACTTTCTCAGGACCTGCCTCAGACCAACTAAATGAGAATTCTGATACTAGAATTTAATAATTCCTTAGGGGATTCTAATGTGATACCAGGGTTGAGAACCAGATTGTCTCAAATATGAAATGAAAGTTTGGCTGGATGTGACAGGCAGAATTCTAAGATGACCCGCAAGATTTCCTCTCCCTGATGTACACGACTTGCATAACACCCTTCTATTGAGTGTGGGTGGTACTAGTACATATGAGGGGATATTATTCCCATGAATAAGTTACTAATCAGTTGACTATGTTAATCAAAAGAGTGATTACTCTGGTTGAGTCTTAACCTAATTGGGTGAGACCATCAAGAGAAGGTAAAGCATCAGAGAGATGCTCTCCTGCTGGCCTTGAAGATGAAGCAAACTGCTATGTTGTGAGAGGAGGGGGCCATATGGCAAGGCCCTGAGAAGAAGCCACTAGGAGCTGAGAGCAGTCCCAGGCTAACAGCTAGGGAGAAAACAAGGACTTCAGCCAAACGACCTCAAGGAACTGACTTTTGTCAACAACTCAAATGAAATTGGAAGAGGGCTTTGAGTTCCAGCTGAGAACACAGCTTCAGCTACACCTTGATTACAGCCTTATAAGACCCTGAGCAAGGAACCCAGCTACTCTGTGTCCAGACTTCTAACACGCAGATACTATGAGATAATAAATGGATGACTGAGATTATGGTAATTTGCTATGCAGCAATAGAAAACTGATAATACAACTGGGTATAGAATTCTGGGAGGGAAATAATTTTTCCTATGAATTTTAGAGGCATTGTTCCATTGGCTTCTAACTTCTTATGTTGTTATCATGGAATTAGATGCCATTCTAATCCCCATTTTTTCTGAACCATTTGCGAATAAATTTCACAGAATATATCCCTTTACCTTTAAATATTGAAGTGTGTATTTCATAAGAACAAAGACATTCATTTAAATAACAACAGCTCAATTATGAAAATCTGGAAATTTAATATTGTTACGTACTTTTATCTACAAACTTTACTAAAATTTCACCAATTATCCTAATAATGGTTCCCAAGTTTTTATGTCTCTTTAATATTGAACAATTCCTCAGACTTTGTCTTTTGTCACACTGACATTTTTGAAAATAACAGGCCAGTTATGTTTAGAATGCCCCTCAATTTGGAGTTGTCTGATGTTTCCTCATGCTTAAGATTCAGTTTATATATTTTTGGCAGGAATATTACATAAATGTTAATGTGTTCTTTTCAATACATCCCATCAGAAGGTACATAATGTCAGTTTGCCCCATTATTTGTGATATTAATTTTGATGACTTAGTTAAAATGGTATCTGCCAAATTTCCTACTATAAATTACTATTTTCCTTTTATAACTAATAAATAATATATGAGGAAATTCTTGACTATGTAATTATTCTGTTCTTAAATTACTTTCACCTGCTAGTTTTAGGATACTTTGATGATTCTTGCCTGACTCGATTGTCATAATTTTTAAATAATCTGAATTAATTGTTTCATTTACTTTTAAGTGATCTGTTTTTCCCTCTGGAAGCTTCTAGACTCTCTATTCTAAGTGTACCATAATTCCATTATTTTAATACTAAGATTTAATGATACTGGTGTAGTTTTTCTTTATTCATACTCTTGGGTACTCAGTAGATTATTGTAACCTGTAAATTCTTCTTTAAAAAAGTTATTTTGATTATTTTCTTCCTCGTTTTCTTTTTTGGAATTCTTATTAGTGAGATATTATATCTCCTGTATCATTCTTCTTGTTTTTATTAATATTATCTGCACTCTGTTTTGTCTTCTCTATGCTGTACCATCTAGAATTTATGAATTTTATCCTTTTCTGTTGGATTTATAATTTTTATGATTATGTCCTAAATTTCCTAGAGTTATTACTTTTTCTCTGTTACTTAGAAAATATCATCCTTTTCTTGTATCATATATCATATATGCAATGTCTTTCCTTTTCCCGCCAAGGAGCATAACAAAAAGCTGATGTTTTCTTTTGTTCTTTTTCTTGCATCTGGGTTGGATTTCCTTTCCCCTCACCTGCCCCCCAGGCTTGTTTTGTTTATTTCAGTATTATATGTTAGAGACTTTCCTCAAATGTTTGGTGACCCAAAATGTCCATTTATATTTTAGAATGAGGTGCTAAAAAAGCTGAGTGGTAGCCTTCATTGTAAGTTGATTCAGCTGTTAGGATCCCTAGACATTAGTATTAGATACTAATAAGTAATTGTCCAAGGCCATCCGGTATTTTTAAAAAAAGGATCCTCTAGAATTCCCTTGGGAGGGATGTGTCTGATCCCTGGAATTCCTAGGATAAAGGAATGATCCTGGCTTCTCACCACTCAGGATGCAGGTTTTTACAATGTACTTCTACTCTCTGCTATGTCTAAGTGGAGAGCCTTTCTGATTTCAGTTTCTTCAGAGAGAAACTAAGGATAGAGGAAATGACCTGTTGTTCCAGTCGTTTCATATACAGACATTTGACTAATTCTTCATTTTCATCGTTGACTCTCATCCCCACAACTAGGGCACCTGATTCATTGATATTTTGAGCCTCTCAGGGGTTCAGTGAGGTGAGTCAACATACTTCTCTTTGGTAGTCGTCTTAACTTATAGCATCCTCTTCTTTTCTGTTATCATCTCTCTATATGTTTTCCATCTTTCAAAAATTTGTTGGTATCATTTGCCAGTTGGTGTCTCCTGTTGTCTTCCTTTCCTTGTGAGTTTATTTATCTTTTTGAAGAATCCATTTAATGTCATTTAGGTGGGACTTTGGAGGGAGAGGAATTAAACTTCTATGGTCAACGTGCCATGTTTCTGCCTATTTTAATGTATTTTTTCTTGTTGATGAACTTACAATCAGTTTTCCATATTATACTAACTCACTTACCCATTCACACACGTGAGAATTCATTTAGAATTGCATTAAATCTTTGCTTAATTTGAGAGGCACTAATGCCTTTATGAAATACTGAATCTTCCATTGTGTGAATTCTCCATTTAAGTGTTCTTTGATATATCTTGGTAAATGACTATCAGGTTCTTCATATAGAGCTTGTATGTTTCCTATAATCTTATTGATAGATATTTCATCTTTTTGATTGCTTTAGGCAAATAGACCCCTGCTCCAACTCCTCCATTATATTTTCTAACTGATTATCAAAAAGATTTGTATATTTATCTTGTATCTGATCACCTTGATGAATTCCTGCAAGTTCTGAAAAAAGTATAGTTGATCCTTTTATATAAATGTATATAAACGTAATTTGTAAATGTGTATCATGATATTAACGAATGTATCAAACAGTAAAATAGCTTTCATCTTATGTTTTTGTTATAATATATTTTTTATTTCCTTGTTAATCTGAGACTTTTTTCTACTTTCTTTCTTTCTTTTTTTTCCCCCTGCATTTCCTCCCCCCAGTACATAGTTGTGTATTTTAGTTGTGGGTCCTTAGCAGTAGCTCAACAAGAACTTATTGAATGAATGGATGTTGTATCCAGTCTCCCAACCATCTTCTTTCCTTCAGGCTTACTCTCTAAACTCAGACAGATGGGCGATGTTTTCTAAAAACTCTCCAAGGTGAATATTTCATAATATCTCTAGAAACCCTTATTAGTGTTTTACAAATCTCAATGTCAGGAAACTTCCTTATCCTAAACCTATTTTGCTGTAGTTTAAGTCATTTCCTTTTATTCTTTCTTTAGTACTATTAGAGAACAGGTTACATTCTTTGTGTATAAATCTGAGAAGAACTTTACATGGAACCAAAATTTTATTTAAGGTGTGCTTTAGAAATTCTTTTTTCCTCCCTCCACCACGATTCTATAAAATGAGGATAATTCTGCCACCCATGAAAAAAGGTGGATTTATTTATAGCAGAATATTGGAGAAATATGTCCAACAATTTTAGAGAAAGGTGATACTTAAATTTGAAGATGTTTGTCTCACTTTCCTCAGAACTCTTTAAACCAATGGTTTTCAAATTTGACTAATCTTTAGAAACACCTGGGGAACTTAATAGATATAAAGATTTTTAGTTACCACTACAAATGTGTTGAATTTGACACCAGATGGGTGGTGCTTGGGAACTTGTGATTAAAAAAATATATTCCACTCTGGAAGCTTTTAGGATCTCCTTTTTATTTCTAGTGTTATCATTTTTTGGTTTGAGTCATTATTCATATTTTGTACTAGGCAATAGGGGAGCTCTTTTTTGAAGTTGGAGATTTGTGTCCTTTGATTCTGGGAAAATTTTTGCTTTAATTATCTCCTCCCTTTTATTTTCTATTTCTTTCTTCCAAAATTCCAATTAGTTGGGAATTTGAGCTTCTGGATTAAAGCTTTATTTTTTCTTACCATTTTTCTTCTAGTAACCATCTCTGACTGTTTGTCAACTTTTCTCAAGTTTACTTTTTAATGCTTCTATTGAATTTTTATTTTGATGGTCATGCTGTGATGAGGTATTTTCCTTCTCATGTGGTGGTTTAAAGTATGTCCACAAATTCTCTGACGTTCCTATCAAAAAGTGGAGCCTAGGGGTCAGCTGGTCCTGTAGGGGTTACTTTCCTGTGCTCTGCTTAGGTGACCTGGCGTTCGCAGGTTCAGATCCTGGGTGCAGACCTACACACTGCTCATCAAGCCATGCTGTGGTGGCATCCCACATACAAAATGGAGGAAGATTTGCACAGATGTTAGCACAACAACAATCTTCCTCAAGCAAAAAGAGGAAGATTGGCAACAGATGTTAGCTCAGCAAAAATCTTCCTCACCAAAAAAAAAAAAAAAGTGGAGCCTAATAGTCCTCCCTATGAATGTGGCCTGGACTTAAAAACTTGCTTCCAATGAATAGAAAATAAGTGCAAATGATAGCATGTGACTTTGGGATACTAGGTTATAATGTACATTGTGGCTTTTTTATTGATCTTTCTCTTGGGGAGAGGTAATCCTTCCTATTGATTACTTACTCTGGGGGAAGTCAGTTGCCATGTTGTGAGAACAGCCAATAGTATTATGGAGAGTTCCATGTAGTGAGAAACTGAGGTCTCCTGCAAACAGCTACGTAATGAGCCATCTTAAAGAGGATCCTCCAGCCCCTGTCAAGTCTTCAGAAAACTGCAGCCCCACCTGACAGTTTAACTGCAGTTTCATAGGAGACCCTGAGCCAGAGCCATCCACCTAAGTTGCTCCCAGATTCTTGACCCACAGAAACTGTGTGAGACAGTAACTGTTTGCTGTAGGTTGCTAAGTTTGGGGGTAATTTCTCATGCAGCAATACATAACAAACACATCTTGCCTCTGAATGTTCCTTCTTATAGCATCTTGTTCTTGTTTCATAGATGCCCTATCTTCTGTAATTTCACAGGACATTAATAATTTTTATTTGTTTAAGTTTTTTCCTCAATGCATTGTTTTTAATTCAGGATAGTTGACAAAAATCCAAAGAGATGGAAGGGGATACAGATTCTGAGAGTGAGGTAGGGGGAGAGGAGGCAAACAAATGGCAAATGTCTGCTGCAGGAATCAAGAAAAGTAAAGTGGGAGGAAGAGACTAAATATCTTGTAGGAGAAAGAGATCTATTAATATATTCTAGAAGTTCTTTTGTTTGTTTATTTTGCTCATGATTTCATCAACTATCATCAGCTTTCAAATTCCTTAATTTGAGTTCAGCAAGGATTTCTAATATAGTGTAAGTTAGAAGTACTCAGTGGTGATTCTAAACTGTTTTACTTGAATTCTCCTGTTGCTAAGGTTGTGTGATGGATAAACCAAGAAACTGTAAGCCTGTGTTAAGAAAACCAACATATTGTTTGTATAACAATGGATTGAGTATTGAGTTAGTCTGACAGTAGTTTTTAGACAAAGCTAAAGGTCAACAGAATCCTTGTAGATCCGTCACCTACTATCTGTGACTTTGACTAAGTTTCTTAAATTTTAAGAGTCTCTTTTGTAAAATGGGATTATTAAATAGCAACTACCCTAGGGTTGTTATAAAGATTTAATGAGATAATGTGCTTAGAATAGAGCCTGGCAGTGTTGCCATCTTTTTTCCTCTTTTTCTCCTTCTGCTTCCTCTTGTTTTCTCCTTTCTTCTCCTCCTTCTTCTTCTTCTTCTTCTTTTCTGCTTCTCCTCCTCCTCATTTTCTCCTTAGTATTAGTATTATATAAATAATGTATTATCATGAACCTTGAATCTGTCTTGGAGGGACTTCTGGCTTATTGGCCACTTTCACAAGTCTTATCCATATTCCAGCACACCACATTATAAGATATTAGCACCTACATTTGTGAGTCATAATCAGATCTCTAACACAGAAGCTTGGTTTACTGTAACACACCAAAATCACACAACAAAATTTTACAGAAGGCCTACTCCATGAGAGAAACTGTGCTGGATAGTGGCTGTATAAACATATGACACATTGCTCACAGTCTAGTGGAGGAGACAGTCAAATATAACACAGAACTCCCCCCTATGATAGGCATCCACAGAATGCTGTGGGATGCTTATGATGTGCTTATGATGATCACTGAAGGCTTGGTGAAGAGAAAGCCTTTGAAAGGGGTGTGTGTATGTGTGTGTGTGGTGGGGAGTTGGGCATAAAACCAGATATAGAGATCAACATATGGAAAACTACAGAGATCTGAGAGTGCATGCTATGATTGGAGGCTAGCAAGTAACTGATGTAAAATCTGAGGACCTACTTTGTATCAAATCTGTATGGTACACATGGAGTCTTCAGAGACCAAACTGTAGTTCTTGCCTGTACAAGAGCAACAATGAGGTCCTTGTGTGGTATCTAAGTATTATAAAATCAGCATAGATGAAGTACTTCCTATGTAATAGTCTAAGTATTTGTTTAATAATTTGTTAATGTTTGTTGAATGAAGGAATAAATAAATGATAAATCTTAAAGAATGTTCAGGAGGCAGCCAGACAGAAGTTTTATTTTTCTTTCTCAAATATTACCATTATCTCTCTACTCATGCCAGTGCTTTAACATTTATGTTGTACTCAAATATTTTCTTTTATTTGGCCTTTCGAATTATTTGCTGCCATCTAGAGTAATAAAGTTGATGTGGCAATCGTTTTTCCCCCCAGTTTTATGGGAAAATAATTGATGTGCATCATTGTATGAGTTTAAGGTGTACAGCATGATGGTTTGACTTACATATATTGTGAAATGGTTACACAATAGGTTCAGCTAACATCCATTTTCTCATATAGGTTCATTAAAAGAAAAAAAAGAAGAAAAGAAAAAAGGAAAAAAAATTTCTTCTTGTGATGAGAACTCAGGATTTACTCTCTTAACCTTCCTCTATATCATACAGAAATGTTAGCTATAGTTATTAAGTTATATGTTACATCCCTAGTACTTATTTATCTTATAACTGGAAGTTTTAATCTTTGTGTGTGTGTGTGTGTCTGTGTGAGGAAGATTGGCCCTGAGCTAACATCTGTTGCCAATTTTCCTCTTTTTGCTTGAGGAAGATTGTCTCTAAGCTAACATCTGTGCCAATCATCCTCTATTTTATGTGGGATGCTGCCGCAGCGTAGGTTGACAAGTGGTGCTAGGTCCGTGCCCGGGTTCCAGGCCTGTGAACCCTGGGCCACCAAAGTGGAGTGCTTGAACTTAACCACTCCGCCACCAGGCCAGCCCCTGGAAATTTGTCTCATTTGACCACCTTCCTCTATTTCCTCCTCCCCCGACCCTCCACCTCTGGTGAGCACGAGTCTGATTACTTTTTCTATGAATTTGGTTTTTTTTTTTTTTAAGATTCCACTTTTAAGTGAGATCATATAGTATTTGTCTTTCTCTGACTTATTTCACTTAGCATGATGCCTTCAAGGTCCACCCATGTTTTTGCGAATGGTAGGATTTCCTTGTGTTTTTTGTGGCTGAATAATATTCCATTGTATTTATATATACCAAAACTTCTTTCTCTATTCATCTGTCAAGGGACACATAGGTTGTTTCCATATCTTGGCTATTGTAAATAATGGGGGTGCAGACATCTTTTCAAGTTGTAGTTTTGTTTTGTGTGGATATAATCTGAGAAGTGTAATTGCTGAATCATCTAGTAGTTAGTTCTGTTTTTAATTTTTTGAGGCTCCTCTGTACTGTTTTCCTTAATGGCTGTAGCAATTTACAATCCTACCAACAGTGCACAAGGGATCCCTTTTCTCCATATCTACATCAGCATTTGTTATCTTTTTTCTTTTTGATGATGGCCATTCTAACAAGTGTGAGGTAATATCTTGTTGTGGTTTTAATTTGCATTTCCCTAATGACTAGTGATGTTGAGCATCTTTTCATATACCTGTTGGCCTTTCGTATATCTTCTTTGTAATGTTGTTTTAAATTAACATGATACTCTGTTGGTTTTTTAGGAGTATTGCCCTTTGTAATTCATTTTAAAATTTAAGACATAATTAAACTTTGAATAAAAAGTGGCAAAGTGTCATAATGATGGTGCTATTTAATAATGTATAGTGATGATTTTTCAGATTAGAGTCTATGTATTGAAGCTAAGTCAGTGGAAGAACCTGATGTAAAATTCAAGGGATGGTGAATACAGAAAAGGTAAGTAATATAATTTTAAAAATTAAGAACACTCTAAGGTAATGCAATGGAATGTGGTGCAATTTGGAACACCGTCTGTCCCACTTTGCTCTCTCCTGGGTTTCTGTACTCCATCTGCTCAAAGTTCATTAATGTTTTCCAATGATGATTTTTAATGTTTAAAAATGAGGTAGATCATATCATTTCTTGATAATTTTAAAAAACTCTAAGTAAATGAAGGCCAGAAAACACCATTTCATTTATTCACTGGCTTTCGTTGTCATGTACCTGTCATAATGTCATTCTCTCTTTCTCCCTCCACCCCCTCCCCTTTCTTTTTGCATTCTGTGCAAAGGAAAATGCTGTTTTGGTTTTTATTTCACTTTTAGAAAACTTGTGGCCTTGAAGGAAACGTTGGCTGGGTAGGTCTGCCATGATATCATTACGAGACTTTCAAGGCAAATGTAAAATTAAGCTGTTTTTGAAGCCAGCACTTGCTGTGATGGAACACTCCGGAAGGAGGACTTCCTGCCCTTCCAGGCTTCGGGCCCCTCAGAGTTTCCTCCGAGAGCTCCCAAATTAGAATTGGAACACTTTAGTAGAATAGTTCGTCTTTCTTCTTTTTCCCAATTCTCCATCCAGTTGTACCATGAACACCATGAATTCCTACTAGGAAAACTCTGATCTGTTTCCAGGAGACCTGCATTCTAATCCTGGCTCCTATTGTAAGTGGTGGTATGACATTAGTCAAGACACATAGGCCCCCTCTGGGGCTCACTTTCTTCTTTTATAAATTCAACCACTGAATTTAGATTTTTTAAAAAATCTTTTCCATCTCTAAAACGAAGTGATTTTTCTTCCTGTTTGCTTGGCTGAGCTTTATTTATTCTCCAGATTTGAGGAGAATGCAAACCTTGATTAGAAAGCAATTCCTGCAGATGGAGGGAAATAGTAGCGGAAGAGTTGTTGGAGAAATTAGGAAGATTAACTGTCTGCTGGTCTCCTTTTAGGTCCGTTTGCTATAAGGTCGCAGAATAGTTTCAGACCGTCCCTCATCCTCTCACAATTTAAACAACTGGTTAGATTAAGTCTGAAAATGTGTTTCTGTTACTAAAAGGATACAATATCCAATATTGGGAAGATGGGAGGTCACACTATGTAGTTTATCACAAGGGAACCTAAAGCTGGGGTGACATAAAATGGAATGGAAGGTATGGGAAAGTACTGGAGCCCTCTTTAAATATTCAGCACACCACAGGAGATGCAGAATATCCTGACTCCTCATTGATAAATTGCATGCTGTAACCATCTACTTACATTACTTGTGGAAACTGGAGCTCTTTTTTATGAAGTAATTGCTGGTTTTCTACAGTGGTTTATGAAAATTGGTCTTATCATTGTCTCATAAATAGAGTATTAGACTTAATGAGCACATTCTTCGAATAATCTGGAAAAAGAAAGGATTTCACCTTTAAAAGTGAGACAATTTTACTTCATCTGGCGATAGCAGCAAGGAATGAGTTAACCTTATAAAGAAAATAAAGAGTTATGTGACAGATTGAGAGTCTATCACCGTTAAAAATCTCTCCCAGGGGCTTGTATTATGTGAAAGAAGATTCAAGCACTTCATTCTTTCCTTTTGACTTTCGTCGTTCAGGCCCCTAGAGTCTATCCAAACACATTTATTTAGTGCTAGTGTTTCCCCACTATTCCAAAGGCCACTTTTTAAAAACATAAAAAAATTTATAAGATGCCCATCTCATAGTATAGGCATTGTATCTACTAATTAGATGATGACACAACATACGAAAACCTGCCGTGAATTTAGACCACTTTTAATGGAATTTAATTAATTATGCCTAGCAGTTCTATACATTTGAAACATAGTGCATATATTATCTGGAAAGACTCTTCAGACGATAATAATGTTAAGTGAGTGAAAGGATCAGATAATCTTTTGTATTATCTGTACAGGACCCAAGGTCCAAAGGTAGGAACCTGTCTACTGTTCCGGAACAAGGAAAGTCAACTGTGTTGAGGAGGGGAGGACCTGAGATGCAAGTTGGTTGAGCTTTCCTTTCTGTAGTTAGTGTTATGAAAACAAAAGGTATATTGAAAGTACATGTTTTTCCCCCGCAAACATTCCCCTGCCTTGAGACTTGTGCACGGCCCTGCGACCTCCCCTACCATCCCTCAATAATTCTCTAGGAACGGTGGTTCCTGCACTGAGTGGTTTCACACACACAGAATATTTAATAAGACAAAATCATAAATGCTGAGGAAAATGGGGAAATTGTGTGATTAAGAACATTAAGAAAACCCACCACAGTACACTATCATTATCGTATTCCAAAGGAAGACACATCAAGATTAGAAAGAACGTAATCTCAACATAAACAGCCAAATGTAAGTTGAATAAATTTAATTTAATGGAAAATTGACTGCACTGTCCTTATTTTTCTCGTTTTCTAGCAGACTGGTGAAAATATCTTTATGGACTGGTGATTTGGAATCACTACTCAAAGGATAAAAGCATAATCTTCACTTCAAATAACTTGTAAATTTTGTGAATATTTTTATTTTTTCCTACTTAGAGTTTATGTTCAAAGACTTTAAGAAGGCCTCAGGTAATATTTTGTTACTTCAATATTTAAGAAAGCTTCAGACCTAGGTCTAATATGCAGCATTTATTTACTTATTTATCTTTTTAAAGATCGGCACCTGAGCTAACATCTGTTGCCAATCTTTTTTCTTCTTCTTCTTCTCCCCAAAGCCCCCCGGTACATAGTTGTATATTTTAGTTGTGGGTCCTTCTGGTTGTGGCATTTGGGACGCCACCTGAGCTTGGCCTGATGAGCGGTGCCAGGCCCGCGCCCAGGATCTGGACTGATGAAACCCTGGGCCGCCAAAGCGGAGCACAAACTTAACCACTTGGCCAAGGGACCTGCTCCCTGCAGTGTTCATTTCTTTGCTTATATCTTATCTTCCTCTGATTATATTTCTTCATTTTGTCATAAAATACACTTTGCCTCATTCCCAAAAAACTATTTGAGGTGGTGTGTAGTGTATATTGTAATAAAATTAAATAAATATAAGAGTAAATTGAAATAAGAGGAAAAAATAAGGAAAGGATGTTAGAACACAAAAATACTTGCTGAGAGTCCTGTATAAATTTTAGAGGTGAGACTCATATTGGAACCTAGTATTCCTAAATGCCAAAAGAAAAAAGGAAGCAGATTGATAAATTATCTATTACTGTAGAGCAAATTACCTCAAAACTTAGCTGCTTAAAATAACAAACCTTTATCATCTCTGAGGGTTAGGAATCCAGGAGTGGTGTAGCTGGGTGTTCTGGCTCCAAGTCTTTCATGAGGCTGAAGTTAAGATGTCAACTGGGGCTGCAGTTGTCTGAAGGCTTGACTAGGGCTGCAGGATTTACTTCCAAGATAGTTCATCATATGGCTGTTGTCTGAGGCTGATGGCTTCAGTTCCTCACTGGCTATTGGCAGAAGGCATTAATTCCTCACCGGGCCTCTCCACTAGGCTGCCTGGGTGTCCTTACAACATGGCAGCTGGATTTCCCAGAGAGTGATTTAAGAGAGAAGGCAATGGAGGAAGCCTTATTGCCTTTTATGATCTAGTCTTGGAAATCACATATAATCACTTCCATAGTATTCTGTTGGTCACACAGACCAACTCGATTGCATTGTGTGATGCAACTACACAAGAATGTGAATATCAGGAGATGGGGATCATTGGGGACCATCTTGGTGGATGGTTCCAAATGATCAAATTAAAAGATTCAGTGTTATTGATTTAAAAAAGAAGCTTCATGGGAAAAATAGGTTTTTCCCCCTGGACTGAGATATGAAAGAAACTTAATTCATGGAACTGTATAAAGGGGACGTTATATGAAATTATAGAACATGCTCTCAATGATAAACACCTAGAAGAGGTCTGGTATGAGTTATAGATGGATGTTTTTCATGTTACCTTTTCTTATGAACTGAATGGTTGTGCCCTCCCAAAATTCATGTGTCAAAGTCCTAACCCCTCAATGTGATGACATTAGGAGGTAGGCTTTTAGGAGCTAATTAGGTTTAGATGAGGTCATGGGACTAGGTTCCTCACGATGGGAATTGTGTCCTTATAAGAAGAACCCAGAGAGCTTGCTCTCTCTGCCGTGTGAGGATACAGCAAGAAGATGGCCGTCCGCCAACCAGGACGAGGGCTCTCACCAGACACTGAATCTGCCAGCACCTTGACCTTGGGTTTCCCAGCCTCCAGAACTGTGGGAACTAAAATTCTATTGTTTAAGCCACCCAGTCTGTGGTATTCTGTTATAGCAACCTGAACTGACTAAGATACCCCTTAATGCAAACTGAAGGGATGAAAACAAAATATCACTAAGTGAAAGTGTGGATATGAGAAATTTACACAATCAGTCAAAATTCAAAGTGTTGAGATGTACTAGCGTAATACAAGGAAAATCTTTAGGGAAACTGGAGTGATGCTTCTCAAATTGGAGTAATTTTATCCCTGGGATTATGCGCATGAGTGTGTTAAGGATACTTAAAAACAAAAGATTAACATACTCCATCTTTCTGAAGCGTTAAATTTACATGCAGATTTGGAGGAAAGTTGTGAATATTTTTTATTAAAACATTTTGCCACATGAATCCACAAGAAAAATCACCAGTTATCTTGTCTTATGTTTTTATGGTTTTTACCAATTTTATGTTTTGCATTTGTTAAAGTTTTGTATGTTTTAATATTTTTATACACCGGGAATTCTATCATTGAGGAAGCCTAGTTTATTCACCCCTCCCCCCACTCAACTGGGTGCGTCATTGCTGCAGCCCACTTCCTCCCTGTTGCCTGCTCCCTGCCCCTACGACCAGAGCGGTGCTTAGAGCTGGACCACGTGATTTCTCAGTCAGCCTGTGGAGGCTCTCACATTTAGCATTTTGAAGAATGAGGTGGCCTCTTTTCACACCCCTGAGTGTATTTATTTATATATTTATTTATTTGTGATTTTTAAAATTTATTTTTATTTTATTTTTTTATTGCCATAACATTGGTTTAAACATCATATAAATTTCAGGTGTAGATCATGATATTTCGATTCCTGTATAGAGTACATCATGTTCACCACTCAAAGACTAATCACCATCCATCACCACACACAAGTGCCTAATCACCCCTTTCGTCCTCCTCCCTCCCCCCTTCCCCTCTGGTAACCGCCAATCCAATTTCTGTGTCTAGGTGACTGTTTGTTGTGGTTTTTATCTTCTATTTATGAGTGAGATTACACAGGGTTTGACTTCCTCTCTCTGACTTATTTTGCTTAGCATAATACCCTCAAGGTCCATCCATGTTGTCACAAATGGCCGGATTTCATTGTTTCTTATGGCTGAGTAGTATTCCATGGTGTATGTATACCCCATTTTCTTTATCCATTTGTCCCTTGATGGGCACTTAGATTGTTTCCAAGTCTTGGCTATTGTGAGTAATGCTGTGATGAACATAGGGGTCCATGTATCTTTACACATTCGTGTTTTCATGTTCTTTGGATAAATACCCAGCAGTGGAATAGCTGGATCATATGGTAGTTCTATTCTTAATTTTTTGAGGAATCTCCATACTGTTTTCCGTAGTGGCTGCACCACTTTGCACTCCCACCAGCAGTGTATGAGAGTTTTCTCCTCTCTACATCCTCTGCAGCACTTGTTTCCTGCCTTGTTAATTATAGCCATTCTGACGGGAGTGAGGTGACATCTCATTGTAGTTTTGATTTGCATTTCCCTGATAGTTAGTGATCTTAAACATCCTTTCATGTGCCTGTAGCCCATCTGTATATCTTCTTTGGAGAAATGTCTGTTCAGATCTTTTGCCCATTTTTTAATTGGGTTGTTAGTTTTTTTGTTGTTGAGATGTATGAGTTATTTGTGTATTTCAGATCTTAACCCCTTTCAGATATATGGTTTGCAAATTTCACCTCTCAATTGTTCATTTGTCTTTTCATTTTGCTGATGGTTTCCTTTGCTGTTCAGAAGCTTTTTAGTTTGACGTAGTCCCATTTGTTTATTGTTTCTATTGTTTCCCTTGCCTGGTCAGACATGGTGCTTGAAAATATGCTACTAAGACCGATGTCAAAGAGCGTACTGCCTTGTTTTCTTCCAGAAGTTTCATGGTTTCAGACATTCAAGTCGTCAATCCATTTTGAGTTAATTTTCTTTATAGTGTAAAGTAATGGTCTATTTTAATTCTTTTGCATGTGGCTGTCCAGTTTTCCCAACACCATTTATTGAAGAGACTTTCCTTTCCCCATTGTATGTTCTTTCTCTCTCCTTCCATTCTGAATGATAACCTTGCTGGGTAGAGTATTCTTGGCTGTACGTTTTTTCCTTTCAGTGCTTTAAATATTTCATGCCATTCCCTTGTAGGCTGTAAGTTTTCTGCTGGGAAGTCAGCTGATACCTTATGGGGTTTCCTTTGTATGTTGCTTGTTGCCTTTCTCTTGTGGCTTTTAGGATTCTCTCTTTGTCTTTAATTTTGGACATTTTAATTATAGTGTGTTTTGGTGTGGGCCTCTTTGGGTTTATCTTGTTTGGTGCTCTCTGCTTCCTATACCTGGATGTCTGTTTACTTCCTTAGGTTAGGAAAGTTTTCAACTATTATTTCTTCAAATAGATTCTCTGCCCCCTTGTCTCTTTCTTCTCCTTCTGGGACATCTATAATATGCATGTTAGTGTGCTTGATATTGTCCCAGAGCCCCTTAGACTGCTCTTGTTCTTCTTAATTCTTTTTTCTTTCATCTGTTCAGCTTGGGTGATTTCTTCTCATCTTTCGTCAAGCTTGCTGATTTGTTCTTTTGTATCGTCTACTCTGCTCTTGAGTCCCTCTAGTGAATTTTTCATTTCCAGTGTTATATTCTTCATTTCCCATTGGTTCTTTTTCATATTTTCCACTTCTTTGTTGATGTTCTCACTGAGTTCATCCATTCTTCTCTCAAGATCAGTAAGCATCCTTAGGACTTTTTGTTTAAACTCTTTGTCAGGTAGGTTGTTTATTTCCATTTAATTTAGTTCTTTTTCTGGGAATTTCTTCTGTTCCCTTGCTTGGAACATATTCCTTTGCCTCCTCATTTTGCCTCTTTCTCTATGCTTATATCTATGTGTTAGGTGGGTTAGCTACATCTCCTGATCTGGGAGAGGTGGCCTTATGTGAGAAATGCCTTATCAGGCCCAGCAGTATGCTTCCCTCTTGTCAGCAGTTCCAAATGTTCCAAGAGTGACCCCTGTGTGGGCCACATGTGTCCTTCTGTTGTGGCAGGGTTGCTTTTGCTGCTGGTGTCCAGGGAGGATATGCTGTCCCCCTGGCCAGTTGGTTGTAATGCTCAATTGCATGTGACTGCTATGGACCCTTCAGTCACTTTATCAGGCAGGAGGAGCCCCAGTACAGCTGGCTGCAGGGTCTAATAGCACATTCCTGTTGCAGTTTTTCTGTTAAGTGAGTAGGTCCCCAGCGTGGCTAGTTGCTAGGCACAGGGGCTTACAATTGCTGTAGGCCTCAAGCCTGCAATGCTGTTGTCAGCTCTTTCAGGATTACAGCTGAGTGGGGCTGGCCCCAGGCAAGGGAGTACCCAATTGTTTCAGGCTTTGAAAGATATGGCCCATCCCTTATGTGGCTGTTTGAGAAGCACAAGTCTTCTGCAGCTAACAAGCCCCACAGCCCACAGGTCCACACACACCATCAACACAGTCCTGCCTGTGTGCACACACTGACTGCCTAAAGTGGACCCAGTCACCCCAGAGGCCCCACACACTCCACAAATGGCCAACACACTCCACCTGCTCCTCACGTACAACCTGCCCCTTAGAGGCAGACCCCCTCGCCCCACTGCACAGGATCCAGGCACTCAGCCTTGGGCTTACAAGTTGCCTGATGGCTTGCTGTTGGGCGAGACTGTTGCCTTGAGTGGGCTGCCTGTCCTGGCTGAGCTGGATTAAATTGGTGCTCTAGTGGGTGGGGCAGACCCTGGGTTAACAGGCCAGGGAAAAACTCCAACGGCGTCTGCCAGTGTCTGTGTTAGCATGCCATAAGTCACAGTAACGGCTGCTGCCGCTGTCTCAGCCCCTGGAGAGACACCGAGATGCACCTAGAGCCTATCAGATGAGTCTCTTTTCACGAAAGGACTGTGCACCTTTCTTTCTGGTGATTTTAGGTTGCTTTTTGAAATAGGTCAATTTGTGCATGGGACCTTTAAGAACTGACTTTTTTCCTCTTACGTCCGATAGCTTTTCTGGGGGGTATTCTCTATTGTTGTTAGTAGCCTTCAAAGCCAGATATTCTGACACTCACCTCAGTTGTGCTGAGTCCAAAGGATGCTTATAGCAGTAGTGCTCCCCTACTCAGGTCCCCTACTCCTCCGGGGAAGGCTGTATACCTTAGGATTGCTCTTGACTGGCCATGAAGCACCATGGCTTGTGAAGGGGGCTTTTTTCCTCTATGGAAAGGAATTTCTGCCTCTTCTACCTCAGTCAGGACTGTTCCTTTTTGTGGGTGTTCTTTTTATCCAGTTTTCAGTTCTCTCTCAGGGGTAGTTGTTCCCAGAGTAGTTGTAAATTTATCTGGTCTGTGGGAGGAGGTGAGTTCAGAGTCCGCCTAAACTGCCATCCTGACCTATGCTCCTCTATTCATGATTTTGATCATAGAAAATAATTTTCTCACAAATCAGTTCAACTTCCTAACGTAATTTCCCATAATCAAATCTTTTGTTTAAACATGAAACTTCACTTCCCATGGCAGTTAGTTCCCTTGTAATACAAATATACCTGAAATTCTGCTTTAAAAATTACTGTAATACCTCTCTGTGCCTTCTTAAAAATGTAATATTATACATTTAAAATTACAGTTTCAATTAGGTCCACCCAATTGTGGTGGCAAATGAAAATTTTGATGTATATGCTTAAAACCTATGAATATGTAAACTATTCATACTCAAATAAAGAAGATAACTGAAACGATCAAAGATTGTGAGCAAGTGGCAGTGTCCCTGAAGACCCTTTCATTGGCAGAAATAAAAGAGTTAGCATTACTCCAATCGTAGCAGTGAGAGTCAGCAGTAAGAAGCAGCAGTTAATCAAAAAATGTAGAACATACTCAGAGGCTAGATTACATGTGGTAGCAAATTAACCTCAAAATCTTAGTGGCTTAACAGTATGATGGCTATTTCTCACTCGACTAGTCTGTTGTGGATCCAGTGACTCTCCAGGTAAGCTCTGTTCCAAATAGAGACTCAGGGATCTAGTCCACTTTCATATTGGACTGCCATCTTAAAACATGATTTCTAGATTGGAAGATCACATACTGGCTCTTAAATGCTTTGTGTTAGAAATGACATACATTATTTTCTTTTTCACCCCAAATCTAGTCACATGGGCTTATCTAACTGCATGTGTATAAGGAAATGTGGAGGAGCACATGGATGGTTGGTGAGCAGTTTGTGTCTGTGCAATGGCTTCTTCTTCAAGCATAAGTCTTATTATTATGGAGGTGCAAAATAGCTTGAACCTTAGTATGGCTTATGGGGATAAACTCTGAGTAACTACATAACACCATCCCTATTTCAGTGGCTTTTAAGAAGCTACACAAATTATGAAGAAAAATCACTAAAAAAATGTAAACAAAAATGAAATAATTAAAGCTGCTTTTAAAATCAATTTCAGAATTCTTGTGGACAATGAAGCTTCTGAATAGGAAAAAAACTGGTGAGGATTTGGTACTGTAGATTTAGCCAAAATATTTTTTGCCTCAAAAATTAGTATCCAAACTGAAACAATTGACCTTTTTAAACTATACCATCGAGGGACACATTTTCATATGCTCAAGACAGGTACTCAAATAGACATAACATATCAAGTTGAAGATAAGTATTATTGATCTATCTTTTTGTTGATTTTTGTTTACTATTGTTTACAATGAGAGTATTTGTGAAGTCATGTTTATTTGCAAAGTGCAAACAAAAATATTTTCAATAAGATGTGTGAGTTTTTAATCAACAGAACAGCAACTGAAAAAAAGTAATAAATGGGGTGAAATCTGTCACATATAAAACTGTGGAGGTGGTCATCTCCTGAATTTATTAGCTAATACTGCACCATTTACTGACAATATTTCATCTGAAAAAATTTGCCTCTTTACTTAGTGTGTTTGACAGGACAGTAAAAATGATAAATTGTGAATGTTTTTACTGAAAACAACAGCATTGCTTAGATGAAAAATGAATTTTGAGGGTATGCAAAGAAAGTTGATCTAGAGGATCATGAACCATTTGAGACTTTTAAATTTATATGGGATAAAAATTATAGCTTTAATGGTAAAATCTCACTTTCTTTATCAAACCTGTCTTTTGGCATGTAATCCCAAGATTGTAAAATATACTGACTCTGGATTAAGAAACCTATCAGTTTTCTTGTGTCACTAGTGACTTATTCCCACAGAATGCCTGAAGTTCCTGCTTGCACCCTATTATCTTTGTAGCTGCATTCTGGGAATCTCCTCTTGATGATTTCCCTTCAAACCTTGGAGTGTAGCAAAAACAAGCAAATACACAAGCAAACCTCTTGTCATCTCTATCCAAACATCTGTGGGAGTCTGGCGTCTCAAAAATATTGTTACCTCAAGAGATAAGAGAAAACTGACAAGAAATTGAAAACATATTTGGTAGGAGCTTGCTTCAATACAATTTGGCAAAATTGATACATTCGCTGCTGTAACATTTTGTTCATTTACCACAAGACATGCTCTTACTCATTTTTTTCCCAAGCAGTAACTGATTTAAAACATTATTTCTTTATTCAAACAAGCATATTATAAAGTAGGATGCAAGAGTTCTAATAAACAGTTTTTGTCCTGGAGCTCCCCAATGGGTTGGCCAAGACTGTCAGATCTGCATTGTTTTTTCAAGGCTTTTCCTACCCAATCTTGCTTCATTCCCTTTAATTTTCAGACATCCCCCTCCAATAAACCTCTTGCACTCATATTACTACGTTGGTGTCTGCCTACTCAAACACCTGAAGTGATGCAGTAAGATACTGGCAATGAACACTGGGGACTGAACCATTCACCATTTGACTGGCAAACACAGCCCCATCCCAGATGGTATGTGAGGCAAAGATAGTTTCTAGCGCAAGATGGCAGCCAAATTGCTAACACTTTCACCAGTGGTGTTTTAGGAAAACGTTCTGGTGGTGGAGAACACTGTGGCTGGTACAATAACTCAGGCTTTTGAAAAATGTTCGGGTGGGGGGCGGGGTGGTGGGCAGACAATGCATACAAGGATGTGACATTGGCTGCCTGTTATTAAGTTGTATTGATGCCCTACAGAGAGATAATGAAATGTTGAAGTCTTTTAACAAACACTTGAAAATCAAGTATCAAGGTCATAGGGCCTCTTTGGTAACTACAAAGGGCCTTTATCTTCTGCGATGGGAGAGCAGAAATTGCTGAAAACCATACCCAGGACTTAATAGTTTGAGTCACCAAGCTTCAAAGACTACTGACTGCTCAGCTAAGTTGCTACTGCTATGCCAAGTTTAGTGTTCTGGTTGGAAAACTTGGGTCCCTGACACATGAAATGAGGACATTTGTATGAATAACCTCAAAGATTTTGAATCCCCAGACTCCTCTGAATCCTCAGAGCCTGCAGAAGTGACCCAACCCTCCCTACTAAAATCGAGCACTCCCATCTCCTAGTCCCCGTAGGGGAAGACACTACAGAGCTGTCTCCTTTGTAAGGCAACAAAGGCTCCCTCAAGATCTGTCCTTGCTTCATCTCTTGGCTTCTGGGCCAATAACTAATATTGTCACAGTATAACTCGTCCAAGGACAAGCTGGACTTGACACGGGAAGAAGGAGTCTATACCCCAAAGGAGCTGCAAGAATTAGTCAGCAGGTACTGGCAGGAACCAAGGGAGGTTCTTGATCAAAGTGGCTAACATTTAAGACTAGATAAGCATGAAGTTCCTGACTTAGAGCCACTCTATTGGGATATGAGACTTACCATCTTGACAAGGATCCCAGAGGATGGTGCAAACTCATTGCTAGGGTGACTCTTGGAAGCTTGAAGAAGGCAATGACCCAGGTTGAATGAAATTGAAATGCCTGAATTACAACAGCTGAGGGTGGAAGAAGGGATTAAAAGGATTAGGGATTGGGAATGCCAGAATGTTTATATTATATGCAGCCAGAAAACCCACCAGAGAATTATGGTCCAAGACCCAGAGGACACACCATTCACCAAGACCATCATAAATGCATGAGTGAGAGGGGCATCACTAACAAGGTCAGTGGTGGCTCTTCTTTGCAAGCTATGATTGATGATAGGAGAGGTTGTCACAGAACTTGGCTCATAATAGCAATGGGCACAATGAGGTCCCTTAGCTATAGAGACCAGGGAGTAATGCTTATCTGCCAGAAGCCAAGTGGTTGCAATTATTATAATGTCCAGAGAGGTTTGAATGGCAGCTGTCTTAGTTGGCTTGGGCTGCTATAACAAATACCATATATAGGATGGCTAAAACAACATAAATTTATTTCTCACTGTTCTGGAGCCTGGAAATCAGAGGTCAGGGTGCCAGCATGGGTGGTGGTTTCTGGGTGGAACTTTCTCCATGATTCACAAATGGCCACCTTCTTGCTGTATCTTCACAAGGCAGAGAAGAAGCTCTGGTCTCTGGTGTCCTCTGATTCTTACAAAGACACTAAGCCTGTCATGGGGGCTCCACCCTCATGATCTCATCTAAACTCCCAAAGGCTCCACTTCCAAATACCATCACTTTGTGGATTAAAGCTACAACGTATGGATTTGGGGGGACACAAACATTCAGTTCATAGCAGCAACCAGGGAGGCTTGACCCACAGAGAGTTGTGGAGATAGTTAACAGAGCATGTCAGCCCAAGGGACAAAATAGATAAACAGACAATGAAGGTGCTATTTAATACATATCAAAAGAAAGTGGCAATGGATGAGTAGGAGGCTGAGGATTATCTCCCATTAAAAAGCAATGCTCAAAGGTAACATATTATATGATTTCATTTATATGAAATGTCTGGAATTGGCAAATCCGTAGAGATAGAAAGTAGATTAGAAGTTGTCAGGGGCTGTTGAGGGGGATGGGGAATAGTCTCTATTGCTTAATGGGTTCAGGGTTTCTTTCTAGAGGTAATGAAAACATTTTGGAATTAGATAGTGATGATAGCTATACAATATTGTGACTATGCTAAAAATCACTGAATTGTACACTTTAAAATGATGAATTTTATGCTATGTGAATTTTATTTCAATTTTAAAAAAAGAGATGACCCCTTGCCCAGACCTGAGTCAGCTTTGGGGTCCAGAACCCACTGACTGCAGAGGTGGCCAGGTCCCCAAGAGGAAAGACCCTGAAACATCACAGCAAGTACATGCTCTGATGATAGGCTCAGTCCTGCTCAAAGGGACCTATGGCCATTTACTCAGGGGACTGTTCACTGAGGAAAGGGCACTAACCAGACCTGTTGAGGACTATTGAACACAGGAAATAAGTTGACACTTACAACCAGAAACCCAAAGTGTCATCATACCCCCTATATTAGTCTGCGTGGGCTGCCATAGCAAAATACCACAGACTGAGTGGCTTAAACAATTTATTTCTCACAGTTCTAAAGGCTGGGAAGTCTAAAACCAAGGTGCTGTCAACTTAGGTTTCATTCTGAGGCCTCTTCTCTTGACTTGCAGGTGGTGGCCATCTCACTGCATATTCACATGACCTCTTCTATGTGCATGAAGAGAGGAAGGGTGAGCTCTCTGGTGTCTCTTCTTACAAGGGCACTAATCCTATTGGATCAAGGCCTCAACATTAGGATCTCATTTAACCTTAATTACTTCCTTATAGGCCGCATCTCAAAATACAGCCACATTGGGGGTTATGGCTTCAACATATGAATTTGAGGGGAACACAAACATTCAGTCCGTAACACCCTCTCTTAGAGTGAGGGCACATGGGGGCCAGGTAATAAATGGATTCCTGGCCAAAGTCTGGCCTCCCGTGGATCCATTAAACTGCACAGCCACCTGGTATTCATTTTCATGTCTCTGAACTTGGAGTGACATGCTTGGTTATGTCATAGCCCCAGAGTGGCTACCTGGTTTGCGAGGTAATAATTATCATACTGGGGAAAACCAAGTGGAAGCCTTTGAAACTTCCCACCCTCACCACCAGCCAAAGTAGTAAATCAAAAACAATGTTGCATCCCAGGGAGAGACAGTGGAGACTAGTGCCTTGCTTAAATATCCAAAGGATGCAAAGATGATGGTCTTTAAGGTCTCCATTTAATTCACCAGTTTGGCCTCTGCAGAAACCAGATAGATCCTGGAGAATAACGGGAGAGTACCTCAAGTAGTACTCTGATTGCAGCAGTCATGCTGGGTGTAGTATCTTTTCCAGAACAGATAAATATGGCCTCACGCACATAATTTGTGGTCACTGATTTGGTGAATGCATTCTTTTCCATCCCAGGGAGGAAAGAGGATCATGAACAATTTGCATTCACATGAAATGGATAACAAAACACAACTTCAGGGTTCAGGGTTATATTAACTCCTCTATTCCCTGTCACCGGGAAGAAGGACCTGGCCACCTACTTACAAAAAAATCATTCATGAAAACCCTAGGAATAGCAGCAGAGCATTGTCTGATGTAGTGCTGGAAGATGAGAGGATGGCACAAAAAGACCAGGCAGGGTTACAGTCTGCTGTATGCAGGGTTGCTAGCGGCAAGAGTTGACTCGATGGCAGTTAACAACAAAATTCTCTGTCGTAATATAGTCAATAGAGATCTGGATCATCTAGCATCCCATAGAATTTCACATTTATCTGTTGCATCAATGACATCATGCTGATTGAGCAGGGTGAACAAGAAGTGGCTAGCATGATGAAAGTCTTGTTAACACACACACACACTCTAGGATCACTAAGAGGATTCAGGGGCTTGCCGCGTCAGTAAAATTTTAGGGTCCAATTGTCAGGAGCATCCCAAGACATTTCCATCAAAGTAAAGATTTGCTTTATCTTGTATTTCTTAGCACAAAGAAGGAAACACAAAGCCCGACAGGATTCTTTTGGTTCTGGAGGAATCACATTCCACACCTGGAAATACTGTTCTACCCAAGGAAGAAATATATACAGATGCATGAACAATGGTGAATGGCTTGGCACACTAGTCAGGAGTCTGGAAAGAGAAAACACTGGAAGATCAGAGAAAAGAAAGTCTGAAGTAGAGAGATGTGGATGGACATAATGAGAGCAGTCATGAAATGTGAAGATCTTTGAATCACATGTTTATAACACCCACAAGAAACACCACAAGAAACCATTCACCTTAGAAGAGGTACTGAATATAACTGGGCATTCTGGCCAGCCTTTGTCATCAGCCATTTGAAACTGGCATGATGACACTAATGGAATTGTCATGGTGGCAGAGATGGAGTCTACATATGAGCCTGACAGCCCCACTTACCAAAGCTGGTCTAGCTATGGCTGCCTTTGAATGTCAACACTGCCAGCAACAGAGACCAATGTTGAGCCTCTAATATGATTCTGTTCCTTGATGGACCAATCAACCTGTTGGTGGCAAGTTGACTATATTGGACCTCTTCCATTCTGGAAGGTCCAGTGATTGGTTTTCATAGGAATAGACACATAGCTCAAACACAACATTCTGTGAGATTAAAGCATTATCCTGCAGGATACCTAATATGTATATGATTTAGAGACCTCTACATGGCACTGTGTTCCCAACAGGAAGAATACATAGGTCCAGGAAGCAAGGGATTGAGATAGGAGCAGCCTCACTTACTGTTATTCATAATGATCCATTGGAGAAAATAATACTTCCTATCCCTGCAATCCCCCTGCAACTGTAGGATAGAGGCCCTTGTCCTAAATGGTACACTCTCCAGGGGACACAGTTATAATCCCAGTGAACTATAAGATGTGGCTGTGGCCTAGGCACTTTAGACTTTGGGTGTCTAGGAATCTGCAGGTGAGAAGAGGAGTCATCATCTTGGCAGGTGTAATTATCTCTGACAGTAGAATGTATTCTCCAGTGGGGCGGGGAAGAACAATGTGCAACTCAAGGGATCCATTTGTGTGCTTCTTGGTTCTCCCTTGCTCAATTGGAAGTGTGAATGAAGAAGTACAGCTTGAAAAGTGAGTGGTTGCCCGGGGCTCAGACTCCTAGGAATGAGGGTTTAAGTCACAACTAAATGTAAGCCATCAAGACCTGCAGAGATGAGAGTTGAGGGTAGGGAATGCAAAGTGGGTAGTGGAGGAGGTTAGAGGAGGAGTACCAGTTGCAGACTTGAGATCATCTACAGGGATGGGGCTGTAGTTTGTCCCACTAACATTTCTCTTCAAGTTTCTTCATTAGGAAGAGAACAGAAGCTGCTTCCTAAATGAGTGCGGAATAGTGGATCCATTTGGTGCGAGGGATGTGCCATGGCAGCCTTGGAGGTGTGCCACTCAGATCTCCCTTTAAGAAAGAACTTCTCATTCAACTTCTCATTCAACTGAGGAGTGCAGTGAGTTGACAGCCTCCACCTGCAGCACCTTTAGAATCTAGTGCAGCATTTTGAGTCAAAGCCACACTCCTAAGTCTATGACTGGGTGTGTGGAGGTACTAAAGCCTGGTTTTTTCTGCCCAACACTGGACTCTACTGGACAGTCTCTGCTTTGGAGTTTCCCATTGGCTTGGATGAGTCTTATTAGATCTGTACTGTTTTCTGAAGGCTTTCCCTGCCAACTCCTGCTTTTTCCTCTGTTCTCTCTCATAGGTGTTTTTACTTCAAAGCCCATCTCTTTTTATTGGAGGGTGTGAACTGACATATCCAGTCTCATGACTTTATGTGTCATCTATATCCTTATGACTCCCAGGTTTATATCTCCAGCTCAGATCTTCCTCTGAAATCCATTTGCTTGCTTGACATCACTTGGATGTCTAATAGGTTTCAGGAAATAACAAATTCATCTTTCCAGTTGTTCAGGCCAAAGACTTTGAAATCATTCTAGACATTTCTCTTTCTTACATGCCCCACATCTGATCAGTCAGCAAATATTATTGGCTCTTCTTTAAATATAGACACCATCTGACCACTTCTCACTATCCCCAGTGATACTATCCTGAGCTGAAAGACCATTATCTCTGATTTCGCCTTTGACCTGGTGTCTCTGCTCTTGCCTTTTGTGGATATTTAGCTGGCACAACTTGCAGGCGATACCAAGGAGAGTCTGTCTGTTCTGGTTAATCGCTGCTTGTGCGATCCTGCTCTTTAAGTATTTTGAATACTATTTCTGCCTTGCTTTCTTTCAGTCTAGTCTTAACACAGCAACCAAAATGAACCTGTTAAAACCTAGGTTAGATATGTCATTCCTCTGCTCAAAATATCCCAATGATTTCTCTTGTCAGTTGTTAGACTGGCCTCAAGCCCCTGGCCCCATGTTATCACTCTCCTGCTCACTCACTCTGCTTCAGCCACACTGATTTTCTTGCCATTCCTTGAAGATACCAAGCATAGGACTTTGTTTTTGCTATTCCCTTTGCCCGAATGCTGTCCCTGCCTATCTTCACGGTGTATCTCCCTCATCTCCTTTAGATTTTTATTCACATGGTATCTCACCAAGATCTTTTCTGCCCCCTCCTTCCATTTAAACTTTCACCCCCAGAACTCTTTGTTTACTTTTTTAAATAACCCATCGTCTATTATGTTTTTACTTTTAAATCTTATTAATTATCTATGTTCTCCTATTAGGATGTAAGCTACATGAGGTAGAAATTTGTGTCTATTTCATTCACTGCACTATCCCCAATGCTTAAAGAGTGGCTGGCATACACCAGATGCTCAAAAATATTTGTTGAATAAATAAAGGTTGAATCTTAATTCAACTTTGTGTATAGTTCATATCTCTAAGGTTTCCCTGAGTTTTACCTAGAAGTCCTAGTCATGCTATTTTGAGGGAGGGGCATACAAGCCACATCTAATCACCTCTCCCTACTCCACCCCTTCCCACAAAGCTTGCTTCACTATCATGGTTCTCCCGTTTGAGGGATAACTCTAGGTATATAATGTCTCATAGGACATTAATAAATCTGTATGTAGTTTAACTTATTCTTCCCCTTTCAAGGAAAGAAGTGTCACCAATGTTTCTAATGCATGAGCTGATGTTCCTCCTCTAAAGACAATAGGAAGAGAGTTATTGTATGTACAGATGGCATCCTGCTAAGGAAAAGCAGAAGAGTTTGAATTGCTGGAAAGTACTTACAATGATTTTTTTTTTAAAGCAGAGGAAATAAACCCTGTTTGCCCCAAATGAAAATCCATGAACCAGCCGTGGGATGAAAGAGAATGCATAGCTAGAAACAACACTGGGACAACACTAATGGGAAAAATTGCACCAATTGTATAGAAAGCAGTTCTAACAACTGGAATCATATTATTAATAAAACACTTAGTGGGAAAGCTTTGATTTTCTCACTATTAAGTATGATATTAACTATAGGCTTTTTATAGATATTCTTCCTCAAGTATAGAAAGTTCCTAGTTTACTGAGAATTTTTATTATGAATGGGTGTTGGATTTTGTCAAATACTTTTTCTGCATCTATTAATATGATCATGTGATTTTTCTTCCTTAGCCTGTTGATGTGATGGAGTATATATATTGATTTTCAAATGCTGAACCAGCTTTGCATACTCAGGATAAATCCCACTTGGTTATGGTATGTAATTCTTTTTATACATTATTGGATTCAATTTGCTAATGTTTTGTTTGAGAATTTCTGCATTTATGTTCACGAGAACTATTGCTCTGTGGTTTTCTGTTCTTGTAACTTCTTTGTCTGGTTTTGGCATTAAGGTAATTCTAACCTCATAGAATGAGCTAGAAAGTATTCCCTCTGCAAGCGTATCTTCTGAAAGAGATTGTATAGAATTGGTATAATTTCTTCCTTAAGTGTTTGGTAGAATTCATCAGTGAACTCATCTTGCCATAGTGCTTTCTGTTTCGGAAGCTTATTAATTATTGACTCAATTTCTTTAATAGATATAGGCCTATTCAAATTGTTTCTTTCTTCCTGTGTTTTGGCAGATTGTGTCCTTCCAAGAATTGGTCCATTTCATCTAGGTTATCACATTTGTGGGCATAGAGCTCTTCATAGTATTCCTTGATTATCCTTTTAATGTCCATGGGATCTGAAGTGATGTTTCCTCTTTCATTTCTGGTACAGTCATGTATTGCATAACGATGGGTATATGTTCTGAGGAAATGCATCATTAGGTGATTTCATCGTTATGCAAACATTATAGGGTATACTCATACAAACCTAGGTGGTATAGCCTGCTACACACCTAAGCAATATGGTACTAATGTTATGACACCACCGTGGACTGAAATATCGTTATGGGGCGCATGACTGTATTTGTAATTTGTATCCTCTCTCTTTTTTTCCCAGCTAGCCTGGCTAGAAGCTTATCAATTTTATTGATCTTTTGAAAGTATTATTTTTGATTTTGTTGATTTTCTCTATAGATTTCCTGTTTGCAATTTCATTGATTTCTGCCCTAATTCTTTATTTCTTTTCTTCTGATCATTTTGGATTTAATTTTCCTTTCTTTCTATAGTTTCCTAAGGTGGAAGCTTAGATTACTTATTTTAGATCTTTCTTCTTTTCTAATATAGGCTTTCAATGCTATAACTTTCCCTGTAAGTACTGCTTTTGCTGTCTCCCACAAATTTTGAGAAGTTATGTTTTCATTTTCATTTAGTTCAAAATATTTTTAAATTTCTCTTGAGATTCCTTCTTTAACGCATGTATTATTTAGAAATATATTGTTTAATCTCCAAGTATTTTGGGATTTTCCAGCTATCTTTCTATTAGTAATTTCCAGTTAGATTTCAATGTGATCCGAGATCAAACACTGTGTGATTTTTATTCTTTTATATTGTTTAAGGTGTGTTTTATAGCCCAGAATGTGATCTATCTTGGTGAATTTTCCATGTGAGATCAAGAGGAATTTGTGTTCTGCTGTTGATGGAAGAAGTAGTCTATAGTTGTCAGTTTTATCCAGTTGATTGATGCTGCTGTTGAGTTCAGCCATGTCCTTACTGATTTTCTGCCTGCTGGGTCTGTCCATTTCTGACAGGAGGGTGTTGAAATCTCTGGCTATAACAGTGGATTCATCTATTTCTCCTTGTGGTTCTGTCAGTTTATCCTTTATGTATTTTGACATTCTGTTATGGTTCATATTGATGCATGTTAAGGATCATTATGTCTTCTTGGAAAATTGACCTCTTTATCGTTGTATAATCCCCCTTTTTATCCCTGATAACTGTCGTTGGTCTGAAGTCTGCTCAGTCTGAAAATAATATAGTCACTCCTTTCTTTTGATTAGCGTTAGCATGGCATATCTTTCTACACCTACTTACTCTCATAGTATATATGTCTTTATATTTGAAATGGGCTTCTTTTAGACAACACAGTGTTGGGTCTTGTCTTTTGACCCATTCTGACAATCTCTTTCTTTTAATTGGTGCATTTAGATCATTGGCATTCAAAGTAATTATTGAGATAGTTGGATTAATATCTACCATATTTGCTACTGTCTTCTATTTGTTGCTGTTCTTTGTTCCTATTTTTGTTTTTCACTCTTTTTCTGTGTTTTATGGTTTTAACTGAGCATTTTATGTGATTTCATTTTTCTCCTTTCTTAGCGTATCAATCATACTTCTTCTTTTACTTTTTTTAGCAGTTGCTCTAGAGTTTTCAGCATACAGTTACAACTAATCCAAGTCCATTTTCAAATACCACTATTTTTCTTCACAGGTTCTGTGAGTACCTTATAATAGCAAAATATTCCTAATTCCTCCCTCTTGTCTTTTGTATCATCGCTGCCATTCATTTTACTTATACATAAGCGTATGTAATTGAACACATTGTTGCTATTATTATTTTGAACAAATTATCTGTTGTATCAATTAAGAATAAGAAAAATTTTCCTCCTCCAATGCTCTTCCTTTCTTTATGTAGATCTGAGTTTCTGACCTATATCATTTGCCTTCTCTCTGAAGAACTTCTTTTAACGTTTCTTGTAAGGCAAGTCTATTGGCAATAAATTCCCTCAAATTTTGTCTGAAAAATTCCTTATTCCTCCTTTACTTTTGAAGAATAATTTCACAAGCTACAGAATTCTAGGTTGGTGTTTTTTTCCTTTCAACACTTTAAATATTTCACTCTTTCTCTTCTTGCCTGCATGGTTTCTGAGGAGGAGTCGAATGTAATTCTTATCTTTGCTCCTCTATAGGTAAGGTATTTTTTTCCCTCTGGTTTCTTTAGGATTTTTTTCTTTGTCTTTGATTTTGTATCATTTGAAAATAATATGCTTAGTGTGGTTCATTTGGCATTTATCCTGCTTGATGTTCTCTGAACTTCCTGGATCTGTGGTTTGGTGTCTGACATTAACTTGGGGGAAATTCTCCCAAGTTATATTGTTTCAAATATTTCTTCTGTTCCCTTCTCTCTTTCTGTTCTTTCTGGTATTCCCATTATGAGAATGTTATGCCTTTTGTAGTTGTTCCACAGTTCTTAGATATTCTGTTTTGTTCTTTTCAGTCTTTTTTTAACTTTATTTTATTTTATTTATTTATTTTGTTTGAGGAAGACTAGCCCTGAGCTAACTACTGCCAATCTTCCTCTTTTTGCTGAGGAAGACTGTCGCTGAGCTAACATACATGCCCATCTTCCTCTACTTTATATGTGGGATGCCCACCACAGCATGGCTTGCCACGTGGTGCCATGTCCCCACCCAGGATCTGAACTGGTAAACTCCGGGCCACCGAGAAGCAGAAGATGCGAACTTAACCGCTGCGCCACCAGGCTGGCCCCTTTTCAGTCTTTTTGCCCTTTGCTTTTCAGTTTTGGAGGTTTCAATTGAGATATCTTCAAGCTCAGACATTCTTTCCTCTAATATGTCCAGTTTACTAATAAACTTGTGAAGGCATTCTTCATTTCTGTTATAGTATTTTTGATCTCTATCATTTCCTTTTTGGTTCTTTCTTAGAATTTCCACCTCTCTGCTTACATTGCCCATCTGTTCTTGCTTGTTGTCTACTTTGTCCACTAGAGTCATTAGTATATTAATCATAGTTGTGTCAAATTCCCAATCTGGTATCTGAGTTTCGTTGTGTTTCTTGCTCTGTCTTTTCAAGCTGTGTTTTTTTTGCCTCTAGTATGTCTTGTAATTTTTTATTGATAGCTGTACATGATGTACCGAGCAAAAGGAACTTCTGTAAATAGACTTTTAGTAATCTGATGGTAGGTGTCGGAGGAGGGAAGCATTCTACAGTCCTATGAGTAGATCTCAATCCTTTAGTAAGCCTTTGCCTCTGGACTGTGAACTTCACACATGCTTATTAGTCACCCCTGCTTCCCCTGTACTCCTTAGGAAGGACAAGTTGGTTAGAGTGGGCTGGAGTTGGATATTTCCCTTCTCCCAGGTCAGTTGGGCTCTTATAAAACCCAGAAGCTTCTGATTAAATAGTTTCTCCTGAGGGCAGATCTTGTTAAGAATGCTCTGGCTTTTCAAAACAGCTCCTTTTTCCTTCCCCCTGCTAGAAGCAGGAGGGGGATTTTTCTTCCATGTTCACTGTGAGAACATGTAAGAACTCCAGGAGGTAGGACTCACAAAAGTGTGGGGGCCGCTGGATGACTGGGTCCTCCTGGAGTTTTTAACCCTCAGAGTTGTTCACACTGAGCCTCCAGCAGTTTGTCAGGTTTTCTTACCCTGGCCACTGGTTCCCAAGGAGGTTTTAGATTATGGGTTTCTGCTCTAGGAGGTTGTGACTCTGTATTTGCTTGCTGCTCTCTCCAATTTTAGGGTCAGCAATTTTCCCTGTGATCTCACTTCTTTTCAACTCTAAGAAGAGTTGTTGATTTTTCAGTTTATTCAGGTTTTTACTTGTTGTTAGGAAAAGTGGTGACTTCCAAGCTTCTTATATGCCAGACTGGAAACTGGAAGTGCTAATATTTTTAATCATGAATAGATATTGAATTTTTGACCAAATGCTTTTCCTGCATCTACTGAAATCATCAAAAATTAATTTCCTCTTTTAATTTTCTAATATGCATAATTACATAATTGGTTTTCTAGTGTTAAACTAGTATCACATTTCTTGAATAAATCCAATGTGGCAGACCATTTTTCACACAGTTAACAAAGTGATCTTCATAAAAGTATGAATAAGATCATGCTACTCTCTGTTCAGAAGAATTCAACACCTCCTTGCACTTAGAATAAAATCCAATTTTTTTCTGTGGCCTCCATGATCTGACCTTGTCTCTTTCTCCAACATCATCTCCTGTCACTCTTCTTCATCATGTTGGACTTTTTTTCTGTTTCTCCAACATGTCGTGCTAATTCCTGCCTTGGGGTTCTTGCCTTCTGACTATAATGCTATTCCTTTAAATTTTCAAGCGATCAGATCCTTTTGCTTATTCAGGCCTCAGTTCAACTATCACCTTAGAAATATCTTCCCTAATGACCTTCTCTTGGGTTGCTTCCATTAGCTCATTTTCTGATCACGTTTTTTTAAAACTACATTTTCTTCATAGCACTTATGACTCTCTGATATTATTTTATCCATGTCTTTATTAGGCATTTATTATTTATCTTCTTAATTAGCATACAAGCACCAAGGATTCAGAGATATTGTTTGTCTTGTTCTCTGCTGTATCCTCAGCACCTAGAACAGTGTGTGAAAGATAGCAGACTTCAATTGATATTTGTTAAATAAATGGACACATGAATGAGGTGACAGATTCTCCTCAAGGAACAACAACCTTCAGCAGACCTTTTTCTATCCATACCTTTCCACCTGAAACTTCAATCATGGATATATTTTTATTACCTGTGGTTGTTGTTTTTCAGGCCCCTGTTCTGTTGAGCAGAGGGAAGGTGAGATTGTCTTGTTCAAAAAGAAAAATTAATTTGACTGTAAAGACCAAAGAGAAGTTATAACAAATCATGAATATTTCCATCAACTTCAAGCACACTCTCCTTTCAAATATAACTTGCAAGCTACAGTGACTGAAGTTACAGAACTCTAGTACTGGAATGGTTCATTGGGACCTTGTCAGGTATGCCTGCCGTTCTTTACTAGCTTGGAAAATACTAATGGAAGATGGTGCCATTGATAGATTTTTCAAAAACCTAATATTTAAATTTGAAGAAATTCTACAAGTTTGTCATACATAAACAGATTCATAAAATTTTATGTTTGGATATAACTTCAGATGTCATCTGATCCAAAGCACTTATTATGCAAATAAGGAATATGATGTCCAAAGCTATTAAGTGATTTAACTACAGGCACTTAGGAAATGAGTGTCACAATCAGGACAACTACGTAGGTTTCCAGACTCCTTGTCAAGTTCTTCCCTTTGGCACTTAAACACCTTTCACTAAAGTAGTCACCAATTGACCCAGTGAAGTAGCTAGTGCTTCACAGCAATATTCCCTTCTCTGAGCCTCTGTCCACTGACCAGAGATGATCCAAGGGTGGATATCTGACCCAGTCTTGTGCAAGTAAATTCTATCTCAAAGGTTTTAAAATTTGGAATAGAAAGATAGAGCCTGAGATTCAGTCTTCTCTGATGGTGGAAGTCTTAAGCTGTAAGGCTTAAGAACTACTGGCATTCAAGTCTTCCTACTTGTGAGAAACAAGACTGAAGTGAAACTGGGTGAAGCCCATTTGCCCCAGGAGAGACACAGAGCCTAGAGAAAGAGATTCCAGGGAGCACATGGGTCCTTGGTTCCAGGAACCCGGTTGCCTTTCCCGTAGTTGGGCTGCTAGGAAATCTTCAAGATCCTTCCATTTCTTCTGCCCAGATCAGTTTTCGTTGTGTTTATGTTATTGCTACCAAGAATTACACATATGGACTACCTGTAAGGCTTATAGTAATACTCTAAGTTCCCAAGGAAAGGCAAATCAATACCACATGTCTATTATGTCTTGGATACTAGATATACATTATTTTATTATTTTCAGAAACATTTCTCTCACCTGAAAATGGATAAATTAATACCTACCTCACTGGAGTTGCTGTGAGGATTATGTGAGATAGAGTGTGAAAGCCACTAATACGGTGCCTGACACAGTAGGCTCTCAATACAAGTTGGTGGCCTTCCTTTCCAACATTAAATAAATGTATCATTGTTCTCACGATTGGATAGCACTGATAAGCACATCCACAAAATGGTGCAGATAAGAATATATGATTGTATAATGAATAGGTATTTCTCCCAAACACGAAAGTGACTGCAAGGGTGAAAGGTCAGGAATCAGAGGTTAAATCAGAGGTTAAAAAATCATGCCACTGATCTTGTCATCTTCCCACTATTCCTCCAGGTTTTATTTTTAAGTTAAAATATATTAAAATGTTATTAAAATGCCTGAGAGATTATTTAGCTTGATTTGAGATTTTTGTTGTATTGCATTGTTTTGATTGTAAAGGAAGGATTGTGTTGAAAAGCAGAGGTTAGCGTGAGAGATGAAGAGTTTTGGACGCTTTCTCTGATGATTTAAAGAAAGATGTCGATCTGGAAGATATAATGTGTCATGGCCTGGGAATGAGAGTAAAGAATGTGGAGTCTCAAAGGATGATGCAAGCTTACATTCCAGAGGGATCTGACCCGACAAATTGCATAGTCCCTGGAGAGGGCTGCGTGTTTCTTCCCTCTCTGATTTTAGGTACAGAAGGATTTCTGGCTTAGATTCTCCAAAGCCTCAAGCCATGACACCAAAAGGGTGTTAGAACCATCTTCTTGGTAAATAAACTAACACAAAATGTAGATTTTCTTAGTATGGGATCTAGCACAATGAAAAATAATTATCCTTGTTTTAATACAAGCATTTCCTCTTGATAAATTCAGAGTTTCCCACATAGCAGTTATACCAAAGAGACAACATTCCTATGAAGTACAATTCTCAGGCACTATAGTCCCTGTTATAGAGGGGAGAAAACAGAAATACCTCATTCATTCATTCATTCATTCATTCATCTATTTATTCAATCAACCATGGTGATACAAACATACTAGTTATGCTGTATCAAGTCATAACACTCAAGAGTGTAAAAAAATTATTTTTTTTAAAAATAATTAAACTTACAACTAGAATATACAACTATGTACTGGGATGTTGGGGAGGAAGAAAAAAAAAGACAAGAAGATTGGCAACAAATGTTAGCTCAGGGCCAATCTTTCCCAGACCCAAAAAAAAAAAAAAAAAATTGAAATTAGTCTCAATGTTGAGATCTTGATCTTCCTAAGGACAGAAAACTTAATTTAGCCAATTCCACTTGCTCTTCTCTTACCCACAAATCTCCTGCCCCCAAATCATTTCTGGTTAAAATGTAGTCACTTTATAATGATCTGACTCCTCCTGGTTCTTCTGAGGATAGCCTCTAAATTCTTTAGGGGTGAGGGGAGGGGAGGGGGGAGGTGAGCAGGTGGCAAGGGGAGACATCTGGTTCTCAGATGCAAACACACTTGGCTTTGGCCTGAGAAGCTGATGTCCACTTTTTCATTGCTTTTGGATCACTGATCTATGCGCTCAGCTCTGTCCTTCTTCATTCTGAACTTTAGGCCCTTCAACCCTCTATGGTCCTCTCTCAGCCCCTTCAAATGGTCTTTAATGCCATAAATTCTAAATAAAGAACAGGTTTGGGGGCATTGCTCTGACTCTTCATGCTAACATGCTGCTCTCTGTTCGCTTATTAAAGAGAAACCCTAAGACTTTGGTTGCTTTTCTGATCCACCCTAGGAATATAGCTCAGATCTCCTCTGTCTCTAGGTCTTAAAACACATTTGGGGGTCCTATTATGTCTATCTCCATAGCTTCTTTCAAGCTATTCCTAGGGACTGTGGCATGGAGGTACAGATCCTTCTTGAGGATACACACCAATACTTCCAGGGTGAGAAAATCAGTTCCCCTGGGTTTGTGGCAGATTGCATTATTGTTTACAATTAACTACCACCCACTACCTCCTGTAAGAAGATTATAATCCATAATCTATGGATAAGAACAGTGGACCTCTTATCCATTGACTTAGGGTTTGACCATATGAAATGCTTTGGCCAATGGCATTTGAGTGGACATGTCATGACACATTGGAGAAGCAGCTCTAAGAGTCCTTACATCTTTCCACCAGCTCTCTGGCCCTTGCCATCTGCCATGAGAATTACTAAGTCCTACACAGGGGCTGCTTCCTCAGCCTGGGACCTGGAAAAAGAAGACCTATGGAGCTGACCCACAGCTTGTAATACAAGCAAGAAATAAACATTTTTGGCCATAAAACAAACTGACTAATACTTTGTTTAGTAATTAGTGGTCTAATTTCTTCCTTCAGATCCTTAGGAGCTGAAACTCATGAAGTACAGTTCTTCCAAATCAAAACCTCTGACTTAAGAGACTATGGTCACTGCTGTGAGCTTCAAATATCTATGAAACAAACATCTGAGAATTGATTTCTTTTTTCTCCCTGAGGCAGGGAAGGAAATGCCTAGCTGTCTGGGAAGAGTATAAGACCAGGGGTAGGGACATGGGAATGCACGTGTGTGTGCAGAGCTAGAGGATGGGGTAGCCCAGTTAATATTTCAGATTTTTATCCTGACATACAAAACTGCATAAAACAATAGAATATAAAATTGGAAAACTCCAAGACACATATCCTTCCTGCACTCAAGGAATTCACAGGGCAGATTAATCATCTCTTTAAGTAACTATAATATGGGACAACAACTGTTAAGTGTGTCATCAAGGTGTGCGGAGAAAGCACCATGGGAGCTCACTGAAGGAGAAGGCTCGAAGGATGGGGAGGATTTAGAAGTACAGAGAAAGGGGAGAAAAAGCATTTTGTACTCAAGATGCAGATGGAGCTAAATCACAGGCAGGAGAGTGAGTGGCATGGATGGGGCCCAGTGAGCAAGCGTGAGTGACTCTGTTTCATTCACTGTTTCAGAGACTGATGGGAGGTCAGGTTGGAAAGGTAAGCCAAATCCCAGCTGTGGTCCTAGTAAAGAGCATGGACTGTGAAGTGGCTAAAGACCATGCAGAGAAAGGGCTGGAGAGGGAAATTCAGCAGCATTTATTACTTTAAAAACAATGTGACCATTTAAAATTTTGACACATAAAGTAGGTATACATAAACAGTTGGAAAATGAATTCAGAAAAACTCTGTTTTCTACCTAGGCATGATGGATTCCTCTCCCCAAATGGCCCGTATACATGAGCTGTGTGTGTGTGATTGCTAAACAATCATTGTTTTTTATGAAGCCACTCCTGGAAAACAGTCAGTCTGGTTTGCTGGTGATGGTATCGGATGGTGTGTTTCAGCCAAAGCACAGCCTTCATTTCCTGCAGGAGTTTGCCTTCTACTAGGGCACATCTTGCTATACACAGATCTCCTTGACATTTGAATTAATCATTAAAAAATAAGCACACAGGGGCCAGCCCAGTGGTGCAGTGGTTAAGTTCGCACCTTCTGCTTCTCGGTGGCCCTGGGTTCACGGGTTCAGATCCGGGGTGCGGACATGACATCACTTGGCAAAAGCCGTGCTGTGGTAGGTGTCCCACATATAAAGCAGAGGAATATGGGCACGGATGTTAGCTCAGGGCCAGTCTTCCTCAGCAAAAAGAGGAGGATTGGCAGTAGTTAGCTCAGGGCTAATCTTCCTCAAAACACACACACACACACACACACACACACACACACACACACCAATGTGAATGTACCTAATGGCACTGAATTGTACACTTAAAAATGATCACAATGGTAAATTTATGTATACTTTACCACAATAAAAAAAACCCTGGCAAATGCTTCCATAGGAGAATTTACAAATTAATAGAATTTTAGAGCTGGAATTTCCTCAGCTCATCTCTCAATGTCAACCCTGAAGGTGTTGAGGCTGACTATGAGGGGATGTGACGTTCTAGCGGGAGCCACTCTCTTCTTGATCTTTCCTGTCTTGCAGGTGAGGCTCCAGGGGTCAGGAGAAAATCTCTATCTCTTGCCCACTTTAGGGGAGAGGGCAAGTGTGAGTGTGTGTGTGTATGTGTGTGAGCGTGCTCTTGTGTGGTTGGAGACCACTGAGTAGCCAGCCACTCTCTTCTTCCTCCACGCTGGGGAAAAGTGCAGTTTAAAGATTCTGTCCAGGAGTTTAAAAGTATCTTGGACATTTTGGCAGCTCCACTCAGCCGTCTTAACCGGCAACCAGCAGACGGAGGGCGGCGCTGGAATGAAAAAGGAGTGGATGTCAACGACAGGAGAGGAAAGTTGCAAATGCTCTGCCCAGGCTTCTGCTCTGGATCAACTTTCCAAGGGTATGTGATGAACAGCTTTTAGGACCTGTCCGCTGAGATTGCCGCTGGAGCATCCTCCTTCTGACTCTGGCTTTTGTTCCCCATCTCCGCCCAGCGCCTCTGCGCTCGCAGCGCTCGCACCTGCCGGGCGCGCACCCCTCCCGCGCGGGATGCTGGAGGCACGCCGCCGCCGCCGCGGGGCGAGCTCCGCCAGGCACATGCGCAGTAGCGACGCCGGGCCGGCGCCTCCAGTCTCCTCCTCCGCCGCCTCCCGGTTCCGCAGTCACTTCCTGCAGCTGTTTCCCTGTGGGTCCGGTTGGACTGACTTTTGACAGTCAACCTTCGGCTGCCGGGCGGGCTCGGCGGGGGCCAGCCGAGAAAGTTGCGCCGAGGGAGGCGGAGCGGAGCCGGGCGAGCCGGGCGCGCAGGGCAGCCGGCGGCGGGCGGCCCGGGCGGACGCGGCGCCCAGAGTCCCCGCGCGTCCCGGGGTTCCGGTAAGTGCGGGCGATCGGGCGCCTCTGGGCTTCAGGACGAGCCCGGGAGCGGCGGGGACTAGCGGTTCCTCTCTGATGCGGTCTTTCCACCTGCCCTCCACGGGACGGACTTGCGCGGCTTTTATTTATCTGTTTGTTTTTAAGCCTTTCACGTGTACCGTTTGGATCCTCTAGGCGTGCAGCTGCCTTGGCCCTGGCGCTGGCCCCCGCCCCGTGGGAGACCGGGGATTCCATCTTTCGTGATGGCATCCCTACGGGATTGAGGTGCGTGTGTGGGTGCGCTCGTGTGGATGCATGCGCGTTTTAGGAATGTAAGGTATATGTGGGCGATGCTGAAGTGTATGTAGCTTTGATTCAAACATGTAGACGGTTCCCTAGGAATTAGGAACCGTCACAGCTGAGACTGGAAAACATTCGCCAATTCACCAAGGCCTCTTCTCCTCCAGGTTCCTGCGTTCTTTTGAGTCTTCATTATATGATACACCGTTGCCTCAGCTGATAATTTTCCTATTTTTCCCTCTCTTATTGCTTCTTGCTGCGTTCTGATGACCTCTGAGTAATACTTACCGTCTTTCCCTCGTTTCTAGAATTCCGATTACGGACTTCCCTAGTTTGCTGAGGTGCCAGTAACCTGTTCCTTTATACTGTTCTCTTTCGTCTGTAGATTTCTCCAAATGGGAAAGTGATTGTCTTCAATACAGTATGTGAAGAGTAGGCCCCAGAGCAATCATGAAAACTATGCTATGGTCATTCGTTTTCTTTAAACAGGGTACACTGTGAAGCTTTGATTTCCTTTATTGTCCCCTCAAGCCCTTCCAAACCAGGACATTAACCACCGTAAATCTTTCATTTATGCCACTTCAAGGATCAAATTGAATGGTTTTTAAGATCTGAGGATTATTTTATTTACATCAGCCAACAAGTTAGTTTCATTTAATCTGATGCAGTAGTTGAACGGATCTGAGTCGCATATGCATAGGGTCTCTCTATATTCCACCATTCATGCTTTCCCTGAAGGCTTGGTTTTATTTCTTTCAGATTTATATTTTATGCACATTTGTTTGTAAGCATAGTAAAAGCTGGTGTAATTGTCATGCACAGATCCTTTTTGGGAGTTGACATCATTTTGCTTGTTAAATATTACAAGAAATAATTTTGGAATATCTGGCTATTCTTTAAAAATTACAAAGATAAAATGTGATAATGGTTAAGTCTGTACTTGGCGAAATTTTTTTCCTTAATTCAGGGGATTTTATCACCTGTGGAAGGGGGTCTTCTTGTACCTCTGTGCTTTGAGAAGGGCCTTTATTTTGATGGAAACCTGTAGGCAACACTGGGGGAGACACATACCGGAATTTCCTCAAGTGGGAGTGAGCTTTCATAAAACAAGTCCAGACATGTCTCGGCAATTGGTAGCATTTGATTTTCTGGTTATATTGCTGATTTCCTTTATCCAGATGTCTTGACACCCTCATCTACCATTTCTCTTCTGAATTGGCAGCTTGTTTGTGGCAATTTGGTATCAGTATGTCTCTGTACAGGTGAAATGTGTAGGCTTTTAATATTATCAATTATTATAATTAGATACTTAAACTTTTTAAAAAAGTGGTCTTTGTCTCCTTAGTTTTACTTTTTAAAATGTCCGTATCCATCTTTGCTTTCTGAATGTCTTTGCTTGATTTAATTGAGAGAAATAATACGATTATAGAGAACTTGACTTTTTAAATGTTCTAAATCTGTATTGCTTTTCTTTATCTTCCCAGAGATATGGACAGCATACTTCTGCTTAAGAATAAAATAATATTATTGTTTTTCTAAATATTGTGATTAATGAGAAGTATTGTTTAGTACTATGACTAATAATTTATGTACTTTGTGCTTAACTACATTTTTTTCCTCATTGCACTGATATCCTCTGCTGCCCCCAGACCGTGAATTTAGTAGAAAAGTCACTTGATTGCAGTTTCCAATATGTGTACTTATTAAATGTGATAAAAGAGATTATTACTTTTGCAAAATTTACTTGGTTAATTTTAGTAAATATGTTGTCATGAAATGTATACATTTCTATTGCAGATGGAAAATTTCAGCAGTTTAAAATAGCCATATCCTATTGACCAAGAAAAGAGGTTTTAATAGTACTGAGAAAGTAGAAGAAATAGTGAATCTTGAAATAAGGATTTTAATTTGGGTTAATTAAAATGATGGGAACTCAAAGCCTGTACGGTGGCTCATTTTGAGATGGGGTTAGAAGATGCCATCTGAGTGGGAGGCAGGAGAAATGATGGATAAAACTGAAGAAGGATGGGAACGTAACTGGGTCTTTTCTGAGGGAAACAGAATAGAGATCGTCAGTTATTTAATTAAAAGGGGAAAGGAAATAGCCTAACGACTGAGGAACTGGGGTTATATTGGGGCTTTTGGTAGTGTGATCCATTACCCATTGGACGTTTACTTGATACATTATTTTGTGCAGGTAATTTACCTCTAAGGGAGAGAAAATATTTTGATTTTATAGGGACTCATGAAGATAGTCTAAGGTTATATGAGGTGGAGTCCTAAACTGAAGGGCCTGCAGGGAGCAGGCAGGTAACATGAAAACAGGCAGCGGGCTGAGTGCGGACTGAGGTGGCCTGGAGAAGGCAGGCCTGGCTAAGCGGGCCAGTGTCTCAGCACTAACCAGCTTATTATTGCCTGTGTTGGACCGCCGGCCAAGTATTGCCAGATCATCCTTTTATCAAGAGAAGCCATGAATGTTGATGACTAATTCAATTTAAAAAGTGAAAGCAAAATAAAATTAAACACTATATATTCCAAACAGACCACATCTGTGACTACATGGCCTACAGGCTGTCTGTTTGCAACCTCTGCCGTGAAGAATCATTGGCTCAACTATTTAATTATTACTAGATGATCAGAAGGTACACTTATTTTGTCACATTGTAACTCTGAGTTCTTCCTAGAGTTCCTTGATATTTTAGCTAGCTCTAGAAGTGTTTTAAAGATTGTGAGAAGGATACTCTTTATTTCACTCTTTTTGATACTAGTTGGATGGAAAGACTAGTTTGGATGGAAAGGAAACATTTGTAAGGTTCTTAGCCGGTGGTGTTTTTATCTAGGCATGATTATCATCAAGAGTGTTTAAATGTAAGTGTGCCTGAGGGAAGGGGTCTGGACTAGGTGACCTTTGATGTCCATTTCAGCCATGTGACTTTTAGATTTAATTAGCCATGGATACAGGGCTATTAATGTTCATGGGCCAGAGGGACCGCAGTTGGAGCTGCGCCAAGCAAAGTAAAGCCAAATCTATAATGCCAGTCTCAGTGGAAGAGCATTGTGTCAATGTGGATTAACAGACAGGGGAAGTCAGCTAGATGAGGCAAAAAGAAAGAAGTCCCAAAGATGGTTTGGGGAAGTAGAGGAAGGGGTCAGATGGTGTGGTCATTTGCATGTTGTATTGCTGAGGTTACATTTTTGAGTATTTTTTTGCTGTTGATTCAGATTTGAAGACCCGACTTCTCATCGCCCATTGGATCATGCCCAAGGCTTTCCTACCCAATGATCCTCTTGCAACACGCCGGGCTCCCTCCACCTAAGCGGTCCTCATCCTCTCCTCCTATGTCAGTGGCCGCCAGGTCTACAGGAACCTTGCAGCTCCCGCTGCAGAAGCCTTTTGGGCAGGAGGCTTCCTTGCCTCTGGCAGGGGAAGAAGAGTTACCTAAGGGAGGGGAGCAAGACTCTGCCCTGGAGGAGCTCTGTAAGCCCCTGTACTGCAAACTCTGTAATGTCACCTTGAACTCAGCGCAGCAAGCCCAGGCTCATTATCAGGTAAGGGAAGAAAAGAAAATTAGGCATTTAGTGGGAGAACATTTTAGGGCTCTGCCCATTTTCGAGTTGTCTCTCCAGGTATGACCAATTGTACCTGGAATAATCAAGATGGCTTAGTGAACAAACCAAGTATTAGTTTATTTGACCAAAAGCATAATGTTCCTACTTTAAAAGAAAGCATCACTTTTCATAGAATGGGGGTCTCAGCTTCCTATACTTAGCTGTGTGGCATTCCATAGCTTACCAGTTGTTGAAGGCAAATGTAAGTTGTCTGGGGGCTGGCCCCGTGGCTGAGTGGTTAAGTTCGCTCGCTCCGCTGCAGGCGGCCCAGTGTTTCGTTAGTTCGAATCCTGGGCGGGGACATGGCACTGCTCATCAGACCACGCTGAGGCAGCGTCCCACATGCCACAACTAGAAGAACCCACAACGAAGAATACACAGCTATGTACCGGGGGGCTTTGGGGAGAAAAAGGAAAAAATAAAATCTTTAAAAAAAAAAAAAAAAAAATGTAAGTTGTCTGTGCTGGTGTACGAATCTGTGATCCTGAGGGAGAACAGGTATTTGAAACATGACGTACCAAACTGAGTTCAGTGTCAAAATTGTTTAGAAGAAATATTCTTATAAATATTCTCTTCCAGCTATTACGGTTTCCATCAGTTCAAGGTAATCTGTATGAATCTTATGCTTTTTCTTTCTCACCTCTAACTCTTCATGTATATTCTGCCACTGCTAGGGAAAACACAAGTATCTTTTTGTAATGAGAATAAAATGACGTTGGAGTATTGAGCCTTAGTCTTCATTCATAAGAATCATACTCTGATTTTTTTTAGCCCGTTTAGTGTGAATTGATAATTATTTCTAAGATTTAAAGCTTTCACCTCCACGTAGAATAGCTAGTGGAAAGGACAATTTTAAAGCTATTATTACCTAAGAACAGATAGAAAATTGAATTTTGGCCAGAAAGAGAGGGTACAGTACTTCTTTTTCTTCTAGATTGTTTTCTATCTAAAGTTATATAATTTCTTTTTTGGGAGAAGAAAGACTTGAGAAACAATTTGAGGCCAAATGCCACTGAATGAAAAGCCGTCTTGTGGGTCATAATTGATTTGACTATTTATTCTCTGCATGAGTATCTGCGATAAGATAGTGTGGTAGAAAGATGACTTACAAAGGTATTTCTTCTGTTATGCCACTATAACTCCTCCAACTTAAAGTTTTTATTTAAAAACTAGGTGTAGGTCTGTTTTGTTTTGATCTGGAAGACTGATAAGGTCACTTTGTGATTGTCCGTCAGAAGTATTTCGATGGTGAATTGTTTTCTCTTGGATTTGGGGGAAGATACAATATGTTGCTCCCCTGGCATTCCCTTTGTTTGGGTTTGTTTTGCCCTCAGGTGTAGAGAGGTGAGTTAATGATGTCTCTCAGATCTTGGCACATGTCCTCAGTGGTTAAGAAAGGCATCTTCTGCTTTTATTTTTCCATTGTTTCCCTTTTTCCCACCTCGCACTCTCATTGCCTGTGTGTATAGCTCCCTGCCGTAATGGTTTGGTACGGGGTCTTCCATTGCCCGCTTTACCATTCAGGTATGTTGGGATGATCACTCTCAAAGCCAAAACTCAGTGCTAGCTTTCCTCTTCATTTATTCCTGTGGAATGTTTAGTCACTTTGAGAAATCAAGCCTGGGTTCTAACGTTTTGATTTTTATCTGTATAAAGCCCCTAGTAAGTCATTAACTTGGGGACATACCCACCTGTGTGCCATACACATCTAGGATCGCCCTTTAAAGAAGAGTTGTTTACTTTTATGAGGGAAAACTCTTGGGCAATGTGTAATTTTAATATGTATGCATGATTATGCATATACTTCCTACCTTTCTTCCTGCTAATATTAATTTGTGAGTTTCTAGACAGTGATGCATGCTTCCAGTTTATGCATAAAGAGAATTCAGTTTGAGCAGGGTCACTGGATTCTAAGACTTAAACTAGATAAGAAACAGAATCAGCATTTATTTAGGTTTTTTCTTTTCTTGTACATTTGTGTGTGCGTGTGCTCTGAACTTTTTAGATGACAAAATTAGTAATTATACTTAATTTCAGCTCCCTCAGTGAGACGGTGAATACATAAATTAGAAAATACAAGGAAAAGGAAGTCAAATTTAGGTCAATTCCTCAATAATCAGATTTTTAAGTGGAAAAGTTGGAGAAGGACAGCCTGTCATAGGGAACAATTTAAGTAGCCAAGAACTAGGGGAAAGACAGAAAAGAAGCAGCAAGTAGGTGTTAAGAAAGTAGAACCTAATGGAAAATGAAAAGTTTGGGGGTAATAAGAGCATGTTTCTAAGAGGTTAGAAGCAAAGATTTGAATGAAAGCAATGTTAGTGGTAATTCTTAAAGAGGGACAGGTTTTTTACAGAGAAGCAAGGTAAGCAGTTAATATATGAAAGTACAGAGCAATTTCATTAGGCTAGTGTAGAAGAAGGCTAATCTGAGAAGTGAAATCTGGATCTCAAGAAGGTAGAAATGGTCAAAATAAGAAGAGTGTGGATCAAAGAGTAGATCAGAGTAATAAACAGAGAGTGAACATGACCTAGAGAGGGGCAAACCAACACAGAAGGAAAGCACAGGAATGTTAGCCTGAAAGATGTGTCAGAGGCTGCACAAAGGGTTCATAAACAGGCAGTGATTAGAAAAGGCTGCTAAAGACAAGGGTAGGACAATGAGTACGGCTCACCGAGAACCAGGACTAGGCAGAATGGCAGTGATTGCAGGCTAATAAAACAAAGTGGTTGATGAGATGATGGAAGTAAAGTTTTATTTCAACTCTGAAAACCTGCTTTGTCCTTTTTAATAGAGAGCGATATTAAGACGGCAAATTCATTACTTCAGTTATGTGTGAGTTAGAAGGAGTCAGTGGTAGCCTGTTTATAGGCGAGAAACACATTCGTGTGAAGTGATAAATCGCTGTGATTACATTACTCAAAAACATTTCAGTCAGTTGATGCCATTGTTGAAATCGCGAAGTTTCAAATTGCCTTGGGTATTGTAAACAACCCTCGGTCTGGGTTGAGCGCTGTTACACTAGAGTCTGGCTGTATCATGTTCCAGTAATCCAGGACACACAATGGAAACTGCCTCCCTTTTAGCTCACTACCAACTCTCCCTGACATTCTGATGTTCCTAATCTGGGGCTGCCTTAGCAATGACCCACGTGTGTCTGTGGTCACCACAGATTTAGTTTTATTCCCAGGACTTTTTAACCCGGTCAGTCTGCTTCAAAATATCCTTGGCTGTTGTTTTATTTTTAATGAGGTTGCCTATTTTTGCAATCTCAAAATTATGGCTTTAGTTATATCTTAATTTAAAATAAAATCTTTGGAGGAAAAAAATGTCTTCATTTTATTAAAATCCGTCTGCAGGCTTCAGGTTACTTAGGGCGAGCCTGGCAGGGAGTGACACAACACTGTTTCAGCAGCATAATGCCCAGAGGAAGAAACATTTTAGGATGGAAGGTCATTAACAGAAATAAAAAAGACCCCAAAAAAGCATGGATAAATTTTCCTAAGGCATTCACAGTTTAAAATAAAGTCAACCAATTTATCTGCTAATTTGCATTTCTATTTGAAAAAGAACTAGTTACTCAAAGTATATTTCTAAAATTTATCATAAAACATAGGTTTCTATTTGTAGTGTTTAGTAGCCAAATAACCTTCCATATTAATTAGATTAGTTTGAAAGAGAGACAGAATACAGGTAAAAAAAAAGTAGTTCTAGAATTATGATGCTAAATGTAATAATCTTAATTCATAATGTGGAGAATGCAATTGATGTTATCCCAAAATTTAAAGTACTGATTTTGGCACATACATTTTAACATTGATCACCCAGGTTTGGATGGCATGATCAGCAACTCTAATCTCAGCTAATTTTCATGTTTTCAAAATTCTCGCATCTGATCGTTTTCCAAAGGGACTTGCAGTGAACTGAGAATGGTCGAAATACTATTCATTAGGAGCCAGAAGCGCTCCAGAATCCTGCTGTTAGCTGGATCTCACCAGCCGTCTGTCTCCCTCTCTGAATCCACCCCTACCTCGTTTCTTATTTCGGAAGAGTAGATATCCCTTCTTCTCTCCAAGGCTGATTCCTCACCCTCCACTCCAGATTTCATCACCTGTCATCACTTCTCCTGGGTCAAATTAAAAACATGCTCAAGTTTTTTCTGTATAAATAAAAATAGCAACAGCAAGCTTCCTTTTCCTTTTAATCCACCTTGTTAGCAACCTGTCTCTTCCTCCCTCCTGTCCTTAGAGTTCTGCCCGTGTAGTTGTCCTCTTAGGCTCTTCATTTCCCATTCATTCCTCAGCCCACCGCACTCTGGTTTCCATCCCGACATTCACTAAAAAGCTTTCCAAGGTCACCTGTGATCTTAAAGGCCAAATCTAGCTCTTTCTCACTTGACCTCTTTGTAGCATTTGCCGCTGGTAACAGCTTCCTCCTTAAAACTTAGAGATATTTTAATTCAAAATAATGACCACGGAACAAAGGACTTCTAATGAAAAGCAGTAATCACCTGTTCTCCCTTCCTCAGTCATCCTCTACCTTTTCTTCTCCTTTCTCCTTTCTCCCTCCTATCTTGGCTTAGCTATAGTTTTATTTTGACACTGTCATGGTTGGTGACATTTTTGTTTATTCCATAATCAAATTAAGTTTTCCATGCTCTTTTTGCAGTTTGATTCCAACTGTTGAAAATTGACATTCAACTTTTGCATTATTATGAGTAGGGGAATACTGTTCACTGCAGAGCTGTTTCCTTCTTGATGTTTCCAGTGTCATGATCCCATGCTACTCAAGAGATGTTCAAATGGATAACCCTTTCTTGAGTGCCACCAATTGCTCAAAACCATGTCCATTTTAGTTTGTTTCATGTGTGGATTATAGCTTTGAAATAGCTTTTTGCTTTTCTGTGAGTTTCTCACACTTTTAAAAATCTGGGGAGAAGAATCTTATGCCTTTTTCAAAAACCATCTACCAGCTTCTTAATCTTTCTATTTATTGCTTACAATACATTTCATTTATCTTCATGAAACTACTGATTTCCTTTTCTAATTTGGACTAGTTTCATATTTGGATCATGACTTCATTGTGTATTTCCTAGAATTTTTAATGGCTTTTCTTCTTTTCCTTACATAATGTATCATTATCATATCCTCATTTTCTCCTCCAAACTCTCAACCACACTCAGTATTGTGTGGAATTCCCTTTTTAGCCTAGATTTCTCTATCCTCTTGCTCCCTTTCAGCTGATTGCTTTCTGGGTTTGCTGCACAGCTGTCAATTTTGGACTTCTCATCATTGCTCTCTGGTTGGACTACTTTTTTCTAAATGTACATATTTTCTTTTTTTCATCTTGTTTTGTTGGACTACATCTTCACATTACTTGCAGGAATAAAGAATAAATATAAATGTATATTACAACAGCTCTATTTCAAATAAAGTGAGAGAGTAATGGGAAATACATTTTTCTGAGCCCTTGTATGTCTAAAAATGTCTGTATTGTGTCTTCGTATTTGACAATTCAGTTCCAGGTTGAAAATGATTTTTCCTAAGAATGTTAAAGACTGTACTCCATTGTGTGTGTGGGTTTTTTTGTTTTGTTTTGTTTTTTGTCTTCTAATTGCTGAAGAGAAGTCTTATGGTGATTCTTATTCTTTTGTGGGTGACCTACTTTGATTTTAGGCTTTTTTTTTCCCCTGAAAGTTTTTAAGTTCTCCTTTTTACCCTTGGTATCTGAAATTTCACAGTGATGGATGTGTTTAGATATCTGGGTCTTTTTTCATTTGTCCTGGTCAGCACTAGCAGATCCTTTCAGTTTGCATACTCTTGTTTCTCTTGAGCTCTCGGGAATTTTCTTTGATACTATTTCTTGATAATATTCTTCTCTATATTTTTTCTGTCTCTTTTTCTGGTAATCCTATTAGCCTTATCTTAGACTAGCTGGATTGGTTCTTTATATTGCTTATCTCTTCTCTCTTTTATCATTCCTTTATTTCTTTATTTTAATTTCTGAGAGGTATTCTTGAATTCTAACCATATATTGAATTTTTTTGACAATCGTATCTTTCATTTTTAAGGATTTCTTGATTTCTTATTGTCCTCTTCTAGCATCTGTTTTATAGGATATTGGTTAAGAACATGAATGGACTTTGGGTTCAGACTAGTGTTCAAATTGTAGTCTTACGACTTCCTAGATGTATGATGTTGGAAATATTTCCTCACTTCTCTATGCCTCATGAAGAAGATGATGATGATACTGATAATCCCTTCAAGTTAGTGTGCATGAAACGTTTGGAACAGTTCCTGGTACCTGAGATAGTCCTTAATACAGTTCAGTTGTCCTAGGGTGCGGTGGAACCTAGTGGCACGGGCTCGGAAACAAGACTATCCCCATCTGACACTTGCTTGTGACTTTGGGCAAGTTTTATTTTACTTTATTAACTTTTTAATTTGACTAACTTTTAACTTACAAACCAGTTCTAAAAATAGCTCAAAAAATTCCTGCATGCACCTCACCCAGATTCCCCAAATGTTAATATTTTACATAACTACAGTACAGTTATCAAAATGAGGAAATTAACACGGATAACAATACTGTAACCTAATTTACAGATTATTTACATTTCACCAGTTGTCTCCTGATACACATTTTATGGTTCCAGAATCCAATCCAGGGTGAAGTTTTGCATGTAGTTGTTATGTCTCCTTTAAGCTGGACAAGTTTAATTTGTCTTTGCTTTTTACAATCTTGCAGTTTTTGAAGAGTTGCTTTGTAGAGTGTCCCAATTTGTTTCTTTTTGATATTTTCTCATGATTAAATTCAGATTATGTATTTTTTGGGCAAGAATACCATGGAAGCTGTGTTGTTTCCTTACCAGGGCAACATGTCAGGAAGGAGATGATGTAAATATATGGGAGCACTAGTACTGTTAACTTTGATCACTGAGTAAAGTAGTGCCTACCAGAGTTCTCCTTTGTAAACTTACTATTTTTCTTCTTGTGCTTAATAAGTATCATGTTGAGGAGATATTTTGAGACTATGTGAATATTTTATTTCTCATCATATTTTTGCTCTGTGATTTTACCATCCATTGATGACTCTCCCCTGTAGTGATCATTAGTGTGGTGTTTGCCAAATGGTGATTTTTCTGTTTTAATCATTCTACATTTAGTAGTTGGAATTTTACTTTAAGGAAGAACTTTCCCTTTTCTCCCATTTATTTATTTATTCAGTTATTCATTTATATCACTGGATTATGGATTCTTATTTTATTCTAGGGGTATAATCTCTTACTATCATTATTTGTTTTGGTGTTTAAATTGTCTCACATTTGACCAGTATGAGTCCCTTCAAGTTGGTGCTTGTGTCCTTTTGACAGGTCCCCATAATTTTTTGCCTACTTCCTTACTTTCTAACAATACAAAATATTCTAGGATTTTCTTGTACTTTCCCCATGCCAGCTATTTCTTCAAGGAGCCAGGTTTCTTTTGTTGGAGAATGGTATTTAGAAACCAAAATCTGAGGTCTAGCTGTGCTCTTTGGTACTGGGATGTTATTGTTTCTGGATCCTCTCATGACAGAGCTAGTAAGATGTATTATGTATACGCATATTTATGTTTATGTGCATATATTGAAAACTGAGTTTAGACTGATACTTCCAATTTCAGTACAACATATCAGTCTTCATTCTAGCTTTCCATCTTTTCTTAATGTTTAACTCCTTTCTTTGATAGTAAGAAACCTGGGCTTTTGTTTTTCACAAAACACACACACACACTCTTAGTACACATAAAATAGTTTGGGGATTGATAATCTATATCCTTATGAAAAACAAACCTACTCATCAGAGGATAATATTTATGTATTGTTCTTTTTGTCTTTAGCATAGCACTACAATATACTGTTTTACAAAGTTACTTAGGTTACAAAGATGCTGCCTGCTAGGGTTTTCCTTTGTAAAGTTACATTTTTCTTTTCGTGTTTAGTTAGTATCATGGGGGAGATACTTTGAGGCTACGTGAATATGTGAATAGTTTTTTTCTTCCTTCCCCCTTTAGGGGGTTATGTTATTCATTTTTTTCATACAGTTTGGTTTGTTTGTTTCTGTTCGTATTTTATTTTGGGTCCTCCCCAGTCCTTTTGGCTTTGATTCTTTTTCTAAGTCTGAAATGTTAAGATAGTTCTAAAAGTCAGAACTATACAAAAAGGTATACTTAGAAAAGTGTCACATCCAAACATCTCTTTTAGTCCATTCTCAGTCCTCTATTGTTTATACATTTTTACATGACTTTACTACACTGTTTGGCTATTTAATGTTTTACTATCTGGTTTGTCGGTTTTTAATAGTATCCTAGCCTTTGCCTATTGCAGAATCAATGAGCTTATTTTACTTTCTTCTTCCCTTTTTCATTACATTGTTTCCATTGTGCAACATTAATCTTTTACCCTCACTTCCACCTTTTTTTTAGTCTTTGATCTACAACTATACATATGAAAATACTTACCATCAGCCCTTTTGCTGAAAATTTTCCAGTCAATTCTTGGTTGAATGAAGCTCTAATAGATTCCTCAAGAAGGACTTATGAGTACTGAATTCTTAAGGTCTTGTATGTTTGAGGATGTCTTTCCATTGCCTTAACACTTGATCCAGGGAGAGTTGGCTGGACACAAAATCCTTGATTCATTCTTTAAGTTTTTGAAAAGTGCTGCTCCATTATTGCCTTGTTTTGCATATTGTAGATGCCATTCTAATTCCTTTTTTTTGGTGAGGAAGATTGACTCTAAGCTGACATCTGTTGCCAGACTTCCTCTTTTTGCTTGAGGAAGATTGTCCCTGAGCTAACATCTGTGACAATCTTCCTCTATTTTGTATGTAGGACCCTGCCACATCATGGCTTGATGATCGGTGTATAAGTCCATGCCTGGGATCTGAACCTCTGAACCCCGGGCTGGTGAAATGGAACTTGTGAACTTAACCACTACACCAATGGGCTGACACCTCCATTCTAATTCTTTTGCTTTTGTAAATTACTCGATTTCTTTGCCTGGGAAGCTTGAGGACTTTTTTCTTTTTTTGTTGAAGTCTCATACCTTTTAAAAGATATACCCCAGAATTGGTTGTTCTGGGTTAATTTTTCCAGATACCTGGTATACCTTTTCAGTGCGTAGATTCAGGTCTTCAGTTATTTTTGGACAATTTTGGAGAATTATAGTTTCAAATATTGGTTCCATTTGATTGTTTTGTTTTTCTTCTTCACGGACTGCAGTTTTACATAAGTTGTTCCTTCTTTACTTATCTTCTCTTTCTATTGCTTCTCTCTGACCCTTTTAAATTTTTTGTTTGTATCATTTTTATTTTCTTGATTGGTTTTCTTCCTTCAACACCTCTTAGTATGTTTTTACTTGAGTCTATTCTCCTTTGGTATTTGTATTTACTTCTCATTTTTGATGTGACTCTCTTTTTCTTTTCTGAATTTAAATACCCTTCTTTTTATTTCTCACTATGTTTTGCCCATTTTTTAAGTATACATTTTGAATTCATGATTTAAGGTGCTTTTTCATATCCTCAAATTCTTGTTTGAATATATTTTATTCAATCTGAATTGTTGTCTTGATGGTTTTCTTTTGTTTCATGTTTTTTTCTTGGGGGGGTTCATTTGCTGAGATGTGTTGATTTTTTTTGGTAGTAACTTTGTAAAGGCTTAACTTTTCATCTGTTCAGTTTGTGGATTTTGGGTGGTTTATGAGATTCTTAATTCCATGGCAGCCTCTTCTATAACTGCAGCAGGGTCCAGTTCTTTAATAATTTTTGTCCTTTTTGGTGGTCAGGGGGAGGTTCGTATGTCCTCTGGTTTTCGTTCTGTTTGTTTTTGTCTCGGAGGATGCTAGCTTTTCCAGTTTTGCTTCTTTTCCTCCTCTTCACCTTCCAGTTGCCAAAGGGTGCTTCTCCCTTCCTTTTGCCTTTTTCTCCTCCAGAAGCCACTTTGAAGAGAATCACTTCAGATCTTGTGTACATTTAAGCCCCTCTCCAGCAATCAGTGACCAGATCATGCTTTAGTATTTACAGCCGTAGGGGACTTACTTTTTCTAGTGGAGGTTATAAAGCAATTTTGGGTCTGCTGCCAGCTCCGTCTTCTCTCTTTCCTGCAGTTTTTGTCAGACTGCTCTTGCTTACTGTGAAGCCTTGTGGCAGGAGCATGAGTGGTTGCTCACTGGGGTTTGATGTTTTTTCTTTTTTACCTACAGTTATTTCTAAGTCTGGGCATTTTGTGGCTTCTAGTTGTGTAGGGGGCATGGTTTTTGTGTAGTTTTATTTGTTTATCTTGTTATTCTCCATTGTTTGTAGAAGATATATCGGGAGATGCAAATCTAGGCAGCCACTACCTAGCTATCTGGAAGCTCTTGGGCGAGTTTTTAACTCTCTGAGCTTAGTGCCCTCATATGTAAAATGGGGATAATAAGTATACCTACTTGGTAGAGATTTCATGAGTATTAAAGGAGATAATATTTATAAAGTATGCGAACACTGCATGTCACATAAGTGCTCAAAAATTGTTAGTTGCTATTACTATCATTATGTATGGATGCAATATCTGCTTGAATACTTCTGTGGATACTGCTTTGGAAATAAAATATGTGATACTGTCTAAAGTTGACCCCTCCCACAGTACTGTGTATCTCATCTTCTTCTGCCGTTTTGTGGCCTGTGCTCCTGGAGCCATGCTTTAGCTCCTGCTTCATCTGTTCTTCCCTTTTTACTGATTTCTCCCGTTGTCATGCAAACAGGGCTTAAGTAAAACCCATCTTTAAAACAGTCCTCCTTTGATTCATCTCCCCCTCTCACTCTCTACCCTATTTCTCGCTCCCTGTCCTAGTAGAGCTCTTCTAAATGGTTGCCTATACTGGTTGTCTCCATTTTCATGTTTCCCATTCTCTCCCTAAGCCACTCCATTGGATCTTTTATCATCTACTCCTTTCCTGAAATGGTTCTTACCATCGATATTCTTGACTTTTGTCTTTTCAAATCCAAGCATTACTTCTCTGTCCTGACCTGGTGAACCATTTCCTTTTCTTGTTGGTGGTGGTTTAAAATTATTATGAAATACTTCAGACATAAAAAAGTATTAAAAATAATATAATGAACCTGTGTATTTGCCCTCTGGCTTAAAGAGTGAAAATTATCAACTCAATTGAAGCCCCAGTATCCTTTCCCAATAGTTTCCACTCTCGTGCTCCCAGATGTAGCTGCTGTGCTGAATTGGTATTTATTGTTATCCCACTTTTTTTTGTACTCTTGCTATATATGTGTTTTTCTATATCATATATAGTATTTTTTCCATGTTTTTAACCCTCATATTAAACAGATTATTCTTACATGTCTTCTTTTGTGACTTGCTTTTTTTATTCAACATTTTGTTATGAGAAACATTCATGTTGCCACTGCAAGGCCTTAGAATGTTTTTCACTGTAGTGTTCCATTGTGTGACTAGGCTACAACATATCCATTATCCTGTAGTTGGACACTTAAGTTTCAGTTTTCAGTGGTTGCAAACAGTCCTTCTAGGAACGTTCTTGTAGCTGTCTCCTTCTATGTGTGTTTCTGTTTGGTAATACCTGGAAGTAAAAGTTCCTGAGTCATAATGTATCTAAGTAGACTCTTCTGTTGAAATACCTTGTTCTAGGCTTCCAGGATACTATACTTGTCTGGTTTTCATCTTACTTCACAGGCCAGGCCTTCTCAGGCTCATTTTCTAGATCTTCATTCTCTACTGCACTCTGTATGATAGTGTCCCACAGCTTTGTCTTTGGTTCTCTTCCCTATAGTGCCAGCTTCTAAGTTCTGATCTACTCTGATTTATCCCCCATGTTGGTCCCAAGATGATCTTATCAGGGGCAGTCTGGTCATGTCACTGCTTTGCTTGAAGTCCTTCAGAGGCCCCCTACTGACTGCAAAGTCCAAGTTCTGTATCATGGACAAAACCATTAAGGATAATGTCTATCAACTCCTCACTCTTTAGAGGATCCTGAAGACCGTCTCTCCAGCAGGCAAGACCTTTGCTCAGACACTTTCCTCTCTTGACAGTTTTTTTCCCCCTCACTGCTTACCTGCCTGGTAAACTTTTGCTCATTTTAAAAGATGACTCAAATGTCCCTCTTTTAGGAAAGTCTTCCCTGACACATTCAGGCAGAAATGAGAAATTGCTTCTCTGTGTTCGAAATGAGAAATTGCTTCTCTGTGTTGTCCTGGCAGTTTATTTTTTATCTCCATTATAATACTTGATTCATTTATCCAACACATATTTATTGATTGCCTGCTATATGCTGGAAATTGTTCTAGAAATTGGTGATAAAACAGTAAACAAGATAGACAAGGTCTTTATTTTCAAGGAGTCTACACTCCAGGGGATAGGAAAGAGAAAAAACAAGTAAACAAAGTTTTGTTTTAGATAGCGATGTCTTACTATGGTAAAATAAAACGAGGCAGTATGGCCATGTGATGGAAATGTGTGGGAGTAGTGGGGGGTGAGAGATGGGTTTGACACTTCAGATTGAGTGAGAAGTTGTTTGAGTTGAGACCCGAAAGATAACAATAAGCTAGCCATGCAGAGATCTGAAAAGAGAACATTCCAGGCAGAAGGAACAGAAAGTACAAAGGTCCTGGAGCTAGAATGGTTTTTGCGTGTTTATGGAACAGAAAGAAGGCCAGTGAGGCAGGAGCATGATGAGAAAAGGGAAGGGGTGCTGTATGAAATAAAATTAAAGAAGTAGACAGGGCCAAATCATGTAGGGCCCTCTAGGTAAGCTCTGTCAATTTTTTATTTCAAATGCAGTGGGAAGCCATTGGAAGATTTTGAGTGAGAGAATGACATGATGTGATTTAAGTCTAGAATTATCACTCTGACTGAGATGAGGAGAATTATAGGGAGACAAGAGGGAAAACATAGACCAGTTAGGAGTTGTTACCTACTGCACATGAAAAGCGTTGATAGCTTGGATGACTCTGGTATTTGTAGTGTCCATGGAAAGAAGAGGAAAGACTTTGGGTATATTTTGGAGGTAGGCTGGAAAGACTTGCTGATGGATTGGATGTGTTGGTTTTAAGGAGGGATGGAATCAAGAAAAGGACCCTTGGACTTTTCTTGAGTAACTGGGTGGATGGTGGTGTCATATACTGACATGTGGCTACCTAGTGGTGGTGGCAGTGATGAGAAAGTTCTGTGGGGGAGGAATCATAAGTTAGATTTTAGATATTTTAAGTTGGATGTACCTCATAAGACTGTAAAGTGTGGATGGCAAGGAGGCAATTGGATATATAGCTCTTGAGGTCAGGGATTGTCTTAGTCTGTTTAGGTTGCTATGGCAAATTAACATAAACTGGGTGGCGTAAGCAACAAACCTTTGTTTCTCACAGTTCTGGAGGCTGGAAGTTGGAGATGGGGGTGCTGCCAGCATGGTTGGGTGCTGGTGAGGGCCATCTTCCAGATTACAGACTGCCGACTTCTCCTTGTATCTTCACATGGCAGAAAGAGGGTGAGGGAGTTCTCTGGCCTCTTCTTAAAAGAGCACTAATTAGGTTCTACCCTCATGACTTAATTGCCTCCTAAAGATCCCACCTCCAAATACCATCACATTGGGATTAGGTGTCAACATCTGAGTTTTGGATGGACACAAATATTCATCCCATAACAGGGATGGAGATAGATAACTTGGGGAGTCACCACCTTATTGATTATATTTTTAAACTGTGAGATTGAGTAAAATAACCAAGAGGTTGAGTGCAGATGGAGAGAGAAGAGGGCCAAGGGTAGAGCTTTGGACACTGCAGTGTTTAGAGAATGAGAGGTAGGGAGGTAAGAGGGAGTCGTAGAAGACAACAGAAGGGAGTATCAGTTGTGTCACACTGTTTAGTTAGAATATGACGAAGGCACAGACGTGACCACTGGATTTGACTCCCTGCAGGTCCCTGTGACCATGGTAAGAGCCCCTTGGGCATCCCAGTGGTCAGAAGGTGGAACTTAGCTCATTACTTTAACTGCTCATGGATCTGTCTCCGCTAGAGTGTGTGCGGTCCTGTTTATTTCTAGGGCTGAACATATGGTAGATGGTGAATAAATGTCTGGCTGCCGGTTTGAATTTTACACTGCAATTTAAAGAATCATATACTCTTTACCCTCATTTAGAATGCTTTTAGGCCACTGACCCTTCCCACCAGTTTATATCAATTCAAAGAATATAATCACATGAATAATAAACAGAACACAACCAGAGAGGCAAATGCATTTTCATAGAGGTTCACAGTGCATCCTGAAGCCGTCGTGCTGTAGTGAAAAAAGGCCTTGCTTTGGACTCCAAAGGCCCGCCTCAAGCTCTGGCTTCTCTGATGCCCTGCTGGAGGTGTCAGAGGCAGGTGCCCCACACTCTCTGGATGACAGTTCCTCAGCAGTCCTATGTGGATAATATTAGCAAATTCCTCGTACAGGATTTTGTGAGCAGCAAATGAGCTAATGCACATGAGAGTCCTTTGTAAGTAAAAAGATACTCTGTAAGTGCTATTTTTGTAAAAATAATTGGATTATCCATTTCATTACTGATGTATAAAGTAGATTAGATCAGAGTGTCATGAAATTCATATTTAGGCAGTGGCATCTGAGGGACAGCAAGTTGGGGGAGGACACAGATCCCTGGAAAATGTGATACTTTTCTAGAAATATATAGGAAATTAATTTCTTCTGGCTTTGTTCCCTTATCTTTCCCAGAGAAATTTAATCATTTTGTTAGAATCAAAGAGTAGACTCTTTTCCTTGAAGATCTAGTAATCAAATCTAGCTAGTGGTCTGTTTACCCCAGTGTTACATTTATCCAAAAGAATAAAATGTAGTTAGTATTGCTTCTGTTTTTTTTTTTTTATTTTTTTTTTCAGTGAATACATTGATTCACTCAATTTGATAAATTTTCCTCATGGTGATTACTCATTTCATTTTACTTCTAGGGTAAAAATCATGGTAAGAAACTCCGAAATTACTATGCAGCAAACAGCTGTCCCCCTCCTGCCAGGGTGAGCAGTGCCGTGGAAGCTGTGGCTACTCCAGCGGTTCCAGTCCCTCCGCAGGTGAGACACGTGTATCTGGGTGGAAGCTGTCCTGGGCACAGATGGTCGTGGATGAAATTTGTGGGCCATGGGCCCATCTGTAACCACTCCTCCAAGATCTTACTTGGTGCTTTTCACTCCTTGAACTCACATTCTGGATTTAATGCATACCCAAATCCATGGACCTTGAGATTTCTCATTCACTTTGGTTGTGATGCCTCAAATGATGAAACACTTTGTTTTGTGAGTCTTTATGCATTTCTCAGAATTCTGGGTTAAGTGACCCTGAGTGTTTAGGCTAAGCCCTGAATGAAAAGAGAGATTTTTAAATATTTATATCTTTATTGCAGTTAATTTCATTTACCTTGTATTTTGCCTTCCAGCAAGATCAGTTTCTTGAGGTTGCCCTCTTCTTACCTCTTACAGGCAGAGAGCCTGCATAAACCCTCTCTGGACTTTGGTATGATGACGCACACTTGAGAGCCAAGTTCCTTTCACTCTTTGGAAGATAGAGCAGGTGTTTTAGGCAAGATATCCTGCATTTTAATAGCCTCTGAAATATGCATTCTACTCCTTAACCTGTCTTTGAAGTATTAACTGTCTGTAGAACAATACAATGGTCATAAATAATAATAGCTTTAATTGAGTACTTACTATGCCAGGCACTCTGCTAAGCACTTTTCATGCATTACTTCATTCAGGGCTGGATTGGGATGAGGTGAGGGATGCCCTCGACTTAGGCACAAAATTTAAGAGGGAGCCAAAAACCCAGTCCTCCATCAAGATAAATATTTTAATACAATATTTAAAAAATTCAAAATTAATGTGAAAAAAATCAATGGTAAACAAAACATCAAAAACTGAAACACAAGCTAAGCATTACTGAGTTTCTGTTTGCGTCAGGCCGCAATGTAGCTTGGCATGGCACTGTTCCTGATCCTATCTTTATTTAAAATTTTGATATTTTGTTCCTCATTGATTTCTTTTTTTGCGTTGTGTGATTTGTAAAAATATTCCATTAAAATATTACTTATCTTGATTGCTGAGTTTTTTGGATGCTCCCTTAAATTTTGTGCGCATGGAAAGTGCCTCATTGTACTCCTGGGCCCTGACTTATTTAAAGCTCACAACAACTTAGCGATATTCGTTTTCTTACTCAAAGTGTAGTCCATCGGCCAGCAGCATGAGTGTCACCTGGAAGTGAGTTAGAAGCTCGGGTAAGCTAAGTAACACGTGGCGTTACACGTTTTGTAAAGTGGTGGAGCAAGAATTTCTTTCTACCGTACACTGCTACTCCTAACCACCACAGTATAATTTTACTTTTCTGAATGTCAGTTTTCCAGTACTTAAAGTGTGGATGGCAATACCAGCTGTTCCTCTGTCCTCATGGATTTGTGGGGTAAATGAGATGTGTTAAAAACCCAGTTAGAGGGCAGGAAAATAGTCAGAGCGAGCTTCGGGCAGAATAGTTGTCCCGGTACTGATTCCTGCAGGCTGCCCGGGAACTGGATGGCTGCTCCTTCTCAGGACTGTTCTCAGCCCTCTCCGTCCTCCTGGGCAAACTGCCCTCGCCTTCTTTCATAGCCTGGCCCTTCGCAGTTTTTGAAGACAGCTATCTTATCCCCAGAAAAACCTTCCCCTTCAGCTGAAACAGTGCTGTTTCCTTCAGCTGGTCCTCGTATGATACGCTTTCCAGACTCTTTCTGGTGTGTGTTATCGTCCTCTAGCTAAAATCTAGTTTGTCGTTTTTTGCTAACCCAACAGTATTTGAGTGCATGCTATCTTGCAGGCACTGTCTTAGGTTTCTCTCAATTCGTTGTTTCCCAACCTGAGTACCATGGTCTGGGTCTGCTGGTTATTTCCTCCTAATTCTGTTATATCTGTAGCTAAGTTGTAGCCTCTCTGAGGGCAGGGGCTCACTTCTTAATATATGTCTACATCCCTTCCGTGTTAGATAGCAAGCCCGAGAAACTGGCGTTCAACAAATGTTTGTTGGTGGATTCTGGGCAGACTTTACTCTTTCTGGTAATGTGACCTTAGGCCTTACCTTTACTGCCCAAAATCTTCCATGCTGGGTTTTTAAACTTTTTAAAAAAAATTTCTTCAATGGAGATAGCAATGAGCTATTCATCTGTTTGACACGTAGGTGGTTGTCATGCAAAATCATGATGAAGTGTCTCCTAGGCTTGCTTGCTTTCTTTTTTTGCAATGAGTTATTTTCTTTCCTTTTAAAGCTGAGTGCTTGTGGTCATGCCATAACCTTCGGTTATTTTTGCTTCTTAGAAGGAACTTTGAGGTGAAGGAGGGAATAAACTCCATGTTTTTTGACCTTGTGTTCTGTGTCTTCCACATCAGATGGGCTCCTTTAAGCCGGGAGGCAGAGTGATCCTGGCCACCGAGAACGATTACTGTAAGCTCTGTGACGCCTCCTTCAGTTCTCCGGCTGTGGCCCAGGCTCACTACCGCGGGAAGAACCACGCCAAGAGGCTCCGGCTGGCGGAGGCTCAGAGTAACTCGTTCTCGTAGGTATTGCCGTTTTCTCTGAGGCCAGTGTTGTGTGAGGCTGTCTTTGGAGAAAAAGAATCGAAAGGGATCCTTGCTGAGAAGTCTAACTTTTGAAATTTCTTTTTTCCAGGGAATCCTCAGAGCCTGGTCAAAGGCGGACCCGGAAAGAAGGGAATGAATATAAGATGATGCCTAATAGGAGAAATATGTATGCAGTGCAGAATAATGCAGGTACTCCCTGGGCTCCGACAGACCTCAGCTGCATTCTGCAAATGGTCTTCTTTATTTTGATTTCCTTTATAGATAGCCCTGAGAATTTGGGGTTAGCTATTGTTTTGTTGAATTGGTCTGGTGGCTTTTCAAGCTGCTTTTTATTTCTGGTTGTATTTATTTCCTATTTAGTATATTATCTCTTTTGGTTTTAAACCATAGTGTATGTTTTAAGATCTCTTATCATAATCCCTTTATGCTGCTGGTATTTGCCAGCTGAGAAATGTGAAATACATCGTAAAAATGGGATATTTGGTTTAAAGTTGCACCATGTTAAATTCCCGTTTGTTGGGGAAAATAAAAAGATTATTGCAGTGGTGTTTAACCAGTGTGGTGAATAAGAACTATCTTGGGAGTTTTTATAAAACACACATGCCTGCACCCTGACTGAGAGGTTTTTAATCGGTAAATTTACAGGGCGGCGCAAACGTGTGTTTTGAAAATGCTTCCTCAGGGCTTCTGACATACACCTTCAGTTCAGAACTACTAGTTTATAGGAACGTTTTCTGCATTTTCTGATTATCCTCAGTAGGGAGAGTAGGACTGAGTCATCCCTCATCCTCCTGCTGCCCCAGCCTGCAGGGCATACACGTGCCAGCACAGGTCATTCACGTGAACAGTTAAACAAGTGAAAAACGAAGTTTATTGGAAAGGCAAGAGAAGCATAGAAAAAAGGGATAGATAGAAAACAGGGATATATAGAAAGGGATATGTACAATGTAATATAATTAATAAAATTCTAAACATATATCAGTAATTACAATAATGGTAAATTTACTAAAGTCCCAGTTAAAAGACAAAGATTATAAGATTACATGAAATGAAGGAAGCTGAGATAGCTGTATTAATATTCAATAAAATAAACTTTAGGACAGAAGGCAGTTTAGACTATGTTCTCTGACCAGAGTACAAGTAAATGAAATGTCAATAACCAAAATATAAAAAGCCCCACAAAATTTGTATTTGTTTGGAAATTTTTTTTTTTTTTGAGGAAGATTAGCCCTCAGCTAACTGCTGCCAGTCCTCCTCTTTTTGCTGAGGAAGACTGGCCCTGAGCTAACATCTGTGCCCATCTTCCTCTACTTTGTATGTGGGATGCCTGCCACAGCATGGCTCGCTAAGTGGTGCCATGTCCGCACCTGGGATCTGAACCAGTGAACCCTGGGCCACCGAAGCGGAACATGCGCACCTAACCACTGCACCACTGGGCTGGCCCCAGTTTGGAAATTTTAGAACACTTTGAAGCAACTCATGGGTCAAAGAAGAAACTATACTAGAAATTAAAAATTCCTAGAACCAAACAGTAATAAAAGTATATCAAAATTTATAGGATGCAGTGAAAGTAATATTTTGAGAAAAGCCTTAAACATTATAGTAGAAAAGAAAAGCAGAAAATTAATAAGCTAATGGTCCAACTTAAGAGGTCAGTTATATAAAAAGAAAAAATTATCAATAATTTACCATTTTTGTATGTCATTTTAATCTATTTTTTTAAATAGAAATGTGATCATATTTTGTGATAGTCTTGTTTCATTTAATAGCATATTGTAATCACATTTTAATGTAATTAAAGAGTTTTCATTATTTTTAGTGACTGCATAATTTTCCATTGCATTTATTACCATAATTTTTCAAATTGTGTTTTTTGATCTCTCCTCTCCCCACTTCCACCTATAAAAGCTTTTATAAACACTGATGAAAGAAATAAATGTCCTTGTTGATAAATCTCTATGCAAAAATTTTCAATATTTTCTTAGAAGTAGAATTTTTGGATTAAGGAGTTAGTATAATTATAAAACTTTCCATATAATGCTTGGAAATTAAATTATTTTTAAAATTGCATTCACTTTCTTAGAGACATTGTCATTTAGAGTTTGGGTTTGGCTCCAGAATAACCTTTCTGACAATAGTTAGAGGAATCATTTTAGCTTTTTAGATTGAACTAGTATAAAATTGTAATTTAAAAAAATCCATTAGCTTCCCATTCATTTAAAGCTAAGAGTCTGTGAATTTCATAATTTGAACTTAGAATTACAAATTGCAGTGATAATTGATCAAACTGTCATCATTCACTTAGTGAATATTTTGAAGTGACTACATTACTTTTATCTCTTGCTTTCCCAGGTCCTTACTTCAATCCCCGCTCTCGGCAGAGGATTCCACGTGATCTGGCCATGTGTGTTACTCCCAGTGGCCAGTTTTACTGCTCAATGTGTAATGTTGGGGCTGGCGAAGAGGTGGAATTCCGACAGCACTTGGAGAGCAAGCAACATAAAAGCAAGGTGTCGGAACAGCGGTACAGGAATGAGATGGAGAATCTGGGATATGTATAGTGATGGTTGTATCCAGATAGAGCAGCTTGTCCTGCCTGTTGTTTGCCTTCTGTCAACGTGCCCTGCTTTTGGTCCTTTTGATATGAGTACATTTCTCTGCTTAATGTTGTGTAACCTGCAGTGGTACCATGAGATGTCAAAACTGGGGAAGGAAAAGAACGTGCTTCTTAGGTCATGATGCTTTTGCAGGTCCGTTGTGTTGAGCTACTTAGAGCATGTGACCTACCTACCCCATGAGAAATAACTTTTTATCTTGACCAAGATCTGGTCAACTAGTAACCTGACTACTTAGAGCTTTAACTATTTGAAAATTTCATCTTTTGTAATTTTAGTTTTATGTACCATTAAGTAAAGAATATTATTGAGTTCTCACTTCAGATCACAACAAAAACACAAGCAGAGATTTCAGTTTCCTGAGGCTTCTTTAGAACCATCACCTCAACTCAATGCCTTGTAGGATTGTGTAGGATATAGTGTTGTAAACTGCATTAAAATCTCTCCCAGGATGCTTTTTCCCCTTATCATGTCCTCCCATTATTGAAATGCAGGTTTTCTTGGATTCAGACACTCCCAATGTGCTTGTGGACTTCCAAACAGTGAAACTTCATTTCCAGTTGTGGATTTCCCATGTTTAAATGCCACCTTCTTCCCTCCTCTTTTTTTTCCCCCTAGTTGAATTAGCTTGTCTAGTAAGCTCATTTTTATGCCCCAGCTGTGTTGTGGGGTTTCCAAGCCTCACATTTGAATATCCAGTGAGTTTAAGATAGATATGATATTTTTTTAAAAAATATTTTTCAACTGATTTTAGGAAATGTAAAGATGTGTTTGATTTTTCAGTTTAGAGTTACTTCATTGATAGTAACATGTATTTATATGATGGCCTCAATCATGAGTTCAGATCTCTTGATATTTGTTTTGGCAGACTTTTCAGATAAACTGATCCTTACATTTTACTTACATTCTTTTCTGTCTTGCTGGTTTGTTGGCTGTCCTGAAAAATACCACTGCCTTACTGTTTCATAGATAGAGAGGAATTTTAAAAAGTTAATCAAATTTCAGTATCATCATTTCCAGTAGAAAAATACATGAACTTTGGTTTCATTCTTTATAATTCAGCTTCCATGAAGATAATAGAAATACATTATTGATTATTTTGGTATGTGATAATTACAGCAGTATTACTTTTGTTTTCTGTTTTTAAAATAAGAAGCTCTAGTGTATATCTAGATTAACTAGTGGAACACTCTATGAACTTTGACTGACTGTATTTTATCGACTTACTGTATTTATGTGGATAAGACCGGTGCTCATCCATACTTCTTTTGAGAGGCCACATTCACCAGGAAGTTTATATTGAGCAGTATCTTTGCACTATGGTCAATTCACATTTGATTGCTTATATTATTAATTAAATATAAAACTCTTGTTTTTCCTTGAGAATTCTGTAGGCAAAGAGATGGAGAGAAGGGAAATTATAATCATCATTCCTTTCCTTTAATGCTTCTGAACAATTTTTGAACAACCTAGACCCATACTTAAAATTCAGTTTTGTGATTAACCTCTGGTACAATATACAGTTACTCTTCTGTTGAAGTGGTGGTTTTTTGAAAAGTAGAGTTGTTTAGTAATTTTTTTCTTCTAGACGCGGAAGAATGAAATAATGTCCTGTTGCGATTCTATCTAGACCTGTGACTCTTAATCTAGAAACTCTTTTTGCAGTAATCTATAAAGTACAGTTGGTTAGTTTAGGGCAATTTAGAGCTTATTTTGTTGGTTAGTAGGTTACTCATTTTGCTGCTAAGTATAATTTTTTGGTAGATTTTAATACTATAGTGCTGGCCACTTGGTTCTATGATTATTTAAAAATCTCATTTTTTCCCCCCCTCTCTCTCTGTGTATGTGTGTGTATGCATGTATGTATGTATATATACACACACACACGCACACATATATATATAAAACTATGTGTATATAGTTTTATGTGATACCATAGAGAAGATTCCATTGAATCCTTATTTCAGAAAATAGTAAAAGATTGTGGATAAGAATTTACATTTTGTAAAAGTGGCATTCATTCACTTTCAGTTTTTGCTTTACAAATAAAACTAAAGGAAGGGTTTCCCCCCCTCTGCCCACTTAATGATTTCATGATATTTATACAAAAAGCAGTGGACTTAAGGCCTTGATGTTTTTCCTGGCCTTGTGTATTCAGGTTTCCAGTCTCCCAGTGCCCTTAATGGATGTTATGAATGCATAGATGCATCTTCTTTTAAAGGAAAAAGTTAGATTTATAGTGTTCCTTCTTACTTGCTGTATTTTTTTGCACTAAAAGAGAGCTATGTGTTTGTTTTATACGACACTTTAGATACCATATTGCCTACAATACTCGGTTTGCTCCTTGATTTCCAAACTCTAGGAAGTTGATGTTCCATGCAAAGTTCCGTGATCATTTATAGAGGTTACATACACATCCCTCCCAAAGAATCTCAGATCCCTATGACAGCGGGTTGTGTTTTGGGCTTGTTACCTTGCAAAATTCTCCTGTGTTCCATAGGTGAAACAAAGGGTGACAGAGGTTGCCAGAAAGGAAATGCCTAAATAAATACATCTCTGCATGGTACAGTTTCTCATACTCATGCATTCCTGAGAGACAGTGTTTTTTCCCTGTCAAAGAAGGCTGTTACTACTGCAGTCAGTGGTACGTGATCTCCGTTGGTTTCATTTGTGAAGTCCAGTCCTGCTCTGTAATATGCTTTAGCGTTTGCTCCCTGTCCTCCCCAGGAATCACGTGAGTATCTTTTTATATGCTGTATATAAGGACGGACAGAGGCCTAAATGACGGAAAACCTTTAGTTAAATGAGTTAAGTAGATTTCAGTAATCATCTGCAAGAACTCATAGCATCCAGGTCTCTTTTCTCTGTGAATATTTTCATGTGAGTTGTCATTCAGAATCAATGTTAGAAGACAACATTTAGGACCTCTTCTAAGATATTGAGGGCAAAAAGTCATAAAGGAATAATTCCATGTTCCAATTAAAAGATTGGATTGCATATGCCTTCGAAATGCTTTTTTCAAAAAGTTAAGCTACAAAACTGAGTGTGCCATGTAATCCTTTTGACTCGACACTGACCAGAAAATAGTTTGTTGGTCTCGTCTTTGTATATCACGTGCTGCAACTTGTAAATAGGTGCATGTTGTTTATTATGATTGTTTGTCTGCTTGTCTGTTATTGCACTGAATTCTGCAAGGTGAATATTTTTTTATACCATTCATTTTGAAAAAGTTCCTTCTTCAACTCTTCTTCACTATTTCCTCTTCTAATTAGTTGGTAAATTTAGAAAACCATTTAAGATTTTTGAAACCCTGAGATTGAATGAAGAAGTGTGGCTGTCTGAGATCAACCTATGTCCCTCTGACTTAAACAGCTAAAGGGAAGCATGAGATCTTCCACCTTATTTTACAAAGCTGTTCTACAGAACTAGTATGCTTGCTTATAGCTACCATATCTACACTTTGAACAAGGGTAAAAGGAGAAATTATATATATATATATATATATATTTCATGTTTATATATAAACATATATACAGTCATGAGCCACATAGTGATGTTTTGGTCAATGATGGACTGCATATACGATGGTGGTCCCCCAAGATTAGTACCATGTGGCCTAGGTGTGTAGTAGGCTATACATCTAGGTGTGTGTACGTACACTCTATGATCTTTGCACAGTGACAAAATTGCCTAATGCTGCATTTCTCAGAACGTATCCCTGTTAAGTGTCGCATGACTATATATATCTATATATCTATATATATATAAACATATATGTATATTTGGTTAAATCTTCCTCTGTAGATAGATTTGAAGGATTAGCAGTGGAATTTGATTCTTTCACGCCTGAAGTGGCTGAGACTATGAGCAACGACAGTTTGAGGACTGTCCAGTGACCTATGTAAATGAGTCTTGCTTGTGTCAGGGGACACATGGAACCGTTCAACACGGTATCCTTCACAGACAGGCTTAGGGATGCTGGGTTTGAAACTGAATCTCTTTTGTTTCCTTAGTGTCGGAATTTAGGCTGGAAGTGCTCTCTAAAGCACTTGGTGAGTCATATACTAAGGATGTTAGAGCTGCTTTAGAAATAGAGAAATGTTTTGTCCATATAGGCAGAAATTTAATGCAGGCTTTGAACAGATGTTTAAAAAATATTCCAACTTACCACCTATTTTTTCTTTTTGTTTAACCAGCCAGGTTAGGAGTTTCTTACATAATAAAGAGTGTTTTGTTGTTGCTTTTGTTTTTGGCGGTGGATTCCTAACATTGTGAGCTGTTACTGTCAGTCTAGCTGAATGGACACATAGCTGTGTAAATAGCCTCTCATTTGACATTTCTACTGATAGCTGTTTGACTTTTTCTTCCCATTATGAATGGGAGAATCATTTGTAAACTCCCATTCTGGGTCGCTACCAAAAAACATACTGGCTTATGGTCCTATGGGACCCTGTCTCCGTTAAGCCCAGAATATGAGTGCCTTTAGCAAGTTTTCGCATTTCACAGAGAGAAGAGTCGATAGAATTATTGCCATTATTCACAATTCATAAAACAGGAGCTTGGAATAGCAAAGGTTGGCGTGGATTCTGTGTTCTACATCTTTTTTTTTTCCTTAATGCAATCTCAATTTGATATTGAATAAAACTACCATTATTGATCAGGAACTGTACACCCTGAAAATGAATCCAGTTGTCCCAGGTTGGGCAACAGTCATAGATTATTTTTCACCTTGATCTGTGTTACATTTATATTTAGTGAATGATAGAGAGGGGGGTTGGGGAGGAGCTTGCTGCCGATTTTTGGGAAAACATTATTCCAGTGGTCTTTTTCAAACTTGTCTATTCTATAGAGAGGAGAAAATTATGTATTTGCAAATGAAGTATGTGAAGAGATTGCTTTTCACAAGATTTATTGTGTTAGTTCATCTCTATGTTAAAAAAAGGCATCTTCACAAATCAGATTTGAGGCCTTTTAAAGCAAAATTTTCCCTACTTCAATTAATTTAAAATTCTAAATTGAGTACTTTGAGTTTTTAAAACACATTTGTAAATTAATTTTGTTGTAGAAATATTAACATTTTCCTCAACACTTTATTGTGAAAAGTTTCAAACATACATCAGAGTTGAAAAAATTTTTACAATATACCCACCACTAGATTCTACCATGAACATTTTACTATATACTTGTATTATCGTATATCCGTCCATTTCTCTATTCATCCATCAATCCATGGAGTTTTTTTTAATTTATATATTTTGATGTAAATTTCAGACAATACATTTCCTTTAAACACTTCAGCATAAATGTCATTAACTTTAATATTTGTTTAAATATTATCTTTTAAAAAGCAGTGTATGAAGTTGATAACCTGAGCCAATTAAGATACAGTTTTTTCTCCTGTGGACTTAAGCCTTCCAGTTTCTGTTTTTGTATGTGCTTAGAGGGAGGGAAGACAGCTTTTCAAACCGAAGTTTTCTGGTGTTGGTCATTTGAAAAGCTTAGTTGTCATACATTTTAAAGTTTCATGATAAGAATTTTTTCTTTACCCCTCTTCTTATGACGTATTATGAACTATGCAGCTTCTTTAAGAAACTGTAAATTACTGATTGGGGTTTATTAAATCAGCTTATACCTCATTTCAACCTATTGCTGCTTTTCTCCATGTTATCACGTCTCCTTTCGTGATTGTCACCTGTTCTGCCAGAAAGTAGAGAGGAGTAGAGTCAAACCCGTAGATGGTTAGCTGTTTTAAACAACTCTAGAAAACAGATTAAATGGTTTAGAAAGTTGAAACCATTAATTTATCCAAAGCCTTTGCATTCCCTGAGAATTGTAATTGCCCATGCTTCCTCTAGCCATAATTAGCAAGATTAAAAACGATTGTACTGTACAATGAGTTGTTGAAATTGTGAGCCTTAGTAACCATCTTTAGCTTTATTCTAGTACTGTTTAGAAAAATTTTTTGACATATGCCTTTATTTTTGTGTCAATTTTTTGTGGACAAAATCTGAAGAATTTAAGCAACTTGCTCCAGGTCATGAAGATTGAATGGATAAGTCAGAATTGAAACGTCAGTATTCCTGATTCATATTCTTGTGCTTGTTTGTTCCTATTCACGGCTTCCAAAATAGCTGAACACTTCCTTTGGGGCCCTTAAAATGAAAATATGTATTTTTACTAATTAGACTTTCATTTTTAGGCATCTCATGATTCTTTGAACTTAAGGATGTTTTCATGGTCACATTCCTCAATAAGCCAATGCAATTGCTCAATATTTCACTTCACTGTTGAATACTAATAATGCAGTTTTCATCAAATTTCTTTTTACATTTAAATGACCATGATTCACACAATGCTCTTTCTATGTAAGTGCTTAAGTGACCCCCTCACTAGTGACAACAGATGTTCTCTATCACTGATTACATGTATATTCTTTACATGATATATTTTTTTAAGGAAAAGTAACCCCATGTGTCAGGATGAATGATATTATCCTTGTGCAAAGCACATATAAAGTTTATTTCTACTCTGCAAATCTGGCATTTCCAGGAACAAAACTCTTTTAGAGTGGCTAGTTGTCGTTTCTCCTTCTTTTGCTACTTGAGCACCTTTCTGTGGTTTTGTAAATCAGTGTGTCATTTTGTAAGAATGTCATGTTGATTCTCTGTTCCTTGGTGTTCACCTTGTGGTATCCTCGGCTGATCATCATCTGTTTAGTTTGGGTATGGTGTGTCTGCTTTGAAATGCCTTACTAGAGATGTCCAACTCTGCTCTAATGCATTCCCTGTATTTGCTAGGACAATAAGTTGCCTCTCTTGGATGTATGCTCTAGATCCAGAAGCAAACTGATTTTGCCTCCACTGTTCAGGTTGCATCTTAGTGCAGTTATTGTTTTAAATTAGAGAATAAAATCATGAAAAACCAAGGGTGACTTTAGAACCCTTCATTTAATGGCATGGCACACTTTTAAAACCGCTTCTGCTATTTCACTAGAACAATATCTCTGGTAAAGGATATAGCTTATAAATGCCAGCCCAAACTGTATGAAACTGGGATTGCTTCCTAAAATTTTCTGCAACTGTCGTACAGGGGCTTAACATCTGTGTATGCTGTTGGGGCCAAGTGCCAGTCACTGCTTTGGAAATCTGTGTTCTGGGGCTCCAGAAATGACAAAAGTGTCGTGGGATTAAAACCAATCAACTGTGAATTGTGAAATTGAAATTGCTCTTTTGGTTTTATTTTCTTCAGCATATTGAATATAGAAATCTGAAAGTTATTTAAAATTTACACTGCTTATGTTGATGGCTCATTTTGGCTGTGTATCCTCACTTATGTAATGATTTCTGATAAAGGCTTGACGTTATTATAACAGGCATTTTGTGTTCAATTTAATAAAACAATTTCTGAGTCTTGTCTGCAAATTGTTTGGTTATAATTGGAGATCAAGGGAAGAAGGTACATTGTCACCACTGAGGTGTTATTTTCGATGCCGATGGTCGACGGCTGTGGGTTCCCCACCCATCAGTTTGCACACGATCTGCCTTGGACTTCTTGAACTCATGCAGAGTGTTGCCAGCTCTTGGGTTTGCGGTAGAATTGTTCTAGCTTCCCACGCTACCCTCTCCCTGCATCGCTGGAGTTAACCTGGGACTAGAGTGAGTTCTCCATTTTATTGATATATTTAAAAATTTATCTTCCCTTCAAATTCTGAGAAAAGTTGGGCTTAGCAGGACCATAACTGCTGCTTCTGGAAATAAACCTATAGTAAAAGGCATACACCTGTTAATCTTTTGGGTGTTTCACATATGAAATGTAATTAGCTTATGTATCCAATATATTATTGGGATATGGTCATTTAAGCACTCTGGTTTACTGTATGCAGTGTCCTTTTGAATTTCAACGCTCATTCAAAAAAGTAGATTATAGACCTGGGAGGTTCTTAACGTTAGGGTCTGTTTAATTGGGATGCAAGACACATACACTTCTGTCGTGGGAAAAATTCTTGTGTCTGCACAAAAAAAATGTTTCTGAATGAAATGAATAGATCACATGGAGCCTGTCTCTGTGTTGTGAAATACTCAAGGCATCAGCACATTTTATTAAATCATCTCCAAGAGCTTTTTAGCTTAAAAGAAAGCCATGATAATGGGTATTAAAAAAAAAGTCTTAAGCCACTAGAGCTTTTCAGCTTTTCTTTCTTCGGACATTTCTGAGGCTTTCGCGTTCACTGAAATTCTATTCAAGATCAGAATAGAATAGAATAACTCTGGGTGTTATCCTTTAAAATTGCCTGCATGTAAAAGGCTTGCGATGAACTTCCCCAATCTATTATAAATTGATATGATTGTAAAGAGATAAGAAATAGATCTTTTTGTGATGAGTTTTAAGATTTTTGTTGTCTGAGTTGAGACTTAACCCAGCAAGTTTTATTTCTATTTATGAGATATTCATAAACTGTTGAAAGTTGGGAACTTAGAAAAAGATGAAGATAAGTAACAATTATGAAATGTAAATATTTAATAGGGATGTGATTGGGTCCTTACCAAAAAGATAAAAAGTCACCTAAAAATACACTCCATGATATATGTGTGTGTATGTCCGTGTGTGTGTGTTGCAGAGAGGGAGAGGGAGGTTGTGCATTAGTGAGGGGTAAATGGAAATATGTGTAAGGTTATCAAATACTTGTAATGAAGTATGTCCAAAGGAACAGATGTAACTTTGCCACTGGAAGAAATGTGCTCCGCCATAGGCAGATAGGCAGTCTATAACTTCTGCTTGGTATTTTGGATGTCTTTAAGTATGTAATTAGAGCTTCAAATGTGTTTTGGCTGGCAGCCGTCCCTCCAGACAGGAACAAGATGTCTTTAATATTAGCTTCAATTTTTAATCTTTTGCTAATGCCAGAGGCTCTTCTCTACCCCTGTTTTCTAGAAATAGCTCACTAGGGTATGGACTTTGACCAAAGGTATCTAGTGCCACCCTGTGGACTCGCTAAGTCTTACAGTTAGCAGTTTGAATGTGGTTGGTATGCTGCCTTTGAAACAGGGTCTTTGGCTAAAAGCCACCTAGTGGAGAAGAGGAGTTTTTATCTGTAAATAAAGCAAGGGCAGACATCATGTCTTTAGGAAACGTGGAGGAGCGTGTTCTTTTACAACTTTTGCAAAATGCTAAAGTATGCCGAGTGGGAAAAGTGGTGAATTGGGAATCAGGATACATATTTATGTATATATGTGTATATATAAGTATATGAGTGTGATTTTTTGGTGATTTTTAAAAAAATGACTATTTTACTTAAAGATCCATTATCCATACATTTTTCGGTACGTGAACAACAACAGCCATGGGAACTAATTAAAATACTGGTTAATGAAAGCCTCAGACTGGAAGGAAAGGACTAGAAAAATCTCTCATCAAAGAAGATAGTTGAAAGTTTAAAAAATTATATACGGGGCAAATGGAAATCATGCTGATGATATAAAAACTAAACTTCAAAATACTAAAGTTTTCCCAAACGTAATTTACTTTGAGGAAGAACATAATGTTCTCTGCCTCAATAAACTGGCAGTACAGAAGGAGACATTTTTAAATCTTTTATTAAATATTTCTAACATTTAGAAAAAGTACAATCCCACAACTAGAAGGACCTGCAACTAAGATATACAACTGTGTACAGGGGGGGGTTTGGGGAGATAAAGCAGAAAAAAAAAAAGATTGGCAACAGTTGTTAGCCCAGGTGCCAATCTTTAAAAAAAAAAAAAAGGTGTGATATTCCATGGCATACCATGATTTATAAAAAAAGAAAAAAAGAAAAAGTACATACTAGGATAAGTGGTCCCAATTCTGTCACCTGTGTGCTCTTGGGCATGTCACTTAACTGCTCTAAAATTCAGTTACTCAGAGTTGGGGGATTAGATGTGAATTCCAGTTATTTCATCCCTCTCAGGAGTATGGATTGAGAGAATTGCTCCTTTCAGAAACTCAGCTGAGTTTTTGCAACAGATAGATCCTGAGCTCACCCATGACCTCGTGCTCCCCGATTGCCCTCCCCAGAGGCGGTCACAGTTCCAGCTTCTGAGGTGCTTTTCCAGAGAGATTCTAGGCCCCGTGAATGCTGGCATTCCATACATACATTTTTTTTTTTCCAGTGACCCGTGTGCCTTGGCAACCATTCTATACCAGCACATGTGGATCTCATTCTTTTTGACTGCGTGGTGTAAGATTTCCAAAATTTCATTTATTGGTCCTCTTTGATGGGCATATATATTGTCATGACGTTTTAATTTAAAAACTTTACAGAATTGTGGTAAAATACATGTAATATGAACTTTATCATTTTCCTCATCTTAAAGCCTGCAGTTGAGTGGCATTAAGTTCACTCGCATTGTTGTGCACTGTCACCACCATCCACCTTTTCCTTTTCCTAAACGGAAGCTCTGTAACCCAGCAAACAATAACGCCCATTTCTCCCTCTGCTCCCAGCCCCTGGCAGACACCATTCTACTCTCTATGAATTTGACTACTCTAGAGACCTCCTATAAGTGGAATCATACAGTATTTGCTTGTGACTGGCTTATTTCATTTAGCATAATGTCCTCAGGGTTCATCCATGTCATAGCATGTGTCAGAATTTTTTTCCTTTTTAGGCTGAATAATATTCCATTATATGCAAATACTACATTTTGTTTATCCATTCATCTATCCATGGACATTTGGGTTGCCTCCACCTTTTGGCTACTGTGAATATGCTGCTATGGACATGGGTGTACATAAATTAAAAACTTCGAAAAATTATAAATAATTTCCTATGTGCAAAATGTAGAGGATAACCAAATAGACATACACGGACTCATCACCAAGCTCCCAGCACTATCAAATCCTAACACTTTGCCATATTTTATTGTGTTATTTTTAGGAGAAATAAAACATGGATTCAGCTGAAGCCCACTGTGCACCCCTCCCCAATTCTAATCTCTTTTCTCCCTCCCTAGATAAACCCACAATCTTGAATTTGGTATTTATTTCTATGTATCTTCTTATATTAATACCATATGTTTCCTTAAACAATACATAATGTTATTTATGCTCTCAAAATTAATGGTATCATAATGTGCAAATGCTTCTGTTTTTTTTCTCAACATAGTTTTTCAGATTTATCTGTCACCTACATAGCCATAATTTATTAATTTTAAATGCTATGTCATTGTCTGAATATACCGTGATTAATTCATCCTCTGTTGATAGACATCTACGTGGCTTTTAAGATTTCCCTATTACAAACAATACTGCAGTGAGTGTTTTTATACATATCTCCATAGACATGTATGGAAGACCCTGAAAACCGGATCCTTGAGGCATCACCTTGGAGCTTGTGAAAAATGCAGCATCCCGCACCCCACTCCAGACCTACTGAATTAGAACCTACCTTTATGCAACGTCCCCAGGTGACTCATGGGCATATGAAAATCTGAGCAGTTGTTCTCCAACTTAGTAACACGTTGGAATCGCCTGGGAAGTGAAAACCAAACAAAATAAAAACACCCTTGTGCCTCGGTCATACCCCCACTGATTCTGATTTAACTGCTTTAGCGTGTGCCTGGGTCTCCAGGGAATTTTAAAATCTCCTTTGATGATTCTAATATGTAGCCAAGATTTAGATTGATGGCTTGGACCAAAACAACCGTGGCTGCATTATGCGTGTCACTTGGCTTTTGCTGGGATGCTTTCCGGAAAGGACGGTTTTACCCAGAAGGAGCTAGAGTGGGCAGGGGTATCAGGATGGAACTTCTAATCTAGTGAATTATCAAAACATTTGAGCAAGTGCCTTGTCCTATTTTAAGCATAATTACTTCTTAGTTGATAGAGTTTAATTTACTTAACAAACACTTGTAAGGCACTAACCATATAACAGATAATCTTCTAAAAAGCACTTAACATCATTTCTCTTAATATTTGTTGGAAAATTTCCTTTCTGCTTAAGAATACTTTGAAATTTTCAGTGAAATCGTGCAGTTTATCAGAAAGTTAGAAGAATGTTAGTAATACGAAAGAATGTTCTGCAGGATGGTGCGGGTCCTCTGCTGTGTGCTCAGTGATGCTGTGCCGACTCTGCTGTTGGCATCCAGTCTGGGACTTTTCCTGGGGGAAGCTGCCACCCACTCACCCGACAGGGCATGGGCTGTGAGTACCCAAGGCCGACACTTCCCAAGGGAAGAGAACTTGGGACTCTGTCCACTTAGAGATGTGGGCTTTTCTGTTCAAAACTACAATGTCATTGTGGTCAAAATTGGGAAAATTCTCTCGCTTCCGGTGGAGTCTCAGGGCTAATTATTCATCCATCCAGTCACTCTGCAGTTCTGGGAATGAGTTGTAGAACAGAGCGCTTAAATAGTGCTGGATTGGCTATTGCAAAGTCTATTTATGTGACTTGAAGGAACTTTCTCAGAGACGGGAAATTCTTTTTTTCCATTACTCAAATTCATGTTCAATCACATAAGTAGACATACATGCGTTTTTGCTGTCAAACATTCAGACACTTTTGAAAAGGGGAAATACTCCTTAAACTCCCCATTTCCCCAACCCTGCTTTTCCCTTCCTAGGGGTAACCAGTATTATTAGCATAATGTTTATCCTTTCTAAACCTTTTTCTATGTCTTTCTAAATGTGCAGTTTTCACATTTTACTGGTGAAGAATTTCTATGCCGTCTACTTTTAATATCTATTATAGTGCTTCTTATTTAACTGTATTTCCTCATCTCTTCCCAGATTTGGTAAATTCTTCTGTGCAATACACTAGCTATGAATTTATTCACCCAGGATACAGCTGAAAAATACACTCTGGAGAATTAAAACAAATGACCAAAGTTGAAGAGTTCACTGCTGTGAATTACATTTTAAAAGATGCCTTAGTTGTCTGTGTCCTGTCGGAGATGGATAAAACTGTAAGGACAAAGCCTTTCCTGGGGACAAGAAATGTGCCTCTCTTTTTGCGTCAGGACTCCCTCTCCTCAAGGGCCAGCGGCTCACGTCGTCAGCAGCTGGGGGGTTTTTATTTGCTGAGGGTGATGCTGTTCTCTGTTGCCTTCTTCCACCTCTGCAGGAGGACCCATGAGTTTTCTTCCATGGGAATTCTCTCTGCTTGCTGGCAGGACAGTATCCAGCCAATGGGTTCGTGTTATCAGCAAGGGCCTTAGGAAATAGTCACTGTGTTCGGCAGATGGGCGCTTTCGGGATGGCAGTTGCCCAATGCCGTTATGCATTTCACCAACAGGCCCTCCTGCCAAGAGCTTCTTAGTGGACCGAGGAAAGGCAATGAGCAGCCTCATGTTTCTTTGCACGTGATCACCATTTTATCACTTGGTAGCTGGCGAGGAAAACAGAAATTCATCTTTGGGCTCAAGGACTTTGCAAAGTCACTACCAGTTAGGAACACTGTGGCCTGTGCTGGATTTCAGGAGAAATTTGTGTGCCACCTCGTAGCTGCCCTGTCGCAGGTGGTTGCCACTTTGGAATTCATGGGCTGAAGGTTAGGAGCCAAGCATTTGTGGAAGGGGCGTATTTCCAAATAAAATCTGGCATAACATTCTTTTGCTAAAAAACTTTCGCTGGTTCCCCATTGCCAAAATTTTAAATCCTATCGTCATAGAATTAAATCCAGGCGTTCTTAAAACAGAGGCGACAAACCAGCAGCCTAGAACGGAATTTGTCTTGCAGATATATTTTTTCTGGCCCCACAGTGTTTTAGAAAAATTAGAATTAGTTCCCAAGAGACCAAGGTCAAGGGATTTAACATAAAAATTTGGATTTCTGGCCATATTGGCCAGTATTTCTGTATAAATCAGATGAAATGAGTGGTGGCCACACTTTTTGGATGGGGCATGAGCTTTCCCTTTGCAACAGCACCCCCTGCACTGGACCCCCCGGGGCCTCTGTTACTCTAAGTCTTGCTCCCTGCCCCACAGCTTCTCCGCTGCTGCAGAGTGAGCGGCAGGAAGGAGTCCATTAACCTTTCTGAGACAGGTGCGCACCTGTAAGTGTGAAAGTGTTAATACCCTTTGGGGCAACTCTTGAGTAATGAGGATCAAGAGTCAGCTGATAAATCTGCCCTTCTTCTGATGTCTCAGGTGAATAATTTGGAGGCGTGTTCTCATAGTAATTCTACACACATTGCTCCAGAGTCCCTGGTGGAAAAGAGCCCTTATTTTCCACAGCAGTAAGCAGATCCCCATTCACCCTCAGACTGGCTTTCTCTCCTCATTTTCACTCCTTCGGGTTCCTCACTCTCATTCCCCGGGAGCACCTCCTGAGATGAACCGCCGGTGCTGCGGCCCTCTGTGGCATGCTCTGCTTCTAGGTGGGAACCAGCACTAAACCTCCTCCATTCCCGATTCTTGTAACTGGCTTACTGGACTCATTCAGCTCACCTTCCTGGCTCTTCAGGCATTTGAGGTTGTGACCCTGCCTTCCAGATTCATCTTTAGGAACTCATCCCAGGTATTCTACACCACGATGCCCCTGACCACCTCCTCAAGCGCTCCATGCAATGTCAAAGCTCTTTGCTAGCGCTGTTTCCTGTGCTTGAAACCCCACTCCTGCAGACCCCACCGGTTCCTTCCTACCCTCCTTTCCATCGAGCAAATTCCTGCTCAGTCTTCAAGGCCAGCTTCAGTTTAGCTTCCTCTGCGGACCCTTCCCTAACTCCTCCACATTCAAGCATCTTAAAAGGCTGAGGAGAGGGGTCTCAGGTAAAAGGAGAGATTGCAGGTAGAGAACACACTGATGGGGCCAGCTCTCAGAGATGATGATAGTGGCTTCAGGAACACAGGTGCAGGAGCTTATCTCTAAAGAAGAAGGATTCTTCATTCTCTGAGATTAGAATGATGATAGCAAACACTGATATGTACATACTGTGTGCCAGGCACTGTTCTGAGTGCTTTCAAAATATTTGGTGAATGTTAGCCTTTCTTTTTTCTCTTTTTTTGAGGAAGATTAGCCCTGAGCTAACATCTACTGCCAATCCTCCTCTTTTTGTTGAGGAAGACTCGCCCTGAGCTAACATCCGTGCCCATCTTCCTCTACTTTATATGTGGGACACCTGCCACAGCATGGCTTGACAAGCGGTGTGTAGGTCCGGGCAGCCGGGATCTGAACCAGTGAACCCCAGGCTGCCAAGGTGGAACGTGCAAACTTAACCACTGTGCCACAAGGCTGGCCTGAGCCTTTCTTTTTTTCGTTTGAGGAAGATTGGCCCTGAGCTAATATCTATTGCCAATCTTCCTCTATTTTGCACGTGGGACACTGCCACAGCATGGCTTGATGAGCAGTGTGTAGGTCTGTGCCCAGGATCCAAACCCGTGAAACTCGGGCTACAGAAGAATATATGAACCCAACTACTACACCACCGGGCTGGCCCAAGCCTTTCTTCTTCATACTGTGAAATATGTATTAATATTATCTCCATTTTACAGATTAGAAAATTGAGGCACAGAGAGGTTAAGTAACTGCCCAAGGTCACACAGCTGGTAGGTAGTCAGGTTGCCAGGTAGTCTGGTTTCAGAGTTCATGCTCTTCACCACTATGTCTTATTGCTTCTTAAGGGAAGCTAAGGTAGAAATACATAAATAGCGAAAAGAAAGCTGAGATGGTTTATGTCTGTTGGCCTAAATTTTCTCAATGAAGCAGGAGACAAGGCCAGCCAATGTGATTGTAGAAGGCAGCGACCCTGTTTAAATTTGACTAGGGAGTGAGAAAAAGAAGCAGGAAGAGTAAATTGGTCTTGGTCTGGTTTTTCAAAAGCTCCTAAAATATCAGTAACATCGTGCCTGCCTCTCAGCACATTGTCAAGTACTTGGCAACTCAACTTCTACTTCTGCCTGATGGCGTGACTTCTCTTTTGTTGGTTTTCCTTATGGCCCTTCCAGAAACCACAGTGCTTGAAGCTCTGACATGTTTTGGAAATGATGGTTACAGGAATGGACCTCAGACTGTCCAGAAGCCTCAGGCTGGGGGAGCACGTTTCTAGAAAGGACCTCTGCTTTTTCCAGCATTGCTGTAAACACCTACGAAGGATTTGGGGGTGTTTTGTAGTCAGGCACAGCCTGGGTGGTCTCCAGAACAGACAAGCATCAGATCTCCATGGGAATAGAAAGAGTATGTCTCGTGTTTAGCAGGTTCTCAGCCCAGGAGGGCGGCTTATCCACAATAGTGCATCTCCCTGCGGAGTGTGGGGGGACCTGGGAAGTTCTGCTTCTGTTTGTGCTATGGTCTGCTTTGTATATCCATCTTCGAAGTTTCCATATCCTCTGCCGCTAAAGCAACTTTGTGTCCTTGATGTCTGTAGGAATCTTTCCATCATCTCATAACCATCCCGTGGGGGGACACACAACTGATTTAACACAGCACGGGCAGGAATATAGCTGTGTGGAGTGTTGGAAGGACAGTGTGCCTGATTCGGGAACGTAATACTCAAACTTATTGCATTTAACACATTTAGGAGCCTAAATCGAAGTAAAGAAACCAACCAAAAGTGTGAGTGTATACCGAGGTAAGGAATGGAAAAGAAAGTGTGGGAAATGAAAATTGGGTTTTCCCATTTCCCTATGGTGGCTGGTTTCTCCATATTTAGTTTTGCCATAGTATCACATTGTCCTTGACTTACCGAGAAAGCTACAAGCCAGTCCGTGGTGGCAATTACCTTTCACTCATGTGATGGTAACAAAAGAACAAGAACGAGGAGTAAAAGGTCCCATTCTGGAAACAATCAGAGGGCTCTTCGGGCATCACTCCTTCTCGAGATGGAGGCTGCAGTTGTCAAGCTTCAGCATGCAGTGGAAGCCTCGCTCTGTGATTTGGATTAAGCAAACCTGGGCTTGAGTACAGAAATCCGCATTTTGAGTAAGGACATAAGGTGAACCTGATGGAAGGGGTCCCACACTGCTTTAGAGGAAATATTTATGTTTTGTTTTAAAAGATAAGAAAATGAGAAGAAGGAATTGTTTTAATGCTTCAATTAACCTATTGCTGGCATTATTAAAATGAGTAGTCTGGCAACATCTTGATACTTTGGATGAGTGGTGGTAGTTTGTGTTTTTCGAGACAATGGTCCTGTTTGTCTAAGTTGTCAATGTTTGCTATGTGTGTGAAGTTATTCATAGTATTCCTTTATTATCCTTTTGTTGGCTGCAGGGTCTGTAGTGATAGACCCATTTTTTTCCCTGATATTGGTAATTTGTGTCTTCTCTCTTTTTATCTTTGTCAGTCTTGCTAGAGGTTTGTCAATTTTATTGATCTTTTCAGAGAACTAGTTCTGTGTCTCGTTGATTTTTCTCTATTGTTTTTCTGTTTTCGATTTCATTGATTTCTTCTCTTTATTATTTCCTTCCTCAGGCTTGCTTTGGGTTTATATTGCTCTTCTTTTTCTAGATTGTTGAGGCGGGAGCTTAGATGATTGATTTGAGGGTTTTCGTTGTTCCTGAATGTATGTATTTAGTACTATAAATTTCACTCAGCACAGCTTTACTGATGTTTCACACATTGTGCTATGTTGTATTTTCATTTTTGTTCAGTTTAATATATGTATTTTTTATTTCACTTGAGACTTCCTCTTTGGCTCATGGATTATTTAGGAGTGAAGAGAGTGTTGCTTAACTTTCAAGCATTTGGACATTTTCCTGTTATTTTTCATTTCTAGTTTGATTCCACTGTGGTCAAGGGACACACTCTGTTTTCAATTCTTTTAAATCTGTTGAGGTTTGTTTTATGGCCCAGAATATGCTCTATCTTGGTGTATGTTCTGTGCAAACTTGAAAAGAATGTGTATTCTGCTGTTGAATGGAATATTCTATAAATGCTGATTAGATCGGGTTGATTGATGTACTTTTAAGTTCTATATCCTCGTTGATTTTCTCTCTAATCGTTCTAGTAACTGTTGAGAGTGTTGAGATCTCCAGCTGTAATTGCAGATTTGTCTATTTCTCCTTTCAGTTTTATGATTTTTTTGCATCAGGTATTTTGCAGCTTCATTGTTAGGTGTATCTGTATTTAGGACTGCTCTAGCTTCTTGGAGGATTGACCCCTTTCTCATTATATAATGTCTCTGTCTCTAGTAATTTTCTTTGCTCTGAAGTTTTTATCTGTTATTCATATAGACACTACTGCTTTTTTATAATTAATATTTTTATGGTATATTCTTTCCATCCTTTTACTTTCAACCTGCTTACATTGCTATATTTAAAGTGAGTTTCCTGTAGACAGCATATAGTTAGGTCATGATTTTTAATCCCCTCTGCCCATCTGTGTCTTTTTAACTGTTGTGTTTAGACCAGTTCCATTTAATATAATTATCATTATGTTAGGTTTTAAATCTGTGATTTAATTTTATTTTTTGTTTTCTGTTGGTTCTCTCTTCTTTTTGTTTCTGTTTTCTTTTTCCTACCCTCCTGTGGGTTACTCGAACATTGTTTAGATTTCGTTTTGATTCATCTGTAGTGTTTTGGTGCTTTCTCTGTATAACGTTTTTAGTGGTTGCTTTAGGTACTACATTCTATATAGCTAAGTTATCAGTTTACTGATGGTGTCCTTTTACTAGTTCAAGTGAAGTATATGAACCTTACCCACTGTTATGATCCTTTACCCTCCTCTATTTATAATTGCCTTAACTGTTTCCTCCATACACATTTAGAGCCACTTCTGATGGTGTTAAAATTTGTGCTTCAACCCTTGAACATAATTTCAAAAACTGAAGAGCAGAAGGAGTCTATTGTGTTTACCCGTATTTTTGGTTCTTGTGCTTTATCTTCCCTCCTGATGTTCCATTGTTCCAACTTTTGTCATTTCCTTTTTGTTAGAGAACTTCCTTTAGCTATTCTTTTAGGGTAGATCTGCTGGTGACAAATTCTCTTAGTTTTCCTTTACCTGGGAGTGTCTTGATTTTCTTTTCCTTCCTAAAGGTTGTTTTTGCTGGATATGAGATTCTGGGTTGACAGTTCTTTCTTTCAGCATTTGAAAAATATTGTGTCATTTCCTTCTCTCCTTTCTCGTTTCTGATGAGAAGTATGCTGTCATTCAAATTGTTTTGAATTGCTCATATAGATAATATGTCGTTTCTCTTTTACTGCTTTCAAGAGTTTTCTTTGTCTTTTATTTTCAGAAATTTGACTATGATGTGTCTTGGGGTGGATTTCTTCAGATTTTCCTGCTTGAGATTTTCTCAACTTCTTGAATCTGTAGGTTTATGTCTTTTGCCAAATTTGAGAAGTTTTTGGCCATTATTAGTTTGAGTCCTTTTTCAGCCCCACCTTCTTTCTCTTCTCTTTTTAGATTTCTGATGACACAAGTGTTTGATCTATTGTCATAGTCCCACAAGTCCCTGAGGCTATGTTCATTCTTGAAAAATATATTTCTTTCTGGTTGTTCAGATTCTGTAATTTCTATTGTTTTATCTTTCATTTCACTGGTTCGTTCCTCTGTCCTTTTCATTCTACTGGGCAGTGATGAAGATCCCGACTCATCAATAAGTCTTCTCTGACAACCACATCAATGGGGAAGGCAGTGGCACCAAAGGGGTTGGACAGCCAGGCTCCCATGTGATCTCCACTGACCCTGCTGGAGGGAAGGCTTGTAACTGGCTGAGGGGGATGGAAGTTGACTCTCTACTTGACCTGCAGAGACATAACCCTGACAGGGGTGTTGGGGTGCTGGGTGAGGGTGGAAGTCTTTGTTGCCATGGGTGGGGTTGGGACCACAGTTTTTTCTGTGATGTTTGGATGGAGTAGAGCTGTTATTGTCTAAAAGTTTTGAATCTTGTTAGTTCCCCCTTTTGTAGTCTTTTGGCTAGAGAGAGCAGGCTTTTCTTGGGGATTTTTAAAAATCTGCACTTGGTGGTGGCTGCACTAAGGTGGCTGACTTCCTTAACTGCGAGGCTGGGACATATGAGGCAAACAGAAAGTCCAGGGTCCTCATGACCGTATCATTCCTTGGGTCTTGAGGTTCCTAGCCATTCTGCCTTATTTTCTCCACCTTTCTGATTATTCTTATGTTTGTTTTTCATATAATGTCTAGGGCTTTTAGTTGTACTCAGTGGGAGGAATAGGGAAAAGTCTTATACTCTATCTTCCCAGAAGCAGAAGTCCAGAACTTTTTAAACACATATCTCCACAAAACAAATGTGAGCTATGAGCTATAGCTATTTCTACTAACATTTTATTATGGGGATTCTCTTTAGGCTGTAAGTCCTTGAAAAATGCCACTTTTAATTGTTTTATAATATAACATTGCTTCAATGAGCCTTAATTATTCAATTAATCCCTTATTTTTTTCCATTTTGACTATTTTCAATGGTATAGATAACGCTAAGTAAACATACTTTTTAATAATAATTGTCCAATTCCCTGATTATTTTCTTAGTATACATTTTTAAAAGGGTAGTTGCTAGAAGAGAAACAGTAAAAGGCCCTTGACACACATTGTTTCCAGAACAGTTGTACTGATTTTGACTCCTGAAAGCCGCATATGAGAATGTCTGACTTATCATACTCTGAAGTGGAATATCGTCTGTTAAAAAACTTTGCTGATTTAAAGGGAATAAAGAGTATTCTAAAATTTTAAATAGGATTTTTTTGATTAATAGTGAGCTTAAGCTTCACTATCATGCTAATTCAATAACTTCACCAACAACATGGGAGTGTAAAAAATGAATCACCATATTCAGGAGATTTAAAACTTGATAATATTATCATGGTATTATCTTACAATATCATAATTATGTCATACCATGGTAATATATCATAATATAATATTACTTGAATCTACATATGTAATAGAATTACATAGAACTACACACATGCACAGAAACACACACATGGAAACACACAGATGAGTACATATAAAATGAGTGAAATCCGAATAAGGTTTGTGGAATAAGGATGTTAGTTTCTTGATTTTGATATTGTATTATATTGTATAAATTGTTGTCATTGGAGGAAACTGGTTGATGGTACATGGGACCTCTCTGCACTATTTTGTAGATGTTGATAATTAGTGTCTTCTGTTTTATTTTTATAAACATTATTCTTTTGGAGTGACTGAACCAGTCTGGCTCTTGAATTAGTTTCTATGAAGTGTCTCTGCTTCGATCAGGGACAAGGGAAGTCTCTGTTCTCGTTGTCACACCTGAATCTGATGTGGACACATGTCCTTGCTCGTGGGGAGGCCTCACTCTTGTTGGGTGTATCAGGTATCTGGCCAGGACATTGCCACATGCCTTGCTCCTGATTCACACCTGAACCTGGGGTTTCTACTTCCCATTTCACTATTCTGCTGGGGAGGACACCGTGTCTCCTGCCATTTGACCCTGCTGAAAACAGTCTGTTCTGTCCTTTGTTTTTCCCGGGGGATCTTGTAATTGTCCACCGAACCTGTGATATGGGGGGGTTATGAAGAAATTTGACAGGGTAGTCTCTGATCAAAAGTAGAAACAGGCATATAAAATGATTGAGTTTTAAAATAGTAAATAATTTTCCAAAGACTATAATAAGAGTAAAGAAAAATTTCAACTAAAAAGGGACCCGTGTGTAAGAATATTCCTAGGCTCTCAGGATTTTCCCTGTAAGGCAGGATCAGAGTTAAGATTTAAGAAGTTGTTTTTAAATTATATCTGCTCCCATCATAATAAAAATCCAAATGTAACTTTCATAATTTTGATTTGGGTCATAGATAAAACATACTCACTTAGATATCAAAGTTAATGTGCTTTGCAGTCATATTCCCAAAGGACAGAATTGACAAAATTTTTTTTTTGAGGAAGATTAGCCCTGAGCTAACATCTGCCACCAATCGTCCTCTTTTTGCTGAGGAAGCCTGGCCCTGAGCTAACATCCATGCCCATCTTCCTCTACTTTATATGTGGGATGCCTACCACAGCACGGTGTGACAAGTGGTGTGTAGGTCTGCACTTGGGATCCAAATCGGCGAACACCAGGCCGCTGAAGGGGAAAGTGTGAACTTAACCGCTGCACCACTTGGCCGGCCCCCGGAATTGACAAAATATTTTATCTAAAAGGGATGAGGCTTTGGAAATAGGCTGTGTGAACAGATCAGAGACAGTCATGGTCTCAGTGTACCCTGAATTAGTAGGAAGGAGTTTAGAGTACCATGTCCAGGTTGTAGTGTCATACTTTAATGGGCAAGAAGATACTAGTGTGGTTTCTCAAGTGTGGGTCTTAGGCTACCTGCATTGGGAAGGGAGACCTAAATATTCTGATTCAGGGCCCATTGGAGATATTCTGATGACATCAGGGCATAGGAATGGGGGTGGGGCTGACAGTCTTCATCTTTAACAAACATTCCAGGTGATTCTAAGGCACACTGAAGATCGGTGTCAAAACACAGCCCCTACGTTGTTTTTTTTTTTGAGGAAGATTAGCCCTGAGCTAACATCTGCCACCAATCGTCCTCTTTTTGCTAAGGAAGACTGGCCCTGAGCTAACATCTGTGACCATCTTCCTCTACTTTCTATGTGGGACGCCTACCACAGCATGGCTTGACAAGTGGTGCCATGTCCTCAGCCAGGATCCGAACTGGCGAACCCAGGCTGCCAAAGTGGAAGGTGCACACTTAACCGCTGCGCCACCGGGCCGGCTCCACCCCTCGGGTTTTGAGAGATCTAGAAACCATGCTGTCTGAGTTTCAAAGGGATCTGTAACTATTTGGTTTGGAGAAGAGCGGGCTTGGAGAGGGACTGTTAACTGTCTATTTTGTAGGACCTGTCCTGGAGACTTATTCTCATTACTCCAGAAGTCCTAGGATCAGTAGATGTGAGTTACCTGGTGGCAGATTTCAGCACAATATAAAAAGAAAAAAAAAGTTTCCTTTAAATGAATATTTAAAAATGTAAGACTTGATAGTAACCTTCTGGACACTGGAAATGTTCAGTCAAAGGGTACAAGATCACGTTGAATGGAAGAAAGGTCTGCATCTGTAAAACATTTTCCAAGAGTCTGTGATCCTATGTTGTTTAGTTGGTTCTTTTGCCTTCAGAAGAATATATGTTCCAAAAATCTACAGAATTTACATCTTCCGTCCTTAAGCCTTGGTAACCAGTGTGTTGACTGCTTTCTGTTTTGAGGTGCTTTTTCAGATGAGACCTAAATCCCTCTTGATATGCTGAGCCTCCTTCTAGGCCCCACAGGTCTAGTCAAAGCTGAATTTGAAGTTTCCAGGCACTACTGTGTTATTGATGTCTTCCATTATCCTCTGCTTCTTAAATGACAGTCCTATTCGGCAGAAAATTGTCGCCGATGATGAAGTCTCATCTTTCTTCTCCATTTTGTAATCACACACACCTTTCACCCTTATACTTTACTTTTGAAAAATATCTGTAGTTATTTCTGTCTACTCTTTCACTTTTCTGAGATGATTTTGAATTTGTTGTTTTGAGTAAACGTCTGCATTCAGGGGCCCAGGATTACCCTTGGTCTATGCTTGACTGGCTACTGGGAACTTAATGAACTTCTTGCCCCTTCCATCTGTGTCCGTGGATCTTACCAGCAAGTTCAGGGTCAGGATGGTGTATATGCACCCACATACTGTGTGTGTGTATGTGTGTGTGTGTGTGTGTGTGTGTGTGTGTCGTGTGGTGTGTGATAGAGAACTGACAAGTGATTGATAACAAATAACCCATGATTCTCCTCTTTCTAGGTTCCTAGAAGATGGGGTGAAGGGTATAGTGAGAGAGGGATCTTGCACTTTCCAAGTTAATACTGTTAATCTTTATCAGAAGGGCGGATTATGGGAGAGGACAGAGTCTGTATTTAGCCTGTAAGACTGCCCCTCACTTAAAACACCAGTTGCAAGTAGCAGGTCTCAGGTAACCCACACATCTGTCTGACTTGGCTACAGATGGAGGTTCCCACGAGCCCCTCTTCAGGTTCAATAATTTGCCATAATGGCTCACAGGACTCAGGAAAATACTTTGCTTACTCTTACCAGTTTATGATAAAAAATATTATTGATAAATAAATGAAAAGCAATAGGATATATTGGAGTGTATGAGGAAGCCATTTGATTTAAAACTGATTCGGCCTGACCCTGTTTTTCCCAAAGGGCCTGATGTGGCCTGTTGAGCCTGTATTGTACATCTGCTTTAAATATTTACCATGTCCCCAAAACAACAATGATGTCCCTAAAGATAGGGATGTAACTTTCCCCATGTCAGCATTTCCTTTGGGATAAGCGTCTCTTCCTAAACTAAGGATTAATTACGGACCTGCTGTGCTCACCTTGTGACCACTGACCAGCTGTGTTCACCAATCTGCTGTGCCAGCAAAGCAATCTCATGACTATTGTAAAAGGGACATTCCTATCATGTGTGATGTATGGTCTTTGTTCCAAGATGGTATATAACCATTCTGTACACCCCACTTCTTTGGTGCCCTTCCTTCCTTGGGAAAGGAAGGCCCCGGGCTAGTCCTCAGATCTGCCTCATAATAAACTCACCCCAATTTTGATCTACAGATTGATTATGGATTATTTGCTTTGACATCTCAAAGGGTACAAATGAACAGCCAGATGAAAAGGTACATAGGGAGAGATCCGGAAGGGTCCTGAGTGAGGAGCTCCTGTCGCTGTGGAGTTTGGGGTATTCCACTTTCCTGGCACATGAATACGTTTACCCACCTGAAAGCTTTCTGAATCCTGTTGTGTAGGGTTTTTATGGAGTTTCCATTGTGTAGGCACGATTGATTAAATCATTGGCCATTGATGATTAACTCAATTCCCAGCCTCTCCCCCCTCCTTGGAGGTCAGGGGTGGGGCTGAAACTTCCAACTGTCTAATCACATGATTGGTTCCTGTGACAACCAGCCCCATCCTATCTAGGTCCCAATCAAGAGTCACTGCATTAGGATAAAAAGGGCTGGTTGTGAATAACAAAAGACCTTCCTCTCACCCCGAAGTTACAAGGGTTTTAGGAGCCCTGTGCCGGGAACTGGGGACAAAGACCAAATATATATTTGTCATTATATCACAGTCCCATTTATTCTTGTTTCATTTAAATTTTCTCTTTCTTAAAAATAGGTAAACAATAGGGGCCAGCCCAGCAGTACAGTGGTTAAGTTCACATGTTTTGCTTAGGCGGCCTGGGGTTCACCGGTTTGGATCCCTTGTGTGGACCTACGTACCACTTGTCAAGCCATGCTGTGGCAGGCGTCCCACATAGAAAGTAGAGGAAGATGGCATGGATGTTAGCTCAGGGCTAATCTTCCTCAAAAAAAAAAACAAAAAACGGTAAACAATAACAATGACTGCTTACTATGGGGGATGGTGATTAGTAATGAGGTTAAACATTTAAAGTTCTTGGAGAAGATTGCCTTGGAAGAGAAAATCTTATTAGTGTTAAAACTATTAATTATCCTTTTTTTTTGAAGACACTTAGCCCTGAGCTAACATCTGCTGCCAATCCTCCTCTTTTTGCTGAGGAAGACTGGGCCTGAGCTGACATCTGTGCCCATCTTCCTCTACTTTATATGTGGGATGCCTACCATAGCATGGCTTGCCAAGTGGTACCATGTCCGCACCCAAGATCTGAACCTGTGAACCCCGGGCTGCTGAAGTGGAACATGTGAACTTAACTGCTGTGCCACCAGGCTGGCGCCAAATTATCCTTTTTTTTAATGATTATTTTTCTAGATAATTATAAATACATTCTGGGATTTTAATCCCCCTCCCCCCATCTTAAAAATTAAATACTATCCATGTCTCCTATGTGGAGCTACAAATTTTAAAGTCCTTTTTAAGGCTAGTAATCACTCACTAAAGTCACCTTGTCATTATGAAACTGAACCTCTTAACCTCAGGTTTGTGCACCTAATGCACAGTAAGCCAATCACTGAGACATTGGTGCTTGGAGATGGAGAAAGGTTTATTTGAATTGGCCAAAATGAGAAGGCAGGAGGATAAGTTATTCCAAATCAGCCTTAATAAGAGAAGTAAGCAGGGAGTTTTATAGAGCTAAAGGGCTTGGCAGGAGGACCTTCAGAGAAACAAAGGGCTAATCTGTGTTTCTTTCACTCCAGATTAAGCCCTTGGGCAATCTGACTTCTGTGTCAACAATAGCTGGGGACTGGTTATCCGGTGATCATTACTTCCTTGAAGGCATTCTTTTTCTTCTGCAAAACAAGCTCATAAATCCTTAGGACCCTTGAGTCACCCTTCAGGTTAAATAAGAAAACAGCAAATTGACAAGATTAACTTCTTTTCATCTATGTCTGTGTTAGGAAAAAGGTAGAAGGGTGATCTTCTTGAGTATTTACAGTAACCCTCAGGTACCTGGTTTCAATTGCCTCTAATGTTACAGAGCACTTTGCAGTCCGGCAAGTGCTTTCACAGAAGTTGTCTTCTTGGACCTTACAGCAGCCTAGTGAAGAAGGCTGAGGATTAGGTGTCTTGGGCTTGGGGTGTGCTGCTCAGTGATTCTGTTGTTAGGATGAGCTGAAAACCCTGGTCTTGACTTGTCTGTGCTTTTGCAGCCTTCCCCCCTCCTCACCTGCCTATGGTGGGGGACACTGTCTGCTGTGTATCATTGCCTTCCCCACCCCCAACTCTTCCTACCAATGGTAACTGAGTCTTTGCTACAGAGGAGTCCTTTCCTCTGAACCGCAGCATCTTAAGGTTCTATGTGACTATTTTGAAAAGGGTTTCAATGTGGGTTTAGAGTCTTCTTTTTTGCTTCTTTCTTTATTTCCTGTAGGGCGAAAATTAAAAGTAATAAAAATCTCATTGATTTGATCATTTTTCAGTCATAATCAAAGAGTGTGTGGCAAATGGTAGATGGTCAATAAAGAGCTGATGAGGGGGCCGGCCCCGTGGCTGAGTGGGTAAGTTTGCCCGCTCTGCTTCAGAGGCCCAGAGTTTTGCTGATTTGGGTCCTGGGCGTGGACATGGCACCACTCATCAGGCTGTGCTGAGGCGGCATCCCACATAGCTCAACTAAAATATACAACTATGTACTGGGGGGATTTGGGGAGAAAAAGCAGAAAAAAAACATTGGCAACAGTTGTTAGCTCAGGTGTCAATCTTTAAAAAAAAAAGAGACGATGAAAAAAATGAATGAACTTGACCTTTGACCTCCATACTGCATGGTTGTGTGAGTAGTTGTACGGTGTGAGCTCTGGAGCCAGACACCTGGGTTTCAATCTCAGAGATTCCGCTGAGTAGCTGGGACGCCTTAGGCAGTTGCTTAATTTCTCTGCCTCAGTTTTCTTATCTGTAAAATAGGGACAAAATAATCTTTATAAAGTTGTTGTGAGGAATAAATAATAAGGGCTAAGAACAGAATTTAAGTGCATTTCCATATGTAGTCCCATTTTATCCTAACAGCCACTTGGTGATGCAACTGAAACAGATATTTCTGGGTCTTACAGCTGTGGAATCTCAAGTTCACAGGACTGGTAAGTAGTGGAAAGGTGTCTAAAATTCTGTTCTGATTCCAAAGTCTAATATCTAGATTAGAGTTAGTTCTTTAGTTTTAAAGAGGATTAAAAGACAGAAAAAAAAAAGCAATTAGTTTTGATTTCAGTAAAGTCTACAGGTCTTGTGTAAGGACAGAATCACTTTCTGTAGTTCACTGAGATGAAAGAGTTTGTGTGAAGTAACAAAGATGAGAACAGGCGCTGAGAAAGAATGAGAGCCCTTATCCGACACCTCAGTGACTCCAGGGAAGAGGGAAAGGAGCAGTTAAGAATAACCGAGGAAAAGAATCAATCAAGCCAATTTAAAACTAAATAATACCTTCTTTATCCTTGAGTGTTAGCACTGCGCCTTTGCTGGAAATCGCTTTGCTCTAAAATGGCCTAATTTTTCCTTTGAATTTGCATTTCCTTCCTGCCCAGATGCAACTGGCAGTGGCCCAGTGGTAGTTGCACCAACACAACTGTGCTGCGGCACCTCCATTTGGATCTCGGAACTGGCCTTTTACATCTGTTTCTTTGCAAAATTTGTCAAACTTTGCAGGTTGCACACCCAAATTCTGTCAACAAAGAACAGGAAGTTCGGGCTATCCTTCTGGGTTTACTGTCATCTTATGGGGTTTTCATCCGCTGGAATCAAGCCCTGGTGAAAGTATTAACACATTAAGTTCTCAATTGTGCTCAAAGCTTCTGGGCAATGAATATAAAAAAAATGGAGCAACGGGAAGACTTGGGCACATTATTTATACATTTGGTGAGCTCATTCACTCGCCCAGGGAAATCAGGCACACAGCCGCCAGCCCAAGGTTAATTTTATTTTCTTCTCAGCCAGGAACAGGGTGTGCTATTACAGAGAGAGAGGAATGAGGACTTTTTAATTGGCAGAGAGGAACTTCTGCTGCATAAAGAGATATTCCTATTGCTGGAGGTCAACAGAAGTGCTTTAGGATTTTAAAATCCTGCTGTGTTCAGTTTAAAATGAAATCCTCCAAATTGCTAGGATTCAAAAAATCCTGCATTAACTGTTCAGAAACAGAAGAGGGCATCTCGTCATGCCTTATGTCAAATTCATTTTTTTTTAAGAATGAAAAGGAAACTGATCTTTGAATGAAAATGAACAGCGTTTCTTTTTCGGAATGTATGAAAGAAAATAGTCTGTTAACATTTTCAAAAGCTTAAATATGACTAAAAATGCTGTATTTGCCTTCTAGTTTCGAGAGATTCAGAGTTTTACTTAGAGACCAGCTATAGGAAGCTTTATTGTATTATAAAGTGACCATCAAATACAGTGCATTTAGATTTTAAACAGAGTACCACATGGACACCCTTCTCCCCCCATGGGCTAGGTAGCCTTCATTAGATAAGCTCCCAACCCCCTCACTTCTCACATTCAAATCCCAGTTTTTCTCAAAATTCAGTCTCTCCAAGGATCTGTGAATCTTCCCAAACTGTATGCAAAAGGTGTGTTTGTGTATTTTTCTAGAAGAGGTTTGTTGTTTTAAACATATCAGCTACTCTCTTTCTCAGATTAAACCCCTAGGAAATTTCCATATTTAATTCTATCTTATATGAATTGATTCTTTATACTCCATGTCTATTTAAAGGACCAGTTTGGATACCCTGGACAAAGTTATAATCAACACCACTAAACTGAAAATCTCAGGATTTGTCTAATAATTTAAACACAGCCATTATGGAGACAGCAACGAGCCTTTTGAAAGTCTTTGGTATTCTTTGTATTAAGTTCTAGTCAGAGCCCAAAGGGAACTTTTCCATCTGATCTGGTCACTTCAGTTCCTGGTCTCAGAGAGAAACAGTGTTCTGCGTGGGGTTACACGGGCAGTGAGCGTAAGCATTCAGGATTGTAGTCCCTTCTTTGCCTTTTAGTCTACTGTGTGTGTTTCCCTCAGTCTTGCTTTGTCCAAAGCTTGCATTGGTCCAAAAATACACAGGACCTTTATATTGCTCTGCTCATGCACACGTGTTGTTTTTTGTGTTTTATCGTTTTGTGAGTAGTTTTATTCTTGAAGTGAACACTTTAAAAGCAGAAAAATAGATTTTGTTTCTTTCCCAGTTGTCCTAAATTACTAAACTAGCAGTGCTTAATTCAATTTTATGAGAGGATGAGTTTAATGAGGGCAAAGTGAGTTTGGAAGAAGGGAGGAGCTGTTAGACAAGATGGGGTAGGAAAAGTTAGCTCCCGGTTTGACCTCTAGATTTTTTATAATATGCATTTAGTGTATGGTAAGAACCTGGTGTTCACTGTTTTATTAATGTCTTCTTTAGTGGCCTTTTGAAACTTGAAACTGGCCCTTTTCTTTATTTCCATGGAAGCATCTAGAATGTCCAAGTTGGTCATTTTCTAAGAACCATTACACTTTCAGGAAAAATAAATTCCTTGTCATATGAGATGTCTCATTCCTGAAGTTTGCCTTCTATCCCTGAGCCCCAGGATTGGGATAAAGATGAGGAATGTTTGTAGCATACATTACTTGACAATTAACAAACAAAACACCTTTTACATTTTGATGTGGCTATTTTGACTTGATTGATCAAATTAGCCAACATAATGTCTTGCTTTGCCCTGGAGTCTCCAGTAGATATAATTTGTCCTAAAGTTGAAAGTAGAGCCTTTGGGGACCAGAATGGCCTAGGTTATTATTTTTTTAAAAAAATTATGAATATGTAGGCAATGAGTAATCTGGAGAGTTGATGTACATATTCAGACATTTCAGGACCCAAGCTCTACTACTTGCTTGGCTTTGTAAGGTTAAAAAAAATTAGGACCTGAATTATCTAGGCAAATTAACTGTCTACATTAGTTCAACTTATTAGATAAATGCTTTGTTCTCTATTTAATTTTAACTGTGTAGACATAATTTCATAAAAGTGTCTATACATATTCTGGGGATAGATTATTTTGGCAAGGCATAACTGTCAATTCCACTGACCCTAGACAACGTGGGAGTGTTTATGGGGGCAGTTGCTTTCCTATAATAAGAATAATAGCAAACATATTGTCAAAAAGCCATCTCTGCGTGTTGAATAAAACAAAGTAGAAAGATGAGTTTATTGCAAGGCTTTTGACCTACAAGCCGGGAAACTCAAAGCTACCAGCCCAGTGAGTTCCAAGTTGCTCACAGACAAGGGATTTTTATAGGATAAATACGGAAGTTGGCTTTTTCAGAGGATTGGTTGCCTGCTGGTCTTCTTTCTTATTTGGATCACGGTAGCTGAGTTAGGAGAACAAGGATGTCTAGAGATGGTGTGAACAGGCTTGCTGTTTGGGAATTGGCTGTTGTCCTTTCCTGATTTCTGAGAAAAGCTGTAAATTCTTGTGAGGTTAGACTAAGTCTCCTTTGTGTGCTGCATTCATGGTCTCCATTCTGTCCTTGACATAAGTGACTCCATTTTAGTTTGGTTCTACAATGTACACAGCATTTACTACTTACCAGCAGCATTCTGAACCCTTAATTTCACCCTCAAATGACCCTACAAGGCAGATGCTATTATCTCCATGTTACAGATGAGACAACTGAATCTCAGAGACATGGAGTAATTTGCCCAAGATCACAAAATCTGTAGTGGCAAAGCCAGGATGTGAACTCAAATAATCTGGCGCTAGAATCTGGGCATGTAACTACTACACTATAAAATCAATTGACCTTTGGACAGCTTCTTGATTTCCTTCTGGCATAGGCCAACCTGATAAGCAAGAACACCACCATCTTCAGTTATTTTTATTTCAAGAGATTATTTGGTTCTAATCTAGGGACAAAAAGAGGAGATTACAAATTTAAATGCCTATGGGGGCCAGTCAGGAAGCATGAATAAGTGAAGAGGACTAGCTGAAGCATAATCGAATAGCTTTCTTAGTTTCTAATTTTTCTTCCCATTTTTAATAAAGACGTTTTTACAGAAAAATATTTCTCTACCATGAAAAGTAAAATAACGCAAGTGAAATGATTGACGGTGCTGATGTTGGTTCTTGGTGTTGGGGGAAGCTATAGGGACAGGTGGGGACTGCAGCACGTTGGAGATTGCTTGCCCTGTTTAATATGGACATACAGATTTGGTATCAGCAGATATTTTCTCAAAAAAAAAAAAAGGCAGGTCTTCATATTTTTGTGTGAAATATGTGGATTTTTAATTGTTAGCTCTGTATTTTAAAATAAATAATAAGAGCAAAATAAAACCTATTTTTCAGCAAGAGCTTACCAGTTTGTAGTCTCTGAAAAAAGAATATCTTGCAGTTGTGTTTATGGGGATGTGTAGGTGAAAGAATTGATGGTAAAATAGATAGAGTTCCTTTGTACCTTAATAGCCCCAAAGTCAATAATGAGCAATTACACTTATCACCTTTTTGCTAGACTGCATTATAAAAAGGAGTGGTTTCAAATGATTTGGCTTCCTAGTCAGACAAAGAAGAGTGATGGAAACTTTGTAATAACAGGTTTATAGATTTATAAAGTAAAAAAACCCTTCATAAATATTTGAAGTGTATCGATATGGTCTGTGGACAATAATAATAGGCGAATATTTTTCTCTGTGTGTACAGAGTAATTTGCAATTGCTGTAGCAATTTGCATCTTGATGGATGGATTATTTTATCTAGATTTTGAACTCTGCCTTTTATTCTGTAAAATATGGTCTTTGGTAATCCTACTCTTTTTTTTTTTTTTACTTTTGAGATATTGGAAAATATAGACAATAAATGTGCTTGAAGGGAAAAGGAAACTAAATTGTTGTCAATCCCTCACTCCATCTAGTCCCATCCCACTGTGCAGAGTGAGCATTTCTGGAGACTTCTCTGTCTGTCTCCTTTCACTAATGAGGATTCGGTTGAAATGTGGCAATAGCACATTTTTAACTTTTTAAAGTTAATATCTAGAGATAGAGGAGTGAGACTTTTGGAATGGCAGAGTGAGGAGCATAGCAAATCCTTTTCCCAAAAAGCAATGATAAAACTGGATAATACTACCCCAAACAACCATTTCAGAAATCTGGAAATTGACTAAGGGCATACAACAAATTGATGTGTTTATTTAACAGGAACAAATCAACCTTGGGTAAAAGCAGTAAGAGCCTGTGCTGTGTTAACCTGGGCTGCTCCCATTCCACCTCCCTCAATTCCATCACGTAATGGTTCAGCCACGGTCAGGCAAGCCATGAAAAAGAGAAGCTTAGCTGCTAGAGGGAGCTGATTTGATTTGGAGAGGGGAGTGAAAAACCCCATGCCCTCAATTATTGTCAGAAATAGTCAGCAAAGAACCAGGGAAGGCTAATGGTGCAGCTAGCCTGAAGTTGTGCTCCTAATTGGGATAAGCAAGAAACCAACAGACTAGTGAGAAATTTAACAGGGCAATAAGGGGAGTAAGATAGCTACAGTGGGTCTTGGTAAGCTCCCACTTATCCCTTGTGGTCTGGAAGACAGCCTGCATGCCTGAGGCTGTGAGCGTGCTCAAGAGTTCTCCACAAATCCCTGGGTGCCTGTGAGGTCTTCAGCTGAGAGGTAAAAGCTGGAACAATCTTGTAAATAATGTGCTCTGTGTAGTGGGATGAATAGCGTCCCCCTAAAGTATAAGTCCAAGTTCTATCCCCAAGTACCTGTGCATGGAGCCTTGTTTGGAAAGAGAATCTTTGCAGATGTAATTAAGGTTCGCGAGATGAGATAATCCTGGATTTAGGGTGGGCCCTAAATTAATTACTGGTGTCCTTCTAAGAGAAAGGAGAGGGAAACTTAAGATGCACAGACACAAAGAAGAAACATGGAGGAGAAGGCCGTGTGAAGATGGAAGCAGAGCTTGCAATGATGCATCTACGAGCCCAGGAGCACCAAGGATTGCTGGGACCTACCACAAGCTGGGAGAGAGGCCTGGACAGGATTCTCCCTCTAGGGCTCCCGAGGAACCAGCCCTGCTGACTCTTCCATTTCAGGCGTCTGGTCTCCGGAACTGGGAGAGAATAAATTTCTACTGTTCTAAGCTACCAAGTTTGTGGTAATTTGTTACAGCAGCCTAGGAAACTAGTACATTTGGTGTTGGGGACGTAGAGAAGAATGTGTTAACTTCCCACGATGGAAAGAGTGGGAACGTTGGGTTCAGAGAAACCTGCCCATTCTGTTCTGGCTCCACCGATCACTAGTTTGTGATCATGAACATTTAACCTCTGTGAACCTCAGTTTCCTTATCTGTAAAATGGGCTTTTTGCAGAAGTCTTCCCCCAAATTTAGGCTCAAATAAACTCTTGTTCTCTAGGCAAACGTTCCCTTTATCTCTGCACTTAGTCCCTCGTGTTGAATTATTTTCGCACATATTTGATTCTATCAGACTGAAAATTCTCTAAGGGCAGAGACTATGTTATATTTACATTAATGGTTACAGTATCTGTAACACAGTAGGCATAATCAATCCATGCTTATAAGGTGGATAGGATGTGAGGAGAAAGTCTGGTACTTGGTAGCAATGGTACCTAAGATTATTATTCATGTCTGTCTTTAAGGTTTGTATTCCCCTTTTTCATTTTTAGCTACAGATCTGTACACCGTTCAGGAGGAACGCAGAATTTGAACTGTTCTTTGAGCAATGTGTAGCCCTTAGGCTGGTGGAGTTTCTGGGAGGATGCTCCAGGTGAAAGAAATAATAGAAAACAGCACCGTCTGCTCAGAGGATGCTAGGACCCAGCCTGCCTGGAGGGGAAGCTTTGCCTCCACATAAAATGATGGCAAAGGTACTCTTAGCTGCACTGCAAATTCCCTCTCCCTTAAGGCATGTATGCAAACTTTACAGCACACGATTCATGTTTGTGCACATATGAGTTGTGCTTGTTAAACTGCTTAGATCATATACATGCCCTTAATGTATTTGTGGCCTAGGGTCATATATGGTAAAACCAAATAGGATCACAGATCTCAGAACCAGCCCAGCTGTCTGAAGCTGGGATTATGTCCAGCCATAAATACTGCCTGGGCACAGAATCAACTAGCAAAATGAAGGGGTAGAGGGCTTAGGTATTTGGGGAAAAGAAGGAAAGTGTGCCAAGAAATCCAAGTGTTACAAATTAGCCCTCCAGGAGCCAGAGCAGTAGAAAGCTCCAGACAACTGCAATGGAGGCAAGGAAGCTTTTCCAGAGAGGAAATGAGTGAATTGGTAAAGAGGAAAATGCCGTCTTTGATAGGCTAAACCTGCTCTGAATCAGAAGTGTGCCCCTCCTTTTAAAAATAATTTAATGGGGCCAGCCTGGTGGCGCAGCAGTTAAGTTCACATGTTCCGCTTCACGGTGGCCCAGGGTTCACGGGTTCTGATCCTGGGTGCGGACATGGCACCGCTTGGCAAAAAGCCATGCTGTGGTAGGTGTCCCACGTATAAAATAGAGGAAGATGGGCATGGATGTTAGCTCAGGGCCAGTCTTCCTCAGCAAAAAGAGGAGGATTGGCAGATGTTAGCTCAGGGCTAATCTTCCCTAAAAAAAAAAAAAATTAAAAGGTTTCACTCTTTAAGAAAATTATTTGTGGGAAAATGTGAATCTTAATTTTATAAAGCAACTGCAAAAGAGTTTTAGCATTTCAAAGAGTTTTTTTTAATGAATGTCATAAAAAGCTATATGTATTTTCTTAGAAAGCATCACATAATGTTAAAGTTCCTGTAATCATGTAAAATTGCCAGTAGAATTAGAAATCTCTCCACTGCATTATTATTTTGGTAAAAAATTATTACACACATAATATATATAAGTGCATATAAGTGGCAGAAAAATTTAGAAGCTCTAGCTAGGCATATATTTTTCAAAATTACCCACTTTCTGCCACCCAAGGGTAATAGTATAAATATTTTAACGTGAGTCCTCGTAGATATATGTATCATGCCAAAATGGGCTTCCATGCTATTATGAAATTCTTGAGATTAGTTTGAATACTGTATAGTGATCATTTTCAGTCACTTTTAGAGGGGTTTAATTCATGTCGAGTGGATGTATTTCTTCAAGTTTCTCAAATATATTACTTGTGGACAGGATTTATCTACCTGTTGTCTGTCTGTCTAGCTAGCTGGCGAGCTTCCCTGGATCTGGACCCCTTCCTGTATTTGAGGAAGTCCTGTGGCAGAGCTTGTCTTCCATGGGAGAACCTGAAAAGGCTAGATGCATGTTCCTTAACCCGCCTTTCAGCTACAGCTTAGGTGCAGGGCCTCACCTCAGTCATTCTTTGACTCCTGAAGCAAATAACCAAGGCTAATAGACAATCCAGACTAGGGGGATGGCCGCAACGGTGGCAGAAACACTCAGGGTCCAGAGTGCATCCATTGGTGACCCCACCAGTCTAGTCTATGACCTCGTTTTTGTTTTGGTGCTGGCTGCTGCCTAGCTTCCCTTGTACCTGTCTATTTTCCTAGCATGTTTCTTCATATCTCCTGGTGAGTCTGGAAACTGCCTGGAAATCCTTTCCAAAAATCTTTTCCTTTTTAAATCAGCCAAAGTCTTTTGTTACTTGCAACTAAGAACTTCGATTGATAGAGTCATCCTCTCAGATCCAATCAGAAAATGGAAGGCCTAATTGTGTTGAGAAGGATGGTGAGATGTCTGGATTTTAACCATCTCCAGGGAGCCTAGAAATTTAGACTAGAAAGAGTTGTGGAGTGGGTCTTCTCATCTGTGTGTGTTGAGCGCAATCATTTCCTGTAGAGGAAAGAGCTAGATAGGCCTGGGTTCAAGTCCTGCAGCTGTAGGATATTGGGAAAATCAGTTAATTCCCTGGGTTAAATATGTATGGGTATGTTATAGAATATGGCCTCTGAAGTGAGAGAGTCAGACTTGAATTTCCTCCAGATTTGGAATTCTATGACTTTTAAGCAGATCCAGAAACTTTAGACTTCAGATCATAGCTCCTAATTCTGAATTCTCAGTCCCCGTAATTACATAATGCTGAATAAATATAAATAATAATTAAAACATCAAGGAGGTTTACAGGGAGTAAATCTATATCCTTCTCTTGAAAGTTTAAACTCATTTGACCTTTTGACAGAATCAGGAGCAGCACAGATATCTAGATGGAATCATTTGCATGGACAAAGGGATACGGTGTGTTCATGTTCATAGCTCAAGACATGATAATCTTGCACAAAGATAAGTTATTAGTTTCCTCTATTGTAGTTTCTCAACTTTTAACAGAAAGTTCTTAAACGTTTGTTAATTCTGTGTGTATTAAGTATGATATCTTTCCCAACAGCATTTTAAGCATCCAAAAATCTTATCTCAGATGAAACTTTGAAGATTAAAACTGGACATAGTTGACCTGTATATTCATAGCAAGACACAAGTCAAATCTTTACACTGTCCAGTTGATGTTTGGATAATGAGTAGTTTCAATCTGCTTCCTGTGATGCAAAACCCAGCAGTGACAGCAGCATGAATAGTCACAGTATTTTAGTGCTGGAAAGGATCTAGTCCAACTTTTACAGTTTACAGATGAGAATAAAGAGGGTGAGAGATTAAGTGACTGTCCAAGGTCGTGTAACTAACTTCAAGTTTGGGGGTAGATTTGAGACTGGCACCCAGGACTTATACCTTAAGCAACATGATGGCTGAGGTGATGTTTCTCTTGATCAATGTTGAAACCCAGAGCCTTGTACACAGTGGCCCTCAATGATTGAATGTGGACTATCAATCAGTTCCAGCGCCTGCCATTTTTGCTATAACATGTCTACTGAGGAATCTGAAAAAATATTCAAAGATTTAATTTTTAAAAAACTGGACTGAATATTTTAGTGCTGGGAGCTAGTGATTTATTTTCGTACTTAGGTTTAGATTCCAGTTGCTCAGATCTATGGCTGATAGTACTATAAAGAAATAGATGAAAACTGACCCAATGTCTTTCATTCTGAAAGCTCCAGCTGGTGTAGAATGGTAGTGACATTGCTTGTCTCTTTAAATAGTTTATCAGAATATTAATGTTGATGCAGAGCAGGTGGTGGGGACATTTAACCTGTGCTCTGATTAACAGGCCATTATTACTCTATCAAGGTGTTTGACATATGCACAGCATGGCTCAGTGTTGGTGCTCTCTTCCTGGCTGGGTAAGGATTATTTGCTTAGGTTTTGATCTGAAATATTTAGTGTATTAAATAGTACTGATACATATTCGAATGCGGCTAAAGCAGAATAGCAAATCTCCAACAGTATAATGACTTAGTTAAAAGCTAGCTTATCAGATGAGACTGATATGTTCTGACAACGTTGCCTCAATTGAGTTAAAATAAAGGGAAGCAGAGATAAAATCCCACCGAGGATGAGTTCAGAAATATGTGTCGAGATTAATTTTGGAATATTGGTAATTAAGATACAGCTGATCTGATTTCTTAGATCTCCTCTGTCTCCCTCCATATTTCACTGTCATCTCTACCTAATTGAAGACTCCTCTTTCATTTTCTGCTTTGGTGTGCTGACATTTTCTTTCTCTCCAGTGAGAAGCAATTGAACCTCTTTTCATACATAAAAAGGTAGTCTTTTACATTTTAAAATCTGCAGTTACTTCTCTGGAGTTAGAACGTCTACTTGAATAAGATAAAATGAAAAAAGAATATTCTTCAATATTTATAGATCCAGAGTTTCCATATTGGGGATATTTCCTGGCAAAAAGAGAAGTGACTTTGAATACTCAACAGAAAGCACTCTGCTCGGAGATTTTTCACTGGGGGATTAGCCTCTCATAGAGTTTAGACTGTGACAGGGACCTTTCCAGGTTCTGTGTTCCACAGAGTACTGTGAACATTTTTATTGATATTGGTTAGAAGACAGGAGAGTGACAGAAATGACCCAAGATAAATAGTAAAGAGAAGTGGGATTTGTAACTTCCAAAAAAAGAATTACATTGCATGCAATGTACTTTCAACATTTGATCTAACATGCTCGTTACTTCATTTCTTCTTTACCTGGTACTTCTGAGCAGATATAGGGCAGGAAAACTTATAATAATAATAATGATATGAGTCATCGTGAAATTATTAAGTCCTTTTTAAACAAATAGGTTTTCAAACTAAACAAAAATTAGTGGAAACCTTTTAAAAGTGAAATCATATATGAAACCACCATATTAAACAGAAAAAGCGGAGCTGTTTGTTATTTACGTGGATTGCAGTAGTGGAGAGGCCAAGCCTGGCTTTCTTGGCCACTTGTATCTGCTCTCCCCATGCCTGGATTTCCTGCAGGGTTTGCAAACCCTCTTCTACAGTTTTAAAGGAAATTTACACCTTGTTTGGTATCATTTTACCGTGTTTTAAAAATCAAATTCTAATTTGGAAAATATCAATCTATATTTCATATATGTTGAGATTCCCTATTAACTAGAATAGAAAACTCATTTTCAGACCTTGCTAGATAACAGTATATTATCTGAGCAGTAGATTGAGTAAGTGGCTTCATTTATGATTACATTTGAAGGGTGCCAAAAGGCCCATGGGCAAAAATATCTCCCTTACAAGACTAGAGGTCACTCCTGAAAGAGAGTTTTTTAAGAACCTCTGATTTAAGTGGCTTAAATAATTACCTTATCTGGGCAGGTAATATATTAGCAGGGAATGCAATCCAATTCAACATGAGTGTGTTAAATGTCTGTCGTGTGCATGGTACCGTACTATCTTTTTGGAATACACAGATGAATAAGACAGATCTTCCTCTCAGAAAGTGTATGGTTTGGTAGTGGATCCTGGCAAGTGTATATCTACTTATATGATATAATTTTTGTTTAAGAAATATTTTGATGGAACGATACTGGTGAACTTTGATTGGGGAGGGGAGTGGATGCTGTTGTGAGAGGTCGGAGGTAACAGTCCTATGGAATTCATAAGTAGATTTGTAAATTTGACATCAGTCAATGAAATGTGTGTCATAAAGATAAGGTGAGAAGTATGATAAGCAAACTTTCTTTCTTCTGGAAACTTGAACTTTACATCATGGTGCTGTTGGAGTATGGCCAGGAGAGACCAGTCGATTGGCTATCAGGAAACCTAACAAGGTAGAATTTACCTTGGTTAATTTTCCAAGCCCAGGATTTGGCCCTTAGCTCTGTAGACTCAGAATCTCTATGTGATCTCCCAGAACTCACTAAACCCAGAGATCTTGCCTCAAGCTCACAAAGCTTGCAAGAGATAGATGTTTGAAACCATAGTAGAATGCCAACGATTAATTTACCATAAAAATACATGATTGTCAACTGATCAGTCTGCAGAATGAATTCTCTTTCTATGGGAAAAGTTTCAGAATGTTGTTGGGTGATCACGGAATCAGAATAAGGATAATTATTTTAGTGATTTAAATATTTAATAGCATTAGGCTCTGATGCTTCCATCTTAACATTAGGCCTATACCTGGTGGCTGATAGGATATTTGACCTTTAGGTTGAAATTCTGCCTTGGATTGTCTGCATTTGAATCATCAGGTTCTTTACTGTGTTCCCCCTGAGGTTACGAATTTCTTGTGTATCTTTCTAGAGATATTCTGTTCATATACCAGCAAATATATTTATATTTCCCCCCTTTTCATCTAAATGATAACACATTAAACACACTATTCTGCACCTTGATTTTTTTCACTTAGTAATACTATATATTTAGGACATCTTTTCTATTGATAGTTAAAATGCTTACTCATTCCATTTTTTTTTTTTACAGCTGTAAAGAATTTGATACTGGCTCAACACAAGGTTGACATAAGGGAAGCCATATTATAGAAAAGAAACCGTATTGTAACTTTGAATGACCTCTGATTCACTAACCCAGACATGCTCTGTAGATTTTACGGCCCCTCCAGCTGCTATAAGTTGATAACTTTGTTCTTTTGAGTTCCTTAGGAATGCGATGATCCCCCAGGCAGAGAGTCTATCCTGACGGCCATCATCAATGACAACTGAAAGATCAGGATATAGGGCATTGCTCCAGTCTCTGATGCATATCCAGTGGAACAGAAGACTACTGGGAACTAAGACCAGTTGTCTTCCCCACTTGGAGATCAGATGGGCCCCACTGGGATTAGGTCTACTTTTCAGGGACTGTTAAAATTTGGGTTGTCTAAATTTCTTATCCTTTTGGTCAGATTCTTGATTATAAAATGCGCCTTTAGATGTTGTTCCAAAACTGTTGAGCAAGGTAAAAAAATTCTAATAATGCAAAATGTCAACCTGAAGCGAGGAACAAGAGAATATTTCCAAATGAGTCCTAAACAGTTTCATTCCTCTAACCCAGATCTATGCCCCAATTCAGCAGGAAGTAGCTAGATCGGTTGTTGCCCTGAATCCATCAAGAATAAGGAATGACCAAAGAATAGGGAGATTGAAACTGGCAAACAGTTAGCCACTGATGATTAAGTAGCTAGGAACTAAAGTTTTTTTTCCTTTCTTCAATTACTGATTATGACTTTTAGCTGTTTAACCCACCCATCGTTAACTGTACTCTTTAGGCAATATGCTATCTGACTTCCACTAGGTTCCTATAGATAACATCTCCCTGAAGCCTGAGTCACCATAGTAATGGGTGTTTGAGCTGTTCTTCAGGAATTAGAACCCCTTGTCCACTCCAGGCTTGTTGAGACCACCAGCTCATCAACTGGGCCCACGCAGATGTCCTATAGGCGACCTTTTGACATCAAAAGGCTAAAAACTCCACCCTCAGGTCATGCTCATGCTGCCATTTTGTGAGCATGTGTTCTGTGAAGAGACATGGAGTCTAACTGCACTTGCACAGATCATCAATTACCTCACCTCTTCTCACCTCCAATCACCTCTCTCCACATTTCAGACCACCTTGACCCCCTATCCCATAAATATCTCTGAGTCCCTATTTTTGGGAAGTGGACTTGAGACTCATGCTCTCTCTTCCTCAGGTGGCTGCCTTTCGATTAAAACCCTCTCTCTGCTACAATCTCGTTGTCTTGGTGTTTGGCTTTCCGGTTAGTGGGCAAAAACGAACCCAGCTTGGTAACAAATTCTACCACAGAAAGTGTCATGATTTCTTTAACCAGTCCCGTATTGATGGGTATTGGATTATTTGTAATCTTTTGCTATTACAAACAATGCAGCAATGGACTCTCCTCTACCTCCTTGTCTGTCTCAGTTGACTTTGTGGTGCCAGTTCCTTTTTTTCTTAAATTTTATTTTCCTCAAGATTTTATCCTTTTCTCTTGTCACAGTACTCACTGATCCTGGGAAATCATATTTGTCCTCATGGCTTTAATTCTCATCCATATGCTGATCATTTTACCCCTGTATTTCTAACCCACATCTCCCTCTTCATGTCCAGAACTATATATGAATTGCCTGCTGTATAATTCCATTGGGATGTTGGGAATGTCAGGTTTGATATGTGCTTAAATGGATCTCTTCCTATTCACCACTTCTATGCCCTATCAAATATGTTCTTCCTCAGTATCCTTTGCCTTGTTGACTGACACCACAAACTCCCAATTGCTCAAGGTAGAAAGTTGAGAAGAACCATGGCTCCTCCCTTCTCTTCAACATCTTCATCCAATCGGTTACCAAGTGTTGTTGATTCCACTTCTTATACGCTCTCAAATACCATTTTTGTTCCTACAGGCCAGTGGTTTTCAATGTGTGGTCCCTGGACCAGCAGCATTAGCATCACCTGGGAACTTACTAGAAATTCAATTTCTTGAATCCCACTTCAGAAATACTGAATAAGAAACTCTGAATAAGCCTCAGTTCATGGGTCCCAGTGTATTAACAAGCCCTCCAGGTGCTTTGGATGTATGCTGAAGCTTGAAAAGCATTCCTCCAGGCCCACTGCCACTTTCTTAGTTTAGCAATTGATTATCTTTTGTTCCTGGATGATTTCAGCTCCCACCTAAGTGGTTCCTGTCTCCACACTTGTTCCCCAGAAATCTCCGTACAGAAACCAGAGTCATGTTTCTGAAATGCAAATCTAACCATGTTATGTTGTGTTTAAAAGTCCTTGGAACTTTCAGGCAAGCTCAAACTCTCTGTAGTACGACATAATCCTCTGGCCTCTAACTTTCTTCTCTATATTCATCATCTCTCTTCAATCCCTTCTGTACACTCTAAAGACTAGCTTTGCTGAAACACTTGCAGTTCCCAAATGTGAGTCATGTTGTCTCTTCTCCATTTGTCCCTCAACCTGGCATGTTCTCATTTTCCCTTAGTCACCACCTCTCTTTTATTCCTCAGTTACATTGTTTAGTTCTCTTATTGGCTACCTTTCTCACTGTAAATAATTTCCCTAAACCTCTATTTCTTATCCCATCAGTGGTTGATGACTATGTGGCTAGAGCAGGTTCCTCTGCTGTGGTATGAGGGTCTCACCCTGGAGTGGGGATCCCGACTGGCATCTCCATGTAAATAGGCAAGGCATTTGCTTTGACAGGCTTCACTTTTGGGGAGTGAGGGGGAGGTGGTTGTCTGGCTCCTCATCAATATTTCCTGCTGTCGTTGATGATTTTGTACCCCCTAGGCTTGGTACACCCTAGGCTCTCACTGTGTTCTCCTAACTCCCTTTCCTCTGCCTAATGAGTCTTCCAGAGATTTGTGTAATTTGTATTATTTCCTGTCATGTAATTGCCCTCTCCCCACCACCCACTTTGAGTCTACTTTTGCAGTATTTTTTCAGTGGGGTTTCAGAAAGTACAAGATGTGTGTGTGTGTGTGTGTGTGTGTGAGAGAGAGAGAGAGAGAGAATCTTTCTTAAACTGGAAGTGCTGTGAATTTTTATTTTTATTTGAGTATAGGGAACACATTTTCACAATTATATTGTGTAGCTAGTAGCTGGTGGCTCACAGATTGTCGTTTGGTTGCTCATTCAGAACAATATATAGAGAAAAAAATGCACATGCAATCACTTAACTGTATTTGGTCAATGAAGTGTTTACATCCTGTTTGCATTCTTAATATCTTGATGTTTTCTTATCTTTTAGTAGTAGAGCACATTGCACAAGTATGGTTCATTGATATTTAGAAGTATTGTTTTAGCAATGTTCTAATTCTCTTAGCATCCTTTAGTTTATTAGGAGTTGCATAATGTGATATTATAGCATTCTTTTTCATTTACTGGCTAGAATACTTCTCTAAAGAGAAATATCCTCTTGTCCATTGTTTGGTTAAAACAGTAGTGCAGTTTGAGTAGTAAAGGCAGAATCAACACTTGGTTCATTTCCTTTATTTACGAATTTTCAAAACAGTGAGTTGGCTTCCTATCATCCTCCAAAAAGACCCATAAGTCATTTTTTCCCCCTTAAGTATTATTGGGAACTCAGGGGATTTAAATGAATTTGATGTGTTTTAATCCATTGCTTTTATTCTTCTTCTTTTTTTTTTTTTTTTGTGAGGAAGTTTGGCCCTGAGCTAACATCTGTTGCCAATCTTCCTCTTTTTTGCTTGAGGAAGATTGGCCCTGAGCTAGCATCTGTGCCATCTTCCTCTGTTTTCTGTGGGACGCTGCCACAGCGTGGCTTCACGAGCGGTGCTGGGTCCACTCCTGGGATCTGAACCTGCACACCGTGCACCACTCCCATCTTCACTGACACTGTGGCAGAATCTTGTCTGAGCCACTTTTGCCAGCCTTGGGTCCTGCTGTTTCTGCACTAAATAAATATTTCCTTGCCACAGGATTCTCCAGCAAAGGTACCATCATTCAGGAGGAAGCAACTCATTACACATATCCTGTCCTATAAGCGACCTGAATTGCAAATTACATTGCTTCTCTTTTAAAACCGTCAAGCTTCTCTGACTATATATTGTCCCCATCATCACTGTTAAGAATTATTCCCCCCAAAAAGATATATTGAAGTAATAACCCCAATATCTCAGAATGTGACCTTATTTGGAAATATGATCATTGCAGATGTAACTAATTAAGTTAAATGAGGTCGTACTAGCATAGGGTGGGCCCTTAATCCAGATAAGGCATTGCTATAAGAAGAAGGAAAATGATGTGAAGAGAGATACACAGGGAGAGTGCCGTGTGGCCACAGAGGAAGAGATCAGAGTGATGGAGCTGCAAGCTAAGGAATGCCAACAATTGATGGCCATCCCCAGAAGCTAAGAAGAGGCAAGGGAGGATTCCGTCCAGAGTCGCCGAGACAGAACAGCCCTCTCACATCTTGATTTTGAACTTGTAGCCTCCAGAACTGTGAGAGAACACATTTCTGTAGTTTGAAGCCACCCAGTTTGTGGTCCTTTGTTACAGCAGCCCTAGGCAACTAAGACAATCATGTTCACCACTAAGGTGCTACATGAACCAGTCTAGTTACTGAGTCAATAATAGAAGGTGTTTTTAAACATGGTGGATTTGTTTTGCTTTTTTTTGGTTTTAAGATTAAAAAAGAAATTGTTAGCATTTTTTAGTTTGCACTTAGCACAGAATATCATAGAATTTGGTTCAAATCCTCATTTAACTGATGGAGAAAATGAAGGAAAGTGGTTTGCCCAGGATCATACAGGCATTATGTAGAAGAAACAGGACCAGAACTCAGATCTCTGGTTGCATAGTTCAATGCTTTTTCCATTACATACATTTGAACAATTTCAGTTATTTTCAAGTTCCTTTTAGCTCTGGAGTCTTTCTCTTTGCCTCTTTCTTTTTATCTTTGCAGTGAAATTTTAATAACAGGCAATGCAGTGTGCTTAGTCAACGGAGTATAGAGTGGAGCTCAGAGGACAGTCCAGCCTCATGTCCCAAATAAATCCTTTTACTATATTCACACTGATTCAGTGAAGGTGGATTTTGGTTTTATTTGAGTAGCTTTATAATCCTCTATGTCTCTAGAGGTCAGTGTGGCTTAAAGAAACTTTGTTTCAAACTATATTCAGTTAAAATTTAATTCAAGGCACTTTAATCAAAGGTGACAATAAAATAGTGGCCCACGGAAAGAGAAATTAATTCAGAATACTGCATACTATAAACATTAACATATACAATAATATTGATTTTGGCGCATGGAACTTTTCACTGAACCTGTAGACCTTAATATTCTTGGAAGTAATTGAATTAATTCCTATACTTTTTTTTTTTTTTTTTGCAGGGAAAGATTTGCCCTGAGCTAACATCTGTTGCCAGTCTTCCTCTTATTTTTTTTTCCTTCCCCAAAGCCCCAGTACATGATTGTATATCTTAGTTGTAAGTCATTCTAATTCTTCTGTGTAAGCCACCACCACAGCATGGCAACTGACAGACAGGTGATGTGAGTCCACGACCAAGAAGTGAACCTGGGCCACCAAAGCGGTGCGCGCTGAACTTTAACCACTAGGTCATCAGGGCTGGCTCTAATTCCTATATTTTTTAAAGTGTAAAATATTATCATTTTTGCTTAAAAATATATAACTCAATCATTCTAAATTCCTTTCAGAAAGAGATGTTTGTACTTCTATTGAAGGCTGTTGGAATGAACATTTGTGACTGGTCATATTATTCCTCTAGGATGACACTTTGAAGCAGTTAGATGTCTTCGTCATCATATGGCATCTAATGAAGAAGAGGCCCAGGGAGCTACTTGGGATGGAGAATTTCCATGGGGAAAGCGGGATGTTGTCGAAGATTCTAGTAAATCTCTGTGGCAATTATTAGTTTTATTATTCACCAGAGCCTTCAAAATTCTTTTCCTCTCCGTTTCCTTCTTCCTCACTCTTTCTTTTCTTTGTCTGTTGGGATGGGGGTAAGGGCAAATTGTTAACAGAACAATAGATTTTGTCCCATTAATTAAGAAATCTTAGATGAATTTGCCTATTGAAGTGCTTTTCAATGAGCAAATAGTAATGTTGAGACAAGGAGAGGAGAGGAAGGGGGACTTATGTTTACTGAGAGTCTCCTTAGGGCCAGCCATCTGCTAAGAGAGCAGGTGCCCCCACTCCTGCCACAACTTGAACAGTTCTGCTGTTAGTTTTTCCCTTTATTGAGGTTCCACAGATGATTTTACTTGTAGAAAGCTTCCTATTGCTAAGACTTTAAAAACACTGTATAGCAGATTAGAGACAATAAACTATAAGTAGATTAAGGAGTACTGACTAGAAGATGCAAATGTGGTGGAGGCAATGGGAGCAGTAGCTAAAAGTCTGACTACAGGGCAAGAGAAAGAAAACAAAAAGTGGACCAAGAACTCCCTATTCATAGTGGTCTGGGCCCTTTTAGTGTGCAGGGAAATGACTCTGCATACCTCAGGAGCTCCTAAGGATATTATTGTCATTCTCATCAGTCAACATTTATCGAACGCTTATAGTGTGCTGGGCACTGTTCTAGTAGCAGGGGATACTAATAAATATTTAGTGCAGATTCTGCCTTAAAGTTTAGTGGGTGTGGAAAGGAAATATATTAAGAGACAGAAAAAAAATCACCCAAGTTAACACAGTCTATGTAGTACCAGAAAGTAATAGAAAAGATCAGAGGAGGGAGGAATTATGAGAGTTGGAATTGTCAAGAAAGGAGTCACAAGCAAGTATGATAGGTACTGATAGCTATTTATCAAACCCATTTGCTCTTATTCCTGGGCCCATAGCCTCCCTTGAAATTTTAGGAGTGGCCATGTAAATAAATTCTAACTAATGGAGTATTAACAGCCATGATGTGTGCCATTTTCAGGCCTCGTCTATAAAATCCTCCTCTATGTGATCCTGCAAGCACTTTCTCTATCTGCAGCAGCAACACTGGAAGCCAAGTGTTAAAGATGGCAGAGCTATCAGAAGGAAGGAGCCTGGCTTCCTCGGTGCCTGAATCATCACTTGGAGGAGAGCCACCTGACAATCGAGAACACCCAATTTGGGCTTTATGAGAGCAAGAAATAAACTTCTATTGTGTTAAACTGCGGAGATTTTGGTGTTTTTCTGTCATAGTAGCTTATGTGACCTAAATAATATGGAAAGTGAGACTGGAACAGAATGTTAAAGAGTGTTCAGGGATTTGTAGGATGTAGATAATTATGGAAGATACTGAGGGGGTTTGAGGCAGGAAGAATGAAATGAGCAATGTCATGGGGGAAGGGAATGCAACACAATTGGCTGAAATGGAATATTAAATAAGGGCGTCACAGAATTAGGTAGCCACATCAGCTTATAGAGGCTAAGGAGTTTGGATCTGACTTTATTGATGAGGCTGCAATTGGAAAGATACAGATAAATAATATTAAAGCTTTGGATAGTGAAGGTTTTGTTGTTTCAGTAGCGGTTGAAGGATATTCTAGGAAGATTAATCTAGTGTCAGTGTAATGAATGGATTAGTTGCCGATGAGGTCAGAGTGAAGTCAGAGAGATTTTCTAGGAGACTGTGGGTGATCACCTGGATTGGGTGATTGGTGGTAGAAGGGATCAAAGCAAAGGCTGAATGGCTGCGGCGTTAAGTATGAAGGTCAATGAGTAGCTGTGGGAGAGCTGAGAAAGGAAAGAAGGAACATAACTTCCGGGTCTCTATGTTAGCTCAGAACAGTGAGCAACGCTTGCAATTATGAACTTGGGGCACAATAAAAAAGTGTAAGCTTTATTATTGTCTTTAGGAAAGCAAGATAGTAGACAATATGTTCTAGGAAGATTATTATCACAATAGTTAACATAAAAAAAAGTCAGCATACACCATGCTCACAAATCCATTTTATCTTCCTGGGCATTCAGAAAGACTACATTTCCCAGCCTTCCTTCAGCCAAGTGAAAACATGCAGCTGAGTTCTAGCCAAAGGAATATGGAGACAAATGGCATATTCTGGGTCTATCCATAAAACCCTGCGTTTGATTTCCTAGGGTCTCTTCTTCTGTGGCAATCTTGGAGGCCACGTTTTCCAAACGATGAGCTGCAATAATGGAAAAATCCTGGACCCTTTAGACACCACTTGGATGAGAGCTTTCCAGTATTGTGACCCAACCACATTAAACCATGACTGGAGAGAGAAATGAATCTTTACTGTTTTAACCATGGAGATTTTAGGGTGTATTTATTTTAGCAGCATAGCTAGTGTGTATCTTTCTGAATTACACATAACACTTAGTCATTCAGCAAACTTTTATTGAGCATCTAATATGTTCAAGGGATGGATTGGCCCTAAAATCAAACTTTATTCATAATATCTCTTGGTGAAATATTCCCATGACAGCACTGTTTCAACAGCTTTTTTTTTTTTTTTAAAGATTTTATTTTTCCTTTTTCTCCCAAAGCCCCCGGTACGTAGTTGTGTATTTTGAGTTGTGGTATATGGGATGCCACCTCAGCATGGCTTGAAGAGTGGTAGCCATGTCTGTGCCCAGAATTTGAACTGGCAAAACCCTGGGCTGCTGAAGTGGAGCACGGGAATTTAACCACTCAGCCATGGGGCTGGACCCTCAATAGGTTTTTTATAACCTAGAAATTCATTAAAATTTTGAAGTCATCCACCTCCTGTTTACTCTCATCCTCCCAGTCTTTGAATCTTAGTTATTAAATTCTGGACTTTGTGTCACTTATTTAAAAGAGAGTTGACAGTGTATTTTGACTCTCCTTTTATTAAATTCCTTTTTGACAAGATTTCTATTAAAGAGGTGAGAGAGACTTAAAATAAGGAAAACTTATTTCTCAAGATCTTGCCTGAGATAGATTTGGGGATGTTGACACAGTTTAGAGCCTCTTTTATTTTTCCTTTATCTGACAGTTTTAATGATACCAAAACATCTGCCCACATAAACTGGAGATCTGAGCAAAGACTGAAAATCTTGATCACCTTGGGAATTGTAGTTCTGCAACAAGAAGTTAAAAAACCTGAAGTTTTCATTGACATGGATTTATATGTCTTCTCTCTGTCAAATCCACCTTCACATTTGAATGTGAGAGTCTGATGTGAATACTCATGGAAGAATAAATTAACTTCCAAAGTACCTTTAAATCCTCATCATTATTTTCATTGAACAGTGTTTGAGTAATGACCAGATGCCATTCTCCGTATGGAACCTGTAGGCAGACCTGGTCTCTGGAAAACAGACTGTTGTTCTTAATTAGTTTCACTTTGTGCTTTTATATAAATGACATTCTAGATGGGTTGAAAGGTGATAGGTTGCATACAGTTTCAACATTTTTCCCCAAATAAAAGCAGATGTATTATTTTTATGATTATAAATATACTATGTGAACATTTCAAAATTGAAGCAGTGTAGAAAAACGTAAGAAAGAATAGAAGAATACCCCACAAACTACTAAGGAGAGAGAACTGCTGTTAGTATTTTGGAGTGTATCCTTCAAACCTTCTTATTCACAAACAAAAATACATACACACACAGGCAGGCAATTTTACATAAATAAAATCACCCTACAGATATTTTTATAATTTAAACCTTCACTCACAAACTTGACATGGATGTCTTTGCTTGTCAATAAATCTAGGGCTACAAAATCATTTTAAGGACTCTTGTAGGAAAATATTGTAATATAACCAGTTTTCTGTGGATGGACATTCAGGTTGTTTCCAGTTTTTTACTATTAAAAAGGGAAAAAATTATAAAGAATGGAGCCATGAACTTATATGTATCTACGTTTAAATTGTGTGAGTAGTGTAAATTACTAGGGTGAAATTGCTGGACGGGTGGTAAGCACATTTAATATTTCCAAGATTAATATGGCTGAAAGGAGGGCATATTTGTCATATTGGCTAATGCATCGGCAAGACAGTGGAGAGGAGAATGACTAAATTTAAAGGGACTGAGAGAAAGAAATGAACTCTCCTGGTCTACGAAGAGGAAGTCGAAACTATCTGAAATCGTTGAGAGAAACTGTGCTGCTCTAAAGGCCATTCTGTGGGTCTTTAAAACCTTTCTTTGTTATGGAGTCTTGTATTCCATTGTAGGACAATCTTCAGTGTATCAGGAAATGTATTAAAGTTGAATCCAAGGTGTAAAGTTAGTGTGAGCGGCAAGAAAGGGAAGGATTTTGTTGGAGCAGAATAATGCCACAGCCCATTTGCAGTACATCCACTTCTTCTCTTGTTCCAAGCCAGTCCGTGGAATTCCTCATGACACCAGTTCTGTTGTGGTGTGTTGTGAAGTTATCTATGAGTTCCTCATGGTTGCCATCTGGCCACTTCACAATCATTTTATTCCCATGCCTCTGCCAAAGAAAAGGGTGCCACTTGATGTATCTATTTCCTCATCTTCTACTTCTGCCTCACATTTGATAAGTACTCAGAAAAGACAAATTGGAAGACGTTGGAGTTTTAGGGTTGAGAACACAGGATTTGGAGTCTGTATTAGTCAAGGCTATGGTAACAACAATAAAACCACAAAATCTCTGAAGTCTTAAGGCATGAACACAACAAAGGTTGTTTCTTGCTTTTGAAAATCTGATGCACATCTCAGGATTCCTCACAACAACTCTCCTCCACACAGTGTCACCTGGATCCAGGCTTTTCTCGATTTTGAGATTCTGCCATCTCAACTCGTGGCTTCAAGTATTGCCACTGTTAAAGGCCTCAGTTCAGAAGTGACACACCTCATTGTCATTTGCCCATAATTTGTTCTGCTCACAGCCCATTGGCCACAGGACCCCAGCCTAACTGCACAGAGGCTGGGAAATGTAGGCTAGCACACAGATTGTTGGGTGAGCACTACTGTCTGGTGATCTCAGACCTGGTATCAATTCACCATTCTGTTTCTTACTAGTTTGTGAACTTGGCAAAGTTCATTAACATTTCTGTGCCTCAGTTTCCTCATTTGTAAAATAGGAATCAGAATATCTCTTTCACGTGGTGTTGAGTGAGATAATATACGTAAAGGTGCAGGGCAAGTTGTCAAGAAAGGAAATGACAGAAACTAGTATTAGTGGTAGCTGCCCTGAGAAATGTCTACAATGACAACCAATCAGGGCTTGAACTGGTATAAAGCATGTGTACTGGGAGATCAGAGGAGAGAGAGCTCACTTCCAGTGAGGCTGACAAAGGAAAGCTTCATGGCAGAGAAAGCATTTGAATTGAGTTCTGAAAAATTTGCTCATTCTCCTTTAAATCCCTGGAGAAAAGAGCAGTCTTGCAGAGACTGGGGCATGAGGCAGAAGAACATTAGTGCTGAGGAGGTTTCAGTGTGTTCTGACCTGAAATGAAAAACAAATTATGAGCAAATGACAAGTAAGCTGGTATTAGTTATGAGTCAGTGGTCTGTGCTTTATGAACACAAGACTTCCATCCCGGTTGTATTATTTTGGGGTCTGCTACGAGACTGGGTGGGAAGCATGTCTCTCTGAGTTAGGACCGCCTCAAGGTTTGACCTCCAAAATTCTGAGTTAGGGGATGAAACAATCCTCAAAGGAGGAGCCTGGTTCTCCGCCTAGAAGTTTGAAGCACAGTGATAGCTAGATATTTTTATGTCTTTTCAAACAAAAGAACTTTCCTAAGCTCAACTGTGGGGACAAAGGATGAATAAAGCATTTCTCTGCTTCTGGAACCAGCCTGGTCCCTGGCTCTCTGATCTTCGATTTCAGAGCTCAGCATCTGACCCTTGCATTTCTCCCTTGATCTGGAGGACTTGCAAAGTCTCTTTTCTCCAGTGTGCTTGACTCACCTTCCCCATCAATTTTTGGCCTTGCTTATTTTTCCAATTTTGGGACTCCTCACAACTTTGGGTGAGAAGCAACCTCAGTTGGCTCCTGCCTCAGGGAACCCCTTTGGCCTGGCTGAGCTCTGGAATCCGCCCCCCGGCTTGATCCCAGGAGACTCAGTCTGTTGGTGGTATGGTGGTGTTGTCAAGAGTGAATGCCATGGAGTCGGGCCGCCTGTGTCAGAATGCTGTGGCTGCCACTTACTGGCTGAATGACCATAATCAAGACACTCAGCCTCTTTGTGCCTCAGTTTTCTTGTTTGGTAAATGAGGATAATAATAATAGTACTGGCCTCATAGGGTTGTCCTGAGGATTAGAACTGTACTTGGCCTATAGTAAGTGCTTAATGATTTTTACCTATTATTATTCATTCTTTAGAGCAAGGGTGCCCTGCGAGCACAGGAAGGAAGCAATTAATTTGGCCCAGGAGAACCAGGAAAAGCTCCCTGCAAATAATGATACTTGAACAGAGTTTGGATCGATGAATGATTTCCCAGAGGAGGGCTTGGAGAGAGGGCAATCCAAGAAGAGAGAGACTGATGCAAAGGCTCAGGTATTAGACATACACGAGGAAGTTCACTGTGCATGGAGCACTGGATGAATGGTGGGGGTGGGCATGGGGAGGCATGGCAGGTGTAGAGGCTGGAGAGGGGGGACAAGGAGAAATTGAGAGGGACTTTAATGCCAAACCAGTAAGCTGGTACCTTACTCCTAGCCAGCAGAAGCCAACAAATATCTTTAGGTAAGGAATTGATTATGGTCAGGTTTGTAAGACCACATTGGCTGTGGTGTGAAAGATGGATTACAGTTGGCTAGAGGGTTGGCACGAAGTGCCATTGAGGCAACTTTTCATTAATCCAAGAGGAGACAACATGAGAGAGCTTTATGTAATGGACCATTAATAATGACTGCTCTCCCCCTCCCTTCTTCCTATTGGGTCTTTGGATGGTGTATGAGGTTTTCTGCTTGTTTGTTTTGTTTTTCTGTTATTTTTGCCCCAAAAGCACAATATGAAAAAAGTCAGTTTTTATACTAATAATTCACAGTATAAATCCAATACACAGCTTTCTCTCCACTCACCCAGTGCATTAGTCAACTTGAAAACCTTTCTACAGCCAATGCAGCCTATGGTGGGTTACAATGTATTTGACACAGTACTGTAGCTTTCAGTAGGCACGAACTCCAAGGGCCCCAGAGTTTAGTCCTTCTTCTGCTTCACTTGTCACAACACTAGCAATATCCCTGGGTGAGTGACCTAGGGTTAAGGACTAAGTTTAAAAATCGTCTTGGCATTTTTCTGCTTGCATTGGTTGTACTTAGACTGAGATTTCATTAAATATTTGATTTTGTTTGGTTTGCCGCAGGGTAAAGTCTGCCAGAACTCCAAAAGTCCAAATGGTCTTTTATTTTTACAGTTCACCTGCACTTCCTGTTATTCTCAAATGAACGGGCCCTGCCTTCAGACATGAAGTTATTTCAAGAATTTTACTATCATTTACCCCACCTCAAGAGTTTTGAATTATGTTACCTATGGAACTAATCCATCAAGAGCTTTATAAAAGCCATGCACAGGTCTGGAGCAGATGTCCAATTGGAATTCTAAGCCGTATTTCCTATGCAAACCCTCCCTTCATTTATAAAGCTCCTGTTGTTTTTTCCCCCTTGCTTTTCACCTCCTGAGAAAGTAGCAAAGCTGCCCATGGTTTTAGAAATTCCCTTTCTCAGAGCAGCTGGAGCAAAAATCTACAAAGATAGAAGAAAACCCTGGCAGAGAGATTTTTTTCAAACACATTCTTGTTTAGCTGAGAAAAAGACTTTGCTCATTCCATACGATTCAGCGTTCCTTTTCATTAATACTGAATAAAAGGTTTTTAGAGTTGGCTAGTTCACCCCTCTTTGAAACATTCCTCTTCATTAAACAACCCTTAGAAATGTTCAACCCAACCTGAATAGCAATCAGGTTCTTCCTTTTCTCTTTTTGCTTGAGTCTTCAGAGTAGAAGGAGGTAACTGATGCTGCCACAAAAAGTGGTTCCCCCAGAGGCAATGAATTAATCTGGTGAAACTCCTGCTAGAAGTGCCCCCTCCCTTTCTCCTGGAGGATCGCTGGGCTTTTCAGTGGGCTTTTTGGAGGACCTCCAGCTGACACTGTAGACTCCTCTTTGCTGTAACATCTTTTATGAATCTCTCTGGGTGTTCCAGAAAGATCCAAGGAATTAAACATCATCTGTGCCTCCTCAGTCACTAGGGGTCCCACTTAATTTTTCTTTTCTTTACACCTACATTGCCACTTTCCTTTAGAAAAGAACTCTCAGTTTATGTGCAGCCAGCCTCTGGAGGGTTCTAGAGGAGTGTGAGAGCTGTCTTCAGATATTTGAAAGTCCATCAAGTGGAGGATGATTTAAGATATTCCATATACAGCTCTGAGTGATAGTACCAGGATAAGCAGGTAAAAAAATGTCGAGAGGCAACCATTTTCCCCAATATATATTCTGCAGCTCTGTGGAATGCTAATGGGTGCTGGAATTGGAGTATGGACGGTTTCAGGGTTAAATATATTAGGAAATGCTGCGTTAAGGCTGTTGAGCTGATTCCTTTCTCAAAGCTAATGTGTGTTGTAAGTATCTAATAGGAGCATGTAATGTGTGCTTATATGACCATGCAGTGTTTTTCATGGAGCAGGTTAAAGGGCAGATGCTCCCCACTTAAGCTCTAAGAAAGTGCTCTGCTGCCTAACATGAGAATAAATTTTACTATTATAAGTTAGAAGCCTTAGATTTGAGTTGTAGCTGCAGTCAAATGCTGTGGGATCCTAAACACAAATATAAACACCTTTGGATTCAGTTTATTTGTAAAACAGGAGGTAGAACCGAGTACTCCTGAGGTCCCACTGGCTCTAAATTGCTATTTATGGCATTGGGACATACTAATCCTCCCAGTCATTGAAGTATTCACATCTGAATTGGACCCCACTTGATGGGCACATGGCACAGGGCATTCACGCTGGTTCTCAAACATTTACCAGCATACCACTTTTAGAATCTTACCAAAAGGTTTTCTTTCAGATGTATCTTCTCTGAGGTTGTACATGGCATTGTCAATATTACTATTATGTTAAATGCAAAATGAAGTTAAAAATAGTGCCGATTTCACTGCTTGATATTTGGGGCTTACTCTATTTACTAAGTGATGAAAGATTGGTTCAAAGATACGTATTATTTTGTTGGAATATGCCTATTATGGTGATGATGTTATGGTGGTTCATTTTAGTTTGGAATTGCAAAGACTAGAAGAGTTTGTATTATTAGCATCCAAATGAGTTGACAACTAGGTATCATGATATATTTAAAACTGGGTTCTTTCCAGCCATGATAATGGATATTTAAAATAGGGGAAAGAATGTGGAAAATTGATGTTTTACAACAAAGACATTTCATCTCTTCACGTAAGTAAATCAAACCCAAGGTGCTTCTTGACTCTGTCTTAATAACTGTGGGGGAAGCGATTTTAATCAGCAGTGAGTACCACAAATATCCTGTGGTTACCAACAGAATGAATATGCTCTTAGATTGAAGGTGGAAGTCTGATATGTGAGACAGAGAGATGACAATCTTGCTCAACTCAACACTGAGCAGTTTGCACCATCTCTTGGCTATTCCCTTTTTAAAAAAAAAATTATTTTTTTAGAGCAATTTTAGGTTCACAACAAATTTGAGAGGGAGATATGGAGATTTATACCCCTGCCCTAACACTTACATAGCCTTCCCATTATCCACATCCCCTACAGAGTGGTACATTTTTTACCAAGGGTGAACCTACGTTGACACATCATAATCACCCAAAATTCATAGTTTACATTATGGTTCACTCGTGGTGTACATTTTATGGGTTTGGACAAATGACGTATATCCACCATTATAATAGCATACTGAGTGTTTTCACTGTCCTAAAAAGCCTCTGTGCTCTGTGCTATTCATCTCCCTCCCACTGCCTGTCAACCACTGATCTTTTTATTGTTTCCATAGTTTTACCATTTCCAGAATGTCATATAGTTGGAATCATATAGTATGTAGCCTTTTCAGATTGACTTCTTTCATTTAGTAATATGATTTTAAGGTCCTTTTATGTCTTTTCATGGCTTGATAGATCATTTCCTTTTAGTGCTGAATAGTATTCCTTTGTCTGGATGTAACACAGTTTATCCATTCACCTACTGAAGGATATCTCGGTTACTTCCCAGTTTTGGCAATTAGGAATAAAGCTTTCATAAATGTTGTGATTTATCACATAATTTATCACACAAATTTTTGTGATTTTGCAAATTTTTGTGTGGACATGTTTTCAACTCCTTTGGGTAAACACCAAGGAGCGCAATTGCTGGATGGTATGGTAAGAGTATGTTTGGTTTTGTAAGAAACCAAATTGTCTTCCAAAGTGACTATACCATTTTACATTCCCACCAGTAATGCATGAGAGTTTCTGTTGTTCCACATCCTTGTCAGTGTTTGGTATTGTCAGTGTGTTCTGGATTTTGGCCATTCTAATAGGTATGTAGTTATATTGCATTGTTATTTTATAATTTGCGTTTCCCTGATGACATATGATGTGGAGCATCTATTCATGTGCTTATTAGCCATCTGTATATCTTCTTTGGTGAGGTGTCTGTTAAGGTCCTTGGGCTACTTTTTAATCAGGTTGTTTATTTTCTTATTGTTGAGTTTTAAAAGTTCTTTGTATATTTTGGATAACAGTCCTTTATCAGCTGTGTCTTTTGCAAATATTTTCTCCCAGTCTGTGGCTTGTCTTCTCACTCTCTTGCCACTGTCTTTTGCAGAGCAGAAGCTTTTAATTTAAATGAAGTCCAGCTTATCAATTATTTTTTCATGGATCTTGTCTTTGGCGTTGGATCTAAAAAGTCATTGTCATACCAAAGGCCATCTAGGTTTTCTCCTATGCTATCTTCTATAAGTTTTATGGTGTTGCATTTTACATTTAGGTTTATGATAAATATTGAGTTAATTTTTGTGAAGAGTGTAAGGTCTGTGTCTAGATTCATTTTTTCTTTTGCATCTGAATGTCCGGTTGTCTCAGTACCGTTTGTTGAAGGCTATTATGTTTTAAGAAGGATAGAAGCAATCTCAGTGTTTTCAGAGGAAAGAGACCAAGATGATGACGAGACTTAAAACTGTGCCATAGGAAAACAAGCTTAAGTTTCATGGGGTGCTGAAACTTGGGAAGAGAAAACCATCACGGGACATAACACCTGTCTTTAGGTGTTTGAAAGGTCATTAGATGTATGAATGATTGTACTGTCATAGTCTCAGTGGGTGAAATTTGACCAGGTAAGCTTGGAGATAGATGTGTTTAACCTTTTGGGGCGTGTGTGCCATGGTCTGGAATTGCTAACTAGGGGACTGCTCTGCCATCTAGCCGTACGTCCAGTGTCTTTTGCATATGATGTCGGGATATCATAACCTGGAATAACTCAATGGGACCTTCATTTTCTTTTAAAGTAAGTACATATTAAGCATGTGCCAGGCACAAACAGTACCGAGGTTGGCCATGTTCATAGAGTTACATACAGAACAATTTTCACCCATTATTTCTTTGGAATTGATTTTCAGTCCAATATACCAAAGATTTCTATTCACCAACCATTCTAAAACTAAGGCTTTTGTTCTTTCAACTGAAGTGCCCTGATGTACTTCAAAAATGTCTGTTTTGTGAACAATCTGTGAGGGAAGAGGCGAGGTAAACATATGTCTAGTTCTTAGTTGGGAACCTTGAGATGAGACTAATTTTTATTGAACCGTCTCAATTAATTTATAGTCATATACTGTAAATATCACGGTTGAAAACCGTAACATTTGCTAGTGTTTGGCAGCATGGAAGGACAATTAGCTAATTAATCATTCTCTCTTTATGCTTTAGATGGGCATGGTTTGCATATTCATTACAGGCCGTGAGTGACACTCCAAAGAGGCTGGAGTTAAAGTTGTAAAACATGTTGATTGTTATGGGACCAAGTGCCTCTTGGGTGAGGATTAGTGTGATAATTTAATTTAATTTATTCATTTATCTAGAATTTAATTCCAGGATAATATTGTATTTTTCAAATGTGTTTTCTCTCTTTCCTGCCTCCCTTTCTCCTTCCCTTTCTCTCTGTAGTAAAACTGGTATCATCAGATATTTCTCCATGTTTTCATCGTCTGCCACAAAGCTCAGAACTAAATTTAGTACTCGTTACCGAAAGGAAGCCACTCAATCATAATTCCTAGTTACTGTTGTTTCATCTTTATAATGATTAGTGATCATTATTTTATGTCTGTTTCAGCTATTTTGTTTCTTATACGGCTTTAAATTATATTTTCCTTCAAATTATTTTTAGAAATGGGCAGAATCTACATTTAAAAAATGCAAGTGAGAATGTACCATTAAAAGATGACACTGGGGGCTGGCCCAGTGGCATAGTGGTTCGGTTCATGTGCTTGGCTTCAGCAGCCCAGGGTTTGCTGGTTCGGATCCTGGGCACAGACGTACACACCACTCATCAAGCCATGCTGAGGCAGCATCCCACACAGAAGAAGTAGAAGGACTCACAAGTAGGCTATACAACTATGTATTGGGGCTTTGGGGAGAAAAAAAAAAAGATGAAACTGTTTGCATTTCAGAAGTGTTTTTGAATTTCTTAAGCTTTTCATTTTACACCAGAGAATCAGGCTCTATCATAAGGAAACATCTTGTATGAAAATATTAAACATGACTTAAAACAAGGATGGGTGCCATCTGCTTAGTGTTTTCATGTTAAGTAGAACTTTGCTGGGAGAGTTTTTCCAAAATGACTTTGACTCTCTTTTCAAGTCTCCTCAGTTCCCATGATGAACAGAAATAATTATCTAATTGTATATAGGTCTTCAAATTCAGAGACTTATTTCAATCTAGACAGGGCTGGAGATGTTGGAGAGGGGCATATGGAATATTGACGTCTGTGTAGACCAGGCGGGGGCTGGCTCAATGGGCGCAGCAGAAGCAGCGGTCCAGAGAGCGTTGATGGGATAAACCTGGTGGAACTCTATTGCGGGAGAGGTCATCAGCTGGAGTGGGGAGATCCAGCAGGTGCTTGGAGCACTGCTTATCAGACTTGGCTGCACATTACGATCACCAGGAAGCTTTAAAGACTATTGATGCCTAGGTAAGTGTGGAGAGGTCAGTGTGATACAGCTTTTTTGGGGGTAGAGAGTTTTTTCTGCAACAGAACTGTCCAAATCATCATTAGCGTCTGGAGGACGTGGGGTTGCCTTCCCAAAGGGCTTAGGAGTGGAGGGAAGTTGGAATTCTTTTCTTTAGAAAGATGTTGGTGACCAGTCCTCATGGATCTGTTCTAGGTAACTGTTCTATTTTCGTTTAACAGTGTGGCCCCTTTAACGCTGGCTTTAGTGCAACTTCTGCCTTATCCCTTAGGGACAGATAATTATGCTCACAGAGGAACAAATCTGTTTACTTATTTTAAATGACACTCTCACAATGCTTGTGAGATGAAATGCTTGTGGCGAAGCATGCGGGACCTGGAATTGACTGCCTAGTCTTGGATACTTCCTCCACCATCTACTAGCCATGTGACTCTGGGCAAGTTACTTAACTGCCTTATCTACAGAATGCAAATATCAGTAATATCAGCCTCTTAGATTTTTATTGTAAGTATGAAATGACATAATACAGATAAACCATGTAGAAGATAGACTCACTAGGTCAGTGGGTCTCAAAGCGTGGTCCCCAGACCATCAGCGTCATCTGGGGACTTGTTAAAAATCGAAATTCTCTGTTCCCACCACAGATTTACTGATTCAGAAGCTCTGGGGGTGGGGCCTAGCAATGTGTGTTTTAACAAGCTCTCCAAGAGATTCTGAGGTTGACTACAGTTTGAGAGCCACTGTGTTAAAGATTACTCGTGGTTATTTAATTAATTCCCACCAGCACACATTTCAAATAGCAAACACACTCCAGTGGATAGTACATTATCTGAAAAGAAACATCCTCTTATGACTGACTAAGCTAATAACATTGAAATAATCAAACTATTCTCCTCTATTCACAGTTCAAACAATTACTTTAAAATGATTTATTTATAATTATCGACTCTAACACTGAAAAATCACTACAGAGTTTTCCAACTCGGGTATACCAGCCCAGGAGAAAATTTTTCAGTATTGCTCTGGGATATAAGCTTGGAAAACATTAGGAATGTGGGTAGCTGCCTGGGATTTTGAAGTGATGGGCCTGACTGGAGTCCTTCAAATTGTGATAAATCAGGCTGACTAAGTGGGATGATACCGTTTATGAAAGTCAGTAAAATTAAGCTTAATCTAGTAAAAATCAATAGTGGCCATTGAACTTTTTTGAGCATGGGAGTGATGCAATGAATGGAAAGTGGAAAATTGTAGTGGGGAGGGCAGGATACTCAAGGCCTGTGTCTTGGGACCGGCTAAGCTCTGAGGAATGTGGAGATTTCAGAAGTCTTAGAATATAGGGATGGCGAAGAGGCTGGGAGAGAAAGCTCACTGGCCTCTACCAGAGACTATAGGTCAAATTATGATAAAAGCTGTGACATGATGAGGCCCAGGGATGTCGTCCAAAGGGTCATCTTCTGGTGGGGATTGTAGAGCTATAAGAGTTCCTAGAAGCGGGCTAGGAAATTGCTTTCTATTTCCAGGTGATCTTTCTTCATTGGCTAGTGGGTAGAGGTGCAGGCTGACAAGACAAATCGGGTGATCTGGACCCCTTCAGATGTTCTGAGGCTGGGGGATAATTTCAGTTCAGGAGCGTGTATTTTCCAGGGTTTGTGCCAACTGGATACAGACTTGAAAGTCAACAACTTATCCAGACTCTAGTGGCTTAAGCTGTGGTTGTGTGTGTGCGCGTGCGTGCACACATGAGAGAGGGAAAGGGCGAGAAAGAGAGAGAGAGAGGGAGAGAGGCTCTCCTTGTTATGCTGGTGGGAGAGCCTGTCTATTCTTCTCCTTACCATAATTTTGTGAGTCATTTTCTGGTTGGGTTCTTTTCTCAGGAAAGGCTGGGTGTTCTCTGTACTAGAGCCTTCCTCATGGGGTCTCAGTGGGAACCAGATTGACTTCCACCTCTTGGGGAACTCTGGCTTAAAGACGTCTAGCTTCTCAGAGTCAGTTGCCTTTTATTCCACGATTTTGGGACCTGCAGCTGCTGGATGTTGAATGTCAAAGAATTTAATTTTTGCCAGGTTCACTGCTGCATGAAAGTTTTTCCTCGTGGTGGTTTTTGTGGTAGGGGTGGGGAAGTAGACCTAAGATTTCTAGGGGTGCCTGACTTTGGACTTATCTATTATAATGGTAACGTAGATTTAGTGTTCTGTGATCATCTATTTGTGGCTGGGTTTGGGCATTAGACACCAAATAAGTCTGGGAAGTCATTTAGATTATGCTCAAAGTCATCTCAAATCAGAGTGTACTCAGTTTTGATAGGGGGTGTTGCCCAAGGTCACCAGGATTGCCTCCACTCTTAGGAGTTCCATTTCTCAAAGAGGGAAAACCATCAGCCAGCAGGGATATTGGAGATATCGCTCCCTCTCTCCCTCTCTTCCTACCCTGCTCTTCCTATCTATCTATCTGTCCATCTATCTATCTTTCTATCATCTATCTATCTATGTATCTATCTAATCTATCTCTTTGTTTAGACAAAGATTCCACAATCATCATTTGTGGATGAAGATACTCCTATTGTCAGAATGAGTAAATCATTCTTCTTTAAAGTTTTAGCCTTTAGAGTCCTATTAGAAAACAAGATGAGATCCTGTAAATGATACTCTTAAGTTATTGTTTTAATTCGAAAAGCAGTTTCAGTGAAACAGGAGTGAGTCTGAATACAGTGCTGGTTCAGGGCTTCCCATCGGCCAAGGGTATCTTTCTCTCTAGCAGCTCCCACCTATTGAGATAAGCATCAGGGTCCTTTGATGTAGAGGAACAATGTGGATATAGACACCCTCTTTCAAAAGGATGATGAAAGCATCAAGATGGACATTTGCTTTTCTTTTTCCCTGATTCATTCTTCTTAATAATATAATAGCTGAAAGGTCACCCTTACAGTTCAGAAAAGTCAGAATGTTATAAGTGAGAGAGGATCTTAAGAAAAAGAGTATAGGCTCACTAGGAGGAAAACAGCAATTGGTTGTTCAAGTGTGTGTGTGTCTGTGTGTATGTATGAGAGAGAGAGAAAAAGAGTGAGTGAGTGAGCCCGTGTGTGTGCACAGGAGGCCTCACACATTAAACATTTTAGAAAGTATAGGAACATTGGTGCCCAGACAGTGAGTCATGTGATCTCTGAAACATCAAATAATCCTCCTCTGTTCATTTACTTTGTAATTATGGCCTGTCAAATTTCCTTCTGGTGTTTGTTTTAAAAATAAATGCCTAGCCCAGAGTGGTTTAACCCTTTCCGTGCTTTCCAGCTGTTCTATTTGCATCATTGACTCAAATGTCACCCTGAGCTGTTGAAACCTGCCCATATGGCATTATATTCTGTCACCTTTCATTTCACATAGGTCAACACTTGGCTTTTGAGTGGTAGTAAATTTCAGGCACTACTGATTCAGGCTGGGCAGTTGGAGGTGAAAGGCTCTATCTTTCTGGAATCTTTGTGAAATAGCCGGTCACTCAGAAAGCAATTTTGAATCTTTTACAGAAAGCAAAAAGATTAATGCTGTTATTCAGGTGACATAAAGGGGATACACCTGCCTTACAAAACTGGGAGCTTCCTCATTGCCTCACTCTTGTAATGGAGGTTACTCTGAGTTGCTGGCTAGCTTCTGTGGTCTTTTGGAAGCTTGGCCCATGAACAGGTCAGTGTGTTGTTTAGTCTTGTCATTTTTATTGTGATTTTCTTCAATTAATATTTGGATGGGGGAATTTCAATCCATCAAATTTATTTTCCTTCAGAGCCTCAGTTGAAATTTCTTAAGGTTTGTTACTATCCCAGATCTGCTGTTTAGCACCTACCTAGCATTCCTTGATTTGCATCATCAATTTAATTCTAGAAGAAAACAACAAGGATGAATTATAGAGAATGTGTCTCTCACTGTCTTCTCCTCTTTGCAGATAGTCTCTAATATTCAAGATTCAGAGTAGCTTGGAAACATAAGGCTTCCTGGCCAGAGGGCAGTCTCAAATTACATTTGGAATTTCCCTAGGAAGAAGTCTACTTTCTCTAACTACCTCTATTTTGTGACACTTCTTTGGCTCTGTTTCCATTTACAAACTATATACTGCTTCCTAAGAAGAATGGAGAGACTGGATTGGGGATGAGGTAGTGCCCAGCTGAAGGATACTCCCTATAGGAAGCGTGGAACCAGCGGAATACAGAAAGTAGAGGCTATGTGCCTGGCTTTTTTATGCCATATGCCATTATGCCCGTACAAAACTTGGCAGGAATTATGACTGAAACCATTAAAAAATTATGGAATGTATTTTCTGTGCCAGTTGCTTTGCCAAGGGATGGTGTTTACAATATTGTGAAATTTATAAGACAGTTATTAACCCCATTTTATAGATGCATATACTGCAGATAAGAAAGATTAAGTGAATTACCCAAGGTCACATGGTTACTAGGTGGCAAAGTGGGGTCAGAAACCTATTTTCTCTGCCTAAATGTCAAGCTCTCATTTTGCATATTTAATAAGATCCATAAGTAAACTTTTTTAAAAACGATTTTATTTTTTCCTTTTTCTCCCCAAAGCCCCCTGGTACATAGTTGTATATTCTTAGTTGTGGGTCCTTCTAGTTGTGGCGTGTGGGACGCCGCCTCAGCATGGCCTGGTGAGCCGTGCCATGTCAGTACCCAGGATCTGAACTGATGAAACCCTGGGCGGCTGAAGAGGATCGTGCGAACTTAACCACTCAGCCACGGGACCGGCCCCATAAGTCAACTTTTTGAACCTAGTTCCTGCTGCATCCTTCTGTCCTGTTTCTGCCTCCAACACTCCTTCCACCTGTCTCCCTCTTCTGGTCACAGTATGAATAGTTAACACTTCGTTGAATGTTATTTCTTTAGGGAGTTCTCAGACCTCCCAGACAAAGGAGAGCCCCTGTTACACGCTCTCAGTGCACCCTGAACTTTTCTTTCAGACTGTATATCACAACTAATAATTATTTGTGCAATTATTTTGTAATGTCTCTTTTCCATACCAGACTATAGTCCACGACAACAGAAATCATCTGTCTTGTTCATCATCGTATCTCTAGCCCTTGGCAGAGGCTATGTACGTAAAGGCAGCTCAAAACATATTTACCAAATGAATGAATGAATAGCATTCTATGAGTTGTAGCTGTTGTGTTGTATTTATTATTTTTGATAATTGAATATCATGCCTTGTACGGCTATTCAATGGGGTAATTGAAGAACCTGTCAGAATAACGGCAACAAAAGAAATGCCAGGGCTAGTGATTTCTGAATACAGTCTGAGGTTGAATTGATGGCATAAAGAGGGATGACATGTCCAAAGCGGAATGAGGAGGGCAGATGATGGGAAAGCAAGTGAGCAAATGCTTTGTCTTTGACCTGCCTGCCAGTCACTTCTCAAGAACTTATGGAAAAAGCCTAGCCTTTCAACCTATAGCTTTGATTTAAGGGAAAGAATCGATTCATCTCTAAGCTGAGTATGTTAATAAAAAAAGAAAGATCTAGAGGCAATTTCAGTTACATAGCTTTTTCCCCCAAGTATTTTCCAGTTTAACACATTGTTTTTCAGTGCTAGTTATGGCTTTTACGTTCTTAATCAAAATTTATTTTTGAGCCAATTGTCTTCATGTTTTATAAACATGAAGCGTTCTCTTTCGTATCTGTGAAGTTCGGGGAGAGATTTCATTTTTCCCTCTAGGTCTTGCTGCTTACTTATAGTCGTGCGAGACAACCTCTATTGTATTTTTATCAGGTCTGTTTCACAATATATCAACTTTGTGGTTTCTGCAAGATCTTAGACAAAGGTAATATAATCTGACCCAAGCTGGCCTCTGACTGATTAGTCTGATTTGTGAATTGAAGTTTCATACTAGAGAAATGTTAAGAATGTCAATTTTTAGAGCATCCAGGCTAGCTAAAACAACTATTGTGTTTTTAATTCATTCTAGAAGATTGTGCCCAGTGAATACTCAGTGCTGTGGTAATCCAGTAAAATATTTTCAACCAAGGAAATCTGATTTCACTGCTCCAAAACATCTTTAAAATTATGAAAAGAGCAGAAACAATTTCTTTTTTGTATAATAGAAAATTACGGTTCTAAACAAATAAGACTGAGGTAGTCAAATATATAATAGGATATGCAGGCACACCAATGACCGTTGAACACAAAGAGCAAGTAATTAAAGCTAAAAAACAATTATCTTACTCCTTCAAAGAAAGAATTAGGTGACTTACAGAAATACACACAATACAATAGAATGAAAAGTAAACAGAAGTGTTTCTCTTCCGTTTAGGACCAATATGGCGGGAGAGGGTTTTCTTTTGTAAAGTTGTTTAACTAGCAACAGATTGTTGCTAGAACTAAGTTTTTACTTAGATGGTGTCAGGCTTTTCCAGGTGCAGAGAAAGAAATATAGGTAGACCCTGATTTAAGAATAGCCAGTTTAGGAAGGATTTGCCCAAGCAAGCAAGGTCTGCTGCTCCTCTTCCTTCTCTTCTAGAAACTTGCCCGTTGGTCCCCATTTAAGGACCACTAAGAACAAGAGTAAATGAGCTGGAAAGATCTTTTATTATAAAAATATAGAGATGTAGATTCTGAAAAGAGCAGCCCCGCCCCTCCCTAGTCTGCTCCCACCAAAATGATGCTCAAATTTGTTTCTGGGAATTGTTGATGCAGAAGTGAGTAAGGAAGAGACAAGGAGAGGATCTGTTCCATTTGAAGTTTATTTCCCTTTATTCTTATTTCATTATATTTTATGTTTTAATTTAAAAATTTAGACAGATGCAAGATTCGCGTACCCACCATCACAAGCAGGATGTAGAAAAGTTCCCTTGTCCTATCAAATTCCCTCCTGCTGCTCCATGTACACAACTCGTCCCCCGAGAGATCTCCTCCTGATCTGTCCTCTGTCCCTTCAGTCTCGCCTTTACCAGATTGTCAAACAAATGAAATCATTTATAATTTTTTGAGTCTAGCTTTTTTCACTTGGGATAATAATTTAAGATTCATCTGTATAGTTTTATGTGTAAATAGTTCCTTCTTTTTTATTGCTCGGTAGTATATCATCATATGGATGGTTCATAGTTATTTGTTCATCCACTGAAGGACATTTGAGTAATTTCCAGTTTGTGTGGCTATAAAAAAATGCTGCTATAAACATTTGCGTCAGAGTTGTTTTTTTTGTGAACGGAAGTTTTCATTTTTCTTGCGTAAATACCAGGACTGGGATTTCTGACTTTGAGTCATGCGGTAAGCATATGTTTAACTTTATAAGAAACTGCCAACTTGTTTTCTAAAATGGCTGCAGCATTTTGCATGTGAGAGTTCCAGTTGTCCCCTACCCCTGAAAAATCATTCTCTGAGCAGTGTAGTTATCTTATTTTGGTTTTAGTTTGCATTTCCCGAATGTGTAACGATGGTGAGCATCTTTTCATTTGCTTTTTTTGCCATTTGTACATCTTCTTTTGTGAAATGTCTGTTTTATCCACCGTGTCAATATCTGTATTTTAATTAGTATATTTAGACCATCTGCTTTCAATGTAATTATTGATATGGTTGGATTTAGGTCTACCAATTTTTAATTTGTTTACTGTTTGTTCCCTCTATTTTTTGCTTTTCTATTTTTACTTTCCTGACTTCTTTTGGATTATTTGATTTATTTTTAGTTCTCTATTTGAATTTATCCATTGATTTTTGACTATGTCTCTGTATAGGTTTATTTTATTTTAATTTATCTTTTTAGTGCTTGCTCCACAAATCACGATAGACAGGCTTAACTTTTCGCAGTCTACTTATAATTAATATTTTGCCACTTCAGGTGAAATATATAAACCTCACAATTATACAGACACCTTGCTGTTTCTTCTTTATATTGTAGATGACATATATATAACATTTACTTAATCTTAAACCCCACCAGGTGTTGTTAATCATTTTTGCTTTCAGCAGTCATAGATATTTTAAAGAACATAAAAAGAGAAGTCTAGCTTTTTTTTTGCCTAGATATTTACCACTTACATTATTCTTTCTTTATTACTGAAATTCCAGGTTTCTCTCTGTTGTAATTTCCCTGCTGCCTGAAAAGCTTCTTTTAGTATTTCTTTTAAAGCAGATCTGCTGATAATGAGTTTTCTTAGTTTTCCTTCATCTGAGAATGTCGTTTGCTAGCCCCCCACCCCCCATCATTTGTGAAGGATATTTTCTCTGCATATAGGAATCTCAGTTGGTAGTTCTTTTACTTCAAAAATCTCCGATTGTAGTTTGTCTTCTACAGTTTCTGATGAGAAAGTTTTATTCATTTTAACCATTGTTCCGTTATATTTAATGTATTGTTTTACTTTGGTGTCTTCAAAAATTTTTTTCTTGAAAAAAATTGGTTTTCAGCAATTTGATAATGATGTATATCTAGGAGTGTTTTTCTTTGAGTTTATCCTGGTGGGCTTCACTGAGCTTCTTGAATATGTAAATTTATGTCTTTCACCAAACTTGAGAACATTTTAGCCATTATTTCTTCAAATATTTTTCTTCACTAATCTCTTTATTTTCTCCTTTTGGGACTCCAATCACCTGAATGCTAGAATTTTGAGATTGTTTCACAGATTCCTGAAGCTCTGTTCCACTCCCCCCCAGTCTCTCTTTTCTTTAATTTCTGGTGTTTAGATTAGATAATGTCTATTGATTTATATTCAAATTCTCTCACTCTTTACTCTGTTATTTCTATTTTGCTATTGAGTCCATCTCATTAATATTTTATTTTAATGTACTTTTTTTCTCCCCTGAGGCAGAAAAAGATTTGCCCTGAGCTAACATCTGTGCCAGTCTCCCTCTACTCTGTGTGTGGGTTGCTGCCACAACATGGCTGCCAATGAGTGGAGTAGGTCTCCACCCAGGAGCCAAACCTGGGCCACTGACACAGAGCATGCTGAACTTAACCACTAGGCCACAGGGACAGCCCCTATTTTCATGTATTTTTAAGAACCAAAATTTGCATTTATTTCTTTTTTTATAGTTTCTATTTCTTTGGTGAGCACTCTGTCTTTCCATTCATTCGAGAGAGTTTGCCCTCTGCTGTTTGATGATTCCAATATCTAGTCATCACGGGATCAGCATCTGTTGATTGTCTTTTGCCTTAAGAATAGTTGAGGTTTTCATGGTTCTTTTGATTAATGTTTTATTGTGTTCTGAACATTTTGAATATTATGTTATGAGACTCTGGCTCTTTGGGTCCTGTTAAAATCCTCTGGAGAAAGTCAATGGTTTACGTGGTTCAATTTAGAACACAAGCCCCCGTCCATCTTCTGTGGGCTATGAATCTGATGTCAATTTACTTTTCGAAGCCTTTCCAGGGCCCCATCCCTATCCAGGACCTGCAGCATATGGGAAGGAAGGAGCCCTGAGCTCTTTATGGGAGCTCTGCTTGTGCTGTACTCAGGGGCCAGTTTAGGACCTAAACACCTCCATCCCCTCCAGCTAGAAAGAGGTTTCTCATGGAGATTTTTCTGTATAAACTTGCTATGCAGTTCTGTGATCCAGGCTGCCTTACTGTCTAAGTAAAAAGATATAGGAGGGGAAAAGAGAACTCTAGGAAACTCACCACCATCTCGACCATTCCTCAAGTTTTGATTTCCCTGCTCATTTCACATGCTCTTAGTAACTTTTTGGAGTCTTCAGATAGTTGCTTTATGTATTCTTTACAGAGATTTTACTTGTAGTTCATGGGAGAGGTAATAGGCTTTGCCCATTTTAGCTCAAACTGGAAGCCTCTCTTTACTTCTCAAAGCATTTATTTATTCTATAAATGGTGGCCAATTGTAGTTGAAATAGTTCAATTTGTTCTGTTCCTCAGGTTTGTTATGAATTAAATAGAATTGCAGGCTGTCTGAGTGTTATTTGCATTTTAGCGTTATTTATACAGGAAAACATATTCTAAATTCTAAATAACCATCATATGAAAATGACCTTTGGAACACAACTTGCTCCTGTCATGTCTTCTGGATGACAAAGAGGCTTGCAACCTGAAGTAGAAATTTGCTTTGTCATTAAAGTTTCCTTTATTTGTGTGTTCCGTACTCTACTATTGGTTTTGGTTTTAACGTGTCTTGGTCTATGCCTGCATCTCTGATTCAGAATCTGTGTCATGCTATTTCCTCATGGCTCCATGCCCTTTTTGCTTGATCTGTCCCTTTGCTTCTGTCCTTCTGGGTCTTGATCTTATGCTATAATTGTCTGTTTATGCCCTTCATGCTGATAATTGGAGAAAATTGCATTGACTGGATGTTTGTGTCCCCTCTGAATTCATATGTTGAAGCATAATTCCAATGTGAGAGTATCAGAAGACGGGGCCTTTGGCAGGTAGTTAGGTCATGAGGATGAGCTCTCATGAATGAGATTGGTGCCCTGATAAGAAGAGAAATAAGAGAGATGAAGTCTTTCTTTCTGCCGTGTGAGGATTCAGCAAGAAGATGGCTGTCTGCAAACTGGGGAGAAGGCTCTCCCCATCACCTGACCTTGCTGGTACCCTGAGCTCAGACTTCCCAGCCTCTAGCGCTATGAGAAGTACATTTCTGTTGTTTAAGCCACCCAGTCTACGCTATTTGTTATAGCAGCCAGAACTGACCAAGACAATTGACACTACTATGAATTCATTTTTTTCTTCCTTAATTGATTGATTCAAAAGCTTTTGCACTCTGTTTCAGGAATTGTTTTAGGAGTTGGGGGAACTAAAATTAATGATGCATAGACTCTGACTTTAGGAAGCTCATCCTTTTGTAGAAAACTGTAAATAACCACGCCGTAAAGGCAAAAGAGAGGGTAGGGGAATTTAGAGAAAGCCTAGGTCATTTCTTGCTGGGTAGATTAGAGAAGACTTAAAGGAAGTAGGGTTTGAACTGATCTTAGAGAGGAAGCAGGGTTTGAGCATGCATAGAAAGGAAGACAATCATGTTCGGAGGAAACTATATAGAGGGAAAGTCAAGGAAACGGAGAAGCACAAGGCAATCCTGGATTCCGTTCATCTGCTGGCAGTGAGGGATTCAGAAGGAGTAGCATTTGCCCTCTTATCAGGCACAGATGTGCATGGTATATCCATGGTCCTGTTGTTCAGAAAACCTCTTCATATCCTCCTATCTCTTTTTTAGTACCTGGCTGTCCCTAAGTTATGGTTATTGTGGAAATTAAGACAGGAACCTGCCATAGAAGATGCCAAAGAAATACTGGGGTTCTTTACTCTTCAAGGAGACTCTGCCCAGTCTCCAGGTGTTGGTGATAAGGAGCACCCTTAGGTAAAGGTCCTCTATCCCCTCAAAAGCATGGCTGTCCTAGCCCAGGAAGGCTCTGCTTCCAGAAAGCCCAGAGGTGAGCTCTCTGGTCCTCAGATGAAGCAAATTCTCTTAATGTTGACTTTAGACTAGATGCCCAGTGAGACCTGAGGTCTGGAGGTCTCAGCGCCCAGCTCTGAAGCCATGTCCAGAAGAAGTAACCGGAAGGATTTTTAGAATAGGCAGATTGGCTCTCAAGATGACAGCACTCATTTGCATGTAAATTTTCTCATCTATTTTTATTTTAAAGCCTTCTTACATCATAGCCATCCTGCATACGGCTCAGAGCTGCCTGTCATCCTGTTTTTTTAAAGTCAGCTTAAGGAGGCTAATTGTCTCAATGCCTCTTACAACCTGTTATTTATTCGAAAGTGCATTTGCAATAATGCTTTAAACGGTAGCCTAGTGACCTGAAAGAGTTAACGCACCTCCCCTTTTGCTGAACTCCTTCTACCTTAGAGTCACTTAGGCACTTAGTGAATTTTATTCAGTGAATATGAAATAATCATGTCTGACCCAGGTGCAGCAAGTACAGGCTTTTAAAACATGTTAAGACAGGGTTGTCTACTGACCCGTGACAAATATCAGAAAGTTAAAGAATAACTGTCTGTTTTATCACAGCTGCACCTGGCATCATGAAATATTTTAAGTCAAATCAGAACCAAGGCTGGAGACTAGCGAGCCAATTATAAACAAGTGACTAAGCCAAAGACAGGTTTAAACCTAACACACAAAATAAACTTAAAAAATGCAAACTGGATCATGCCGCTTCCCTGGGTAAAACCCTTCAGTGGTTTCAGCATGACATCAAGATCCTTCCTGGACTGGTTCCAGGCTAACTCTCTAGGCTTGTTTCCTGTGTGCACACCTGTGTTAGTTTGTAAGGGCTGGATTACAAAGTACTACAAGCTGCTTGGCTTAAACAATAGAAATGGATTTTCTCAAAATTTTGGAGGCCTGAAGTCCAAGAACGAGATGCCGGTGTGGTTGGTTTCTTCTGAGGCCCCTCTCTTTGCCTTGCAGATAGCTATGTCTTCCCATGGTCTACCTTCTGTGTCTGTCTGTGTCCAAATATCCTCTTATTATAAGGAAACTGGTCATATTGGATTAGGGCCCACTCTAATGACCACATTTTAACTTAATTACCTCTTTAAAGGCCTTATCTGCAAATGTAGTTGCATTCTGAGATACTGGGAGTTAGGACTTCAATATATTAATTTCTGGGAGGACACAATTCAGCCGATAACAACACTCATGCTCCAGTCTTACTCAACTATGCTCAGGTCTCCAAATGGGCCCAGCTTGCTCTTGCTTCTTGACTTTAACCAGGTGGGTCCTTTCCACACTTCCTTGCCTGGCCAGCTCCTATGTGGCTCAAGCATCATCTTTGTCACTGCTAGGTTGTGATCTAGGGGACTAACACTATCTTACTTATTCTTACATTGATCCAAATTTTGCTCAACAAATGTCAAACTGAACTGGCAATTTTAGGGACTCAAACAAAGGAAATGAAGCAGAGATATTATTGTTGCTTTTTCTGCTTTCCCTGCTTTTGGAATCTGTCCTCTTTAATGACACTTGACATTCCTAGTCCAGTCCAGGCCAGTCTTCTGTGATCAATACATGAGGAAGGATGGCAGGAGGAGGTGAGGGTCCATGTGACCATGACAGCTAATCTGCCCAATATGGTACCCACAGCCATAAATGGCTATTTCAGTTTAAACAACTTCAAATAAAATAAAATAAAGCATTCAGTTCCTCAGTTATACTAGTTACATTTCAAGTGCTCAATAGCCACATGTGGCTAGTGGCTACTGCATTGGATAGCACAGATACAATCCATTTCCACTAATGCAGAAAATTCTATTGGAGAGCTCCATGAGAACCCAGAAGGCCAGGTTGTCTGTATTCCCTTCCTCTGCCTCACCCTGATCATTTTATTTGGGCCTTGGGCAATCCCATGTATATTGAACTGACCAAAATTTTTCCGCTTTACTGAAGCAAATAAAACCTTGACCCCAGAATGTACCTGTTTTCTTGCGGTCCTTGGGTATGCCTCACATTTGATCCTCACACTCTAGTGCCGCTTGACAACAGAATAAACTCTTCTAACACAGTTCTGCTTGTACCTGTATCCAAGGCCGCAGACATGTTCAGGGCAAACCTGGTATACGGGCGCAAGGTGTCCTGGAGCTCCACATTTCTTTTATATCCTGAGACTGAGCTACAGTCTACACTTACAGTCACCAAGCATTATTTCCTCTTTTTTCCTTTTAAGACCCAATCTTAGGGAAAAATGATATATTAGTCATTTCTTCCTTAGCATGGGCTTACCTTATCACCTTGCCCTATAGGGTAGGATGGAATGACATAACAAATCTAGGTTTAGAAATTTGACTCTACCGCTACCACCTATGTGAGCCTGGGGAACTATTCCGTCCCTGCAGAGTCTCTGTTTCCTCTGCTGTAAAATGAGGACGATAATGTTGACTTCAAGTTGTTGTAATAATTGATATGGGAGGGTATACACCTACTACCGCACACATACACTAAATCTTAGTTTTCTTTCATTTTTTCCCTCTGTCAAAGAAATCTAATTCTTGGCAAGTCACCAGAAGAAGATTTTTGGGATGTGGGGTGCCGTGCGGGAGAGGGAGAGCCCTTTCCCAGGGCTCTTGAAAAACATTCCCAGAGCCAGCCCTCTGGGATCTTTTGCCTGCCCATCCGTTCCAGCCTGGGAGGCGGCACAAAACGTGAAGCATTGTTTGGCTTCCTGGATTTCTCCTTCCGCATGTGGTAGGTTTCTGATCTAATTCTTCGTAAATATCCTGAGGTTCTTTGTCATGGACAGAAGTTTCACGTTGTGAGGAAAAAGTGACTTCTGGAAGTTCAGAGAAGAGGCTTAGTGTGGCAGTTCATTACTCCTGGTAGCCAAGGTGAGAACAAGAGGTGGGTTCAGCCCAGCAGCAGGTCGCATTTGCTGGGCTGACATGCACCTTTGCCCCTGGGAGAAGTCCATCAACTCTTCCGTCCCTTTACCATGTGCGCAGACTGCCTACGCTGTGGGGACACTGGGATAACAGGACAAGGTGACAATTGACTATCTGTGTTCAGTGAAGAACTTGGTGCTGGAGAGACAAAGTTTACTTTTTACGTTATGCTTTTAATTGATTCTTATAATTATCAATAACAGAAAGCAACTCTAGAAGGAAGACAGTTGGAATGCGGACTTCTGATTCCAGAATGAAGCAGTGATTCTAGGATTTTAGTATTTAAAGGAAAGCTTTACTTTTTAGGTAATATTCCACTTGCATAAGAATACATTTTTTTTTCAAGAGGGTCACCATTTGTTAATGATCATCATTGACAACAAGAAGAATGTGGTACCCAGGAGTTACAGATGTGAGACAAAAAGCGCCGAAGACAGAAGCTCTTCATATAATGACACAAACACCTCCTTCAACTTTCTCCTCAAACTGAACTAAATGTAACTGGTTCTACCACATAAATTACTTTAACTGTATTTTTCCACGATGTATTGTAAATTTGAGAAACACTTGTGAAAGTGTTACAAGTGAAAGAGATTTATATGCCACTGTCTTACTTGTTTTCCTACTGTGCAGCAATTTACTCCAGGATTCAAAACATTTTAGATCTGAGCTCTCAGACACTGTGAGTTGCCGTGATGACTGGTGTAGAATTAATTCCTGAAGGGTTGACTGAGTTGGTAGGGTAATGTCATGGTATTTTTATAGACTACACAGCATTTAACTTGTTATTTCTTATATCCACTAAGAGGAGTGGTCCTTCCTTCCACCCCTCTTTTTTTTTTCCTTCTTTTTCCTCCTCCCTTCCTCCCTCCATTCATTTCTTCCTTTTTTCCTAATGAACCCAAGGAGCCTCTAGTTTTACTCTCTGCTATATAATATTACATCTTACAAAATCCATTAAACAGTATTTACTCATACTTCCTCTGTTCCAGACATGGTTCTAGGCAGTAGGGCCAGTGGATGAAAAAGGTATCTATACCTCATCTCTGTCCTCATGGAACTTATATCCTCTAAACAACCTCTAGATCTCTTAGGGGTTCTCTCCAAGCATTTTGGAGGATCTGTCATAAAGTGTAAAGGAGAATTCAATTTCTCTGGTTTTCAATGCACACTAAAAATCCATTTCCACCTACGTATTGAATTCTAGACAGCCCATTACCTCAAGCTGGAGATACTTGACCTTGAGATTGCTGTTATGGTCAAATGCCTTAAACATCTCTATCCTTAAGTCTCACATTTCAAATGAAACCTATCTAGAAACTTCTATGGTTATAAATCATTTCTTTAAACTAAAATTATTTCTATTTTCCTTTTTTTTCTTTTAACCTTGATGGATTGTCTTGTTTCTCCATTTCTGCTGGAATGTTTACGAAGCAAATGCCACCCAGATACTAATTCATCTTGTTCATTCAGGTTCTGAAATTTGCATCCCTTTTCCTACGACAAACAATAGATGGCAACATGTTCTGCATCAAGATCACAGCCACTGTTTTTCTTACGCTTAATCTATTTTTGAGTTCCTAAGCACGAACTGTCCATCTTGCAGACCATATGTTAACAAATTAGGTGGCAGGACTCAGAAGGCAAGCAAAAGAGAGAGCTCTCAGTGAGATCCATTCTATGTAAATCTAGCGTTTATGAATGAGGAAAAGCTTGGCAAGTTTCAAATAATTCAGTTGAAGTGACTACCTTTGTCTCACTTCTTTTTGAATCTTCTCCAATGTATCATTTTCTATCATAGTTTGCTGCACTATACCCAGCAATTCAGACTGTGAGTAAACTTAGCTAAGAATATTCTCAAATGATACCAGGAGAGGGGCCAACTCAGGTGCAAGACCGTTTTCATTTTTCATGCTTAACTTTTACCTTCCCTAATAAAGTGAGACAAATTATCCTTTAAATTACATAAACTTGATTTCTGATAGTCTATTTAATGACTTCTCCTGAGTACAACCTTCCTAAAGTTTGACCTCCTCCTTAACGAGACACATATTCTTGGGGATAGTACAAGGAATCTGAATTTGATGATCGCATTCCCTTTCTTCTAAAGATCTAGGTTTCAAAGTGAGAAGTGTTTGGTAATACTTGTTTCCTGAGAAGCTTATATCTAAGGCAAACAAAGTCTCTGTTTTCTTTTTGTCTTATTTTTCTCCCTTCCTTAACTTTTATCCTTAAATATTTAATGAATTTGTAGTATGTATAAAGCACTGTTCAAGGTGCTATTCTTGGTAATGAGAATTAATAGAGATAATATTATGATGTTAATAATAATGAATAGGTACCATTTAGTGCCTATTTCTGCCATGCACTTTACATAGCTTATTCATGGACATATTTCATAAACTCTGGATGGAGCTCTAAAATCGGGAGCATAGTGTCCTGTTTATGTATTATAGTTGCATAGTAAATGTTAAACAGATTTAATTTCTACATATTGTTAATGAAGAACTCCTTCCATTGTCCCCCTTTTATTTAAATCTGAAGCTTTATTTTTGATAGTACTATCAAATGCGTCCAAGAAGGTGATTTGGTCCTTGGCTTCAATAAGTATGTGTATGAATATGCTAACCAGTTGAATTTCAAGTCACTAGAAGACAGAAAGAGAGAGAAGGGCTTAAATTAAAAGAGGCAATGTGTAAGTTAAACAAAGTGACATTCGATCACACATTGACTGTGTGATGAAACGTGGAGTCAGCTCCTTAAGGAGCTTGCAAAAGTTTAAACAAAATCATTAATAATTGCCCATTATGGATGCTTACTAACCTCCTAAGGAAGAAGTGATGAAGACTTTCCCAGAGAAGCAAAAGCTGAGTTTTTTCTCATCACTAAACCTGCCTTACAAGAAATGCCAAAGGGAGGTTCTTCAAGTCAAAATGAAAGGATGCTAAATAGCAACATCATAGCATAAGAAAATATGAAACTTGTTGGTAAAGGTAAATATATAGGCAAATATAGAATACTGTATTATTATAAGAGTAGTGGGTGTACCATTTTAACTTCTAGTATAAAAGTTAAAAGACAAAATATTAAAAATAAATGTAACTGAAATATGCTGAAAGATGCACAATATGAATAGATACAAATTATGGCACAGTAACATAAAGTGTGTGGGGGGAGAAGTTAAAGGTATTTTGTGTGCAATTGAACTTAAGTTGTTATCAGCTTAAAATAGACTGTTATAACCATAAGATATTTGATTTCTTATATAAGCCCCAAGGTAACCACACACACATAAAACCTATAGAAGTTACACAAAAGAGAAAGGAGTTAAAGCACATCAATACCAACAATCAAAAAAACACAAAAGGAGACAGCAAAAGAAAAGACAAACAAAAGTACTACAAGACTACTACTGAAGGAAACAACAAAATGGCAACAGAAAATCCTTACCTATCCATAGTTACTATAAATGTAAATGGATTAAACCCTGCACTCAGAAGACATAACATAGCTGAATGGATTAAAAAATAAGACCCAACCATATGCTGTCTACAAGAAACTCACTTATTTAAGGACACAGAAGGATGAAGTGAAGAGATAGAAAAAGATATTCCATACAAATGTAACTGAAAGAAAGCAGGAGTGGTTACACTTCTATCAGAAAAAGTAGACTTTAAGTAAAAAACTGTCACCAGAGACAAAGAAGGTCATTGTATAATAATAAAAGGGTCAAGGCACCAGGAAGATATAGCAATGATAAATATATATGCACCCAACATCACAGCACCTAAATATCTAAAGCAAACATTGACAGAACTGAAGGAAGAAATAGACAGCAATGCAATAATAGTAGGAGATTTCAATACCCCACTTTCAATAATGGATAAATCATCCAGACAGAAGATCAATAAAGAAACAGAGGAATTGAGCAACACTGTAGATTAAATGGACCTAACCGATATATACAGAACATTCCATCCAACAGCAGTGCAGTACACATTCTATTTAAGTGCACACAGATCTTTCTTGAGGCTAGATCATATGTTAGGTCAAAAGAAGTCTTAAAAATTTAGGAAGATTGAAATCATACCAAGTATCTTTTCTGATCATAGTGGAATGAAATTAGAAATCAGTAGCAGAAGGAAAACTGGAAAATTCACAAATATGTAGAAATTAACATGCTCTTGAACGACAATTGGGTCAAAGAAGAAATCAAAAAGGAAATAAGAAAATACCTTGAGACAAATGAAAATGAAAACACAACATATGAAAACTCATGGGATGCAAAAAAAGCAATACTAAGAGGAAGTTCATAGCAATAAACAGCCACACACAATAAAGGAGAAAGATCTCAATAAATAACCTAACTTTACACCTCAAAGACTGAGAAAGAGAAGAATAAACTAAGGTCAGAGTTAGTAGAAGGAAGGAAATAACAAAGGTTATAGCAGAAATAAATAAATTAGAAAATAGAAAAACAATAGAAAAAATCTTCAAAACTGAGTTGGTTTTTAAAAAAGATAAACAAACTTGACAAACCCTTAGACTAAGAAAAGTGAAATGAAAGAAGAGACATTACAACTTTTGCCACAGAAATTAAAAGGATTTTAAGAGACTATATGAGCAATTATAAGCCAATTAAATGGATAACCTAGAAGAAATGAATAAATTCCTAGAAACATACAATCTACAAAGAAAATCATGAAAAAATAGGAAATTTGAACAGACCCATAACTAGTATGGAGATTGAATCAGTAATCAAAAACTCCTCCACAAAGAAAAGCCCAGGCCAGATGAATTCTACCAAACATGTAAAGAATTAACACCAATCCTTTCAGATTCCTGCAAAAAACTGAAGAGGAGGCAATATTCCCAAACTCATTTTATGAGGCTAGCACTACCTAATACCAAAGCCAGACAAGGACACTACAAGAAAATAAAACTACAGGCCAATATCCTTGATGAATATACATGCAAAAATTCTCAACAAAATACCAACAGACTGAATCCAATAGCACATTAAAAGGAACACACACCATGAACAAGTGGGTTTTATCCCTGGGATGCAAGGATGGTTCAATATATGAAAATTAATTAATGTGGTATGCCACATTAACAGAATAAAGAATAAAAATCACATGATCATCTCAATAGACGTAGAAAAACGGTTTGACAAAATTCAACATTTTCTCACAATAAAAACTTTCAACAAACTAGGAATAGAAGGCAAGTCCCTTAACAAAATACAAGCCGTATATGAATGGCCCACAGTTAACATTATATTCAATGGTGAAAAACAGAAAGTTTTTCCTCTAAGATTAGAAATAAGGAAAGGATGCTCACTCTCATCACTTCTATTCAACTTAATACTGGAAGTCCTAGCCAAAGCAATTAGGCAAAGAAAGAAATGAAAGGTTGCCAAATCAGAAAGGAAGAAGTAAAACTGTCCCTGTTTGCAGATAGCATGATCTTATGTATGGAAAATCCTAAAGAACCCGCCAAAAATCTCTTAAAACTAATAAACAAATACAGTAAAGTTGCAGGATGGAAAATAACATAGAACAATCAGTTGTGTTTCTATACACTAATGATGAGCCATTTGAAAAGGAAATTAGAAAATAATTCCATTTATAACAGCATCAAAAGAAAAGCTTAGGAATAAACTTAACTAAGGAAATGAAAGACTTGTATACTGAAAACTACAAAAACGCTGATGAAAGAAATTAAAGACACAAGCAAATGGAAAAACATCCTGTGTTTATGCATTGAAAGACTTAATGTTGTCCAGCATCCATACTACTTAAAGAGATCTATAGACTCAATGCAATCCCTATCAAAATCCCAATGGCATTTTTTACAGAAATAGAAAAAATAATTCTACAATTTGTATGGAGCCATAAAAGACCATGAGTAGCCAAAGCAATCCTAAGAAAGGAGATCAAAGCTGGAGGCATTATACTTCCTGATTTCAAAATATATTATAATATATTTTACCATGTATATTGCATTAACCAAAACAGTATGGAACTGGCATAAAGACAGACATATAGAACAATGGAACAGAATAGAGAGCCCAGAAATAAATCCATGCATATATGGCCAACTTATTTTCAACAAGTGTGCCAAGAGTACACAATGGGGAAAGGATAGTCTATTGAACAAATGGTATTGGGAAAACTGGGTATCCACATGAAAAAGAATAGACTTGGACCCTTATCTTACACCACACAAAAAATCAACTCAAAATTGATTAAAGACTTAAACGTAAGACATAAAACTGTAAAAATCCTAGTAGAAAACATAGAAGAAAACCTTGATGACATAGGTCGTGGCAATGATTTAATGGATATGGCACCAAAAGCACAAGCAACAAAGACAAAATAAACAAGCAGGACTATGTCAAACTAAAATCTTCTGCATAGCAAAGGAAAGAATCAACAGAGTGAAAAGGCAACCTATGGAATTGGAGAAAATATTTGCAAACCATATACCCGATAAGGGGTTAATATCTAAAATATATAAGGCACTCCTATGATTCAATGGCAAAAAACCTAATAACCTGATTAAAAAATGGGGGTAAAGACTTGAATAGACATTTATAAATGAAGACATACAAATGGTGGAGCTGGCCCCATGGCCGAGTGGTTAAGTTCATGCGCTCTGATTTGGTGGCCTGGGGTTTCGTCAGTTCAGATCCTGGGCGTGGACATGGCACCGCTCATCAGGCCATGCTGAGGTGGCATCTACATAGCACAACCAGAAGGACCTACAGCTAAAATATACAACTATGTATTGGGGGTCTTTGGGGAGAAGAAGGAAAAGAAAAAAAAGACATACAAATGGCTAACAGCTAAATGAAGACATGCTCAATGTCACGCATCACTTCAGGGAATGCAAATCAAAACCATACTGAGATATCACCTCACACCTGTCAGGATGGCTGTTATCAAAACAAAAGACAATAGTGTTGGAGATCATGTGGAAAAATTGGAACGCTTGCACACTGTTGGTGGAAATGCAAAATGGTGCAGTCACTATGGAAAACAATATGGAGATTCCTCAAGAAATTAAAAACGGTACTACCACATGATCCAGTAATACCACTTCTGGGTATTTATTCAAAAAGAATTGTAATCAGCATCTTGAAGAGATAGCACTCCCGCGTTCACTGAAGCACTGTTCTTAAACACCAAGATGTGGAAACAACCAACACATCCATTGACAGATGAATGGAAAAGGAAAACGTATATACATAGAATGGAATACTGTTAGCCTTAAAAAAAGGGAAATTCTGTAATATGCAACCATGTGGATGAAACTTGAGGACATTATTGTAAGTGAAATGAGCCAGTCACAGGAAAAACAAACACTGCATGATTCCACTTATATGAGGTATCTAAAATAGTAAAATTCATAGAATCAAAGAGTGGAATGGTGGCTGCCAGGGGTTAGAGAAAGGAGAAAATGAGAGTCACTGATCAATGGTCATAAAGTTTCAGTTAAGCAAGATGAATTAACTCTGGAGATCCGCTCTACAACGTTGCACCTGTAGTCAACAATAGCGGCATATACCCTTAAAAAATTGTTGAGGGTAGATAGCGTGTGAAGTGTTCTTACCACAATAAAATAAAATAAAATTAAAGAAAGAAAACTTTATCTTTCTTTTCTTGAGATACTTTCATAGTTTCAGGTAAATTATTGATCCATTTAAAATATATTTAGGTTTCAGTTTTGAAATAATGATTTAACTGTATTATCTTTCCTAAAATCGACACCCAGTTATCCCAATGCCATTTGTTTTAGTCATTATTTTTCCATTCATTTGAAATTTCACCTTTGTCAAATCTTTGATGTGCTTCTGGACTTTGTATTGTTCTACTTATTTTTCTTTCTATTTCTGCACTGGTACTGTGCTGGTTAACTGCTGTATCTTTACCATCTGGTAGGGCTGCCTCCCTGTGTGATTTTTCTTTTCAAATTTCTCTCGAATAGGTTTTTAGTTGATTCTTTCAGAAGTTCAGAATTATATTGTCAAGTGCCCCCAAATTCTTTTGAAAGTTTGACGGCAATTGCATTAAATATGTAGATTAATTTACTGAGACTTCTTTGCAATAATAAATCTTTTCACTCGAGAATGTGGTCTCTCTCTAATAAAATCTTTTATATCCATTGGTTAAATTTTCTTCATATAGGTTATAGGCTTTTCTTTTTTGCCTCTGAGAAAGGCATTTTCCCCATTATATCTTATAACTAGATATTGCTGGTATAAATAACAGCCATAGCTTTTTGTTACATTTACTAGGTAATGGCCACCTATTAAACTTGCTTATTGTTTCTTATAGATGACATCATTGTTGGTGTTTTAAAGAGGAACGCAGGTGGCCTGGGAGCCAGTGAGGGCAGCTGACTGGCCACCTCAGAGGCCTCACAGGTTGTGAGCCTGAGTCTTGAAGTTACAGAAACTGGACTTTCGCCACTACCCCAACAGATGGATAAAAACCACATGATCTTAGCTCTCAATCCAGGGCACTCACATTCTTTAATTTGAGGTAGCTGGAAAATAAAATTAACAATAGAAAATTTGCTTGGGGAGCAGGCAGATCAATGGTCTTGGAGTTCATTTCAGCTGGGGACATATTGGAACTGAATTTTCTCAAAGCCTAAGCAGATAGCAAACTTTTCTCCAAGGTTCAGAGTGCTAGAGTTCTGCCTGAGCAATTTTCATTCTCCTAGCTAGCGCTGGACACGTGCTCCTGGGTTTGCCTTCTGGACCCACCATTTTTCTGCTGGCCGCTGACTTCTGTTAGTACGTTCTTTGTTTATATGCATTCTTACTACTAAGAAAGTTAGATAGCTGTTTTGAGAAGAGCAAGCCTTTCTAAAGGGACAAAGAGACTTTCTTTGTCTTCCCATCATGTGTTGGTTTAATTAGATTAACTTTCAGAAGGTGGCCTTCACTTTCTGACTTCCAAGTTTAGGGTGTATGGGAAAATGACTTTACCATGAACCCCACCACCCATGGTTCCTACAGCCATAGTGAAAAAACAGAAGGATTGGTGGCCATGTTGCTTTCTATCATTCTTTTCCTGCAAATTAAGGTTTTTAAATACACAAAGGTAAAGTTAATAATATATGTTGATGACAAAGGGGATATTGCCAAAGTTTGGGAAGGATGAGACAGAGAAAGCTTGAATATGTGTACCTGTGGCCTTCTCCACCTCAGTTCCCTTTCTGTGGCCAGCGCCAGCACCCCAGCTGTGAGAGTCCCAGCGACAGCTGAGGGATGCTCTGGGGAATGAAAGGCCTGACTACTTTTGAGAATCTTATTGGATAGTGGGCAGAGGCTCTGTTCCTGTCTGTGCCTCAGGAGAATATGCTTTGTTTTCTCCTGAACCAGAAGAGGAGAATTAAACCTCTTAATAAAAACGAGCAGATAAAACTGCTCACCAACTAAATAAATAAACATCACCTCATTATGTTTTGGTTTAATACTGTTTATTGGAGTCAGTCCATTGGGTGTTATCTGAAACATCTGTCAGAAAAACAGTTTCAACTAGGCTCGCTTAAGCTGAGAGAGCACACAAAATAGCCACCACATTCAACTGAAATCAAACTGGAAGAGGAGCCAGAGAGAGAGAAAATAACACGGCAGCCACTTCCTGGAATAGCTTCCACATTGGTTGGAATAAAAATTTCGGGACCAGAAGGAGAAAGCCTCAGTAAATTGTTACTGAATTGCTAAAAGGAGTCACAGAAATAAGGCTGAGTTTTTAATCTTCGGGACTGGCTGCCAACAAAAGGTAGGAGTAAAAAGAATAAAGAAGAGAATGAAGACCAGGCCTGAGCAGGAGGGGAACCCAGGAGAGGCAGAACAAGAGAAATCAGAGAAGGAGGAGGAAAATGTGGAATGCCACGTCCCTGGAGTTAGGGCACAGTCCAATGGCTATTTTGAGGATAAGTAGGGAAAAGCCACTGGATTTTGGAATTCAGAATTCAGTAATGGTCCTTAAGGGAGCAGTTTCAGCAGAGTGGGCAGAGCAGGTCAGACCACAAGAGGTTGAAAAGGGAACAGGCAGTCAGAGGAAGAGGCGATCTAGCTGGGTGGTTAAGCACAGACGTTTGCAGTCAGCTAGTCCGGGTTCAAATCTGCCTTCTCTGAGTACTAGCTCCGTGTCTCTGATGAGTTACTTAAACTTTCCAAGACAGTTTCCTTGTTTGTACACATGAAATAATGGCAGAGTAAAAGGAAGTTAAAGGGGTTGCTGGATTACCCTAATCTGCAGAGGAAAACTCAGAGGTAAATTTATTTGCTGAGAGAATGGAGACGGAGTGAATGTTTAACGACTTAGCAGAGGAAAAAAGATTTGCAACAGTTGCTATGGTGCATACTGTGCAAAACTAATGAAAGGTGAGCATAAGACAAGATAAACAGCTAAGCCTACAGGCCTGGCTGATGACAGTATAATTTTACGATGGCCATACATGCAAATGGCCAGTTAGGAGACTAACATTGGCAAAGGTCCCTGGGCAGAGAGAAGGTGAAGAGAGGGTAGGCGGGGGAGTTTACCCAGAATTGGGACTGGCAATAAGGTACAACAGAGGGTCTAAAGAAGAGCGGTCCTGCAGGGCAAATGAGATCATAGTTCATGACCCACTGTGAGATCCAGGTGGGCAATGAGCCAAGTGATGCTTGAAATGAGCTGACGGCCAAAGAGACTCGGGCATGGAAGCTTAGGTGTAGGCAGGGGTCAGGTGGATATTTTATTGCATCTTTCTAGAGTTCATACTAACTTGCATGTAGTTTGAGAGACCCTGGCTTCTTGAACAAAATTAAGGTAATTTTTACAAAGAAAACTTGGCAAACCTTCACTAGAAAAGGGAATAACCTTTGGATGTGTCTCCTTTTGATAAAAACCAAAAAATGCACAGAGGTCATTCAGTTTTCTTGGCCAAATGCCTTCCTTGAATATGGACTTCGAGATCAGGAAGTGAGGAAATTAAAGAAAGTATTTTTTAAAATATGTAACTCCATGGGGACATATGGGAAGCAAATCTCCACATACGGAGAACTGGATGCACAAAAATGAACTCTGTAGTTAAGACTTTTGAAAATCTGAACAATTGAGCAGAAGTATTTTTGGCTTACACAGACAGTTTACGTATAACTAAGTCACTTCCCAGAATCGTTTCTTAAAATAGTCTTTTCTAATACTAAAAATGGCCATAATTAAAAGAAAACTTTTATCCTCATAACAACTCTGATAGGCAAGTATATTCATTTCCTATTTTTGCTGTAACAAGTTACCACACATTTAGTGGCCTCAAACAACACGAATATCTTACAGCTCCGAGGGTCAGAAGTTGGAAATGGGTTTCACTGGGCTCAAATCAAAGTTTTGGCAGGGCCTGCGATCCTTCTGGAGAGTGTGGAAGAGGATCCATTTCCTTGCCTTCTCCAGCTTCTAGAGACTGCCTGCATTCCTTGGCTGGGGGCCCGTTTCTCCATTTCTAAAGCTAGCAACATGGCATCTTCACATCTCAGTCTCTCTCTCTGACCTCTGTTTCCACTGTCACATATTCTCTGACTCTTTTGCCTCCCTCTTCTGAGAGCCCTTGAGATTACACTGGGTCCACCAGGAAAATCTAGGACAATCTTGCCACTTCAAGATCCTTAACTTAAAATCACATCGGCAAAGTCCCCTTTGCCAGGAATGGTAACGTATTCACAGGTTTCAGGGATCAGGACATGCACGTCTTTGGGGCCATTGCTTTGCCTACCTTAATAGGTATTATTACCCCATTTCATGGATGAAGAAACTGAGATTCAGTATTTAAGTGGTTTTCCTGAAGCTGTGTAGCCAGCAATGCAGCACGAATCAGAGCTCAAGTCTGTCTGAATCCAAAGGTCCCATTCTTTCTATGATACCATGGTCACTTCTCTAGTCATAAAAGAAGTCTTTGACTTTTAAATTTCTTCATACAAGTAGTACATGAATATGTGCATATATATTAGTTTCCTCTGGCCCACTGTAAAAAGTTACCAAAAACTTGATGGCTTTAAACAACAGAAATGTATTCTCTTCCAGTTCTGGAGGCCAGAAGTCCAAAATCAGTGTCACTGGGACAAAATCAAGGTGTTAGCAGGGCCAAACTGGAGACTCTAGGGGAGAATATTTCTTGCCTCTTCCAGATTCTGTTGGCTGCTGACAGTTCTTGATTTGGGCCACATCTCTCTAATCTCTGCCCTTGTCTTATATCGCCTTCTCTGTGTGTGTCAAAACTCCCTCTGCCTCTCTCTTATAAGGACACTTGTGATGGCATTTAGGGCCTACCTGGATAATCCAGGATGATCTTCTCATCTCAAGATCCTTAACTTAATTACACTTGAAAAATATGCTTTTCCAAATAAGGTAATATTATGGGTTTCAGACATTAGGATATATATAAGTCAGGTTCTTGAGAGAAACAGAACCAGCAGGAGACCACTCTCCCCACCCCTGTCTCTCTCGATTTCTTTTAAGGAATTGGCTCAGGTGAGAGCTGGGAAATCAGAAATCTGTAAGTCAGGTGGGTAGGCGGAAACTCACGTAGGAATCGATATTGCAGTCTTGAAGAAGAATCTCCTCTTCGGGAAACTCAGGTTTTGCTCTTAAGACCTTCAACTGATTAGATGAGGCTCACCCATCTCATGGAAGGTAATATCCTTTAAAGTCAACAATGAATATGTCAATCACATATACAAAATGTCTTTACAGGAACAACTAGAATAATGTTTGATTAAATAACTGAGTACTACTGGGGCCAGCCAGTGGCTGAATGGTTAAAGTTCTGTGCACTCAACTTTGGTGGCCTGGGTTTGTGGGGTCGGGTCCTGGGGGCAGACTCACCAGCTGTGGAGGCATCCCACATACAAAACAGAGGATTGGCATGGATGTTAGCTCAGGGCTAATCTTCCTCAAGCAAAAAAAGAGGAAGATTGACAAGCGATGTTGGCTCAGGGCGAATCTTCCTTGGCAAAAACAAAACAAAACTGAGTATTTTATTTTAGCCAAGTAGACACATAGGCTAACCATCATGGGACACGTATCTTAGAGGGCACTATTTAGCCCAGTACATCATGTTGTAAAAATTAAGATTCAGGTAGCAGAGAAGAATAAAGAGTAAAAATTGAAGCCCCTCCTTCATTTTTTTCCTCCATCCAACTCTCCTCCCCAGAAGAAACCAGTGTTAACTGGTGTTCATAATTTCAGACTTTCTCCATGTATTTATAGATTTACATAGTATGCCTATATGTGCGTATATCCATTTTATATGGATTATAAGTTGGACTTGTTTTATAAATATTATGTCTTGTAGATCTTTCTACATCCGTACAAATGAGTCTACTTTAATTTTTTAAAGCACTGCATAGATGTCTAAGGTGTGGCTGTACCTTAGCACATTGAACTATTTACCTTAGTGACGGACCTTTATTTTCAATTGTTTTTTTTTTTTACTGTGAACAGCACTGTTACAGTGCACAATCCTCAATCACATATCTAAGTATAATTATATCTCTAAGAGATATCTTAGAAGCAGAATTTCTTTGTCAAATGGAATTCACCTTTTAAAATTTGATAATACTCCTAAATTGTTCTCTGTAGAGGATATACTCATTTGTGCTCACACAAACAGAAAGAGGACTCATTTTTACAGAGCTGTAACTCTGGGAATCATACAGTTTTAATATTCTATGGTCTGATGGGGGAAGGTGATATATCACTGTTGTTTTAGTTTGCTTTTTCTTGATTACTAAGATCATTAAACATCTTTTCAAGTATTTACTGGCCATTTATATTTCCTTTTCTATGAATCGCCTATGCTTATCTTTTGCTCATTATCTGTTGTCTTTTTCTTATTTATTTTTAGAAGCACTTTATTTATTAAGTATAATATGTCTATTATATGAATTACAAATATTTTACCTATGTCTTTCACTTGTTTGTGAACTGTGTTTTTATTTTGTTTTATGCATGTTTTTTGAATCTGTCAATATTTGGATGTCCTTAAGTCTGTCGATATTTTCCTCTCTAGCTTCTTGGTTTTGTGCTTTGTTTAGGAAAGTCTTACCTACTTTCTATTAGGCTGTGAGTAGAAAACTTACTGACTTTACATTTTTGCAGAGAATTTGTATTTGATTATCATAGTGCTAGTAAATGCAGATAACTGTGCAGTGGCCTGGTAGTTGGCTACAGTTGTCATGATTTACCATGAACTGTGTATTCCCCAAGAGCTTTGACACAACCGAGCTCTCGAGATATCTTTGTTTTTAAATAACTTTTCCATACTTATTAATCCAGCTGTTATTTTTATTATTTTTTTTTTCTGGAGCACCAGATGTAAGTTTATTCAGTTTCTTATTTCCCACCCTGTAATTCACACCTGCAGCATTTTCACTTACAATAAAATCAATGACAAAGAAAGCAAGATGTCAGTGGATAAGCTCAGTCTGACCTCCAGTAACAGGTAGAGCTGTTTCTTAGTCTCCTTCTGTATCATTCGTATGTTGGCCTTTTATTCCCTGCCATTTCATTGGTGGAGAGTTAGTTCCCTAAAGTTTCATCTTTCATAGTGAGGATCCAAATTGGGGATGGTATCTGATACGGAAATTGTGTATTTTTTTTCATAACAACATCTGCCATTTCACACTGCAGAAATTGGTCCTGGTTAATGTATCACCATCAAATTACATGGCTTCAAATGACATTCCAAAATCCCAGGAAACACTAAATATGAATGATTATCCTGTAACGTGGTGTAATGGGGCTCCCTGTTGGGCTTCAATTGAGCACTCACCTGTTTCTTCTATGTTTTGCCCATTTCAAAGTGAATCTCAACAATATTTTTATATACCACATTGAAAGAACTAAAAATTCTCCCTATAGATGTTTATTTTCATGAATTCCCTCATATTGCTTGTAGCCCCAGTTTGGCAAATATAGACTCTCTTGGGCAATTTCAAAGTCTTTAAAAATTATGTTGTTCACTGAACCTTTCAAGGCTTGGATAATGTCTAAGGAGTCACATTTTGAAAGTTGTATGTTTAAAAAGTGACTGTGTTTCAGGCAAATCTATCTGAGTGGAGATAGATAAGACCTGAATATATGGAAAAGGGGAGAGAAAATCAGTGAGAATTAGAATCATACTCTTTCAAGGAAATATATCTTTTTAAAATGAAAAAAATCAAAAATTTTTGAGTAGTTAATACATTCAAGTAGTTCAAAATTAAAAGTTACTAAAGGGTATACAGTGAAAAATGTCTTTCTTCCTCTGTCTTTCAGTCACCAAGTTCTCTCCCAGAAGGAAATAACAATATCAGTTTCTTGTGCATTTTGCAAAGATAGTCACGTACAAGCAAGACATCTATCTATCTATCTGTAGGTGGACTGTCACGAAGGGTTAGCTGGAACTCTGAGGAATGAGCTGGAGCTGCAAGCCACGGGCAGAATTTCTTCTTCTTCAGGGAAACTTTAATTATTCTCTTAAGGCCATTCAACTGACAGAATCAGGCCCATCCTAGTTAGGGTAATGCCCTTACTTAGGGTCACTGATTGTACATGTTAATCACATCTACAAAATACTTTCCCAGCAACACCTAGATTAGTGTTTGATTGAATAACTGGGGTTGCATTCTAGCTGAGTTGACACATACAAATGACCATCACAGTCCAAGTCTTGTCAAATTGGCCCCTATACACATCTCTTGAAACCATACTTTACCATAGCAAGCCATACCACACTAACTCTTTCCTAGAAGAGGATGCAAAGTTCTTGAGTGATGTTCGCTCTTGTCCTTGTTATTCTGTAACTTAACTACTGTGATGTGAACTATTATTAATACATTTTGTGTTAGATGACAAGGGGAAAAGAGAGGGAAGAAAGCGAATATATTTGCTTAAAATATACACAAACATATTCATAACAAAATAAGGAAGAAGTACTTATAACTATTATAGTCCTCGTTTCTGCAACTGATCATTTGGTTGTAGCTGGTATTTGTATAACTTTTTCCACTATCCAGTCCATATTCTTTCTGCCCACAGCAAGAACCTCATCTTATTGTAGCTCTTTGCCTGGTGGGGTAACCCAAATTTTCATTCCTGAGGGATCTGGACCATTAGCATTCCCACCTGAATTGGGTTGTTATAGTTTTCCATTGATTTTAATCAAAGGGCATGCTAATACTAGGAGACACCCTGAGAGATATCCTGTACTCCAGACATGCTGTTCCTTACTTTCATTGTGTAGTAGCAACTCAATTTTGCCTTGGTAGTTAGGAAAAATCTCCCTAGCCAGTGCAGTAATTCTCTCTTTGTCTGTTGATTTAGAGCTATTAGGCACAAACGGCTGGGTGGCAGTCTTAACTTCCAGTTCATTGAAATCATTGTTGTGTCTCCTGGTGGAAGCATTAGACCTGGAAACTTAGACCTTTAGACTAACAGAGCAGAGGTTTGCTGGGCATAGGAGGTCATGGGGGAGAGAAGCAAAAATTTTGCTAGTGGATTAGGGCTAATAGTGAGCGGTGCCACTCCCATTTCCACTCCTTGATTCCTGCTCCCATGAATCCTAGCTCTGGGAGAAATAGAACCATATATTGGATGCTGAATTAGAGCATATATAGCCTCCTGGAGAACCTTGCCCCAGCCCTGCAAGATACTGTACCACTGTAACTGAGTCTTCAAAAGGCCTTTCCACCCCTCTATTCAGCCAGATGCTTTAGGATGTTGGCCATATGGTAAAACCAGTGATTTCCATGATCATGAGACCATTGCTACACTTCTTTTGCTGTGAAGTAAGTTCCTTGATCAGAAAAAATACTGTGTGGATTACCATGATAGTAGCTAAGGCATTCTGTAAGTGCAAGGATGACAGTTTTGGCAGAAGCATTGTGTGGAGGAAAGGCAAATCCATATCCAGGGTAAGCATTTATTCCAGTAGGAACAAAGTGCTGCCCCTTCCGTGATGGGTGTTGTCCAATGTAATCAACCTACCACTGGCTGGCTGATCAATCCCAGGGAATGGTGCCATATCAGAGACTAAGCATTGGTTTCTCAGATTGGGCACTCAGCAGCGGCTGTAGCCAGATCAGCCTTGGTGAGTTGGAGTCCATGTTGCTGAGCCGATGCATAACCACCATCCCTGCCACCAAAGCCACTTTGTTCATGAGCCCATTGGGCAGTGACAGGGGTGGCTGGGAATGAGGCTGACTGGTATCCAAAGAATAGGTCATTCTATCTACTTGAAGCCCACCCTTTGCAGTGGCTTCTCCTCCCTTTCTTTCTCCTAATAAGTCCTTGGCAAACATTCTATATCAGTACATGAAGAGTGTTAAGGAAATGTATCCTTCCAAGAGATGGTTGTTTTTCTTTTGTATAATGTGACCAGGCTGGATTTACAGCAATGCGATTTAATGGAAGTGAGCAATGAGGCGCAAGCTTATTTCCAGACCTGAACAGTATAGTAATGTCTGGCATGTTGAGTTGACCTCACAGAACCAGAAATACTCAGTACCTGAGCAGGAAGCCTGTGTTAGGATGTAGGGAAGTTCCCACACTTCAGAGTCTAGGCCAGTTTTGGTTATGACTGTTTAGCACTTATAGAGTGGCTAAAGAGCATTGACCCCAACCAGTGACTATCCTTGGCTATCCTTGTCTGTTCCCAGCCATTGAGCTCTTTAACTCAATGATGTTTATTCCTTTCATTCATTAATCTATGTATTCCCTCTGTCTCTTTAATCTTCTTGTGGGCAGGGACCTTGTCTTAATCATTGTTGTATTTTTTTTAATTGAGGTAACATTGGTTTACAATGTATAAATGTATAATGTATAAATTGGTGTATAATGTATAAATGTACATCCTTATATTTCGATTTCTGTGTAGATTACATCATAATCACCACCCAAAGACTAATTATAATCCATTACCACACACATGTGCCCAATCATCCCTTTTACCCTCCTTCCTCCCCACATCCCCTCTGGTAACCATTAATCTAATCTGTGTGTTTGTTTGTTGTTGTTTTTATCTTCTATTTATAAGTGAGATCATATGGTATTTGACTTTCTCCTTCTGACATTTCTCTTAGCATAATACCCTCAAGGTCTATCTGTGATGTTGCAAATGGTGAGATTTCATCTTTTTTATGGCTGAGTAGTATTCCATTGTGTGTATATACCACATCTTCTTTATCCATTTTTCCCTTGATGGGCACTCAGGGTGTTTCCAAGTCTTGGCTATTGTGAATAATGCCGTGATGAACATAGGGGTGCGTATATCTTCATGCATTCATGTTTTCATGTTTTTTGGATAGCTACCCAGCAGTGGAATAGCTGGATTGTATGGTAGTTCTATTCTTAATTTTTTTGAGGAATCTCCATACTGTTTTCCATAGTGGCTGCACCAGTTTGCATTCCCACCAGCAGTATGTGAGAGTTCTCTTCTCTCCACAATCTCTCCAACACTTGTTATTCCTTGTCTTGTTAATTATAGCCATTCTGACGGGCATAAGGTGATATTTCATTGTAGTTTTGATTTGCATTTCTCTAATAATTGCTGATGTTGAACATCATTTCACGTGCCTGTTAGCCATCTGTATAGCTTCTTTGGAAAAATATCTGTTCAGCTCTTTTGTCCATTTTTTAATTGGATTATTTGTTGTTGAGATGTTTGAGCGCTTTATATATTTTGGATATTAACCTCTTATCAGATATATGGTTTGCAAATATCTTCTCCCAGTTGTTAGATTGTCTTTTTGTTTGTTGATGGTTTCCTTTGCTGTGCAGAAGATTTTTAGTTTGATGTAGTCCCATTTGTTTATTTTTTCTATTGTTCCCCTTGCCAGGTCAGACATGGTATTTGAAAAGATGTTGCTAAGACCGATGTTGAAAAGTATACTGCCTATGTTTTCTGGTAGAAGTTTTATGGTTTCATGTCTTCATTCAAATCTTTAATTAATTTTGAATTAATTTTTGTATATGATATAAAATAATGGTCTACTTTCCTTCTGTTGCATGTGGCTGTCCAGTTTTCCAACACCATTTATTGAAGAGATTTTCCTTTCTCCGTTATATGTTCTTGGCTCCCTTGTCAAAAATTAGCTGTCCATAGATGTGTGGGTTTATTTCTGAGCTCTCTATTGTGTTCCATTGATCTGTGTGTCTGCTTTTGTGCCAGTACCATCCTGTTTTGATTACTATAGGTTTGTAGTGTATTTTAAAATCAGGGAGTATGATGCCTCCAGATTTGTTCTTTCTTATCAGGGTTCCTTTGGCTATTCTAGGTCTTTTGTTGTTTCACATAAATTTTAGGATTCTTTGTTCTATTTCTGTGAAAAACGTTGTTGGAACTTTGATACAGATTGCATAGAATCTGTAGATTGCTTTAGGAAGTATGGACATTTTAACCATGTTAATTCTTCCAATCCAAGAGCATGGAATAACTTTCCATTTCTTTGTGTCTTCTTCAATTTTTTTCAACAATGTTTTACAGTTTTTCAGTGTACAAGTCTTTCAACTTTTTGGTTAAATTTAGTCCTTTTGTTCTTCTTGTTGCAATTGTAAATGGGATTGTATTCTTAATTTCTTTTTCTGCTACTTTGTTGGTAGTGTATAGAAACACAACTGATTTCTGTATGTTGATTTTACATCCTGCAACTTTACTGTACTCATTTATTATTTCTAAAAGTTTTTCAGTGGATTCTTTAGGGTTTTCCATGTATAAAATCATGTCTTCTGCAAATAGTGACAGTTTCACTTCTTCCTTTCCAATTTGGATCCCTTTTTCCAATTTGTATCCCTTTTACTTCTTTTTCTTGACTGATTTCTCTGGCTAGGACTTCCAATACTATGTTAAATAAGAATATTGACAGTGGGCATCCTTGTCTTGTTCCTGTTCTTAGAGGGATAGCTTTCAGTTTTTCTCCATCACGTATGATATTAGCTGTGGGTTTGTCATATATAGCCTTTATTATGTTGAGGTATTTTCTTTCTATAGCCATCTTATTCAGAGTTTTTATTATAAATGGGTGCGGTATCTTGTCAAATGCATTCTCTGCATTTATTGAGATGATCATGTGATTTTTTTCCCCTCATTTTGTTAATGTGGTGTATCATGTTGATAGATTTGTGGATGTTGACCCATCCCTGGATTCCTGGAATGAAACCCACTTGATCATGGTGTATTGTCTTTTTAATGTATTGTTGTATTCGATTTGCTAGTATCTTCTTGAGGATTTTTGCATCAATGTTCATCAGTGATAATGACCTGTAATTTTCCTTTTTTGTGTTGTCCTTGCCTGATTTTGGTATCAGGGTAATTTTGGCCTCATAGAATGCATTAGGAAGCTTCCCCTCCTCTTCAATTTTTTGGAAGAGTTTGAGAAGGACAGGCATTAAGTCTTCTTTGAATATTTGGTGGAATTCACCAGGGGAGCCATCTGGTCCTGGACTTTTATTTTCTGGGATGTTTTTGATTACTGTTTCAATCTCCTTACTGGTGATTTTTCTATTCAAATTTTTTGTTTCTTCTTGATTCAGTTTTGGAAGGTTGTATAATTCTAGAATTTATATATTTCTTCTAGATTATCCAATTTGATGTGTATAGCTTTTTGTAGTATTCTCTTAAAATCTTTTGTATTTCCGAGTTATCTGTTGTAATCTCTCCTCTTTCATTTCTGATTTTATTTATTTGAGCCTTCTCTCTTTTTTTCTTGGTGAGTCTGGCTAAAGGTTTGTCAATTTTGTTTATGTTTTCAAAGAATGACCTCTTAGTTTCATTGATTTTTTCTATTTCTTGGTCTCTACTTCATTTTTTCTTGCTCTGATTTTTATTATTTCCTTCCTTCTACTGATTTGGGGCATTGTTTATTCTTTTTTTTTCCAGTTCCTTTAGGTGCACTGTTAGAATGTTTATTTGCAATTTTTCTTATTTTTTGAGGTAGGTCTGCATTGCTATGAACTTCCCCATTGAACTACTTTTGCTGTATCCCATAAATTTTGGCATGTCATATTTTCATTTTCATTTGTCTCCAGGTATTTTTTGATTTTTCCTTTGATTTCTTTGTTGACCCAATAGTTGTTCAGTAGCATTTTGTTTAATTTCTGCAGATTTGTGGCTTTTCCAATTTTCTTCCTATGGTTTATTTCTAGTTTCATACCATTGTGGTCAGAAAAGATGCTTGGTATTATTTCAATCTTCTTAAATTTATTGAGACTTGTCTTGTAGCTTAATATGTGATCTATCCTGGAGAATGTTCCATGTGTATTTGAAAAGAATGTGTATTCTGAGGTTTTGGGATGGAATGTTCTATATATATCTACTAAGTCCGTCTGGTCTAATGTGTCATTTAAGGCCAATACTTCCTTATTGATCTTGTGTTTGGATGATTTATCCATTGGTGTAAGTGGGGTGTTAAAGTCCCCTACTATTATTGTGTTATTATCTATTTCTCCTTTATGTCTATTAATAATTGCTTTATATATTTAGGTGCTTCTGTGTTGGATGTATAGATATTTACAAGTGTTATATCTTCTTGTTGGATCATTGCCTTTATCATTATATAGTGCCTTTCTTTGTCTCTAGTTTTTGTTTTGAAGTCTATTTTGTCTAATATAAGTATTGCTACCTCAGCTTTCTTTTCATTGCCATTTGTGTGGAATATCTTTTTACATCCCTTCACTTTCAGTTTGCAAGTGTCTTTAGGTCTGAAATGTGTCTTTTGTATGCAGTATATATATGGGTCTTTTTTTTTTTTTATCCAGTTGACCACCCTTTGCCTTTTGATTGAAGCATTTAGTCCATTGACATTTAAAGTAGCTATTGATAAGTATGTACTTATTGCCATCTTTTTGGAGGGAGATTAGCCCTGAGCCAACTGCTGCCAATCCTCCTCTTTTTGCTGAGGAAGACTGGCCCTGAGTTAACATCCATGCCCATCTTCCTCTACTTTTTATGTGGGGTGCCTAGCACAGCATGGCATGCCAAGTGGTTCCATGTCTGCACCCGGGATCCAAACCTGTGAACCCTGGGCCACCAAAGCTGAAGGTGTGAACTTAACTGCTGCGCCACCAGGCCGGTCCCCTTATTGCCATTTTTAAACTTTTTTTATGGGTGTTTTATTTTTTCTTCACTGTTCCTTTCTTCTTCTCTTGCTCTCTTCTCTTGTGATTTGATGGCTTTCTTTAATATTATGTTTGAGTTCCTTTCTCTTAATTTTTTTCTGTTTGGGTTGTGATTACCATGAGGTTCATACATAATAACCTAAGTGTATAGCAATCTATATTAAGTTGATGGTCTCTTAAGTTTGACTTCTTGATAAAAGCTCTCTTCTTTTACTCCCCTCCTCCTGCATTTTATGTTTTTGATATCATAGTTAACCTCGTTTTTGGTGTGTGTATTCATTACCCTCTTATCATGGAAATAGATAATTTTAGTACATTTGTTTTCAACCTTCATATTACGTTCATATGTGATTGACCTGCTACCTTTACTATATATCTGTCTTTACCAGTGATTTTATTGTTTTTTTAAAAAATAATTTTCTTGTTCCTATTTGTTGTCTTTTCTTTTCCACTTAAATAAGTCCCTTTAGCTTTTCTTGTAAGGCTGGTTTATTGCGAATAAACTCCTTTAGTTTTCACTTGTCTGGAAAACTCTTTATCTCTCCTTCCATTCTGAATGATAACCTTGCTGGGTAGAGTGCTCTTGACTGTAGGATTTTTTCCTTTCAGCACTTTAAATGTATTGTGCCACCCGCTTCTAGCCTGTAAGGTTGCTGCTGAAATGTCAGCTGAAAGCCTCTTGGGGTTTCCTTTGTATGTAACTTGTTGCCTTTCTCTCACAGCTTTTAGGATTCTCTCTTTGTCTTTAGTTCTTGACATTTTAGTTATAATGTGTCTTGGTGTGGGTCTCTTTGGGTTCATCTTCTTTGGTGCTTTCTGTGCTTCCTGTACCTGGATATTTCCTTCCTTAGGTTAGGAAAGTTTTCAGCCATCTTTCTTTGAATAGAGTCTCTGCCCCATTGTCTCTCTCTCCTCTTTCTGGGACACCTATATTGTGGATGTTAGTGTGCTTGATGTTGTCCCAGAGGTCCCTTAAACTGTCCTCTTTCTTCTCATTTCTTTTCTGTTTTTCCTGTTTAGCTTGGGTGATTTCCTATAGTCTTTTGTCCACCTCACTGATCCATTCTTCTGTATCATCTACTCTGCTATTGATTCCCTCTAGTGAATTTTTCCTTTCCATTATTGTATTCTTCAGTTGTGATTGGATATTTTTTATATTTTCCAGTTCTTTGTTGAAGTTCTCACTGTATTCATCCATTCTTCTCCCAAGATCAGTGAGCATCCTTATGGCTATTAGTTTGTACTCTTTATGAGGTATGTTGTTTATCTCTGTTTTGTTCAGTGTTTTTTCTAAGGATTTGTTCTGTTCCCTCATTTGGAACATATTCTTTTATATCCTCATTTTGCCTCTTTCTCTGTGCTTATATCCATATATTAGGTAGATCAGCTATGTCTCCCAATCTTGGAGAAGTGGTCTTGTGTAAGAGATGCCTTGTGAAGCCCAGTGTGCTTCACAAGTGGGCTCTTGTCACCAGTTCCAAATGTTCCAGGAGTGTCCCATGTGTGGGCTACATGTGACCTTCTCTGTGGCAGGGTTGCTCTTGTTGCAGGTGCATGGGCAAGCTAGGTTGTCACCCTGGCTGGCTGGTTGTAATGCTCAGCTGTGTGCAGCTGCTATGGTCTCTTCACTCACTTTATCTGGTTTCGGGAGCCCCGGCACAGTGGGCTGTAAGGTCCAGTAACACATTCCTGTTACAGTTTTTCTGTTAAGTGAGTAGGCCCCCAGCATGGCTGGTTGCTAGGCTCAGGGGCTTAAAATTGCTGTAGGCTTCCTGCCTGCAAGGCTGTTGTCAGCTCTTTCAATAGTGCAGCTTGGTGGGGGTGGCCCCAGGTGTACAGCACACAAGTGTTTCAGGCATTGGAAGTTGAGGCTGATCCTCTACATGGCTGTTTGAGAAGCACAAGTCTGATCCAGCTGACAAGCCCCACTGCCCACAGGGCCACACACCCTGTCAACTCTGCCCTGCCCCATGTGCATGCCCCAGCCACTAAAGCATATCTACTTGCCCCACCTCAGGGAAACCCACACGCTCTGCCAACACAGGCCCACCCCTCATGCATACCCTGCCCCACAGATGCAGACCCACTCACCCTGCTGCAGATGTTCATCACACCCTGCCTCTGCAAGCCCATAAGTAACCCAAGGGCTTTCTATTGGAGGGGTCAGTCTCTAGGGTGGGCTGCCTGGCTGAGCTGGATTAAATCAGTGCTTCAGTGGATGGGGCAGACCCTGGACTAACAGGCCATGGGAAGAACTCCAATGGTGTCTGCCAGTGTCTGTGTCAGCATGCTTGTACTAGGTCACAATAATGGCTATCGCCAATGTCTCAGTCCCTGGGGAGGTGGTCCCAGCTGCCTCCTGCCTCTTCAAGATATTCCCAGATCCTATCAAGTGAGTCTCTTTTCACCAAAGGACTGTACACCTTTCTTTCTAGTGATTTTACATTGCTTTCTGAAATGGGTGAATTTGTGCTTGGGCCTTTTAAGAGCAGGCTTTTCTTTCTCTTGTGTTCAATAGCTTTTCTGGGGTTATTCCCTGTTGTATTTAATAGTCATCAAAGCCAGATATTATGACCCTCGTCTCAGTTGTGCTGAGTTCAAAAGCTGCTTATTATGGCACAACTCTCCCACTCTTTCCTTCAGAGAAAGCTTTATACCTTAAGATTGCTCCTGGCCATGAAATACCTCAGCTAGAATGTGGCTTTTTCCCCTCCAGAAAGGAATTTCTGCCTCTTCCACCCCAGTCACCACTGTCCTTTGTTGTGGGGGTTCTTTTTATCCAGTTCCTGGTTCTCTCTCAAGGGTAATTTTTCCAAGAGTAGTTGTAAATTTGTTGTGTCCAGGGGAGGTGAGTTCAGAGTCCTCCTATGCCATCTTCCCAGCAGTCTCATTGTTGTATTTCAAATGCTTTGCACAATGCCTGATACATAGTTGGTGCTCATTTCATAGTCACTTAGTACTTTATTCAACAAATCTTAACTGAACTTCTACTATTAAAGCATCTTGAATGGACACCCTCTTTCTCTTTTCCTTTTCCTATTTTTTTCCCTGGATGTTGCTCTTTCCCACTTTCTTTCCTTATTTGGCATAAATGGAAAACAAGCCTTATTGAAAGACAACTTTGTTCCGTTCGATTCTTCAAACACTTACTGAGTGCTTACTTTGTGCTAGACATAGAATTTGACACAACTTTGCCTCATTGCACTGCTTGGAAGAAAAGAAAGACACGTAAAAATATAATCATAAGTAATATAGAGGATGCTTTTGGAGTTAGGGGAGTGTCTTACTGCCAGCAGATGTTTAGTGTGACAGAGGAGTTCACAGCTAAGAGATAATAATAATAACTACAACAGACAGCATTTATATGGTGATTATTAAGTGCCAGGCACTGTTGTTAGCAGTTTACATAAATTATCTCATTTAATCCTCACAAAGAAGACGGGTGCTAGTATTATCCTCATTTTATAAATGAGGAGACTAAGACATAGAGAAGGTCACTAATGTTGCAGAGGTGCATAGTCCAATCCTGTCTCACTCCCAATTGCACCCTCAACCAGTGACTGACAAGAACTGTGTATTACTGTACACTGAAAACTATAAGACTTTGATGAATGAAATTGAAGAAGACACAAATAAATGGAATGATATCCTGTGTTCACGGATCAGGAGAATTAATATTGTTAAGATGTCCATACTACCCAAAGCCATTTATAGATTCAATGCAATCCTTATCAAAATTCCAATGGCATTTTCTACAGAAATAAAAAAAAATCTTAAAATTTATATGGAACCACAAAAGACCCCAAATAGCCAAAGCAATCCTGAGAAAGAAGAACAAAACTGGAAGCATCATAATTCTTGATTTCAAGCTATATTACAAAGCTATAGTAATCAAAATAGAATGGCACTATAAAAATAGACACATAGATCAATGAAATAGAATTGAGAACCCAGAAATAAAGCCTTACATATGTAGTCAACTAATATGTGACAAGGGAGCTTAAGGATACTCAGTGGTGAAAGGATAGTCTCTTTAATAAACGGTGAAGAATGAAATCGGACCTTCATCCTACACCACTCACAAAAATTAGCTTGAACTGGATTAAAGACTCAAACATAAAACCAGAAACTGTAAAACTCTTAGAAGAAAACACGGGGAACAATCTCCTTGATATTGGTCTTGACACTGAGTTTTTGCGTATACCACCAAAAGCATAAGCAACAAGAGCAAAAACAAATGAGACCACATCAAACTAAAAGCTTTCGCACAGCAAAAGAGATAATCAGAGAGATGAAATTAAGTCTATGAAATGGGAGAAAATATTTGCAAACCATCTATCTGATAAGGGGTTAATATCCAAAATATATATAAGGAACTCATATAACTCAATAGCAAAAAAACCCAAGCAATCTGATTAGAAAATAGGCAGAGGAACTGAACAGAAATTTTCCAAAGAAGGCATACCAACAAATACATGAAAAGATGTTCAACATCACTAGTCACCAGGAAATGCAAATCAAAACCACATTGAGGTATCACCTCACACCTGTTAGAATGGCTATCATCAAAAACAGAAGAGAGAACAGGTGTTGGCAAGGATATGGAGAAAAGGGAACACTGTGCACTGTTGCTGGAAATGTGAATTGGTACAGCCACTAGGGAAAACAGTATGAAGATTCCTTAAAAAATTAAAAAATAAAATTACCATATGATCCAGCAATCTCACTTCTGGGTGTATATCCAAAGGAAATGAAATCAGAATCTCCAAGAGATATCTTCACGCCCATGTTTATTGCAGCATTATTCACAATAGCCAAGATATGGAAACAAGTGTCTGTCTACAGATGAATGGATAAAGACGACGTGAAATATATATACTTATATAAATATTGTTTAGTTATGAGAAAGAAGGAAATTCTGCCTTTGTGACAACATTGATGGACCTTGAGGGCACTATTCTAGCTGAAATAAGACAGAGAAAGACAAATACTGTATGACATCACTTATATGTGGAATCTAAAAAAGCTGAACTCACTCTACTCACAGAGACTATAATGGTGGTTGCCAGGGGCTGATGAGTAGGGGAAATGGGGAGATGTTGGTCAAAGGGTACAAACTTCCCATTGTAAGATGAATAAGTTCTGGAGATCTAACGTACAGCATGGTGGCTATAGTTAACAGTACTATAATACATACTTGAAAGTTGCTAAGAGGGTAGATCTTAAATCTTCTTCCCACATACACATATCCAAATGGTAATTACGTGAAGTGATGAAGGTATTAACTAATCTTATTATGGTAATCATTTCACAAGATATATATGTATCAAATCAACACATTGTACATCTTAAACTTACACAATGCTATGTAAATTATATCTCAAAAAAGTTAAAAAAAAAGAACTGTGTATTAAAAACAGGAAACTTGCCTCTCAGGTGGATAACTTTTAGGTGAGATGATTCTGAAGCAAGAGTTCTTCACTATTTCTCAGTTTCCCTGTGGGATAAAATGTCAGCCATCTACAGAATAAGCTGGCTTGATACTCTTCCCTTTATTAGGGAGAACTTTCTTCCCTCACTCACTTCCGTACTGGTATTTTCTGAACCTCCACATAAACCAGTAGCACTGATTCTTTGTCTCAGGGGCTGCTTCTGAGTGAACCCAAACCAAGACAAGTAACGAGCCAAAGTAGAGACAAGATTTGAACCCAGGCATTGGGTCTCCAGTCCATGCTCTTACCAATCTTATTACTGACACTAGGAGGCAGGCTAGGCAGAGAGCAGGGGCAAAGGCACAGAGGCTTGAGAAAATCGGGTGAGTTTGAAGAAATAGTTCAGTATGGCTAGAACAGAGTGGCTTGGGGAATGGAGATGTGGATGACCTGGGGAGATGAGGCTGGAAATGCAACCTGGGATGAATCCATGAAGTATTGGTGGCTCAAGTTATGACATTTGAGCTTTATCACAAAGGCAGTGGGAAGTTATCTCACGGTTCTAGTCAGGATGTGATGTGATCAAATATCCATTCTTAACATTTCATTCTGGTATAAAGGAAAGAACGAATTGGGATGAAGGACAGTGGAGAGATGGGAGGTAGGAAGACTGGTTCTGAGGTCACAGCTACTAGGAGAGTGACAGTGTGGATAGAGAAGAAGGGGCTGGCCTGACAGATGCTCAGGGTGTGGGGTCAATGCAACCTGGTGACAGGTGTGGTTGGGTGCCTGTGTGAGGGAGAGCAGAGGTGTAGCATGAATGACACGGAGGACTGGGGCGTGTGTGAGTATGTGTGTTTGTGTGGGTGTAGAAAGGGGATCATTTCAACTGGACATATGAGTTGTAAGTGCCCAAAGACCACCCAGGTGGGGATGTCCAGAGGCAGATAAAGATAGAGTCCTGGGACTTAGGAAAGAACACACAACTAGATACACAAATTTTGAAATATCAATTGCTATTTGAAGATCTTAAAGCCCTGGGTATAGATGAGATTCCTTGGGAAAAGGGAAGAAAGGCTGTGGAAAGTGTATGAAACATTTTTACACACATTATCTCATTTGATCTTCAGAATAAACCTCTGAGGCAGGAAGGAAAGATATTATTTTCACCACCATCTTGTAAGGGAGACAATCAGGACACAGAGAGAGGTTAGGTGGCTTCTCCCTTAGCTGAAAGGAAGTAGTCTGAGGCAAGAAGTCTGACTACTGGCTCCACATCCAGTGCCCCTCTTGTCACACTACACTGTCACTCACAAACTAGGTTTGCATGCCTGTGTCAAGTGATATAGATCCTCTCCAGAAAAGTTTTCCTTTTTTAGAGAAGGTGTCGTATTTTTCCCCATGTTATATATGTCTCTGTTGTGTTAGAGAAACCTGGCATTTGTCAAATCATGATCAATAATGTTCTTTTCTGTAATTTTGACTCGTTTACTGATAATTGGACAGACATTTAAGATAATGACTGGACACAGGCATAGATGACACCAAAGCTCATTTTCCAAGGCAGTTGCTTGCTTTGCAGGTGAATTGTCAGAGGCTCAGCTCATGCCTGGTTGTTTTTCTCAGCCCATTCATTTCTGCATCACCTGTCACCACGGTTGTCTCCCTTTTCATTATTTTTGACTATGTGCTAAGCATCCAGCCTAACTCTATAGAATTAAGTTTTAGGCTGTAATAATTCACACTTATTTGGTGGACATCCTAAATGCCTGCAGCAAATATTCCTGAGGTTTTTCTCTTCATCTTTTTATCTTTGGGGAAAGCACTCTCTAACCAGGACCGTAAGTCATGTCAGCACAGGACCCCGACACAGAGCCATCTCTGAATACAGAGAGCACAAACATTTTTGGCCAAGATTTTAAAAAACCCACTCCTAAAAAAAACCCTAAAACTGAAATCATACATACAGAAAACAGATTGGTGGCTGTCAGAGGCAGGGGATAGGGGATGGCGAAGTGAGTGAAGGTGGTCAAAAAATACAAAGTTTCAGTTATAAAATAGATAAGTCCTAAGGATGAAATGGACAGCACAGTGACTATAGTTAACACTACTGAATTGTATATTTGAATGCTGTAACTATGTGTGTTGATTGATGTTACCTAAACTTATCTTGCTGATCATTTTGCAATATATACATATATTGAATCATTATGTGGTACACCTGAAACTAATATAATGTTATGTGTTAATCATATCTCAATAACAATAAAAAAAAACCCCACTTCCATCTCTTGTTTGCCAGGAGACAACAGTGACATTTGGAAAATGTTGCAGAAGAGGTCTTATAGGTGACAAATTGTGACATGTTTTATTACAGGATTTGTGGCATATTTTATATATTTGGGAAAAAGTCCTGACAATGTCACATACGTATAAGTGAGTCAAGCCGCTGTAACATCCCTCGGGCGGCCACAGCCAGAACTTGGTTGAACAGACGAAGGAGCAGCTCGAGTACATGAGAGCAGAAGGGGGCTTGTCATGTTCTGCTGTGGTTGGCAATTTGCTTTCCCAGCTCATTAAGCATATGGTAAGTGATGGTGGGAAAAAAATGATCCCAGATGATAGCAGGACACCCTCTGTGTTGTGTTTTTTCAGCTTTCTGCTGTTTTAACTAATTTCTAGTCAGTTATACTGATGTCTGGGTAGATTAGTGACTTTATTTTAGGCAGAAAAACATAATCATCCTGATCCTTCTCTTTGCTCACCAGAGTTTGCTTATTCTGGTTTAATCATGACAGAAATCGGGTTATGAATTATTTGTGGGAAATGACAGTTTCTGGGACTTCTGTCCTCTACCTTCTCCCCTCTTCTCTTCCTTTAAAATGTCTAGAACCGAGTCACCACGTGATGAGGAGCCATTTAGGAAGCAGATGTGCCCCACCTGGTGAAAAACTTGAATAAGCTATTTCTTCCAGAAGAGTGTATGTGTGTGTATGAGTGTGTGTATGTGTGTGTGTGTATGAGCGTGTGTGTGTGTGTATATATGTGTGTGTGTAGACTTCCTAAGCACTGTGGCCCTTTTCCCACCATACCAGACCTCTTGAGTATCCAAATTATTTTTGTGAGGGCAGGAAGTGTGCCACTTTTGCCTATCATTTCTTTTTTGGGAGAATAAAAGTGTTCCCAGTGTGATGACATTTAGCCATATATTAGGACATTTTCTTCTTACTCTTTCAGTGAGCTGGAAATAGGAGACAGAAAAGAGAGGAGAAACAACATTTTCATTTTCTGAGTTGGGAGTTCATATTGATGTCCTTAGTCTGAAGTTAAAATAAGTGACCGGTAATCCCTTGTGTAAAAATGTCAACACACTTGGATCAGGTGTATGGTTAATCAGGGCCCAGTTTCTTGACTCTTTTCTGGGAAGAAACCAGAACTCGGATCCAGTCTCTGGCACTTGCAAATGGAGTCCTGGTGTTAAGGACTCTGGTTCAAGCATATATATTCGTTTTCTCCTCCTTCTCTGTGTCTCTCCCTGCACCCCTCGTTTCCCTTATGGGTGGCTCTCTGGAGCCCTTAAACTCAGGTGCTTGCTTGCTCAGCCTCTATTTTTACAAGGCTTTCTGGGATTTCACACACTGGCTAGATGAGGTTCAATACAGGGACTGAGTCCCTTCGCTCACCACTTGGGGGAGTGGATGGGAATCCTCTGTAGAGGTTTCTCCTCCAAAGAAACTGGGGAGCATGAGACATAACATCTCAAATCAGTCTCTTGACTCCCATCCACATGTCCCTGTGGACGGGGATGCTTTCACATCTCCCCGAAACTGACCTGAGTTATGAGATTTCATTTGGCAGTGCTAAGGCTGGGGCCAGTCCTGGGAAAAATTGTAGGAGAGACGAAACTCATCTTAGGAATCTCTTATTGTCTACACTGCACGCGTCTTTCTACCTTTGCCTCCAAACTCTCAGTGCCAAGTCCTAAAAATAGTAAGTCTCTGCCTTTTATTGTTATTCATCATAAAACAATTACTGTGCCTTATATACTCTATGCTGGACATTTTGCTAAGCATTTTATATACTATCTCATTTAATCTTATGATTTGGATATTCCTATTGCCATTTTCCAGATGAAGAAACTGATGCACAAGTAAGTTGAGTATATTTCCCCAAATCTCACAGCCAGAGAGTGACATGAAACATGGTTCAAACTCAGGTCTGAATGATTCTACAGCCTGTGTGTTAATCTCTTATTTAGACTTTTCCCTTCTTGGGCACTTTTTCATTCTATAAGTTTAAGATTCCAACTGTCTCCCATCAGAACTTACTTTTCATGTCCTCTGCAGCCCTGCTCTTATTTCTGGGGTAATAAATGGTTCCAGGGTCCATTAGTGTGCTGATGAATTATTGGCTGAGACAGATAGCATTGTCTGGGGCCATCTACAATTTAACTGCTGGGTCACAAGAATCTATAGTAAGAGGAACAGATGTCCAATGGTGGCTTTTCTGGTATTTTTGTTGTTTGGGAAGATCTTCATGTCACAATACAGAGAAATCTACTTAATTTGCCTGCTTTTTATTAATAATTCAATTATTCATTTACGTAACATTTATAGAGTCCCTCCTATGGGCCAGGAATTGCATTGGACTAGGTGATGAGAATATAACAACAAAATAAAGCAAAGATGAATAAAACAAATCCATGTCTTCAAAAATCTTGTAGGAGTACCAGAGAAATAGACAAGACTATAATGTAGGATAATAAGTGTTTTTTATAGAGGGGTGCAATGGGCTGTTATATAAGCATAGATGATAGGCACCTAACCTAGGCCTGGGGAGCTCAGGAATGACCTCCTAGTGAAGATGAAGTTCGAGCTGAATCTTAAAGGATGAGTATGAGTTAGCCAGGTGGATAGAAGGGAGATCAGAGAAGGGAGTCTCAGGCAGAGGGAACAGTAAATGCAAAAGCCCAGAGGTGTGAAAGAATTTGGAACACTGTGGATGGCCGCTGATTAGACCTCTGAAGCATAAGAGGTATGAGGATGACAGTGGGAAAGAGACTTGATGGGTCAGTTCACTCCATGATCCAAGTCATTTGCAGATGCAAAATAGTACTAGTTCTTGGGGGTGTAAGTCTTGCTAGATAAAGGCAGAACTATAAGGCTGGTCTACGGTCTGTTGTTGAGTGAAAAGCTCCTCCTTTTAGCAGTCTTCAATGCCTACAAATGCCAGGGTCAGGCTGAGTTTTACTTCTGCTTTACACAAGACAGAAGTAAGGATGGGGGACCACGTGAAGATAGCTTGAGTTTCCCCAGTGGCTGCTGTTCAGGATCATGGACTGCACTGACATCAGAGGTAGAGTAAATTGCTGGCTTTACCTGGTCTTCCAAACGGCCCCTTTGTTTCAGTTCTCCATGTTTTTTTAAAAATTGAGTTTAGTGGTAAATGATGGCAGTTTTTAAGGCTACTCAACTACTAAAATGCTTCATTCTTGAAAGCAGAAACAGTTGCTGATTTCCACTGTTGGATGATTTGGACATGTGGCTTCTCAAACCTTCCAAGGGGAATCTTCTAAACGGTCTCAGATGTTTGCCAGGCTAACTTGAGGGTTGTTAGTATTCAAAGGGTTATTTATTTAGCCAGATAGCATGACATTTTCAAAGAAACTGAGAGTTGGAAAGCCTCTTTGTTGGTGTTAGTGCAAAACTAGTTTGTTGCAACTAGCTCTACTGGCTGAGCTGGACCTGGCTCCCGGGATTTCCGTTGACAGATGCCCGAGCTGTATTTAGAGCACACTCTTTTTCTAGGAAAACTGAAACTTCCCAGCTGATTATGACTTTCTAGGGATGGACCTAAGTGTAGCATTGGCACCAACTTCTGTATCTGTCACAACTGTTGGAAAGGAAGGGATATATTTTATATGCAGTATGAGTCCCCAGTCTAAACTTTGTGCTTTCTTCTCAGCATTGCCAGATGTTAGCTACAGCAGTTGAATGCTTTTGGTTAGAGACAGACACTGTTAGTTGTTCCAAAATGATACTTGTGTCTTGCTTAAGGATGGCGCCGGGATGACCTGTTATGTTTGCTCGCCATGGGAAGGAGCTCAGTGTCAGAGTTTGCAGCTGCCTCACAAACTGCTGGATTTTTAACACAGTAAATAAAAGGGCTGAGCTTTGATGACTCTCCAGCTGAGGAGGCTGATGAGTTTGGACAGACATAAGCTGAGGGTATGATATGGATGTCTTGATATTAAGCTGCCATGGTGTTGCAGACGGTAAGTGAGGTTGCAGATGGTGAGTAATGCTTCCTGGTGATATCTCTGTGACAAGATTTCTCACTGCGTGGTCCAAGAAGGAATCATTTTCTTAAATGTTAGGATGTATGAAAAACCTAAGGGGTAGGGAGAACCCATCCTTTCATCTTTTCACATGCTCCTTAAACGGATTTACTCCAAATAAGTAGTAAATGGGGCAATTGAATCTGTGCTAGTCCAAATAGTTATCCCAAAGGATAAAGCCCTTAAGAAAAACAGAGAAATTCTTTAATATCTGATGAACAGCACTAGTTGCTTAAATTATATTTTCTAATTCCCAGTCTCTTTTCTCCATATATTATCACTCCTCTTCTTTCTTTTAAACTAGTTTCTGTTTCCTATCAACTCTTTCCTCTTAATGTGATAGCAGTTGCCCCTGACGGAACCTCTTGTCTCCTGCCAAGATCAAAATATTCCTGCATCTCTCACTGACTGAAAATCAGAAATGATTTTTTTCTTTTAAATTTTATAACTGAGGGAGTCATAGAAAAATTGCAAAGTAAATTCTGAGCACTGGTTCTTTTTGCTCCTTTACCCTCTCTCTAACACTGGTTTTTCTCCCCATATGTGTGGCACTTTTTCTCCTACTGCCAAACTCTGCATGGGCAGAAGAATTTGGTCTGAGTTTTCCCAGTAGCCTGTGGTGGACATCTGTGGTTTTCCTTGCCCAGCCTCCCATCCTTTCTTCTTTAACACACACTGGTTTTCCTTTGGGGATTTATTTGACCCCGACTTAGTGGAGCTGCAAATAACGTGCCCTGAGTCCATCAAAAAGAGGGTGGGCCTAGTAGTGGACAAGTGGTACAAAAAGAACTGGTGTTTTTGAGGACTGACAGGAATGCTGGGTTTCTCTCCTTTTGTGATTATGGACACAGGGATTTTGTGAATATGTAGCTGCTGGGGGTGATCTTTGCTGGAGTCTGGAGATTAAGAATGCGGCCAAGAGAAGAAAACAGACGAGCTGTGGAGAGAGACACAGAAAGAGAGACACAGAGAGAGAGAGAGAGAGAGAGAGAGAGAGACGCTGGGGGGGTGAGAAAGAAAGAGAAAGAGAGAGAGATTTTTATGAAGAGAAGTTGTGACTCCTACCTTAAGGAGTTTCTGGTACTGCTAAGAGTGCTAACAGGTGGTGGGATTGCATAGAGGACCTTGAAGGCTTCCCCATGGCCTGATATCACACTATGTTGGTCATAAGTTGTATTACAAGTTGCAAACTTGCAAGGGCTTCAGAATTAAATTTGTTTTAGAAGAACTTGGCTAAAGAACAGTTCTGGAAGCCATGATTAAGTGATTATGTTGTTAGAGAGAACAACTTCTCTTCCTACCTAAATGAAACACTTGTTCATAGAGTCACTACCGGAATTCACAGATTGACATTTCCTTCCACTTCCTTGGCATTGCATGGGAGAATGGTACCTTAGCCAAGCCAAACCCACGACATGATTGTAGCAACATTTTATTAGGAACACGTCTATGCTCCTAAGTAATCTGCTTACCTAGTCAGACAATTTAGTCTGGTTGTCATAAAGTCAAATAAGAACGTACTGTGGAATTTCAGAGAGTGTTACCTTTCAGAAGGCCAGATCGTGCTTGAGAGGTGGTGCAGGATTAAAATTCACATGAGCGTCAGAGGATTTAGCTAGCTCATCAATTTAATTCATCCAGGAATGTTTAGGTTCTAATGAGTGTATTGTTAACTTTTTAAAATTGATGTCATTTATGCTACCTTTATAAATTTTCATTTATGTCATAATTCTGGCTGAATGGGTTATTTTCTGTCATCTTATATTCTTAAAAAATGGAAGTTTCTCTTTCCCCATCCCCTCCTCCATTTTTGAATAGAATAACACTAATAGAACAAGTTAGTGACAGCAGTATTGATCTGATTTTGTGTGGATTTAGTGGGTAGACATAACAGGGAGGCAAGCTTCAAACTGATATTGGGAAAACATTCTAGCATTGTCTTATTAACCTAGTCTATCGCTGGCAGGATTCAAGTGGTCACTGTCCCTGTCACTAGATGATCTCCCCGAAGGATGTTGTCAAAGGGACTTATGAATTGGTGTGAATTTTGGGCAAAACGACATTTTAGAGCTATTCTAGCTCCAAGACACTGTATACTGCTAGTGGTTATATTAATACTATCAATACTATTTCTTCATTTTACTACTAATTGTGATAATCACTGTTCAGTAAGCATCTATTATATGCTATGTAGAGTGCTAGGCATTATACATATATGTCCCAGTTAAGCCTCATATCAACCCTCGGTAGATATTTTCACCACTGATGTGGGTTTGAGACCTAACTGTTCTCTATTTTTTTCATGGGTGTTGTCTCGACCCTTCTAGTAGAGTACCAGTTCATTCTTAAGAGAGAAGGCAGTGTTGTACACTTTGTATTATTCCTTACAGTTGCTTCAAATATGTAAGAATGGAACAGATTCAACTTAAAAGGTGTCTGCTCAGTCCTTCCATACTCGACACCCTGACGAATTTTTCCGGAGAGTTCTGAAACTTTGTTTCTTGGGTCAGATTTCCCACGTGGTACACACATTGGAGTGGTTACTACAGAACTGTGAGATTATTCTTGCTGAATTGTTTTACAAGGGGAAAGGGGAAAAAGTCGAGGTTGAGAAGAAAAGGAACAATGTCCACCCTTTAATCACCTCCTCTTCCCCACCAGGACAATGAGAATTACCTTATCTGCTCAAACATTGTTCATTTCAGTATTTTTGTAGGAGAGGGGAGGAAATTTAATTATGTCTGCGAATAGCAAACAATTCCTTTAAAACTGTTGTTTTAACCCACTTGAGTCAGTTGCTCATATTTTGCTTTTCTCCAGATCTCTCTGTTAATGTCAATGGAATGATTACAATGTCAAGGTGTTTCATCCACTGGAATGTGGTAAGATGTTTACGGCTTGACATATTGAAAATAATATTTGTTATATAAATGCCATGCATAGTCACTTTTTAGGTCATTTGCAGCAATGAGAAAAGAGTAACATGCTGGAAACTTAAATGTCATGTGGTCTACATGAGAGGTATTTTGTGATTGCCTACATCACCATTCTGATCAGTCAGCATTTCACCAGTGGTTTCTACAGGATCGTATTTTTTATTATAGCTATTTGCAGACAATCATTGGTATATTTACCATTTTCTGGTTTTTAATATAATTACAACTCAGGGAATTTGAAATCAATAAAGTTTTGGATGTGATGTGCCAATTGGATAATGAAAGTGATTTGGAAGCAGATATTCTGTGTGGGAAATCATCCCTGTTGAATGATGCGGAGGCTCAGAGCTGTGCTTCTGGCAGGTATAAATAAAGCTTTGGGTCCTAAAGAAGAGGCACGTGGATTATGGGGAGTATCAGCAGGAAGGCTGTTTTTTAATCCATGGACTAACACGTGTAGATTCTATTTGAGAACTAGATCTGTGCTATGAAGGCTGGACAATGGTATTCATTCTTCCTTCTATACACCTAGGAGTGAAAGCTTAGTGTTAAAAAGAAACCTTAACAGTCAGCTGGCCTCTCATCCTAATTTTACGGTCAAAGAAGTCAAGAGATGAATTGAGAAGCCTAAGTCACCTAGTTACCATGTCTTAAATGAAACCTTTTAACTTCCAATTCAGCGCTCTTTCTTCTTCACCCCTAAAATCCCTTCCAAACCTCAGCATCCCTCAGTGTTATCTAAAAGAACCCAAAGCCGTGGAAATGGTGATCATAATGGGAAAGCTACAGCCTGGGTATTTTCTCAGTTCCTTGTAACCTTGGGGAAGTTACTTAACATCTCTGAGCCTCACATTCTCATCCGTAGGATGGGATAACAGTAGAGCTGTCTCTGTGAGGGTTGTTATAAAGGGTAAATTAGTTAACGCGTGGAAGGCATTGAAAACGTTATTATTAGTAGCAGTTCTTTCTCCGTTAACAATGAGTGTTTAAGTGTGTATACATTTAAATTACTTGAAGGGGCTGTTGCTTTATTAAAATTCAAGAAGGCACTAGTTAGCTTCTTTCTGGTGTCATTATTTTGTGATTTCTACATTCTTATCTGAAATATCAGTTGGGAATTTTTAATTAAAAATCCAGAGGAAAATAAAAAAATAACTCATCTAGTAATTTCACTTGCATATGTTTCATACTTGAATCACTTGAAGGGAAGCCCAAAGAACATTAAAGATTGCAGATTTTCAGCTCCACAAGTCACAGAGATTTCTCTATTGTCTTCAGGATTATGTTTTTAAGGTGGAGTAGGAATAGAGTCTTCCATCATATTTTCCAAATATTCATAATATTGTCTGTATGTGTTTGGATGTTAAGAAAAGGAACTTTCTTTATAATCTCTTTAAATACTTTTAACGATAGTGAGTTATATGTTTTTGGACTATCGTGGGCTTGTCAGCTTCGAATGCAAGAGGTGTTCAGATCCTGCTGATGTAATGAATTTTCTTTTTAAATTTTAATTACACGTTTGAAGTCTTGATTATACCCTAGGGATTTATTTGCTTATGAAAAGTCAAACTATGAATTACAATATTGCAGAATCATTTCCATTTCATCAGATTAGTTTCACCATTCATTGCACAAATATGGTTTGTAAAATTTTGCAATACCTAGAAAACTTTGATAGTACATTTACAAAAAGGTACTTAAATATAGATGAGAAAGTTAGATGTTTGTCTTCTCCTCTTGATATTGATGTTAAATAAAAAATGGAATGTTTTTGTTTAAAACCAATCCCTCCTTCTTCCCCCCAAATACAATAAGCGAATGGCAATGTGAACAAAGGCTTCCTTTAAATCTGTTATTCAGTTCAAGTGTGTGTTAGGAAAAAAGGTCTATTCTGTGTATAAAATCTAGCAACAAAAAAGGGAATTATTGTAAATAGAAAAATAAAACATGTAGAGGAGACAAATACTCTGTGCACATAGCTTTAAAATCCCGACAGGGGGCGCTTTTCAGAAAGAGAGACTATACAATCATTAACTCAAACACAAATTCCCAAAGAGCAATATTCCAACACGTTCATTCGCCACAATAGATTTACCCATTGAACTCAGTCTACCAGAATTGACCAGCAAATGGGATCTTAGATTTACCACCTAACAGTTCAATTGAAATGGAATAAAGATTTTCCCACAAATCTCTTACTAACGTAGACTTTCCTGGATTGTAATGGAGCATCTACTCAACATTCAGTCAGTTCACAGGTAATGAAACTCCTTCTAAATGTTGTCTCCTCACACAGTAGCAGGGTCTTACATGGAAAAGGGCTCTGTTCAGTTTCTATTTAAATCACAAGAAGAGATTACAGAATTGTTAATGAAAACAGCTTATTTTTTTGGAAATCAGTTAAAAAATCTAGAATTATGAATAGAAAGTAATAAAAGAAAAATAGCTGGTCAGATTTCCCTCCTTTTTTACAGTGATATGGTAGAAATACAAGGAAAATGTGTGACATCCTTTAGTTTGGAAATCTGGTCCCTTCACTTGCTACAGGGCTCAGTTTTAGAGTAGGAAAAGAAAAAATATTTTTGGCTGTAGCTTTAGTAAACAATGGATGATGAACAATATTGCAGAAATGTCTTCAAGAGATCTGAAAACTCAGAACACAGACCTTATCACATTGATATTGTCTACATTCCTCCACAAAGCTTGGCAAATGAATAACTGAGCCCTATTTTGGCGGAACGAGAGAAGGAAGTTCTAATTCCAGCATTGAAACAAGATTATGAAACAACCAACACAAAACACTTATTTCTTCTCCTGAATAATAAAGACATCATGTTTGCATATAGGACAGCTTTTGCATTATTGCTCTACATATAAGAATATATTAAGGAACTCATAACAGACTGCACATTACAAACTTAAGGTTCTTTGGTGAAGAATGAAAGAAAACAGTATTTGAGCTTTAAAGAAAATGATCTCATCCATTTTGCTTTTATCTATTGATCCGTTGGATCCTCTCACAGAGCAGGGAGAGGTACTGTGTGAGTTTCACCATGGCAACGATCGCCACGCCCCCAGCCATCATACAAGTTGGCCAGAAGAGTGAATGGAACAGCACATTGGAACTGTAGAGTTTGGTTAGGATGACGCTCTTCTGGTTTCCTTCTGGGTCAGAATAGCAGGAGAAGTGTTGGTACTTCCTGAAATTTTCCATGACAACATTCACCAGGGACATGGATTCTTCAAAATTTTTTCCACACTTAGGTATATAGGAGCACTGTAGAAAACAAGATAAACTGTCAGCAGAACATACTCTGTCTGTGTGTGTGTGCATGTGCCTGGTACTAGGAGGGGATGAGGTCTGGAGGCCAACTTAATCATCTGTGAAATAACCATGATGATTATTCTTTTTCATATTCAAGCTAGTGCCTCCAGGAACCCTAAGAACTCACACATTGATTTAAAAAATATTTTTAGGTATCTGACCAAGATGTACTTTGATAGCTCACCCATATATAGTTTACATATTGATTACAGTTGAGTGACTCCAGTGGATTCTTTCCACCACAATGAAGCATGGTGAGTTATAATTATTCCCTACTGAACATACTTTTCCATGGAATCAGAGTGTCAGTCTGTCTTTTATCTGTCCTCAGCTGTCCCCGTAATATCAAAAGCTACCAGTTCTCTCAGGGAAAGCAGTTTACTCTTATCTTTTTGGCTTGGCTTAATTTGTGCAGCCAAGTCACCTTGGTCACCTTGCTACTGTATTCAAGAAAAGAGCTATATCCCTGGACAGTTGCTGAAAAAGGATTGGGAAAGTATAGGGATACTGAATAAGTAAAGAGCTGTGATGAATGGTTTATGCCCAGTTAGCATGACAAAGTAACTTTTTCCATAAACCAAGGAAAAATACAACAGAACCAAGTCAGTTTACTCTTCAACCAGCACCGATCTGAGAACTTAAAATAACTTTCCTTTATCTTTTCACCTCTCTTCTTTCTTGCGATATCTCTTCTATATGTCTCTCTTTTCTTGCTACATGCTTATATCCTTTGAGTTCTTTCTTTGTATCTCTCTTTTCCTTCCCTGCCCTGCCCCTATTCCTCACTTCGCTTTATATTTTCCCCTCTATTTCCTCTTTTTGTCCTCCTTTCTCCTTCCCTTCTCTCTTCTCTGGATACAGGTGGAATTAAAGAACTTTGTAGTTTTTCTTCTTATTATTTATTGGACATATTTTTGAACACATTTTTCCTAATTTAAAAAGCAGTCTCTGGAGAGACGAAATCTCTGTGACCTTCCCTTGGTTTCTAAATGGGCACTGACAAAACTGATATGACAATAAATCTAACTTTTTCCTTTTTCTTTTTATATTTTTGCTGAGGAAGATACACCCTGAGCTAACATTGGTGCCAATCTTCCTCTATTTTATGTAGGTCACTGCCACAGCACGGCTGACGAATGGTGTACATCCAGCCCCGGGATCCAAACCTGAGAATCCAGGCTTTCGAAGCAGAACACCCTGAACTTAACCACTACACCATGGGGCTGGCCCCCAAATCTGAGTTTTTAATAGTTAAAAAAAAGGGATTTAAGTCACGTTTCTGGGAGATGTGCAGGTCCTTGTTTAACTCTTTCTCATCTCTATGGCAAAGTGCCTCCCAATAGGAAAAAAATCCCTGTCCCTTGTTATACACATTATCAAATGATTGATTTAACTGATTTATCTGAATTAAATTGGTTTGTGACAAGATCACCACTAATCTGTATAATTTTCAGTGTGAATTAGAAAACTATATCCTCTTTTCAAAACAGCATTATTTTCTATTGAAACATTGTCATAATACATCGATTTTATGAAAAAAAAAAACCCCTACACATTTTACTTCTATTACCAATTGATAAGTTGTGATTATAAATATTCACATCTATGACTTTTACCATGTGACCGGTACTCCTAGGGTTGTGCAGTGCACAGCTCACAAGACTGTATGCAGAGACACAGATGAGGTGGGTTGTTGGTGAATTTTGAGGTGCATTGATGGGAGCTTTGAGTTAGGATCCTGGAATTCCAGGACAGTTTAGACTTGTAGATTTCACAGGAAGAAAATATGAAAGAAACAGAATGCGTTTGCTAGTCCGGTATGTTTGGATTACTCTTTCCCTGACTTTTCTAGTGGGTAAACTGGCACCTTGCTTTTTTGGGTCTGCTGTGATCATTAGATTATTTGGCTATAAACATTAGGAAGATTCTTTGATTAGTTAAGAATGGGGATGAGCATGCTGGCATTTATCATAAACCAAGCTTAAGGTAATGTTCTCATGGCAAGGACTGGTTGGCACCTTCAGGTTTGATCAGCTAAGAATAAATGTGAGTGCACTCATAAATGTGAGTTCAGCAAAGGCCTGGTACTAGCACAACATTAAGGGTCTGAAAGTATCTCCAAGAAAGCAGACTTTCTCAGTGATCATAATTTAGTACAAAAATCAACCTATGACTGCCAGGAAGCAAATTTTCTAGCAGTTGGATGCCTTTTGGATCATAGGCAGTAAGGGAATGCCTTTATTTCTATCCTTATTCAAAGCTGCCCAGATCGTGTCTTTAAAATTTTTTAAAAATGTTTTTTGAATCGAAGCATTAAAAAAAGAATCACAGACAAGCCATTTGTGGCTGAATTCAAACAGAGCCAATTTCGATTACAAATGCATCCAGCTTCTGTATATTTTTGTGCTGAGATAGTTTATAGTAGTAGTTTCAGTGGCTAACACTGCTAAGTTATTGAAATGATCTCAGTAAAAATAGCACTCCATTAAAAATGGAGTTTTTTTTTTTTTTCTTATGCTCTTGTGAATTGATTTGGCTTTTAAAATTTTTGGAAGAAACGTTTGTCAGCCAAATGGCAATAATTCTGTCACTAGGTAAGATTCTTCCAAATAAAATGAGATATAAATTACTTTTGAGACTGTCTAGCAAGGTTGTAATGCAGGAGCTGCTTATTAAACTTTCAAGCCATCAGTGACTCAAATATGCACATTTGGACCTGCCAGGTGAGCCATGTTCTATACGTGATTGGACTAGGGTCTCCGGGGCCAGTGGCACATCAAAGTGCAACTCCTCATTGCTAGTGGAGAAAAGATTCCTCTCCCCTTGTATTTTTAGCTTCTCCTAGCCTTGCCACCTGCCACCTTTCGACACAGAAGCTGGCTCCCATTTTAGACTGCTACTGATCCCTGAAAACTCTACCATATGTCAGTCATTCATTCTGTTTTATTATTGATGGGTCCTTCTTTTGTGACAATGAGAATGTATGAAGTAGCGTACCCAGCCCCTGACTCATGTTCTGGAGATCTGGTTACTGTGTTACTGTGTTTCTGTAAGCAAGTTACTTGGCTCCTCAGGATCAACTTCTTTATCTATAATATTTATATAAAATTATATATGTAATTTCTATATAAGACATTTATTTATAAAGGGGTTAATAAAGGCTTCCTAGCAGGGTTCGTGTGAGGATTAAATGATGAATATGCATAAAGCCTCAATAAATTTTCATTAACATAGTTTCCTATTGGAATATCACATTTGCCTGCATGATCTTCTAAAGTCTTTAACCAAGTGCCACATACTAAACTATGAAACCTCTGAGGAGGGCAAAATTACTAATTATATGGTTTTTACAGGAGCAGTCCTGTTCGATGGCTCTTGTCTCTCACGTTCCTTGCTTTTGTGTCGGAGGAGATTTGACGTGCTGAATCCTACATTAGGATTCTAGTTTTCTGTTTCTGTGGCTCCAACTGTGTCTTTCTGAGGCTGGTGTGAATTTGGGGTGATGATTTAGTGATCTCATGATGCCGTCACGTGTTCGGAGGATAATTTTATATGATTGGTTTAGAAGACACAGAATGCATTTCCACAAATGGAAACTTTACTAAGTGATCTACACTTAGTTGGAAAAATGTAATATAGATCGAAAAGATAAAAATCCCAGCATTTTTAGATCATTCTTTTTTTTCGTGGGAGGTGTGGAATAGGAAAGAATTAACTTTTAGACTCTGCATGATGTATACCATAAAGGAAGATATGAATAATAATTTTATGTACACAAGATGCTTAGGTACTCATCAAAATATGTTCATATTTTTTACCAAGGCTATAGGCCTTTCTCTCTTTTGTGCCTTAACATATGAATATATAAACCTAGCAGTCCTCTGAGAGAGCCATTCAGCAGATTTAGACTCACATCTGTCTTCTTAATCCTAAATTTTGTTAATAAATCTTTCTGCTTTCCCAAATCCCTTAAGTTCTCTTTAGTATTGAAAACCACAGAGGTGGCCCCAAGGCATGACCTTTCCTCTCCCAGCCGAGGAAACCTGGGTCCTGTCAGCTTCTCTTGACTCTCCTTTCCCTTACACGTCAACGAAGATCCAGCAATTGCATCTTCTCTCCAATTCTTTGGAAAGTGACTGAAAATTTTCTTTTCTTAACCTCACTTCCAGAGTCTTTTACATCAATAGAGTTATTTTTATTCTCATGATGGACAGAAGTTTTGAGAAACTACCTGTTGGGCTTTGCTTAGGCATGCTTCGCTAGGCATGCGTGAAGCAAAAAGTGACAGTCCTTCATCCTAAAAATAAAAGATGTGGGGGTGAGTGGGGCCAGTGGGAGGGGGGTGTTTGGCTGAATAACCTCACTGGTCAGCAGCCTCTTCCTTATGATGGTAGGAAGGGAGCTACCAATTCTCAGGATAACCTAGGGGAAGAGCTTGTTCTTCATTTGTTCTTTTGTAAAAAGGGAGGTATCATTTCAGAGGTTAGAAGTTTCATGAAATCCAATCACTATTTGTTGTCTTTAATGTGCCAGGTAGTGTGCTAGATATAGGCATCGAAAACATAAGCAATATAAGATATTCTTTTAGAGAGAACAGGAAGAGAATACAAACCAAGAGTAGGGTGATGAAACGAGATCAGGAATGAGGCTAAAAAGGCTTTCAGTAAAGATTATACCCTTCAGAGAAGTGGGCTGCAAATTTGCTCTCAGAACTCCTTAGAGTATCCTAGTCCACGATGTCCATGAGATAAAAACAAAATAAAAACATTGGTCATGTGAAACATAAATATTCATGGTTCCAAAGTCAGATGAAACTTTTTCTTGTGTCGTCAAACAATAAATATTGTGCACAAGTTTATTAAGCAGGTGTGATGTGCCACGCTTTGTGTTCTGCGCTAGAGAAGAAAATGTAACTCCTATATTCAAAGAAGGTAGAGATCACCAGCTGGCAGCCCTGGGTTCCTCTGGCACACAAGTATATTTTGAACTTTTGAGTTCTTGAATATTAGTAATGGACAGAGGAAATGAAAGGGTAAATTGAGATATTATTTTTTTCCCTTTTGAGACTTCCTGCTCTTTAAAACCACTTTTTAAAAAAGTGAATCCCATAAAATTTAGTTTAGACTTGTTTGCACTTCTAAGTGTCCTCTTGATTTTGGCAAGTGGGACTGTTTGAAATGTTTGGTAGGAAAACAGTATTCATGATCTGCTCTGAACTATAGTTTCTTTCAGTATTGAGACACAGGTTCCTCCAGAGAAATTTCCTTTTCTGTGTTTCCCAGAGCTTTCACATTTCTTATGGTATTTCTACTTGATTTGGAGCAGAGAAGATGCTTAAAAGACCTATGAAATCCACTAATGAAATAGAAGCTGTCTGGAGCCTTCAGATTAGTCAATATGCAGAATAGCTTAAACCATGGAGCCCCACATCCATGATGTATCCAATTAGGCCTAGAGTAAGTCAGATATCTAATCTGACCTTGCCCTTCATCATGATCCTCTTTCTTGGTCACTGGAAAGGAATATGTACATTCTCTATTCTTTTCTTCTTGATGCTCAGTGTAAGCTCCTTCCAAGCACATTCTTCACTTCATTTCTGCAAAAGATGCCCTTAGCCATCCAAGAATTCAGTTTTGGTGATGGTGACTAAAGTTTGTCAATCACAATAGCATTTCTGAATATCTGGTCCATAGGCAGTTTCAGCAAATGTCTAATAAATATCCCTATAAATTTAAGGTGCTAATTAGGGGGATGTCATATGTCAAATTTCTGGTCATGTTTTTTTGCCCCTTTTCAGGGTGTACTACTATCTGTTTAATATCTACTCTGTGTAAACCATTGCTGAATACACAACCATGACCTTCCTTCTGGATCACAGATAATTCTATTCCTTGCTCATGGCCTTTACTTGATCCTAAGAACCTCTTGGAATATGATAGAATGGCATAGATCCTCACTTGTTCACTAAATATACCATCAGAAGGATAAATATTTCATAGAACTTAGATTTTTCAGAGCTCTTATCTTTATTCTCTCAAGAGGGTGCTGTAATGTTTTTCTCTCTAAGAGATAGCATGATGAGGTAAAGAGACTTTGATTTTAATTCAGGCATAATTAGTTAGTGAAGGCATGACTGGGAAAATTATTTCATTTTCTGAGCTCAGCTTCATTATTGTGAAGTGGAGATAATAGTGGTGCCTAATACGTGGGATTGCTGCTGTAATTAAGTAAGCGAGTTAATGTGAAATATTTAGTTTTATAGAGTTCTTGGCACATTGTAAGCTCTTGATAAAATTTGGTTATTATTATTTTAGGAGTAGGGTTTTAGTTAGGATTAAATGAGATGATTTTTCTAAAGTTCTTAGCATAGTGCTGGGCACATAATAGACACTTAATAAATGTTGGGTCTTATTTCCCATCCAGATTCTCAACTTCACTTTATTTTCTTCCCTTTTCCCTTGTCCTACCAATGCTGTGCAGAGAAATTCCCTGCTTACAAGCTTTGCTTAGAATTCCAGAAGCTCACAGCATCCAAGCCCAAAGCTAAATAAAATTGAGAGCAGTTGTTCTGCACTGTCACAACTGGAGAGAGGGGGATGTTGGCATCTAGTGGGTGGAGGCCAGGGATGCTGCTAAACCTCTTACAATGTACAGGACAGTCTACCCCAACAACAAAGAATTATCCCACCCCAAATGTCAATAGTGCTGAGGCTGATAAACCCTGGTCTAGATATGTATATTCTCTGGATTTAGGGAATCCATAAGGCTTCAGATGGGTGACAAAATCATGCTGAGTTTGGGTTTGTAAATAATTGTCTAATTTAAAGAACTTATTCTCCACCAAAAATAGCCATCTTCTCCATGACAGTTATGTATAAAATACCATATATATGGTATTATACCACATATCAAAAAATGGATATATTTTCTTATTTTTCACCAAACTTCATATTAAATCCATCCCCAAACCAGATGGGCATGATTTGAGAATCCCTGGTGGGTAAATGAGCTTTTAAACTCCCAAAGGAGATGAGCATTGAAAAATTCAACAACTGTAGTGAATTAATCATTAGCCACTGTTTATGATTCCAGTGACAGCCTTGTGGCCAAGGGACGCAGGGGCCCTTGAGCCCACTTGCGGCTCCTAGAGACTGTTAGTCTGCCAATTGCTCCACAAAAGCATGCCAGCTTATCAGCTTAAGCAGCTTCAGTTGTAATGTTGACAAGAGCTTGGGCACTGGGTCTAAAGGCTAAAGAAAAAGAACATATGAGAGAGTGTGAAAATTTAAAAATAAAATCCTTTGGATATTTTAAACAAAGAAGACAGCTTGATTGAAATCCTTCTGTCTCCTGTTGTCTCAGATCACACATTGCCAGTGGTTCTTTATGTATCTCAACAAAACTATACCCATTTTTTAGTAACTACAGGGAAGACTATTATTTTTGCTGAGCTTGGGGGAGGGTAACAAGAAGGAGAGATCAACATAGAGATTATTTTAATTTTTTCTCCCAGGAATATCATAAATATTCCTCATGCTGCCTTAGGATCATGGTTTAATGGCCTTCTGACATGGAGATAACTGTATTTTTAATGTCTATACTTCTGATTAAAGGCAGAGGACAGCTACCCAGAGAGTGAAGAACTACTGTGTCAGGAGGGTGAGCCCAGTGGTTGGTGCTGCCTTTCCTCTGGAGCATCTGCTGACTCTAGAAAGGGGCTGAGAGCCTAGAAGGCTGAAAGGTATTTTTGACAGCCTTGCAGGGCTAGGGGCAGGAATTATAATTGAGGGCCTATAAAGTGGGGGCCCTGATGACTCCCCTGTTCACTTTGGGTTGAGAATCTTAAGGGCCACATCATAGGACTAATGGTCGGCCTAAAGTAAACAGATGCCCACAAGGACTTCAGCTCTGATCTGAATATCTCAGTTTTGGAGGTCAGCATAAGGTGGTCATGAATGGCTGGTGTACCCAGGGGTCTGATAGAAGAAAATGGAAATAATTTTTGGAAAAGATGACATCATCCTGGGCTTAAAGTTATTTTTATAAATAATTTTGCAAATATCATTTCTGAAATCTAATAAAAACGTGCCAGATATAAGACAACATGAAAACAAATAAGAGGAGAAAAAAATAGAAGAGGCACATGGGGCTTCAGATATTGAAGTCATCAAAATAAATTTTAAAATAAACATAATTTTGCTTTTTGTGTTGAAAGATTTAGAAGATGAGAATTAGAATATTTCAGGAAACTAGAGTTATAAAATAAGACCCAAATGCATATTCTAGAAATGAAAAATATGATCAGAGAAATTAAAAACTCAACGATGCATTTAACAGTGGATTTGCCAGAGCTGAGGAAATAATTGTGAGTTAGAAGATAGGTCACTATCCAGAATGAAGCACAGAGACACAAAGGGAGGGAAAATACAAAAGAGAGAGTAAGGCGCACAGGGGATGCAATGAGAAAACCCAACATATGGCCAATTGGAGTTGAAAAAGGAGGAGTAGGAGAAAATGAGAGCAGAGGCAGTATTTGATGCAATAATGACTGAAGAACTTCCTAAAACTGACAAAGAACATCAAGGAACAGAGAGAAACCCTGGGAACAGTAAGCAAGCTAAATAAAAATAAATGGGTACTTTGGCACATAATAGTTAAACTGCAGAAAACCAAAGAAAACAATTTTTAGCATAGACAAAGATTACCTCAAGGAAGCAGCAATTAGAGAGATCTGAGTTCTAAATAGCAACAATGCTCACCAGAAGAATGGGATGTTTTCAATGTGCAGAAACAAAATAACAGCCAACTCAGAATTTTATACTCTTTGAATGTATCCTTCAAGAATGAAAATGAAATACAAATATTTTCAGACAAATGAAAGCTGAGGGAATTCTTTAGAGCAGATATTGCACTAAATAAATACTAATTAAAGAATGTTCTTCAGGCAGTAGAAAAACGATCCCAGATGGGAGACCAGAGATAAAGGAAGAAGTGAAGAATAATGAAAATGGAAAATCATGGGGACACATATAAATTAATATCTACTGTATACAAAAACAATAACAATGTCTACATGAGCTTAAAGTATGTACAGAAAAAAATGACAGTAATATATAAATAGAGAAGAGACTGAGTGGGGTTAAAAATGTTTTAATGTCCTTGACTAGTCAAGATTGCAAGCTGTAATCTCTAGGCTAAACATTAAAACAACAGTGACAGAACAGATAACTTTCAAGAAAAAGAGAAATGGGGTTATGGGGACAGAGTGGTCTTTTTATAAATGGACTTGGGTAAATGGCTGTCCATATGAAAAAAAAAGAAACCCAGAAAGTTGACTCCTACATAAAAATCAATTTTAGATAGATTGTATTCTAACTGTGAAAGAAGGAACAATAATGCTTCTAGAAGATAATTTAGGAGAATAATTTCATGACTTCAGGGTAGATGAAGACTTTTTAAACAGGACAACCAAACACTACAAAAAAGCAAGCAAGAAAGAAAAAGATTGACAATATTTGGCTACATTTAAATTAGAAACTTCTGTCCTTCAAAGACGTCATTAAGAGAGTGAAAAGGTTACATAATGGGAGAAGATTTTGTAATACATATATCTAACAGAGGTTCGTTTCTAGATTTAAAGCAATCCTATAATGAATACTAAGAAGAAAGAATTCAACAGAAAAATAGACAAAGGACTTGAACAGACATTATACAAAAGAGGATATCCAAATGGCCGATAAATAAATAAAAAAGGCATTTGATGACATTAGTCATCTGAACCACAAGGAAATATCACATTAGCTAAAATTAAAATTACAGATGATACTAAGTGCTGATGAGGATTTGGAGCCATGCAAACTCTCATACCCACAGAGTTGGTGGGAGTGCGAATTGGCACAGGCATTTTGGAAAACAATTTGCTGTTATCTACTAAACTTTAAGATATGTGTACCCTATGATGTAGATATTCCATTCTCAGCTTTATACCCGACAGAAGTGTGTGTGCTAGTGTACCAAAAGACATATGCAAGAATATTTATTTAAGGCAGAATTATTTGTAATAGCCTCAAACTGTAGAGAACTCAAAATGTCCATCAACAGCTGAATGAATAAATAAATTAGCATATTCATACAATGGGATATGATACAGTAACAAAAATGAATGAACTACCACCAAATGGAATGACTTCTAACAAACATAGGGTTGTGTGAAGGAAGTTAGACACAAGGGGAAATAGTCTGTATGATTCTATTTATATAATGTTTAAAAACCAGGCAAAACTAAAATATAGTGTCTAAGAATACATGCTTAGGTAATAAAACTATGAAGAAAGATAAGAAAGTAACTGGAATAATAGTCAAGATGGTTGTCACCTTTGGCAGGGGCCAGAGCCTATAGTTATTGGGGGGGATGTGAAGGGTGTTTTTACTATATGGGAAGTGTCTATTTTTTTACCCTCGTGGTGATTACTTGGGGGATCTCTGTAACAAATGCCTAAGCTGTACTTTTTCCCTTTCTTTCATGTTCCTGTATGTGTGCTGTAATTCACAGTTAAAAACAAGATAATGGAGCAAATAAACCAAACAATGACCTGGTAGTCTGACAGTAGACAAGATACTGGTCCTAAATTTTTAACTGAGACTTTATATGGTAGCTTCACTCTCTGTTTATAGCCTAAATAATGCATTCACAGGGCCTAGTGAGAAAATGTCAAAACAAGGAAATGGAAGTCTATCCCACTTTTTGGTGCCTATTCAACTTTGGCCTATTTCCAATTCCATGGAGATTTGAGAGTTTTATAGGCATTCATCATTACAGGTCAGCTTCAATTTAAAAATCTGACTTGAGGGAAGATCTTGGAAAACAAACACTTTGTGGGGGAGCTAAGCTTTGTATATTTGCAGAACAGGGTTAGATCTGGTGCTGTTTGTGGTTACCACAAACGAAAGGAAATCAGTGCAGACATTTTCAAACAACATTCTCTGAAATACTCATTACGTTGAGTCCACAGAGATATTTGCAAGAATTTTTTAAAGTTATTGTAACCAAAATGCATGGTAGATTCCCCTCCTTTGTGTCAATATATCACAAAACAAATCCTATTCTAGTATCGAACTCTGAAGCTACTGAATTTTTTCAATACATATAATCTATGTCATTTAAGTGCTGATAATTGTAATGAAAAGAAAACTTTCTTACAAGAAAGGCTAGAGTTCACAGGAGTTGTATCTGGTAATGAGGGCTAATTGTCCTATTGGAGAGTGACATCAGGTCGTCTTGGCATATGAGAGTACTCTGGCCATCTATATTGCTATCATGAATCCAAAACTCAATATATTTATCCAAAAATTGATAACGGCAGGTTGGATGACCTTACTGGTCATCCCAGACCTTATAAATATGAATTCTATGTACAGCTTTAATATCATATATTTGTTGAGCATCCACCGTCTGGATTTGAATGTATCAGTGCTGGCAAATTCAGCCTCTGTGAACATAACATATAGGAAGAAAGACACACAGGACACACACCGTGACATCAGGTTGACAGTCTCCCTGTGCCAGCACTTTATATCCTCTGCTCTGATCTGCACAATGACTTTGCAAGATGGCCACTGTTTACCCTTTTACAGAAAAGGAAGCTGAGGCTCAGAGAGATTAAGTTACATCCCCAAGGTCCTAGAACTGAGTGACAGTGACCATGGAAAAGCAAAAGACAGTTTTACCTCATGGCTCCCTGGTATATGATGAATACTTGGTTTTTTGGCTTGTACGACTCTGACTAAGCTGCACATTTGCTTTAAAACACTCAGCCTATTTGTGTATAAATAGGATATAATGTTTACCTGCTAAATGGAAGTAAAGGCTAAGTTTGCACTACCACAAAGTGGGGGAGTGATTTGTCCATACTTGGACAGAAAACAAATGTTTCCCAAGCAAGAGTCAGATAGTGAGTTCTGTGCAGGGACGAGGCAGGGCCTGCTTCCTAGTGGCATTCTCCTTTGAAACGCTGGCCCAGGGGAACTTCAGAGGGAGAGACGAGCTGGGGGCAGGAGTCTGCGGGGGTGAAGGAGATGCAGCACGCCCCAGCTCCTACCTTCTGATTGATTTTCATCGTCTCTTCAGTGTGGTAGAGAAGGAGCTTTTCGCCTGAAGAAGTCAGGTTCACGTATACCTGGAGGCAGGGGTACTGAGACAGTTTCCAGCAGTCTGGACCACAGCTGAAGGAGCAATTAAACGTTTCCGTGATGGACACATTCAGCAAGGTGCATTGAGACTCTTCAGTCCACACACTACGGAGAGAGGGGGAGAGTAACACAAGTTCAAATGCTAACGGCAAGGAAGGTGCAATCGGACAATCACTTGCCAGCTTCTTAACTTGTAGCATCTTTTCCAAATCTATGACACAATCTCTTTGTAAAAGTTTATGCCTGTGAATAGAGAAGCTTTTGGCAAATTACAATACAAACACAGACAAACTTTGCCTGGCACCTGAGAGCTTTTTCAGACTTCCATTGGATATAGAGTAGTATAATCTCCAAGGCTTAAGTTAGATGTTCTCCTGATCAAATTCACTGTAAGCATAAGGCATCTTTTTACATCGCCACCTGCACTCACCCTGTATTTCTGTATTGTAAGCAACTTCCTGCCGCACCCCAGTCACCAAGTCTGCTCTGAACTCTCGTCATCCCAATCCCCACGCCAGCCCAGTGTGTGCACAGAGAGGGTGTAAGGGAGAAGGGGAGAGAAGATGGCAAATGTGTGGAGGGGCTGGAGGTCCAACTTGACAGATGGAAGGAGAGTGATATATTTCTTTAAGGTCTTTCTAATAAGGGAGAAAAGCTAACTCCATCTTTTGTTTATACTAAGATCACCTGTTGCGTGACCTCTTCACCCTAATTGGTAATGTACATACATTATCTTCTTTTGTCCTCCCGACAACTCTACAAGTTGGGTATTAATTCCTTTTAAAGATGAATGAACTGAGGGTCGGAGAAATCAAGTAACACACAAGGACACACACTTAGTAAGTTATGGAAACTGTGATTCCACCCAATCGTATATTTCTTTAAGACTCAGGCTCATCCTGGTGTATGCACTGCCTCCCCATAAACACAGTGGAAAAGGGGCCCTTCTATGCAGACTAATGGGTTCACATCAGTGCCCTGGGACCTCAGAACTAGAAAGATTAAAAAAAAAAAAACCCAAACCAAAAACAAACTCCAGCTGCCCATTGGCCAGACTTTCATTCTAAAATACTTATAATTTTATGATCAAGAGTGACATTTGTGATTAGGAATTAACACGCCAGCAATCAGCGCTCTGCTTCCGGGTATAAGCTGATTACCATAGTGATCAGAAAACAGCACGTCTTCTTTGCAAATTAATACCCTTCCTTTGGCTGGACACGTGTTGACAGGGCCCCCCTTTTCATGTCCAGTTTTCTGCTAGAGGCCGGATCCTAGCCCTGACCCCCTCTACTGTGGCAAATTGTATTTTCCTGGGACAAGGGTGGTCAGATTTTGCCTATACAAGGAGAGAAAATGTCTTAGATGGTTCTAAGCAGATGTGAGGATCTGAAAGTGGTTTTGGAATCAGTGAGCACTCAGGGCCTGAGGCATCAGCGCTTTCATTGAGAGGGAGCACAGCTGAAAGCATCAGAGACACAGAACGGAGCAGCCACAGGCGGGAAAGATGACGCCTTAATTTTAGCAAATTACTGTATTTCAGCTAGATTTTGCTTCTAACATGAAAGTATTAATTTAGGTGGAGAAATGAATGCCACAAAATGGTTTGATTCTCTTTTGGATTGAAATCTCAATTTTTCATTTGAAAGGGCCTCTTTCTATAAGCTGAGCCACTGTGAGACTTTCCGCATTAGTTACAGCAATGCTGGGCTCTCCTGTGCTCAAAGCGTCCAATTGATGGACAACAGTCAGCTAGAGGTGCCGTGGGGATTTTTCATGTGGCTTTCTCAGGGGGAATACACTGGCTATCTCAGTATTCAATTGTCTCCCTGTCTATTCAGTAAACCTGGGTCAAATATGAAAATGAAAGAGGTTCAGAATTGGTTATTTTTAAAGTTAGTGCATAGCAGTGTTTCTCAGTCTTGACAGCATATTAGAATCAGCTGGGGAACTTTTGAGGCTACTGATGCCTGGGTCCCACTGCAGACCAATTAAATCTGACCTTCTGGGATAATAGTGGTGGGGCCTGGGCATCAGCATTTTTAAAAGTTTCTCAGGAAGTTTAAATGTACAGTTGAGAACCACTGATGTGTGGGGTGATGGAAGAGTGGGATGAGGTGGAAAAGGAATATGGTGGAGGACAGATAGAGGTGTGAAGAGGCAAGAATGGGGACTCTGGAATTAGAGTCCTCATCTTATCATATCTCTGCCACATGCTAGAGCTGTGTGACATTGGGCAAATTATATCTACTTTGAGCCTCAGTTTTGCCACTTTTATAATGAGTATATTCATACTTACTTTATAGAGTAGTTGTGAGAATTAAACAAGTAATGTATGGAAAGTCCCTGGCACATAGTAGACAGTTTATGTATACAGATATTTTTATCCTTTTTATTAGATAACGTTATTTAAAAATAGTATATGCCAGGCCCTGCTCAAAATTCTTACTGGGAAAGAAGGTGAGGAAGAGGACCTCAGGGCTGATAAGCTATGGGGGGGTAGGGAGAAGGCGGAGATGAACGACATTACCCCGACCACCCAATGGCCTTACCTCTGCATGTATGAGCGCAGGAGTGTGATCCCCAGCAGAAAGTACATCATGATGGAGCACACCATCATGGCCAGTCCTAGGAGAATGGCCCGGTCCTCTCCTGCTTTCAGTGCTGTGACAGTTTTTCTTTTGTCCAGGAGGTCGTGGTCTCTGATTTTTTGGTAAATATTTCTGAGGTTGAAAATAATATAGTCTTACATGAAGTTCACAGTTAATCAACACGCCCCGAGAGAGTGGGTAAGTCTCTGGCCATGCCTTCCTAGGGCAGAGATGCCTAGAGTAGCCCTCCAAACCTGCCTGAGTGTGCCTGAATCCCACCATGTGACCATTGCCTCCCAACACACACACACACACACACACGCACGTGTACCAATCTTGAGCAGAAACAAGTCCTCCTTCTTTACTTGGGGCCCAGTCAGCTGTAAATATTTTTCCCCTTCTCTCTAAATCTACAGAAAGAAAGCAACCCCCACAACCCTTAAAATAATGCTTTGGATTTGCTGCCTCTGCCATTTAACCCCCAGCTGATGATCATTGATCTTTTTATACTCTCTGAATACCTAGTGGAGCATTAATTCAAATAAATGGCAACATACATCAGGAATCTATCAACTTAATACCTTATTTTTCCTCAGTAGTAACAGACAGAGCTTATTTTGGTTAACATTTTTTTCTCAAGCTTAGGATTGCTTAAGGATCTGTTGGCTTGAGATTTATAAGCGACATGAAGACGCAGTGTGGTGACCCAGGCTTCTTTTCTTATATGTGTAAACACTTGAATGAGTTTGGAAAAATGTCATTCAAATCACGCCCAGACTACATGACTTTGGAGAGTTTTATTAGTATTTTTGTTTTTTACTTTAAAGCAGCAACATAGGGTAAGAAAAGCCATGAGATTGGAGTCCAACTGCTGCCTGCATTCAAAACCTGATTTCACTGCTTACTACCTGTGTGATCAAAACAGGGTCCTCAGCCTTTCTGATTCCTGGTTTCCTGCAAGGAGTAAATAATGTTTAACTGCATTGTAATGGTTAAATGAGGTGACAAAAGTAAATCGTCCAGGAGAATGACTGACATAAGGTATTTACAAATGCTCCCATTGAAAAAATGGAGTGGGGAGCTACGGCTCCATGACATGAGCGTCAGAACATCCTAAAATTGCTGCTAGTCTCCAAAGACTTTTTAAAGGACAGAATGGCAAGAAAATGAATCATGTAGAAAGCTTATGAGTGGAGGGTCGGATTTGAAGCAAGATCTGGAGGAGAAGGCAGAAGAGTAAGAAGTTGCAGGATACTTGGAGAGAGTGAAAAGTATGGGGAGAAAGGGCAATGCTCAAGGATTCTGGCAAGGCAGGCGACCAAGGAGCGGCGCGGGGTGGCGGTCCGTTTCTATTTTGAGAAGGGAGCTTTGGATCGCTGGAGTGTGAAGCAGGGGAGTTGCTGGCCTTTAGGGCCTGGGAACAGAGAGGAGGACAAATAGAAAGCTGAAAATGGAGAAAGAAACTCTTATGCCTCTTTTTTTAGCTTCAGGCAAAAAGCCAATATACACAAGAATAACTTCAGATTTTCCTTTTAAATTTTTATCACTAGTCATTCTTGTTGCTTGGAAAAGAAACCAGAGTAGACTCCAGTCCAGAACTTGCAGGGGAGGGAAGAGAGGCCTGTTATTTCTGCAGTTGTGCGTATATTCAGGGCTTCTAATTAGCTGTGTGCTCCAGGATGGCCTTATTGCTGTTTATGGCTGGCATCCATTCTGGCTGGCTGGTTCCTTCTGGGCTGCTTGTTAAATATTTTGATTCCCTATAGAGATGTGAGAGCATGTATGTACTTAACATATTTCCAAAAGGTTTTAGATTTGAGTATTTATTGATCTAGTTATTAGAGAATAAAATTAACCAATTAGCTTACTGTTATTATTATTATTTTAAAGTTCTCTTCCTGAGGTAGTTTATACAAATCTTACTCTTTTCTTGAGGAGTGGACCCATTGTGATAGGAGAATCATAGCTAAATTGAGGCCTTTGGTCCACATCATGACGTGTCCTTCCTGGCTCCATCCCGCCCTCACTCACCCTTTGCCGCTCATTATCCTCATTGCCAGAAGCCCTGAGAGCCCAAACCTTTCATTATTCTCCAGCTCCCAAACCCAATGCCCCTGGTCTAGCTGGTCCGCCCTGCTTTGGACTTCCATATGTTTGCCACCATCCAACCGTCTAAATATTCCTATTCTTTTCTGAGATTTTCTTGGGAAATGTAAGATTGTATCAAAGCTCTTTAAACTTGAATGAAAAAAAAAGTCAGTGCCCATGAGCAGCTGAAGACAGTGGGCAGGAAGACTTCTGAAACAGGAAGAGACAGGCTGAGTCTGAGCGGCTTCCAAGACCTGCTGGAAAATAATAGTCTGATGTTCCTTTGCTATTATTTATCAAAATGTATTTAATTCTGATGGCTGCCATTGAGATTTACATTTTCTGCAGATAGAAGTCAGCAAGGAGGGAGCAATAGTCTCACAGTTGCAGAGTGTTAGGCTGTCACACCGCATCACTCACGTCAGTCTACACCCATAAAAGAGATGTGGTGTAATCAGTCAGTTATGTCACCAGGACAAGAAGCATATAAAAATGATTCAAGTGGGTAATTTAAAAACAAATCACAATTTGGAAATGGTTAACAAATGTTCTTCATATGCTCTGAAATGTGTAGAGAAGAGGGGAAATGGTTGGTTTCCACACAGGCCAAAGGCATCTGGGAAATTGGAATAGTACGCAGCAAAATGGAATTGGGTGAGTGGGGTGAAATCCATCAATAAATTACTTCTGAATTAATGAATAAACTAAGAATAAATTAATGATTTGGAAGAACAAAGAGTTCAGTTTAAGTCCACAAATTATCTTGAGTGCTGGTAACGTCTCGTTACTGGGTACATGGCCTCTAACCAATAGGAAGACAGAGATGAAGAAAAATATCAACATAAGGTAGTAAATTCAGTGAGGGAGCTATTCACAGAGAGAGTACAGAAGAGGAATAATTTTTCAGCCCGAGGAAGCAGGACGGGAGCAAGGGTTGAGGTTAGGGAAGGCTTCCTGGAGGAGTAATGCCTTAAACAGTATCTTTAAGGTTGAATCAGAGTTAACCAAATGAGACAAGGAGTCAAGAATATTTCAGACATAAGGAATCACGTGAACAAAGGGATGGACATTTGCAACTGCATGGTGACTGGCAGAAATTACAAGCATTTTAATATTCCTGGGATGAATATGGGACAGGGGAGATGGAGCACATGAGTTTGGAAAGGTAGCAGGTCATGAAGGGTTTTGTAAGTCATTTAAAGAACTTGGCCTTCATCCTGCAGTTAACGGGAAGCTGTCAGGGGGTGATAGGATCAGAACTGAGTTTCAGAGTGGTCACTCTGGCTGCAGTGTGAAGATTAGATTAGAAATGGAACAAGACTAAAATCAGAAAGAAGGATTAGGAGATTATTACTGTAGTGTTGGCAAAGGACGATGAGGGCTGGACCAAGGATCTAGGTAGGATAGAAGGAAAGAAAAGGATGTATGGAGAAATATCCAGGAGATGAAACTTCACGATTTGGTGATTGACAGGACATAGGGGATGATGAGGAAATGAGAAAAAGGATGTGGTTTAGAATTATGCCCAAGTACTCGGCTTGGATGATTGGGAAAATGGTAGAGAGGGTTAAAGCAGGGGTCCTTATTCCCCTACTGTTCAGGATTCTAAAGAGGGGAATTTTGCTGCCCTGGCTAAGAAGGGAGAGGCTGATTGTGCATTTATAGATTCTCTCCTCCACAAACAGAGTGTCCTGAGCTCAGGTGGAGGAGCAACTAATCTGATTGGTGGGAGGGGCCAGATCCTGATAGTCAGGGGCCAGGTCTATCTCTTGGGTGAGTTTGAAGATCACTGCTCATGCATGGCACATTTTTTTCCCATTCTTTTGGATTTGCCTTTGTTTAGGCTTCCTGTGCCTTGGCCTTCCTATCTCCAGGTAGTAAGCCCCAGTTGGGGAAGGGAGTGTCCACAGCCTGAGACCAAGTTATAAGTTAGGTGGGCCCTCCCATGCCAAGTTGTCTTCAATGCTAGGGGAAAGAGCATGATGCTATATTTTGGGCCTCAGGCCTAAACACCATCCTGCATACTAGGAAGGCTTGTACTTTGGGGGTTATTGTGCCACTACTAACAGAGCTGACATTTCATCTCCCTTTGGATCTTTGTGTCTATTCTCTATGAATCTACTTAAAAGGGGGCAGGGAGAGAAATAAGGGAACGAACGCCAGTATAGTTCACTGGAGTAGAGATCTCAGGAACAAGAATGAGTCTGGGGCATGACTACAAATTCAGTTTCGAATATGTGGGGTGTCCAAGAGTAGGTATAGAGCAAGAATTTGGATTTGTAAGTTTGAGGCAGATCTAGCCTTGGTGTGTCCTGACAAGGCAGTATGTTTAAGCTCTGTTGAGGCAGCCTTGGCTTCATGGTGAACTATGAATCAATATGGTGGATACCAGTCAACATTTATACATGTTGACAACGGTGAATAGTACATAGTCTTAACTACTATCTTTACTACACATACAGAGAACATTCTGCCCAAATCCTTTTGCAGAACTGGAATTATTAATAAATCCAGAAGGTAAATCCAAGGATAACAAAATATCTTGCATAAAACAAGATCTCAATTGTCCAATAAAGCTTCCTCTTCTCCCCCCAGCAATAGTCAACATGATACAATTTTATTTCAAGCTCCATATCTAGATAGTTTCTCTAAGTTTGATATTAGGACTCAGCCTGTAGTTCATAAGAAAATTACTTATGAGACTATGTATATACAAACATAGATAGAAAAAGTAAAATGTGCAGGGAAGATTTTTCTCCTTGACCTTCACTCATTTAAATTCAGTTTCCCTTGGTAGTTAGCCAGCTGGGAGAAAAGTATTCAGGTTAAGGCAGGGTAAAGGTCATTTATTAATTCACTTGTTTATTCATTTGTCACCATTTTTACATCTTCATAAGATGAAACATGCTGATAAGTTCTGGGGGTACAAATTGAATAAGACGTCGTCCTGAGAGAGCATTGCAATAAGACTGATTAGAGAGGAGTACAAGAGGGAAGCCAGTCAATATGCTGGGGGCCAGTCTGCCAAAGGAGTAGTTACTGAATGGCTAATTCACCAAAATTAGCCAATTCACTGATTCATTGAAGGATCACTTTGCTAGATGAATAATTTGCCCACTTTATCACATTTACAGATTTAACAAAGAATTATTTTAAGGAGTATTATTCTAAGTCTAGTAAATGAATATGAATACATTTTTCTGATGAATATTTTAAGACTATATTTTAAAAATACACTTAATCATAGAGTATATTCTTCTTATAAATATATTCTTTTTAGCAGTATTTAAGATCTATTTCATTTTTTTTTAAAAGCTAAGTTTCCTAGGGAGGCTTAGTCTCTTTATAAACATATCCTTATGAATATATTCATAGATCTCTTTCTTGACTATGTGTGTGAATATATTCTTCTAATAGATATAACAAAAATTTAGCATTTCATATGTGAGACTTTCAGTTTATATTGATCTTTTTCAAATCCTTTTTAGAGTCATCTGCGGTTTTGCTAACATTTTAGCATCTCTGAGATTCTTGTGGCAAATTTCACATTATGACTACTTTGATAGGTTTGTCAACTTTCTCAATTAAGCAAAATTTGTTCCTTTTAACTATTCATAAGGTTACGGTAATTGATTTTGGATGGGAATTTTTCTCAGCTTTTGGAAGACTCTGTTAAGTTTTATTTTACAGTTTTTTTTGGTCCTTATAACATTATTTTATAAATTATTTAATTTGTCTCTGCTCTGGTCCTGTTATTGCAATAACAGGGATCTGGGTAAGAATGGTGGGACTCTCTGTTGGGGGAGAAGTTGAATCTTCGTCATGCACAGTCTGGCCTGCTGATCCTAGACAGGGGGAAACCCAGGGGCAGAGAGGAAGGGAAGCTAGGAAACAGAGAGAGCAGGGCATGGCTGGGGCAGAGGCAGTGGGGAGAGACCAAGGGACAGAAGGAAGGGGAGACTGGAGGCCGAGGGTGTCTGGGACACAGGGAGGGAAGGACGGAAGGGCAGAGAGATAGAGGGACAATGGCTGCAGAGACTGAGAGAAGGAGAGGGAGAATATAAAGGCCCTGACTCTGGGCCCCCTGCAGCCTTTTTAGTTCCTATTAACCCATAGAACCATGTAGGGTTACAATAATCATGCAAAGTTTTTGGTATATAGCTAAATTTGATAAATTTATCAAAATGATTGTCTGGCAAATCAATTCTTTGGCAAATTGGCTTCAGACAAATTGTCTATCACTGTACTGGGAATTCCTTGAAACGGGCATTCAGCAGATTATTCATAGATAAGTTGACCCAGGGCTATGATTTATTAGCGTGAAGATGGTTTAGAAGCCTTCCAGTTGGAGGCCATAACTTGGTTTCGGTGGCAATGGCTAAAGGTCCTGTGACAGACTGAAGTGACCCTCCGGTGAGCAAAACCGGAGCAGGGGTAGGGTATCCAGGCAGATTGTGAGAGAATAGGGGAAGTTGACTGTGGTTGGATTCCAGGGTCTGGCGGGTAGTGGATGGCAGGCAGAGAGCTGGTTAGATACGCAGCGGCCAGAGATAAAGGATCTCGTGTGTCTTCTGAAGTTAGAGCAACCACTAAAAGAATTTAAGCAATGGAGTGACATGATTTCATTTGAACTTTAGAAAGATCATTCATCTTAGTGTGCTCGGTTATTAAGAAGGGCTTACATCTGGAGGGAAAGAGACTTATTCTGAAACTCTCTCAGTGTTTGAAGTGTTAGATAAAGAGGGGTTGAAAAAAAGCAGTGGCAGAGGAGATGATCAGGGCATCATTTGTGTCCAGAAATAACAATTAAAACTGGGTTTTAATGAGACTCTCTAGGTAATCAGAGAAACAAAAGACAGCAAGGGTACTACAACACAAAGAGGGCAGGGAGACAGGTCTGCAAGGGGTCCTGAAGCTGTCAGAGAGGTGAGGGGGCGCTGGAGGGCATAGGAAAGCGAAGTAGGGAAGATGTGAATGAGAACCGAAGAATTATCTATATCTGAAATTACCTGGGCGAGACCTCTCAGAAACTTACACATGATACTTAACATACTGAAAGTTTATATTTATGCCACTCTGGCCCAATGAATACTGGCTCAAGAGTTAGAGCCAGACCACATTCATCTTTGCAGGCTCAGTCTCTCGCGTTTCTTAGGCTCCCAAAATATATTCCTTTTGTGTGGGCTAGAAATAGCTACAATGTGATTAGACTGTGAGGTAGGCAGCACAGGGAGGCTAAATGGCCAACTGAAACCAAACAAATCAGGGAACCACCGATAGAATAGACTCCTGGCTTCTCTCTTCCTATCAGTGACCATGGGACTCTGCCACCAACGAATTTAGTATTCCTGCTAGCAAATCTTCAAGCTTTCCAAGCCCTGAGAGCTCTAGTTTCTAGACTTCAAAGAAAAGTGCCTTCTCTTAGATCCTAAGAGAGTGAATCTGTGGGGCAATGGATTGCTGAGTGCTGAGCTGACATGAGCAGAGTTGCTATGGATTTCTACTCCAGGAACACTCAACCTCTTATCTCATATGGCAGAGCACTGATCAAAACAGCCATTGTTCTGTCTTCTGTCCACTAAAGCCTTCCATGTTTTTGAGATGTGCTTCTTTGTATGTTAGCCTCATCTTCTATTATTTCCAGATTTCATAATCTTTCCTTGAGCTAGTAAGTATATACTAATATGGTCCAATCTGATTAATTGTTATTCTGTTTTCAGTCTTTTAAAGTGTATATTCCCTTGGGAGGAATGTGCTTTTGAGTTCGGGAACAAGCAACAGTCGTACTTACTTAGTACAGTCATTAACATGAGGGATTTTGTCCGTGAACCTAGTATTATTATTGTCAACTTATTAATACACAGGACTTCCTAGGAAGTCTTGTAATAACATTTTATGGATAAGAGACTAAGGATGAGAACAAAATTATGGAAATAAAAGTAGGAGCTAATTCATTTTAGTCCTGCCTTTAACTTATCAGGTCACACAATTTCCCAATGATATATTAATTTCTAATTCTTATTTATTTTTACCTGATCTATTAGCATATTAAATTTGATAAAAGTCTTTAGTGAAAAATATAGAACAGAAAATTATGTGAATCATTCAAATAAGTTAGGGTGTCCTTATAACCTAAAGAGCTTTTGAGAAGTATTATCTTTCATGGGCCACATTATTTGGGTCTAGTGCAACAATGGTAGAAATAAATAACAAAAAAATAACTAGAATGACTTTATCTATGGAAATAAAAATATAGGTCCAAAAAACTCATGGGTCGTCAAATAAAACATGATAAATTAGGACATATTTATAACTGAATAAGAAAAACACTATAGAGCAACTAGTGGGTTGCAGCTAAAGCAATATGTATTTAGAAATATATAATCTTAAATGCTTAGATTAGATAAGAAGAAAGCCTGAAAATTATTGTGCTCAACATCCAACTCAGGGAGTTATAAAAGGATTAACAGAATATACTAAACAAAAATATAAGGAAGGAAATAATAAACATGAGCAGAAATAAATGAAATACAAAATAAACTATATTAAAGGGTCAATTAATTCAAATGTTAATTTTGAAAAGACTAATGACATAGACAAACCTCTGACAAGACTAATCAAGAAAAAAATACAGAAGGCCCAAATAAATATCAGAAATTAAAAAAAGTAAGTGCAGATAAAGAATGGATAAGAAGGATAACAGAGGATATTTAAAACACTTTATAGCAAGATGTGAATACTTTGAAATTTATAACCTACTGCAATACACAGCAAATTCTTACAAATATATAACTCACTGAGACTGATTCAGAAATAACTAGAAAATCCAAGTAGTTCTAAATCACTAAAAAGTTGAATCATAAATTAAAAATATCATCTTATTGGAAATACCAGGCTCTGATGATTTATAGGTGAGTTTGACCTATATCATACAAGTCATTCCAGGTTATAAAAATAGACAGAATGCTACTCAACCTATTTATAAGGTTAGTAAATTTTGATACCAAAATGAAATCAGACGACACAAAACCTGAAATTACAGGCCAATTTCACTCATAAACATAAATGCAAAAATTTAAAAAACAAGTCAGCTCACTAAACTTAGCAATATATAAAAATGAAAATACATCATGATCAAGTTAAGGCTGTCCCAGGAATACAGTGTTGATCATCATTTGATTATCTATTAATATAACATATTACATAAATACATTAAAGGGTTATAATCATATGATAATAGAATACATGTTGAGAACATATTTGATAAAATTTAACGTCCATTCATGATAGAGACTCTTATAAAAATAGAAATAGATAGGAACATCCCTAATGTGATAAATGGTTTAGAGCAAACACCTATAGTAAACTTGATACCTAATGGTGAAATGTTTGAAGAATCCGCTTTGAGAGGAGGAACAAAGAAAAGATGTTCGCTGTCACCTGTTTTATTCATGATTTACCAGCTAGTATAATAAGGCAAGAAAAAGTAAATCAATGGTATATTTGCTGATAAAGAAGAAACAAAAATATATTATCCACCAATGATATAATTATGAAGAAAATACAAAAGAATCTACAGATAAATTATTACAATTAATAAGAAAACTCAGCATAGTTTAAACAAAAGTTGATATACCATTTGCCTTTCATCTACCTGCAAAAGAGGAAAATGTAATTTAAAAATTAAAAAAAGAAAGTATTTAGGACTAAATCTAAAGAACTATGTGCAAGTTCTCTTTGGAGAAATTATAAAACTTTGGGAGATACTAGGGAAGACAATGTAGAGATTAATCAGATTCAGAGAAAGACATAAAGATGTGAATTTACCAGAAATTAATTAATAGATTTCATAAAATTTCAGTAAAAATTCCCAGGAGTTGTTTTGGGAAGTGGGGCAGTGTGACTTGACAAGCTGATTCTAAAATGTGTATGGACGTGCGTAAGTCCAAGAACAGCAAATACACTCCTGATTACAAAAGAACAAGCGGGTGACTTGTCCTGTCAGATATCTAGATGTATCATAATGCGAGTTTGCAAGCTCAAGTGTGGGGTTTCTGAGACAAAATTGACCAGTGGGACAGATTAGAGATCCAGAAACATATCCGTGCATATATGGAAACCTAATATGTGACAGGTGTGCTTTCAGATCATTGAGGAAGGATAAACTATCCAAAAGGTGCTGGGGCAATTGGTTATCCATATAGAAAAAAAAATTGGATGCCTATTTGACACTACACACAAAAGTCAACTCCAGATGATTAAACAGTTAATTGTGAAAGGCAAAGCTACAATCTATTAAGGAAACTGTATGAGAGCATATCCTTTTGGACTTAGAGTAGGAAGGGATTTCAAAATGTTCAAAAAATTGCTAACTTAGAACACATTAAAATCAAGAACATATGTACATGAAAAGGCATCATAAAGAAAGTGAAAACAAGTAAACTGGGAGAAGCTGTTTGCACACAATAAACAGACAAAGGTTAATAGAGACTTTTCTAAAGAATTCCTACAAATCAATAAGAGAAAGACAAGCCAGTAGAAAAATGGTCCACATATTTGAACAGGCACTTCACAGAAAAGGGCTGGGGAAATAGGCTCAATCTTCTTACCAATCTGAGAAATGGGAATTGAAAGCACAATATCCTGTGGATTGATGAAAATTAAAGATCTGAAAAGTCTAGGGAAGGCTGTAGACCAATGGAGTCACATCCACGGCTGCTTTGGAAAACAATGGCATTACCTGGTAAAGCAGAAGCTGGACATAGGTTTGAACCAACCATTCCCAAGTTAGGAATATATCCTAAGAAATGTTTTTACATGTGTACAGGCGACACCAACAAGAAGTATTATAGCAGCATAGTTGGTATAAAAAGAACTGGAGATAATGCAATGTCTGCTAGCAGTAGATTGGATGAATAAATGGTAGTACAGTCATGAGTCGCTTACCAATGAGAATAGTTCTGAGAAATGCATCGTTAGGCAATTTCTTTGTTGTATGAATATCATAAAGTGTACTTACACAAACCTAGATGGTAAAGCCTACTACACACCCAGGCTATAAGGTACTTATCTTATGGGACCACCATTGCCTATGTGGTCTGTCATGGACCAGAATATTGTCATGCAGCACGATTGTATATTTATATGACGCCATACTACACATCAGAGAAAACGAGCTATAGTTACATCAGCACTGATAAATCTTAGGAACGCAATGTTTGGTGAAAAAAGCAAGTCGCAGAACAATTTATATGGTATGATTCCATTTATATAAAGTCTTCAGACATTCAGAAGTAAATAATATATTGTTTTAGGATTCAAATGGGACAAATTGGTGAAGAAAAAAGCAAGAGAATGATAATCACAAAATTCAGGATGGTGGTTTTCTCTGAGTGGGGGCTGGGATAGGCAGGAGGATGCTGTTAGGGAAGCCTCCTCAAGGGCTTCAAGAATTCTGATTGTTTTATTTCTTAAGCTCAATGAAGGTCACTCAGATGTTTATGATATCATCATTTTTTGGATGTTAACATGTGATTAATATTCCTTTGTATGAGTTCGATATGTAATAAAAGCAATCCAAAGAATATTTGCTCCACATTCAGCTGTAATGTCCTTGGCCAATAACCTCTCTCTTCTTTAAATCCTAAATTAGTGATTGTGCCTATTGTCTTATTTTGGCACCTGCAATTTAAAGATTAGAGTAAGCTCACCTACCAAAGAAGGTTTTCAGAGAAGAAAACATTTTCCTTCATATTGTGTGTGTGTGTGTGAAATGGAGGATAAGGATGGAAATCAGTGTTTTGCATATAGCGGATGAGACCAGAAAAAGGGCTGGTTTGAATTAAAAGAATGAAAAAAATGTAAAATTGACTTCAATTTCCCTTGAACTATAAAACATTTGTTTTCAGAATTTTTGGTGGACTTTTCCTTCCACTCAGTTGCTTGGCCTCTCCTCAAGCTATTTCCCAATGTTGAGGAATCCCAGGGAAGCCAATATCCTGACAAGACTTGGGAAGAGGCAGTGTGGAGTGGAGCTGAGGACTTTTGGCTCCCCGCCTCAGGGACTGCTGCAGGAGGACAGCTGGAGAAGCCGAACACACAGAGGGCAGGTCAGCAGAATGAGAAGAAACTGAGGGCGGAACAATTACCAGCAGTTCTGGGCAGTCCTGCCAGACAACCTAGTTAATTTATTTCCAAATAATTAACTTGAGGACCTTAATTATCTAGATTCAATATTAGCTACCATCACCTTCATTATCACCACGAGTACCACCAAGAGCATCTTCAGCAGAGCAATAGATGCTGTTCAAACCCAGTTTTAACATCTATCTTCTCCTATGAGAGTCTGTGAGTTAGGCAGTGAAGATGAAGATGTGGTCAAGGAAGAGGTACAGACGAATGAACCAACATCAAACTAAGGATACTGGCAGAGTGGCAGATTCTATTGCTGTATTTGTTGGCTTTTTTTCCATTTGTCTTTGTCTTTGTAGTACAAAGCCGTGTAGATTGATTTCATAAGCCTTGGCATCCCCATGGCATAAATAAAGTTTGCTGAAAACTATATTTACTTATAGTCAATGTTTTAATTATTTTAAATCTCATAGTTACTGGAATCCTACTTTGAAAATAAAAAAAGCAAAGTAGTAATTTAAGAGTTTCATGGAATCTTATTGGTGCAGAATATGAAGCTAATTATTTGCTCCCTTTAACTCCACAAATATTGCCAAAATATCGTATTCACATGTTTATTATGTCCTTTGACATGCAATTTTCAGCTCTATCTTAACTCAATTTTCCTCTTGTGGGCTTGGCTGTTCACTGCTGTGCAAATATCTCATGTTTGACAAGAGCCTATGTAAGCCATGGGGTGCAGGGGAGAGAGTATGACCTTGGGTTCAAATCCTGATTCCATCGCTGGCTAGTTGTTGGACTCTTGGAAGTTTTTAAAAATCTCTGAGCCTCAGCTTCCCCATCTGTAAAATGGGCATAATAATTCCTATCTTTTAAATGAAAAGAGAACGTTTAACGTAAAACATGTAGTTCACAGTAATTACTTCTTAAATGTTAATCCCTTTATCTGCAAAAAATATATACATATCAAAATGTATTTAATTAAGTTATTTGATGAGAATAAATAGGATGTGAAGCAAATACATCACCTTCACCTGCTCTGATGAAGGCTTCAAAATCTTAGGAGGGCTGGCCATTGACAGTCACAGTATTGCTACAGGGCAGCAAAATCTCAGCTGTTCTGCACCATCACTGGCAGTGGACCAGTGGACCTTTTTTTTTTTTTTTTTGAGGAAATGAGAAGACGACATACAAACTGTGAAATTTTGAAGCAACACATGAAATTTTAGTCTTACAGTAACCATCTTGCTGAAAGACGGTTTAGCTTAGTTGACTTGGAAGCAGATAAAAAATAACTTGAGGGGTCTGGCCTGGTGGTGTAGTGGTTAAGTTCACGCACTTCACCTTGGTGGCCCAGGGTTCACAGATGCGGACCCCAGGCACGGACCTAGCACCACTTGTCATCCCACATAAAATAGAGAAAGACTGGCACACATGTTAGCTCAGCGACATTCTTCCTCAAGCCAAAAGAGGAAGATTGGCAACAGATGTTAGCTCAGGGCTGATCTTCCTCACACACATACACAAAAACAAAAAAACCACAACTTGGTTATGCATTAAGAAAAAGCATGTGAGGGGTCCAGCCCTGTGGCCTAGTGGTTAAGTTCAGCATACCCCACTTCAGTGGTCCAGTTTCAGTGTCCTGGCACAGACCTACACCACTCATCAGCGGCCATGCTGTGGTGGTGACCCACACATAAAATAGAGGAAGACTGGCAGCAGATGTTAGCTAAGGGCAAATCTTCCTCAGCAAGAAAGAAAGAACAGAAAATGCCTGTGAAAACCTAGAGATGAGCACAGATAGTACATTTTCAGTTCATCTGCTTGTGTCATGATGAACACTGGGACTTTGTTCAAACACTGGTTGCCTTACAGGCTGTAATTTTATGTAAACATCATATCATTATTTTTTCCATAATTAAGATAAAATAACATATACAAAACATTTGGAAAATAGAGAAGTAAAAACATACTTTCCTTCCTGGCTTTTCCCAATGCATATGTTTTTGTGCCTGCAATCATAGTTTGTATGCAATTTTTCAACTTGATTTTTCAGCTAATATTATGCCAAAGCATTTTTAAGTGCTAAGTGATATATTACGTCCCGTGATCTATTTAACAGAGATCTATTGTGAATAATAAAGTTACTTCCAAATTTCTGCTCTAATATATAATTATTGTGAAGAACAATTTTGCTTTCAGAAATTTTTCAAAGGACTTTATCTGTAGGGAAATACAGATTTTAAAAAGAAAAATAAAACTACCAGCTCCCAAAACTACATTCAAGTAAACCTCCCTCAGATTCCTCTTCTTGTGCCCAGCACAATTTATCAGTCCTGATTTCTATCAGATTCTGCAGGCAGGTGAGCCTTGCTTAAGCTGCAATGTGCTAGTACAGGCAGTTGTGTTTAAAATTTAGCTTCACCAAACCCAAGTCATAGTACAAGGTCAATGAGAAAGAGAGAGACGCAGAAGAAGGAAACAAATGGAGAGAAACCAAATGTTTAAAATTGGCCAGAGCATTTTATGAATGCATTTACTCCCTAAACCCAGTGGGACAGTTGGATTGAGCTGCATATTTATAATTTTGTCTTTTAGTAACACTGCCTTTGACCTTTTATTTTTCTTCTTATTTCCCCATTTCTTTCCTACCCCAGGCTGTTCTTCCAAGGACTTTGAGGTCTCCATGGATCTGTCCATCCTCTTCTCACCCTCTCATAGTTTCTACTTTCCTTTCCTGCCATATGTCCAGTGCCTAGAAATGCAATTTTCATCACTTCAGTTCAGTATTTACTGACCATTTACTATGTGCCAAGTACAGCGATAGGTGCTGCAAATTTGATGGGGAGTAAAACACAAAGCGTGTACTGGTCCAGAGGCTGGAGGGAGGTTCTGACTGAGTGGCTATCTGAAGTTAGCTAAGTGATGACTGGGCGTGTGTGTGCCTGTGTGAAGGACTTTTCCGACAGAACAGCCTTTGGAAAGTTATGTGGTGGGAGTGAGCGTGAAGAGTGCAAGGGGGAGGAAGGACAAAGTGTCAGAAACCCTACTCCCTCAATGCCTAGCCCATCCCATATTAACAGTTGCACGACATAAAGCTCAGTTGCCTAATGCTTTCCCCGCGGCATCCTCTCCAGGTAGCTAGGTTAAATGGTTCTGAAAAGTCCCCAGAGTCCCAGTGATTTACCTTTTCTCATCGTGTCTGTAAGATGAAGAGGTCCGGCCACTGGTCCATATAAACATCTTAGAGGATGGTGGTCCAGGGGCTCCTTTCTTTATGGTGGAATTTCTAGAGGGATGGCGAAAAGACCTAGAAGAGGTACACACGGAAGTTAAATCCATTACTTTGAGTTTGGGAACTCTATATCAACAGCAACCAATAGCTCTCAGTGGGTTGACTCTCAAATAAGACCAGGTTTCTGTTGCTATAGGGCAGCAGTTCTCAACGCTGGCTGCACAATAAAATCAACTGGGAATCTTTTGAAAAACATGCAAGCATGGTCCCTCCCTCAGAAATGTGCACTCAATTTTTTAAAAGCCTCTTAGTTGTTTCTAATGCACAGCTAGGGTTGACAGCCACTGCCTTAGGGAAACATGGCTTTCTAATTGATGTTCATTTCATATTCCCTGTGAAATCTCTTCTCCAAAAATATAATTTTGGTATGGTTTCACACTCTGTAGTACACTATATTTTCCCAAAATTTTGGTTCAGATTTGGCTACCAAAATTCTATTTCTCCTTTCTTTTTCCTTAATGCTGACAGATGTGACATGTTGGTGGCAAAACTTCATTTTTTAAATACACTCTACTGTTGCCGAAGCTGTGAGTTTGTCCATGGCGGCTGAGTCTCTGTCTGAGAAAATCACAGCTGCGGTGGTGGCAGCTACTCTCTGGCTCCTAGAGGCCAGGTTTCTAGGAACCAGAGTAGTTAGCTATTATTATTTATTTTCTACATAATAATCATTTCCTAGGGAGTTAGAAACATGAATTATCGTAGAACTCTTAATCACATATAAAAGTTAAAATGGTATTTAACAAATAGAACAGGGGCCGGCCCGTGGCCAAGTGGTTAAGTTCATGTACTCCACTTCTGTGGATCAGGCTTTCGCCAGTTCAGATCCTGGGCAGGGACATGGGACCGCTCATCAGGCCACGCTGAGGTGGCATCCCACATGACACAGTCAGAGGCACACACAACTAGAGTATACAACCATGTACTGGGAGGCTTTGGGGAGAAGAAGAAGAAGAAGAAAAAAGAAGATCGGCAACAGATGTTAGCTCAGGTGCCAATCTAAAAAAAAAACCACAAAACAAATAGAATAAAAGAAAGAAGGAAGGTGAGTCCTTCAGGGATGCACGGTCACTCACGGCTTTCCTTTCGGTCGAGCACAATATTCATGGTAAGCATGAAACTGGATGTGATATTAGCTAGTCTATACTCTATGAGCTACCTGACGCCAGGCACTTGGCATTTATTATCTCTGTGTCTATCATGAGATAATAAGCATAACTATGTTATTGCTTATATTATGAAAACTCTGCAAGGTGCATAGTGCTATTATTTCCAGATGACAAACGATGCCTCCAGGAGACTCACATATTTGTTTATATTTAGAAAACCTATGTCTGCTGGCCTCCAATTCTCATACTGTTCGGAGAAAGACACATGATGGTGGAGCCCGGCGATTCTCAAACCGTAAAGTGCAGACAAAGTACTTGGGGATCTTGGAACAATGCAGATTCTGATTCAGCGGGTCTGGGGTGGGGCCTAAGGTTCTGCGTTTCTAACAAGCTCTCAGGTGACGCTGATATTGAAGGTCTGTCTGCAGGAAGCACTGAGCAGCAAGGGCTCAGAGCATGTGCTCAGGGTCAGTGGTTGGTTATAGGCCCAGTTTCGTCACTAACTAGGTGTGTGGCCTTGAGAAAGTCACTTAACTTTTCTGGGGCTTCGTTGTTTTTATTCTGTAACACGGAAAGTTTGAAACAGATAACCTCTAAGATCCCTCTCAGCTCCAAAGTTTTGTGATTCAGTTAATTGAAGAATGAATCTAAGCATATTTGAAGTCATTGTGCCCTGGCTTTCTGGAAACAAGTCTGGGAACAGATCTCCTTCTGTAACCCTGGGGTCAGTGTCAGAGAGAGAAGGAACAGAGGCCATGGAGGTAGCAGGTGTTTGCAAGAAGTCACTCTTCCAGCCGTGGTCTCCACGATAAATAGTGAGAATGAAAGGATACCCTTGAATGGATGCCCTAGACAATTTTAGAAAGATTTAGAAGTTGAATTTGCCAGCTTTTTAAATGACTTGTGTCTAGGAGTTTTCAAGTTATTTATCTTCCTTTTTGGACATTTTTAAAACATATCAAATAGAATGGAGATTAAATCCATTATTAAAACCAGTCAGCCTTCAGGAAGTAAGCATGATTTTAATCTAAGTTGAATGAACTACTTCATAAGAATGAGGATTGGCTTAAACTTTCAGGATGTTATTTCAACATTGAGTCTGGTGGAATCTTCTGATCCCTTTAGCCTCTCCTAAAGCGTTGGGGACGTGGAACAGACAAAGAAAAGTGGCACATTCTGAGTTAAGGTAAAGCAATAAATTACTGAGCTCCTGTCCTGTTGCTGGTTACTAACCAGCATTTAGTAGACATTCCATGTACATATACAAACACATAAAAATGCTTTGAAATCATTCAAAGTGACATGAGCTGCAGTGATTTCAATATACTTAGGATACTTTTCAGACTGTGTGTCATTATTCCAGCTTTTCACCCTTGCTCTGTTGTTTTAAGGGGATACAGAAAGGGAGAGATGAAAGATATATTTATTCTAATTAACTGTCTGAAGCTTGTTGGAAAGGACTTAATGACTCCTCAGGTTACTCTAGTAAGTGGATTTGGACTTTCTCCACTCCAGTTTTCTTTCATAAAGACGAACTGTTATTTAAACCTGCTAAGTTTGGTGTTAATTAAAATGAAAAGGAGTAGCTGCTTTAAGGACAACAGCATAAAGGTTCTGTGGAAGTTGAAAACAATTCCAGGCTTCAAAGAAACAGCAGAATATGTAAATGGAGGCTGGTTTGGAGACTGGCTTAGCTCGAAGGCAGCCCTCCTGAACTCCTTAAGAAATTGCCTCGACTCCGCTCACTTTATAAGACAGGGAGCAACTCATTTGAATTGTGTTTAGGAAAGTGATATAGAGACAAAAAGCACTTTATAAGACTTTGTAATGTGGAATCCTAGCATGAAACAGAGATCTGTGGTAGTGGCTGCACAGGCCTGTGGGCAGAGGGAGGGAACCTGGATCTAATTCCATCGTGAAATGACCCAGGAATTGGGATGAACCTGGCAAAGCCCTGACTATATGACTGCAGATGAGTATGGTCTGAAACCAGAAGCCCTAAGAGACATAATCTCAGTCTTGTATGAAAGCACGGAGTCTGTGAGAATGTAACAAGTTCTTTGTCTCAGGAATTTATAAAGGGTCCCTTTCGATTTCTTGAGCACACATCTCATGGGTTTCTACCTCTGTGACTCAGTTCCTGCTTTCTCTCTGCCTCCCATCCCTGCCTGGTGAATGAATTCCTCTGTTTCCAAGGCCATCTCAGATGTCACCTCTTCTCTGACCCACACGAGCTGCTTCCTCAGCTCTGCTCCCAATTCTTGGTACTCGCTGCTGTTAGAGCATGACGTAATTTATCCTGGATGCCCTGCTAGGCTGTGGGCATTCCAGCACAGGGCTGTGTCTTATGCATGTTTTTGGCACAATGCAGGACACACAGTGACACACTGGTTGTGTTTGATGTGTGTTTTTGACCATCTAAGTATCTCCTGGAAAACATGACCATTGGTACTGACTTTGGTCTCCTGTGTGTGGCTCCCTACTGTGGGTGGAGCCAACGTCTCTTTCTGATCCTTCCCTTTGCTGGGGATGTTGTTCCTTCTTCCCGCTCCACCTCCTCTCTTTCCTTCTGATTGTCCTGCTCCCTCTGCCTCTTTCATTGACTTGGACGGAAAGTTTCTATTACTTGCTGAGTTATCAGTCAGGTTTCCTTTAGAAAGGGCAGCAATGGCCTAATGAAAAGATGAGCAGGGGCCAGCCTGGTGGTATAGCAGTTAAGTTCGCATGTTCTGCTTTTTGGCTGCCGGGGTTCACCGGTTCAGATCCCGGGTGCGGACATGGCACCGCTTGGCAAGCCATGCTGTGGTAGGCGTCCCACATATAAAGAAGAGGAGGATGGGCACGGATGTTAGCTCAGTGCCAGTCTTCCTCAACGAAAAGAGGAGGATTGGCAGCAGTTAGCTCAGGGCCAATCTTCCTCAAAAAAAAGCAAAGAAAAAAAGATGAGCAGGACAGCCAGCTGGGACCTCCTTGTTTGTCTGCCTCCTGGCATCACTGCTTACCAACCGTGGGACTTTGGATGAATCAGTTTAACCTCGCTGCATCTCTTAGTTTTCTCAGCTGTAAAACTGGGAATAACACTTGCCTGTCTGCGTTACTTGGAAGGTTAATGAGGTAATAGATGCAAAAATACCTAAAGCAGGTCAAGGCACATAGTAGGCACATTCTAAACATTAGTGTGCTTCTTTAACCCCCTGTTATTAATTTTAAAAGCAAATGGATTGGATTTTATTTTTTTGTAAAAAAAATTCAATCAAGTGGCTTTGTACTTATACATTGAAATTATCGATTTTTTTTCCTGTGGGTCAGTGGCACTCAATAGAAGAAAAACAGTTTCCTGAGACACTGAGATAATAAAATCTGTAATACTTCCTCCTTCACGTTAAGTGCTGATACCCATCCTGAGCAAGAGAAGCATAAAGACGGTGCCCCTGAACTCTGGCCACACATTACAATCATCTGGGGGACCTTCTAAAATACGGGTGCCTGGGTCTCAAGCCAGACCAGTGAGAATCTCTCAGGGTGGGTCCCTGGCATTGGTATTTTTTTAAAAAGCTGCTGAGGTGACTCTGATGTGCAGCCGAGGTGAGAAACACTGCTGCAGACTCTCAGGGTCTGATTTCATTTAAGTTGAATTCTTTGTGGAGACTCCTCCTGCCTCTAGAAGCTTCCACTGGAGGGTAACAGTTCTATGAATGCTACTCTGTGCAGTGGCTTACTTCCTGCCAGTGCTGAGGCCTCTAGGTGACGGCTGCAAGGACAAGCAGGATACCAGGCGCAGAAAGAGCAGAGCGGATGCGGATTTCCAATGGCAGTGGCCTTGAGCTATGCATATGGGGGACCCTTAATGTACTCTTCTTTATTCAGCAGCAAGCAGGAGGCAGTGGAACTATTTAACACATAATTACACGTCTAATCTTGTGTAAAATTGTAATACTAACGACATCACAGCGGCAACTTAAAAGGTCACTTTAAGCACAGGAATTTAGGAATGCTTCTAACCAGGGGAGACTTTATCTCTGCAGACGGCAAATTATACGTTCTCCATAGGAGTTGTTTTGGCTTCAGGGCCTTTGGAGGGAGAAGCTGAATGTGGGGTGATAATTTTAGACCTAGTGATTTAATTTAGAAAACATTGGTACTTCTTATTAAGAGCAGTTTTAAAAGTCTCTGGGATGTTTTCTTCCAAAATCAATGACTACACATTTTTCAGTTAATTCGTCCAGGTGTCCATTTGACAAAATTTATAAAGTACCTTCTATGCGCCAGACATTGTACTGGGTGCTGTGGGCACCAAGCCCCCCGTTTCTCCTTCTAAGGTGTGCACAGACCACGGAGGAGTCAGAATAACAAGTTGATGTTTGCACTATCCCGGAACCGCCCTTTCTAAGGGGGCTATGACTTCCCAGTGGGTATATTCAATAGTCGCTTGTCTCTCCACATCTTATTTAAACTCTCAGTTGCTGAATTTGATATCATTCGTCATTTTCTTCTAAAAACGCTTTACAAATTTGACTTACAGGACAATTCTCCCTTGGTTCTCTTTCTCACTCTCTAGCTGCTCCTTCCATTTCTTTTTTGTGCTCCTATTTCTCTATCGACCCCTTAAATGTTAGTATCATTTGGGGAGACTAGCAAGTTCTACTGAAAAGTCTCTTGGAAATACTTCATATAACAAGAATGTAAAAGACCTTTCTTCCCCATTTGAGGCCTGGAAGACTGAGTGAACAGCTCCGTTTGCTGCTCAGTTATAGAAGTAAAGAAGTGTACCGCTGGATGCTATGGCCTGTTTTAGAAGAATCAAATTAGAGACAGTGGATTCTCTGAATTTTTATTGCAGGCTGCTTTTCAATAGCTGGGTTGACCATGGGCGGACTCCTCTGGCTGGTGGGTGTGGGAGTCACTTGTGACCCCTCTCATATATGTGAACCAATTGTTGCTCAGGTAATCATGGTGTATTTGGCTTCTGTTTTGGACTGACACAGCTCAAGTTAGATAACGTACCCATCCTTTAGCTTGCTGCTGACTTAGCTCATTGAGCTCAGCAATTCCAAGGCTCTGGGCCTCTAATCTTCACTCTGTCACTGATTAATTGCATAACTGCAGGCAAAACACTCCTTTTTTCCTCAGTGTTGACACCTCTAAAAGAATGACTACGGAGCTCAACTCTACTTTTTAGTTACTTAATTTCTTCCTTCAACAAGTATTTATTGAAGATATGTCTGTGTGTCAGGCACCGAACTGGGTGTTGGGGATATGTTAGCAAACACAACATGCATGACCCTCGTCTTATGGCGAGGAGGAGATAGACTGGTCAGACGAATGTGGATGGGGGTCTTTAACACAAGATTGTTATGCACGTTCATAAATAATGTAATTAGTTTCGCATCACATGTACAGTCATCACATCTATCAGAAGTGACTATCTCCGGGCTTAGTTGAAAGAACTTTGAAATAAGTTTCAGGTTGAAATCCTAGCTCCACAATATGGTAATTATGTAACCTAAACACATTGTTAAACTTCCCTAAGCCTCATTTTCTTCATCAAGAAAATCAGAGTAATAACAGATATCGTAAAGAATCGCCATGCAGATGATTTGAAATAATGTATGGCATTGACGAGGCTCTCAGTAAATGTTACTTTTCTCCATTTGGAGGAAATAGCAGACAATTTTTTTTTTTTTTTCCAAATTGGCCATACCAACACATCAAGTCCTTCTGCTTGATTCATTTTTTAAAAGAAGTTTTATGCAGAAATGGAAAACCCACTTCTACATGGTCTTAATTAGTCCACTATTCCATAATTCATTTCTTAATGAGCTTTTCAAGTGGATAATCACAACTGATGTTCAGTTTGATTTCTTCCATGCTACATATTTAAAACCTGTTTAATTGTTAAACATTCACTCCATTGGGCATCACACATACACAGCTTGTGTGAGAAAACCTGCTCATAACTCACGTGTGCCTCCTAGATTGGTATGAATGACAGATTTATGCTGAAACCATCCATCTCTTCTCAGTGAATGTGGTTTGATTCTTGCTTCTATTTCAGTTGAAAATCATGGGAGGCAAACCATAATAAGAGCTTTTTATAGAGAAGAACTAGAAATGACAATAAAAACCATAAAGGTATGAGGTACTTCTCTATACCTATATAAATAATGCCTTTATATGCATCCTTTCGTTTAATTCTGACAGTTACACTTATGAGAGCTCTCTCTTTTTACTAGAAGAGTGAACTGATACTCAGAAAGGTAAGTAAATTATCTCAGGTCACATAGCTACTTAAGTGGTGAAGCCAGAATTTCAATGCAAGCCTGTACAACTCCAAAACCCATACTCTCTCAACCTATACAGTTTTGCTAGGCAAACCAAGTCCCAAACTCCATGTCAAAGAAATAACAGTGCTAAATGATGGGGGCAACATTCAATTTATTTCTTTGATATGTACCACCACATTCTTCACCGCATCAGAGTTAGAGGGAAAATGAGGGATGGTAGGAAAATTTGAGAAAAGAGAAAAAGGCAAGAAAGTATAGCCTAGTGGTAACAGCATGACGGGTGGGCCCCAGCTCAGGCTTTGCTCCTTATTATCTGTGACCTTGGGAAAGTTACTAACACTTTTCCACCTCTCTTCTCTCTTCTGTAAAATGGGGATGATAATAATAGTATATACCTCATAGAGTTTTTGTGAAGGTTGAGTTAATATATGTGGTATGCTTTGTGATACTATTATCTATACGTAGATTATATGTAATAATGCCACTATACCATAATTGTATGTAATAATGATGTATATATCAGTACATAATACATATATAACATGAATATATCCAAGTTAATATAGATCTGTGTTAATCTATGAGTATATATGACATTATATGTAACATATGTGAGTTAGTATATGAAAAGTACAACATGGGAAGAATTAAATCTGTGCTATCATTATCACCACTTAGGAATGGGTGAAATATGTATTGGATTTGGAAGATAAATAGAGTCTATGTGAAAGTTCACACAGTTAAATGTATTCTGTACACATTCATAAACGTGATCTTTAATTTTTCATGGAGGAAGAGTGAAGAAGGAGTAAGCCATGCAAGCAGCACTAGCTCTGCTGATGACGCGTCTGTAATTGGGGCCCTTCTGCCTCCTGGGTTCCTATTCCTCATTCATAGCATGAGGGAATTGAGAGAGATGAGTCTAAGTTTCCTTTCATCTGAAAATTTTATTTTTTCTGCTTTAGAAAATTGCAATTGAGGGTTGTTCCTATGACTTATTTGACTTCTAATTTGTCAGTGGTTAGATATAATTTCTGTCTATTTTACATTCTATTGATTTCTTAAATGAAGTGTTCAGTATTGCTCATGGGAATCTAGTAAAGTAGAGGGAAGAGAGAGTAAGCAAGCGCCAAATGGGAAGGCAAAATGAAAGCCCCCCCAATGACCCTTGAAGAGTATTTCTATAGATACAGATATAGCTACAGAGTGGACATCTTGGGCACAAGCCTTGTTTTGTTGTCAGGATTCCAACCAGGTTCTTCTACCTAACTTCTCTCATTCCGTGTGCTGCCTACCCACAGAGCCCCATCTCTAACTCAACTGTTAAACCACCGCTCTATCCCAAGGGGGAGCTGTGAGAGTAGAAATTTTAGGTGCTATGGCAGATTGGTGAGGGAGATATTTGAGGGCAAGAAAATATGGTTCGTAGGTCCTACTCTGTCCAATGGTGAACTGTAATTAAATTTGTACATAGCCTCTTCCAGTAGTCGCTCGGAACTGATTACTGATAATATGTGTAAAATTCTACCCCTGGAGGAAACCAGCATGCTGAAGTCAGTATTCTTAGCCTCAAACTGAATTGCCCACTCCTTTCTTTTTGCCAACAGGAGAAAGATTCCTTTGGTTTATCCATGTCTTTTACAGCCAAGTGGAATAGTGGTAAGAAACCAAGAGCTCTGAGAGCAGAGAAAACTGAATTCAAGCTCCATTTCTGCCCTTTTGCTATCAATATTATATTGGATGTGAGTTAATTAAATTCTCTGAGTCTCAATCTCCTTATCTAAAAAGTGGGAATATTAATGCACCCTTCAAAATTTGTTGTGAGGATTAATTAAAATAATGAAGCTGACATTATAGGCAATTATTTATTTATACATAGCTATTTATTTCTTTATATATCCTAATATACATAATATGCCAAATTAAGACCATTATCCTGACTGATGGGATTTGAGACAGAATTCAAAAAAATCATTGAATATTAGCATTTTAAAGGTGGAAGAGATATGAGAGGTATTCTAGGCCGTATGCCATTATTGAGACTTGGTGTTTTTTGGTTTCCTTGGATAGTCTTTTTAAGGCTTTATCTAAAAGCCAAGTGGGTCTAATTGTAAAAGCAGATCTTCACAATGCAAAGGAACTAAGCAGGCAAAAGAAATTTTAAATTCTAAATCCTGCCTTGACCTAGTAGAAGGGGTTGTACTTAAAGATACAAGAAAAAAACCCAAACCAGCAACAGGAGTAGTGACGCTTTTTTTGATGGCTACAGATCAAAGAAAAACCAATTCAAACTGTTTGGATTCTATGGTGAAAGACTCCTGAGAAATATTAAATTAGACATTTAGTCATTTTTTTAAACCCATGTTTTCACAATTGTCTGGAAAACAGCTAATGTGATGATGATTCAGTTGCTGAGGCAGCCCTATAAATAATATGACATTCTTTGGAATAGCTTGCTTAAAGAGCTCGCATCTCCTACATTTGGTAGCCCTAGGATCCTGGGTTCTACATTAGGGACTAAGAACCTAAGGAACTGAGAGAAACTACCTAAGAAGAGGAGAGACTGACAGAATTTGGAATCTTATTTACTCTTCAACCCACATGTCTATCCCCAAATTGTCACTCAATGTGGAAAGAGGTAGCACGGATCAAGGAGGCAGATGGGGTCACTTTTACCTCTCCCTTTCATTCCTTCGTGCTCTGTGACCTGGGATGAGTTAATTAACCTCTGTGAATCTCACTTTTCTTATCTATAAAAATGAAAGCTGTACCATCTACCTCCACCAATTGTTTTAGTTTTAAATGAGAATAGATGTTAAGTGTCTGGAACTTGATAGGTACCAATCAATGTAAATTTAATGTAAATGCAAATATACATTTACAATGTAAATGTAACATGTTGGTTATTTTGACCAATATCTGCTATCAGGAGCCAGAAGAACTGCCCCTTCTCAAGTAGGGTAAAGCAGACGACGTGTTTTCTTAAAAAAATGGATGCCAATCCATTGAGAAGCACTTATTTAAAGTGCTTCATATTAGATATTGGATGCATAGAGATGAAAGAAAGAGGTGATCTTCCTGTTCCTCTCACGTCATCCACTCAGTCACTAAACTCTTGGATATAATATCTTCCTGACTATCTCTAGAGAACCACTGTCCAATAGAAGTATAATGTGAACCACATATGTAATTTTAAAATTTTCTAGTATTCACATTAAAAAGAATAAAAATAAACCGGAGAGATTAATTATAATAATATATTTTATTTAACCTAATATACCCCAAATATCATTTCAACATGTAATAAAAATAAAAATTATTAACACCATAATTTACACTTTTTTTAAACTAAGGCTTTGAAGTTGAGTGTGTGTTTTACACTTATGTAGCAGTGCAGATTAACCACATTGGAAGTGCTCCATAGCCACATCTGGACAATGGCTAGTGTTTTGGACTGTTTCAGAACCTACCCTCTATCACTATATCAAATTTTGCAGCAACAATAAAACATCAAGAACCAGCCCTGATGTCCTAGTGGTTAAAGTTTGGTGCTCTCACTGCTTCAGCAGCCTGGGTTTGTTTCCTGGTTGCGGAACCGCATCACCTGTCTGTCAGTTGCCATGCTGTGGTGGCGGCTCACACAGAAGAACTAGAAGGACTTACAACTAGGATATACAACCATGTACTTGGGGGCTTTAGAGAGAGAGAAAAAAAAAAAAGGAATATTGGCAACAGATGTTATTAGCTCAGGGCAGGTCTTTCTCTGCAAAAAAACCAAAACCAAAACAAACCACATGTCAAAAATAATCACTACTTTCATTTCTTGAGTACTTGCCATGTGATGGGCCCTGTGTTTTATAGACATTACGTTGACAACCCTATCAGGTAGGTGTTATTACTGCTCCATTTTATGAAGGAGGAAGCTGAGGCTTAGAGAGGTTAAGTAATTTCCCAAGGTCATGCAACTTTGTAAGTGGCAGATCTGAGATTTAAACCCAGGTCAGTTTGACGCCAGTGCTTATCATGCTGCCTGTCCTGGCTTACTCACATAGCCTCCTGACTGGTTGACTTGCTTTACAACAGGATGTATTGATATAGCTGTGTCAAAATAGCCACTTCAAATTGTAATAAGATTATTTGATTAATATTACTACAAAGTAGTGTATGTCACAGACATCCTTGACCTTCAGCCATTTTTCAGCCTAAATCCATCTGTCATCACATTCATGAGGACCATCCAATCCCTCATTTCATTCCCAAGTTGCATTTTGCTAGCGCTGTTCCTGAAAGAAAGGACGATTTCTTAGGGAAAAGGCTGGTTCTAGATCTGGGACAGGAAATACGTAAGATAAATCACATCAGATAGCAAGGCATCTATCGAAGACTCTCAGGGTCATTTCAAAAGGACTCAGGGACCAACCTGAAGATGGAACAAAGATAGGACAGTTTAAGAATCAATCAGGATAACAACTAAAACGGATGAAAATATAGCAAATATGTTTAACTCATGATTTCACAGTATTACTCAAAAAAACCTAAGTGATCACCATTAGAAGATGCTAGGGAACCAACTTCTTATACTGAAAACTGATAAGCATAGGGAAAGAATCAATCATCTACCCTACATTTCCTATGTTAACTAAAACCAAATAGCAGGTGAAGCAAAGTTTCTCTTTACAGAAATATTTCACCTAAATAATGAGGATGGGATATTGGAATTAGGCTATCACTGCTTTCAACTCCTAAGGAGCTTATGGACCTAACCTTAATCATCAACGATTGTCATCAAAAAAGAGAGACAAGCGTAATATCCATTTTGAATTAGTCTTCCAACAAAAACCAAACCTGAATCTGATCAATCCTCTAGATCCAATGAACAATTTATAGAAAATAAAGAAGACGAAGAACATGTTACAAAGTCCTGTGGGGAGGCAATCAGCAAAATTGAGACCGTGAGAAACTGCACAGGACAGATGCCCTGGAGTCTTTAATAAATAAATTGCAAAGACAACATAGAGAAAAAAATCTCTAGATTAATTGAAACTTGAAAGACATTATTGACCAATTGTGATGTGTGCATTTTATTTGGATTCTCATTTACTGACCGTGAAAGAAAACGTCATGTTCTTTTCTGTTTTTAATCTTCATCTATTCTAGTACAATTGTTCTAGGATTATTTTTTCTAAATCATACACTTAGTCAGATTACTTCCCTGCTTAACATCTGTCAATGGCTTTCTACTTTCTGTAGGTAAACCCCAGAAAGATTTCACAGGTTCCAAGTGCTATACTTGAAGGAGGGTGAAATAAGTGTGAACTTTAGAGAGGGCTTTTTGCAGGAGGTAGAAATTGATAGCCAAAGAAGATGAAGAATGTTTGGAAGACTTTCTGAGAAGGACAATCAAATAGGCGCACATCAGTGAGCATAGTATGCAGGGATTGGGTGGGCATTTGGAGCTTCTTGAAGTGGAGAGTCCACGTTGTGTAGCTGGAGTATGAAGAGCTGTGGAAACCAAGTCTAGGAGGACTCGATACTTGGTGCAGTGAAATTCATCATTGCATTTTCCTTTTTCTTCTTAAGCATCAACATAAAATCAATATAAAATAAAAAATATTTAATCAATATTAAATCAGTGATTCTTAATCCTTTCGCCTTCATGACACATATTCCCTTACACTCCACTCCACGGGCATTCCCTGGTCCTGAGGTTCAGGCTGCAGCATAGACTTCCAGTTATTCATCAGCTTTAATGTGTGCCCTTCATAACTAATCACAGCACAATGTGCCTTGTCACTCCAGCTGAGAAAGTGATGATTAAACTACAAAACCCCTCTTGTGGTGGTGTTGGTAAGGGAGAGTCTAGTGGCAGGTGCCAGGAGTTGGGTTCGAGAGTATTTGAGCTTCAGGGAGGAACATTCTAACTAGCTAGTCCAGAATCAGCAGACAAATCCAGGTCAAAGAGTGAAGTGCAAGTACAAATTCTAACATCAAGGATTATATTCAGATTCAAAGACTGGCCTCATCATGTTCCCAAGGGTGAAAGATGGTTCAGGACCGTGGAGAATGACACACATGCTTCCCCTACTCTCAAGATTTGAGACACGCTTGGCTCTATGATGCACGGAGTGAGCCTGGAACAAATGAAGGGTGGGTCACGGCACAAGTGAGACAGGCTTGGAAGCAAGTGCATTCTATCTTTACTGGTCACTGTGTGTGACTCTCTGCCTTCTACCTTATTGACCATGTGTCTTTGAGTTGGCAATTAAGCATGCTTTGGTCTGTTTCTTTATTGTTAAAATGGAATTATTACTGGCACATAAAAGGAACTCAACTGAGTAGCTCTTCCTAATGGATTTATTGCAAAGCTTCAATCGTATCAGGTCAAAAGATGACCCATTTTTTTTGTTTTGTTTCTGAACTTTGTCACCTTATTTAAACTGATGCATAAGGTCAAAGTAAAGCTCTTCTCAAACTTCCTTTCACCATATTGCTTTCAAAACACGTCAATCAATGAAAATAAACACTGCAAGCAAATTGTAAAGAAGGAAAATGGTAATTGTTTTTTTCAAGGAACTTCTGTAAGAAACAAAAGGAAATGCAGCCGCAATAGCCAGGGATAGATGCCACTTGAGGACATTTGGCTAGAATTGTCCATCATGAATCATGGAGGCAGGAAGATTGTTTCAGATTCTGTGGTATATCCTAGATTTAGAGTTTACACAGCACTGGGTCAACAAGTTTATTGAGGAAAACTAGAGGAGAAATCAACTTAAGCTGGTGTTAGTTAGTAACATAAATATTTATGCTTTACAGTAACATAAATATTTATGCTTTACAGATTTTACCAAAAATAATCAATCACTCTGAACATTTCCTGTTAACTGATAGGTTAAGCTCTTTGTTATCTGAGACTCATAAGACCCTTAGAAGTTATTCTTCTCCCCTGTATCTGATGCTTCAATCTCTCTGGAATACTGTAAACAAGGAGTTATCCAGCTATTGATTAAACAACTCTTGTGGTGGGGAACCCACTTTCTTTGGAGACAACTTTCCACTTTTGGACATTTCTATTTGATGGAAAATGTTTCTATAATTTGAACTGGAATCGTTAAAGTCTCCGCTAAAGTATCATAGGCATAATAATAGTAAAATTTATTATTTAATAGTGCTGTATATATTTTAATTAATTTAATTGCCACACAATCTCTACAAGACAGGTACTCTTATCATTTCTATCTTACTAATGAGAAAACTAAAGCATAGGGACATTAAATAACTTGCCCAAAGTCAGAGAGCTGGTAATTAGAGGAGCTGGGATATGAACCCCAGGAGCCTGCATTTGAGTCTACTCTTAAATACTGTACAATTCTATTTTTCTGAATATAGTACTTCTAGTGTCATCTGATCAGAGTTGAGGATGGCAAAACTATCACCTCCTTCTATTTCTGTATCCTGAGATTGCGTTAACATTGCTGGCTGGTATGTACCATGTTGGTCATGGTACATACAGGGAATTGAAAGTCAGGATTTAGATCCAGAAGTTCCACTCCTGCCTTGAAAAGGCCATGTGGAGGTCCCAGGTTTTATCTTGAAGACGATAGAGTCCTATTGTGCATTTTAAAAAACTTTTTAGTTTGAAATCCATCACACACCTTTAAGTAGGGAGAAAGCCACATGATCATATTCACATATTTAAAATATTGCTCTGGGGGCCGGCTCCGTGGCCGAGTGGTTAAGTTTGTGCACTCCGCTGCAGCGGCCCAGGGTTCCGATCCTGGGCGCGGACCTGGCACCGCTCGTCAGGCCAAGTTGAGGCGGCGTCCCACATCCCACAACTAGAAGGACCTGCAACTAAGATATACAACTATGTACAGGGGGCGTTTGGGGAGATGGAGCAGAAAAAAAAAAAAAGATTGGCCACAGTTGTTAGCCCAGGTGCCAATCTTAAAAAAAAAAAAAAAAAAATTACTCTGAAGGTAGTGTTGAAGATAAATTAGAGCAGGATGAAACGAGAAGCAGGGAATTAGATGGCGATGGCCATAATTCAAGCAAGATCTGAAGGAAGTGGAGATGACAAAGAATGAAGAGATCCGGGCAGTGTTTGGAAGGTGTGCAGTCAGGACTTGGTGACTGGATTAAAGGGAGAAAAGATGATGGAAAGAGGATTTAAAAAGGATTTCCAGGTTTTTCTTTGGGGACTGTGTGGATGGTGGTGACATTAACGGCAGTGGGGAATATAGGAAAAGGAGCAGTGATTTGGGGCAGGAGTGGGGTGGGTGGAGTTATGGGGGAAGACGGAGAGTGGCTGGGAAGGATAAAGAAAAAGCCAAGCGAAACATCCAGGGGATAGGGCTGCAGGCAGTGGCCGTGTTCAGGAATTAAGAAGGAAAGTCCAGGTGTGTACAGCATGCGCAGTTTGGCTTTTGTTCTTCGGAGCTCCCGAGGATAAAGTCCCTGAGCGGCCCTTGATGTCTTCCTGTGTCAAAACTCAAGCAAAATGATGCTAATTTTCTGTATTGTCTTGTCAGTTATAAATGAATTTGCATTTGCATAAGGAATAACATGTTTGACAAGAGCCATATTCATCATTTCAAATGTTTCCCAAATACTCTAGCAGGGTGGCCGTTTCATATAAACGGTATGTCTGACGATGGTAAGTGATTATCTCTCAAAAAGAAGAATTCCTATTTTAAGAATCTAATACTTTTAGTGTGAAAATACAGGAAATTTAGGTTCTAGTAAAAGAAGAGTCAAAGGTCTATTCTGTCTAGAATATAAGTGCTACGTCATTCCTCCTCAACCAGTCTCTAAAAAAAGTATTCTTGTCTTTACCTTTTAAAAAGTTTCTGTGGGCTTCTCATTTATTGATGAATTCATTTACAAAGTATTTGTTAGAAACATACTAGCTACCAGATACTGCACCAGATGTGAGGGATTAATTCCCTGTTTTCGGCCAGTATTAGTAATATAGGAAGTCTTAAAAGAAGGTGAATACTTAAGCACAACAATGAACTTGGTGAATTGGCAACAAATATTAATTGATGAACTGCTATTTTTTTTTCTTAAAGATGTGCTTTTTGGTGAGGAAGATTGGCCCTGAGCTAACATCTGTCGCCAATCTTCCTCTTTTTTTCTTCCTCCCCAAAGCCCCAGCACGTTGTATACCCTAGTCGTAAGTCCTTCTAGTTCTTCTATGTGGGACCGCTGCCACAGCATAGCTTGATGAGCGTTGTATAGGTCTGTGCCCAGGATCTGAACCAGAGAACCCTGGGCTGCCGAACTTGAGCACGTGAACTTAACCACTACTCCACTGGGCCGGCCCCCCTGCTGACCATTTTTAATAGCCCACTTTTCTTGTGTGAATTACATATTAGTTCTTGCTCCAGAAAGCCGAAGATGCTACAATATGTCTCTAAACTTTGGATGCATTTCTGGAATCAGGCTGCAAATATTCTATGGCATCAAAAGTGAACCTGATTCAGAAAGTGGTTCTATACTTGCATTTATATGAGGATGGTTCTGGGAGGCCTGGTGGCCTCTGGAAGTTGGAATCTTTTCCTACCTTGCAGAAGAGCTTCTAGTCAAAATTAAGGTAAAAGAGACAAGAAAAATGCTGAGATGCTGGATAGAAGGAACACACAACATTAGACCTTTAAAATTGCCCTAAGTTTTTAAATGACATATAAACTGTTGGTATAGTTTTGAGCTATTGTCCCTACTGTCTGTTCATTTTGGATATATCCTCAATGACAATGGGGGAGATAAGGATGGTAGAGTTGTTTCAAGCTCGAATGGAGAAAAAGGAAGTTCCTTAACACGTCTATCACTCTTGTCTCCATTCCAGTCCATAGCTGGGTCCTCTTAGGATGTGCTTTTCCTAGTGTCAGTGACACAGGCCTGGCCTGGCAGGCCCACATCTCTCCTGAAATATGAATGAGAGCAGAGGACTCAGTCCCACAATGGATCAGAGTCCTCTCTGTGTAACTTCTCACTGAGCCACTATCTTAGACCATCTGATTCCCTGAATCCCAGGTCTTTTCTGGCTCAGCCCTTCCAGATATACCCAATTCTTCAAGACTATGAGATGGAAACAAGGGGATCTATGGAACAGGGGCCTGGGGCATTGTTATGCACTGAAGGTTTGTGTCCCCTAAAATTCATAAGTTAAAATTCTAATCCCCAAGATGATGATATTTGGAGGTGAGGCCTTCAGGAGGTGATCAGATCATAGGGTGGAACCCTCACGACTGGGATTACTGCCTCTATAAAAGAGACCCCAGAGAGCTCCCACGACCCTTCTGCTATGTGAGGACACAGTGAAAAGACGACTCATCTATGAATCAGGAAGTGGGCCCTCACCAGATGCTGAATCTGCTGGCACCTTGATCTTGGACTTCCAGCCTCTGGAACTGTAAGAAATAAATTTCTGTTGTTTATCAGCCACCCAGTCTGGGGTATTCTGTTATAGTAGCCTGAATGGACTAGGACAGACACAGCAAGGGCTCTACAGATCTGTCTCATCCTGCTCATCCTTGTTTCTTTTACGTTATATCTTCCCAAGGCTCAGACTGGAGAAAAGTGTAGCAATGAAGGCTAGGACTGTAACCGAAGCAGAGACCCTTGTCCTAAAAATAGTTAAGTTAATGTTTTTGAATAGAGGCACACTGAACACTTGCTCTGTGGCTGAAATGGAGATGTAATGGCTTTCTGTCTGTAAATGAGAACCCGTGAATGCACACTGCCTGACCTCATGCAGTAGGGCAATTATTTCAGTAAAAGAAGATGAGGTATCATACATTTTTCAAAGAATGCTCTTGGTGAATTTCTAGAGTCCCCGAAGGGACATTGATCTGGAGTACGGGTTAGTGGCAAGCGTGAGGAGGAAGAGGCAGCGCACTTGTATATGTGGTAATTTCTAAGACACGCACTGCATTCCAGTAACGATTGTGTTCTGAGTGTCCTGTTCCGTTAAAAAGACATTTGGCTGAACAAAGGGTGAGGCCTATTTGATTATATTCTGGACTCAGATTCAAAAAGGGGGGGAAAAGCAGACCTGAGATTATTGAGCATTTACTGCTATAAAGAAGTAATCACCCATGCAAAATGTAAAGGTCATATTGATTAGTAGGAAAGCAGTAGGAGAGGAGTAAATCGCCAGAGAATAAGGAATAGGAAATTCAATGTGTTTAGTAAGTCTTAAGACTGGAAATCAGGAAGCTCTAAACCTTGAGCAAAGGGAGCAGAAAGGGAGGATGATAGGCATTTTCTCCTTGTTCCTATTCCCAACTCAGAAGAGCAGTCACGCCTGGTTGATCTGGAAGTTTGCCTGGGGCCCTAAGATGCCCTGGCCTATGCCAGCTTTTGCTTTTGCAAGTACAGACTAAGGAGAATCAGCAGCAAAATATCAAGGATACCTTCTCTTTCTGAAACTGTCAACAGAGCTCAGAGCATTGAAGTCTTTGAAGTGACAGAGGCAAGTGGTGTGGCTGCCACTGGCTTTGAGTTCCAAAGAAACCATGAGGGGAGTTCAGGTCAGATTGACTCCCTGATTGGGTACCTAAGATGCTAACCGAGTCCAAAACTGAGCTGACATGGAAAGTGATCACTACCAGTTATACCTGACTAGTCCTGTATGCTCTAGTTCTTTAAAACTTGCCTCAAATAAGCTGTTTTTCCAACAAGTATTTATTGAGCACCTGTTATACGCAAGGCGTTGTTATCTGCATCAGGAAATTTAGCAGAGAATGAAACAGATCCTCATAAAGCTACTAAATTAAACCATATGAAGTTGTAGATACTTGACCATTTTTGACCTATGCAAATGGCAACTTCATATGGTTCAACCTAATACATTCAAGTGGGAATAAAGAGATAAAGACAAATAAGACTGTACATATATCATGTCGGTTGGTGATTAGTGTCTTGGAGAACGTTGTACAGGGTGGGGTGGGTGATGCTGAGGGAGGAGGGAATTGGTAATTCATATACAGCAGCCAGGGAAGCCTCACTGATAAACTGAAGCTTTGATGAAGACTTGACGTGGTAAAGGATTAAGCCAGCGGTTAGGAGGTAAGAGATTTCACACGAAGGCAGGAGAACAGCAAGTGTAAAGATGCCGAGGTGATCATGTACTTACCGTTTTTGAGGAACGGCAAGGAGGTGAGTGTTAATGTAGCAAAGTGAGTCAGGTGCAAGTGGTTGGAGGTGAGTTAGAAAGTCAGAGGCAGCCAGGTCCCAAAGGGGCCAGGAGGCGATGGTCTGGACTTGTCTTTTGCTCTGAGTGAAATAGGGCATCACTGCAGGATTTTGAGCACTGGAGGGACATGAGCAATGTAGATGTTACTGGACTCACTCAGGCTGATGTGTTGAGAATAGACTGCAGATGACAGGGTTTGACGCAGGGAGTCCTGTTTTGAGGATGTAGAAATAGTCAAGACAAGAGGTGATGGCCTTGTGAGCAGTATGGTAGCCGTGGAGGTGCTGAATATATTTTGAAGGTAGAGCCAACAGGATTTACTGAGAGTTGATTGCAGCGTGTGTGAGAAAAAGAGGAGGTAAGGATGAGTCTAAGATTAATACGTGATGTTGCTGTTATCAGGTAAACACAGGTAAATTATCAAGCAAACAGATAATTATAATCTAATGAGTATGTATGCTCTTAAAATCTCTGACTAGATTTTGTGCAATTGTTTTTCCCAGAGTAAGTGTGTGTTGGACTTACTCTGTGTTTATAGGCCTCTCTATTCATTTACCCAAAAAGTAATTCTGGTACTAACAAGGTGTAAAGTCTAAGAGCCAAACAGACCTTGCTCTGACTCTGCCATTTAGCAAGGGTATGAGGAATCTTTCCCGGAAGCCTCATCCTCCTCTATTAGATGAAACGAATAAAACCTACTTGGACTGGTGGCTGTGGTTAAATGAGATAATGCACGTAAAATAGCAAGCAATAAATGTTTTATGTAAATTTCATTGATCATAAAATGTGTATGAACACCACAGGAGTGCTTGGCAGCCCTCTGCAACACTTTCACATATTTTATCATATTTTAACCTCAGGAACTTTTTCCCTGCGAACCATTTTATGGTGATTTGTTTTTTTATGTTGGTAAAAATAATGGCCAATCTGTCTTAAAAATTTTGCTAAAATTTTGCTACACCTATAAAGTAAATAAAAGTAGTTAAGTAAAAACTGGCCAGGCCTTGTCTGGTTCTTGGCCCCTACACAATGCCACACTTGGTCTCTCCCGTCTGACCACTCCAGATTGGAGGCAGCCCCTCTGATCAGAATTTTGCACTCAATATCAAGGTAACCTTAATGCTTTTTGTCTTGTGTTTCTAAATCATTAAAACTAGATTTCGGCCTTGATTGCTACCCCAAATTCCTATAGATGTAACCTAAATATTATCTACTGATCCTCTCCGAGAATTGGGGAGCTGCCTTCTTGTCACAGCCTCTCTTGTGGAGCTTGGTTCTTGCATACCTGCCTGGTGACCAGGACCCTCTAACTATGGTAGCCTTAGAATTTAGTGCCCAAACTGGAACACCTTTGAGAGTGAAGCGGGGAGCTATTGATAATTATGCAGGGGCAACTCTATCTATCACTACATAAACTTATATTCAGATTTGTATAGGACAGTCTAGTTTTTGTCTAGATTTTGTTCCAATATCCTATTGCTACTTACTTTCTCTCTCAAATTGTCCTGATTTGGACAATAAATTGTTTAACCGACCAATTGAGTTATGGACAGCTGTTTTCTTGTTAAATGCTAACTTTAGCAGAGACTAAATTCCTATATAATACATGGATCTAATTCTAACTTATAGCCTGGTTCGTTTATTTAATTTTCTTATCCTGGCATCAACAAAGGTTTGATTATTGTAGCTTTATGTCACATCTTAATATATGAGAGAATTAGTCTATCATTTTTTTTCCACCAAAAGTTTCTTTGCTATTCTTGGCATTTATTCTTCCAGTTAAACTTTAGAAACAGCTTGTCAACTTTATGTTTTAAAAATTTTAGGATTTTGATTGGAATTTCTCTGAGTTTTTGAATGAACTTGGGGAGAATCAACATTTTTACTAAATTAAGTGTTTCGGTACTTTCTGCCTCCCTGCCTGGACTTCTGAGTATCATTGTTAACTGTGGATTTGCAATTCATATGCTTTTTTCGCTTTTTGGGATATCCCATCGATTGGGTTTGTTGCATCTCTTCATAGTTTTTTGTGTTTTTTTTGAGGAAGTTTATCCCTGAGCTAACTACTGCCAGTCCTCCTCTTTTTGCTGAGGAAGCCTGGCCCTGAGCTAACATCTATGCCCATCTTCCTCTACTTTATGTGTGGGACGCCTACCACAGCATGGTGTGCCAAGTGGTGCCATGTCCACACTCGGGATCCGAACTGGGGAACCCCGGGCTGCTGAGAAGTGGAATGTGCGTACTTAACAGCTGCGCCACTGGGCCGGCCCCTCTTCATAGTTTTTATTTTCACTACATTCTGGGTCTCATGCCATGTACAGACTTCACCACCTTTCAGGGTCTTCGGCTGGGTCAATCTCATTTCTACCCCACCCCAGCGGGGAGGCGCTGATCTTTCCCATCTCACCCTGAACTGGAGTAAGAACTGGTCATGCAGGGAAACCATAAGACATGATAAAACATACTTTCACTAAGCAGTGCAAGCATTCTGCACTCCTAGTGAGCCTGCAAATGCATTTACATGATATATACTGTAATGGGAACATAATGGTCAAAAAATCAAATGGTTCCAATGAATTCAAGGCAAATTAGAGACCATACATACCAGAGGTGAAAAGCTAAATTGATAAGGTCAGTTAAGGAAAGCACATTTGGAAAACTGAAGGAGGCTTTGCACTGCCAGCGGCAGGCTACATTTCAGCATGACCCTGTGTCTCCTGTGGGTCTGTTTAATGTTCAGAGATCGTGTAAATGTAACGATTTCTTCCTTAGGGAGGGATCGGATGGTGTTTGTTGGGTTTGCTTTACTTTGAACATTAGACAGTCCCTCTGGGTAACTTTGGATATTGCTGTCACTTTGCTGTTCAATGTTAGTACATCACTGGGCGTCCTTCCCTTTCAGTCTTCACTTGTGCAAAAATAAGAGAACTGAGTGAAAATTAGGAACACTGAATTGATAAGTCTGGCTCAGTTTTTTATTTGCTCTGTGAACTAGAGATGGTTTTTTTTTTTTTTTTTTTTTTTATTCTTGTTGTTTATGTGGAGGGGAATTAACACACAGGTCAGGTAAGTGAGGAGAAAATGCAAATCTACTGCCTGAGGAGTAAATGCTCATTGCCTCTCCCTGGTCAAGGCAGGGCTCCTTTAGGGAAGTGAAAGGGCAAAGCAGTGTCCTGAGAGCAATGCCTCTTGAACTTTTAAAATCCGTGCTTCCCACAGTGATTTTCATAGTTTTCTGACTAGACTTGCCAGCCAAGAAAATCTTGTCAAGTTTTGCTTCCAATAATGTATATTACAGAAAACAAAAACATACTGAATATGCATTGTTTTCAAGCCATTTATGTATTCCTTCTTCTTCGATTTCAAATCACTGTTTAGAGTGCAGCGTGTAGTCTTCAAACCACTCTGAAGATTTCATGGCTTTAAAATTCTTGAGGGTGCTGCAATTTGCAAGATGGAAGTGTCGTGGGCTGGGACGTGTGTGATGAGCTCAGTCTCCCGGAGTTGGTGGAGAGAAAGAGGAAGCAGGCTCAGGCAGAAACTCATTAACTAAGGCAACTAGGGGATTAGGGGAAACTGAGTTTAGGAGAGAGGCTGCCGCTGTAGTGGGGAAGCAGATGGCCTAGGAATCAAGGTTTGAGGGCCAGGGGCAGAGCAGATGCTTAATAAAGAGTTGCCAAAAGAATTTTTGAATAAATTGTCCTGGGGGAGTCTGCCTGTACTTAAATTCCTATCTGCAAGAGTAAGACTGGCCATCAGTTAAATCAAATGTGGACCCTTAGCTGGTGGTGATGCAAACGATCAAAGGAGAAAGAGTCTGGACAAAAGTTCTGTCCAATGGATTGGTCCAACATGGAGTGTGGGTGCGGATAAGGAGTGCTCCATCTCAGGGCTAAAGAGACACCAGCCTGCATACAACCTCAGGCAAGGGGTTATAGAGGTCAGGTTGTCTTGCCTGAGATTTTGTGGATGAGGAGCGAGAGAAGGCGGGTGGGGAACAGCAGGCACAGCTGCGGCACCTGAACCTAAATCTGCAAACAAGACCTAACCCCTACTCCCATATGCAGAGTTGTAGCTGGATGAAGACCATGCTGGAGGCACTGGCTCCTTGTATAAGTTCCTCCCCTTGACATTTCTTCAAGAGTTTTACACAAATAGTTACTTTTTAAGAGTTTGGTTTGTGTTTATTTTTGTAACGTGGAGACAGATGGCAGAAATAAAATAACAAAACGTGAAAATAAAAAAATTAAATTAAATAAAATATGAAAATAAAACGACAATTCAAAATAATTGTGCAGTTGTCATATGGCAGTTAAATTAATTGCCAAATTACTTGTATGAAAAATATTTTTCATAGGAATCTGGAAGAGGGAGCTGTCTCTTTTTTTTTCTGGGGAGGTGAGAGAAGATTTTATATAGGGGGTGAGATTTGAGATGAATATTTATGTTCCATTAAAACTTGGAGAGGCAGAGAGGAGTGGAGATGTACAGAGGTAGGTGTGGAGAGGAAGAAAAGCACTAGGTGTATTGTAGGCATGGTGTGTTGGAGAAGAAAGAAAATCTTAGATGAAGAATGGAGGTGGGAGATGGGGACAGGGGAAGGTAGAGAATAGAATATTTGGAGAAGAAAAGAGGATAGTTTTTGGGTCTTAGACTTGCCATCTTCTCAGTAGAAGTAGGAGAAAGGGCATTCAGTTCAACGTGAGGGGCGCAGAGATGGGATTGACGGTTTGCTAAACAGAGAGAAGCTCTAGAAGAGCAATTTTTGAGGAGTTCTGGGGACTAGGGGACAGACAAGTGATTAACGAAATCATTGCCTCGTACAAAACCAGGAAGGATACAGTTTCAGCCTTGTCCCCCAAACACACACACACACACACACACACACGCATGTACACACACAAACACACACAACCAAACAGACTGTAGCAGAACTGATCTAGAGGCCTGACTGATATTTGCTGAAGAGGAAGTGGGTGGGGTTGTGGGAGGAGAATTGGTGACAGTTTCTGTAGGAGGCAAACTGAATTATGTTTCCTAAAGTAAATGTCCTTTTCTTATCTCCTCTCACGCTCCCTTTAGAAAAATAGAAAGAAGGCAGAATGTGAAGTCAACAAGAAATGGGAGGCGGTTTTGTTTTGTAAAACAGAAAATGAGCAAGGCTGTGAGAGGTCTCCTCTCACCCCATCTCTTACGGAGGGCGGCTGGAGTAGTTGGCAGACGACAGGCTTCTCTTCCTAGTGTGCAGATGATAACACACATATAGAGTGTGACAGCCACAACAGTGCCCTTTAGGAAAGAAAGAGTGGACTCTAGGGGTCGATGCCCCGTCTCACACTCTGGGATGGTTAATTGTGTTTTGGTGCCTACTTGACAAAAGAGCACAACCACCATTACCTGATTATCAAAGTATAACTTGTGAGCAGTAGGGTACACTTTAGCTGGATGTGTTCTCACTGTAATTTAGTCAGGATTCCTGTACATTATTCATTCCAGACGTGAAAGGAGAATGATAAATGTGCTATTTCTTTTTCTCGCTGTTCTAAATTTAGCTTATTGTTCTCATTGATTGGTTTTCATAGGGTCGCGTGAAGTATAACAGTTTACTTATGCTAGTTTGGTTATCTGAGTGAGTTAAATAACTCTTTAAACACCCTTTGCTTCAAATTCCATTTTATCCTGTGGCCAATACAATGCTCTGGGCCAGGAGAGAGATTTTATTCCTTTTTCTTTTTAGTATTAAAGTTAAGTTCCAATATATTCATGCCACTCTGGGTAATACAAACCCAGAGAAACTCCCAGTTTTCATAATGTGGATTGCTTTTGCATTCATATCACTCTTACGATGATCTGCATTGGGCGTTAATACTCAAAATAATTAGTTGTTCTGAGCCTCATTCCTTGACCCCAGGAGGTAAAAAGTTGAAATGCGAGGGTACTAAGGATGCATGATTTTTGGGTGACAATTCATAAAAAATCAGTCTATAATTCAGTGTACCACATGCTTCTTGTTATAATGAGTTTATTTGCACAAACTGAAATATGCAAAATCATTGTTTTTAACAAATGGGAGTTAGAGTTTGTGTTTGGCAAAATGGTAAATGGTGTGATGGAAAGAGCACTGGCCTATGAATCAAATAATAGGATTTTAATTTGGGCTTCTTCGTTTATTGTTTAACCTTGATCATTTACTTTTCTTGAACTTTGGTTTCCTTACCTATAAAATAATCCTAATCATGACTTGTATTTTATAGTGGTTTCCTAGTTTAAAACGAGTTTGCTACATGCCACTCTGTTTAAAAATGACAATAACCTTGTGAGTGTTGACTTATTTATTATTAGTTCCCACTTTTCAGATGAGGAAACTGAAGCACTAAGGGATTTTCCAAGTCATGTCATTAGAGAATGGCAGAAGTATAACTTGGCCCATAGTCTACCACTTCTAAATCGAAAATTTGTTCCACCACTCCACAGTGGTATTTTTGGCTTGATTCCCTTACAAGAAATTGCTGAGGATCAAAAGATGCGATCTAGTCTTCCTCTCCACTTCAGCTGCTGACTCCCATGATCACACCCTAAATTTTATCATCACCAATAACTACACCGTCTCAGAAATCTTGGTTTTGAGCATCCTACTCCTCTGTCAACAAACACTGTTTCAAAGCTTCTTTATTCCAAGATTCTCTCTGCAATAATTTTTTGATCTTATTGAGTGACAACCCAGTGACACTTCCTCTTTTCATTATCCATCAACCTCTCCCCTCCTTTCTTTACTTCTGTCCTTACCTAAATTGATTTCATGGTCTTTCACTATATCCCTCCCTTGAAGACACCCTGAACTCCTCTGCCTCACTTTCCCTTCATTGTATTTGTTGGATTAAACCCCAGTCTGGGGTGAAAACAACCATCCATCTTTTCTGTTCCTGTACAGTGGCAGCCAAACTTTACTGAAGAAAATCACAAAGTGTGACTCACTGGTTTCACATTACACAATGACTGTAAATCTCAAATGGCATTCAACCACCACCTACAGTTCCCTAGTGAGTTCAATTTCTCTCTCTTTGAAATAATTAATTCATATCTTCACCTCCCTTGTCAAGCCTCCCCAAGTTTCCAGTTCCTTAACTGATGATCTTGCCTTTTCCACCACAGATCTATACATCTATACATCTGCTGGCATCTGTTTTTTACCTTTCTTGTTTTTCCTCATGGAAAATCTTTTCCCATCCAAAATCTTTTCTTTTATCCTCCTATCTTCACAAAGATTTCTCTCCTTCAATTATTCTCTCTCTCTCCTCCCCTTTCCTTGATGACTCCAATTAACAGGTTCCTAGATCATCCATATTAAAAAAATAAACCAAAAATATTTTCCTTGATCCTGCATCTCCTATTAGTTACCTTCTTATTTTTCTGCTTATCTTCATAGCAGAACTTTTCAAATGATTTGGGTACCTCTTACTCATTACTTATTCAATCTTCCTATGTTCCTATCTGATGTTAATTCCTATCTCTCAGTAAAACTTCTTGTTAAGGTCAATAATGACTTCTAAGGTGCCAGATCCAAAGGACAGGGCTTTATCCTAAATTCACCTGAACTCTTATCAGCGTCCAGTGTGGTTCTCTACTTAGTTCCCGAGCAACTCCCCTCTTTTGGATTCCATCACACCACTCTTTCTTGGTTTTCCTTCCAGCTCTCTAATTGTTTCTTCTCAGTCTCCTCAGGTGCCTACTCTGTCTACCTGTTTTCCAAATGTTGAAGTGACTTCTCTTCTTTGTCTCTGCTTTCTAGATGGCCTCATCCAGTACCATGGCTTTAAATATCTAAAGCTAAGTGACCCGCACATTTCTATCTCTCGTCTTACCTCCTGAACTCCAGGCTCCAGTTTCTCAAGCCAAACATTTAAGAATAACTTTAGATTTCTTTCTCAACTTCACCATGCTTTCCCACATCTAGATAATCTCCACCTTCTATTGCTTCTGTCTCTAATAAATCTCCCTAACCAGTTCTCCTCTCTTTGTTACTGCTACTACAACCTAGTTTAAGCTACCAACATTTCTCCCATCTGTACCTCAGTAATAGCCTCATTACTGGTGTCTCTGCTTCTTTGATTTTCCCCTTGCCATATACACCTTATGGCAGTTAGAGAGTATTTGAAAAGGGGAAATTAGACTAGGCCTTTCTTTGCTTTAAATCTGCTAACGGATTTCTATTGCTCTAGAAATTTGAACTCTCTATAGGCCTCATGTGGTCTCTCTAACATTATTATATCCTACTCTTTTTCTCCATCCAGCTATACTGGACATACCAAGTCTCCTCAGGGCCTTTGCACATACTGTTCTCTCTTCCTGGAATGCTCTGCTCCCAGCTCTTGTCTTGGCTGACTCCTTCTGATCTTTTCGTGTTCAGCTCAATATCATATCCCCAGGGAGGTTTTGAATCACCACCCTTTCTAAGTGTCCAACTAGCTTTTTATCTTTTTCCCAATTACTTTCTACCATTAAAATTTTTGTTTACAGTCCTTCTCACAACTGAAATTACTTGTGTGTTTGATTGTTTATTGTGCATCCCTCTCAACTGGAGAGTCAAAGCATGGTGCTAGGGATCTTGCTTATGTTTTTTACAACTTTCCTCTAGTGTTTGGTACATTTCCCAGCACCTAGTAGGCTCTCAGTAAGAAGACTTGTTGAATGAATGCATGAACATAAGGGACGTGTAACTGGTCATTGTGATGTGCTGCTGTAACAATTCCTACTCTTCAAACGAACCAGATTACTTTAGCAGGTCAGTGACACAGGTGGTCTATAATGGGCACTTAAAGGTAAAAATGATAAGCCACATTGGCTATATTTGCCATACTGCAGCTCTCTTTTACACACGAAGAGCTATCTTTTGTTTTGCAGAATCAAAACTAGAACTAATAGGATACGGATAGCTTATAAAGAAATGTTGATTCAGGTAAATAATATCTGTTAAGAAAGATTTATGGGGAAACGGCATTGCATAAGATGAGTATTATTTTATTTCCTCTATGTTTTTAAAAACATAACATTGAACTTCTACTGCTTATTTTAGCTGGTGGCCTGAGCAGAATATGTGATAGTACTCTGGCACCAGAAAAAATGGTCTTAAAACACTGATATCATAGAGGCAAGGAATAGGATCAAAGAGTATCACTCACCATGATTTGTTTCCAGCTTCTTTGTCCAAGCTCGAAGGTTTTCTTTGGAAGTACGTTAAAGCTCATTCAGACTCAGAGCTAATGCAGAGCCAGAGAAACTGCCCATATCTCAACTTAAGTATCTGAGTAATTAAAGGTACGCTACCTTGAAGGTCTCACATCTTCCCATTTTCATTGAATTCAAAGCATTAAAGAAATCATCCAATGTCCTAATGCCAAGGCTCTGAAGCCCAGAATTTCAACTGGTGCACATCCTTATTAGTACATCAAGTTATTGGATGATATGTTGACCAGAAAATGGTATAAGCAGTAAAAAAAAAAAAAAGCAAACCCTAGGTATCTTTTTTATAAACATCTTTTTTGATGAGCAATATTTGCATATTTTTTATACTTATTACTTATCTCTAAGGAAGTGTTTGGCTTATAATCATTTTTATTTAGAGATTATATTTTTTATTTAAATCAGCATAGCACATTAGCGCATTTCAAAGCCTTATCTCTCTATACCCGTCTTTGCTCAACTCCTGTATACTTTTCTGCCAGTACTTTTGTTTCTCTCTTTTCCTTAAATTTGTTTCCTTGTTATAGAAGAAAATTTAGCATATACTGTTAGGTACAAAGAAACAAAAAGGGAAGAAAGAAAAATTACCACCTAGAATCAACTGCAACTAAAATTTTGAAATATCATACATTAGGCTTGAAGCTAATGTTGAGGAGTTCTTCTAGCTTTGACAACCATGTTGGGTGAAACTTGGAAGAAGGTTGTGTCGTAGATGGAAATTAATTTTTGAAACAGTTTGGGCAAAACAAAAACAGCACAGCAATAACACTAACAGTTTGTTTTACCTGCTTGATACAAAAAGCTGGCTGTAATCCAACTAGGGTTGAAGAGTTTTGATTTTTTTTTATTAAAATGACCTCAACCAAAAAGACAAAATATTTCTAAGATACTAAGATGCATTTTCCCATTCAACATTAAGCTTTAAACAAAAATTCAAACATAACTTTTAGGGGGTCCAAATCGAAAAGACGTCGGTGCTTGCCACCTGCAATATGCAGTGGAGAAGAAACAGGATGCCAAACTATAAAATAAGCGTGAGGACATTAACAATATGATATTTATCAGAATGACTATTTTGAAGCCTTTCTATTTTCTAAATGTCAGGTTCTTTCAGGGAGTAGTTATTGGGTGCTCCTGCCTTGCAGGTGCCCAGGCACATCTCCTGTCACTGCAGCCCAGATGGAGGAGTTACTGACATTGTCTGATGCGGCAATGGTGCTCTTGGAGCTGCTGGTCATGCTTCCTTTCCCCCGCTGCTGGCATTAGCATCTCCTGGATGCAGGGGGAGTCTAATGTGTGCCAGTTAGAAGGGGAAATGGTCCATCTGCTCTGCACTGGGCTTTAATTTCATCACTAGTGATGGCTGCAAAGCAGATGCAAAGCTGGGTATGCAATGGCCATTTACTCAGAGGCTGTGGGAGAGGAACTCTAGTCAGTTTACAGCCCATACACAGAACGAGGGCCAAACATGCTAAAAAGGCTGCCCCTGAAGCTGCGGAGTCTGTGCAGGCCCAAACAGATGGAACTGGCCCAGAAGCTGGGCATTCTCCATTTCTGACCGAGTGATGTTACTGTGTGGTGGAATGACCTTGGGCGAGTCACTTCACCTTCATGATTCATCATAGCAACGTGTCATCTGTAAACGGCAGATTATAGAATGTATTCTATCTATGTCCCCCAACTGTTGTGGGGACAAATGACAAAACATCAAATCTCACTTACTCATCTGAGCACAGCACAAATGCTGCCTCTTTTTTGGTCGTCAAAAGGGTAATCATTCTTTTCGAATTCTCCTCGCATTTATTAGCATCTCTCTTGGGACACAATGTAATAAATACATTAGCAAACATTTACCAGGTGTGCACGCTTTATTCCAGGTACTATTCTAAGTACTTTAGGGGTTACAGGTGGTGGGGAGGGGGGTGAGTAGTGGAATCAGGTACAAAGATAAATAACCGAGTTCCTGAAGATTTACTTTAAAAAATAATACAGATTACCTATATTCCATCTGATTTTCTCCCAATAACTTCTAAATTCCTTCATGATGGAGTCTCTGCCTTTAAAACCCCCTTGGCTACCTCAAAGTGTTCGTAGCATACCCTATGGAAAATAATGACAATATGCAAACATTTAGTAATGGCAGGCATTCTTTGAAATGCTGTCCATAAATTAACTCACTCAGTCATCACAACCCTATTATTATACACATTTAATAGATGAGATGAGAAAATGGCACAGAGGCATTAAGTAGCCTGCCTAGGGTCACACAGTGAGTGTGTGGGAGAGCCTGAAACAGTCAGCCCAACTTTCAGAGCACACACTCTAATCACCATGGTTACTTCCTGTGGTGGGCTGTTGAATGAATGTGGGATGAGTGTTAAAATGTTTTAAAAAGTGTAAAGCCCTTCATAAATTTAAGTCATTACTACTACTTTTGCTACAGACATAACTGTTGCTACAGGATTACAATTGACATTCTACAGCATTTTGGGGAAAAGAAATCTCAGCGTTCTACTTTTGAACAGTTAGGAAGCAAGCGCCTGATCAGAGTCGAGCAAATTTAGTACAAAATGCAAGTTCAGCTGTAGAACTAGAAAAACAAGACCCTGATTTCTTGACCTTACCCATGGCACCATGGCATTTAGGCCAATTCTGGGTGACATTTGATTACTGGCTCAGCCCACTATGATCTCTTCCCCAAAAGACTATGTATGAGTTTATTTTTTGTACCCGAAACTAATTCTCCACTGACTTTATCTTTGCCCTCAATATATGCTTTCCAGTACCTAAGCTAGACGACATAGCCTCATCTTCAGTTTCTCCCCTCCTTCACTTTGTGGTTAAATCTTGTCCACTTAAATATTTCTCAAAGATAACCCCTCCCTTCTACCCTGAAGGCCATTAACTTCAGTATCTCAGATTACACCATTGGCATCCCAGGTTATGATCTATATTTTTTCCATCTTTCTCCCAGTTTTCCATTCTTTAATTTATGTTTATGAAATGCACATTGTATAATATCCCTCCCCGTTAAAAACCATTAATGGCACCTAATTGCCTCCAAGATAGACCAGAGACTTCTTCACACGGTGAACATTCTACAATTGGGCACCAACCTGTTCTTTAGATATCGTCTCCCTTCATACTTCCTTATTAATCCCCTCCACTGTAGCCACACCGGACTGCTTACTATTCCTGAAATGGATCATATGCTCCCCTCTCCCCGGGACACATGTCCTGCCTTCTTGAAAAATTCCTTTCCTTCTCCACCTGTTAAAATATTTCATCTTCTTCAAGGTAAGCTCAAGTGTCATTTCCTGATTACCCCAAGCTAGAATTCATTGCTATTTCTAGCAACTCTATGTTTATGGTTCTCTTCCGACACTTATTTTGTTTTATATTATAGGGTAGTTAATATGCCTTTTTCATAGTATGTGGAAGTTCCTTGAACTTAAAAAAAATTAATTCATCTCTGTAGCTACACACTACCTAGTATAGTTATCCTGTACTTTTAGCTTTAAATGTGTAGGGCTCATCTCCCCATATAGACTGTAGGCTTTTGGCAGGCAGTGACCATTTACAGTATGAGCTAGCTTCCGTATTTGGGGCTTTAGTTGACTTTAAATTTGCTTCTACTTGTTAACATCCTTGCATAGGGGACCAAAAGAAAGCTATTAACTCTGATTCCTACTTCCAATGATTTGCTGTGAGGGCTAAGAGAAGTAACATCTACAAAGCATTAGATGCATGTAGAAACTCAAGAGCGGTATCAGTTGATTGGTTAGCTTTATGGTTTGACTCCTTGGCACATAAATGTATGTAACGGAGACTTGGCCTGAGCCATCCAGTCTCAGGGACTGATTGTCTCCATAATACAACACATGTGCAGTTTAATTCTCGAATACTCTCCAAAACAACACTCCTCTTCTCGCGTTCCCCATTGTACCTTCAGGTTCCTCCACCATGTCTCCAGTTGCTCTAGAATAGATAATATATTTAATAGAGCCCTGTAAATGCTTTTACTTCTGAAGATATTATTATTATTATTATTTTATCTATTTGTCACTAAACTAATTCTTTGTGTCCTCTTGCTTTGGTCTTCCTGCGACATAGAAGAAAGCCTTACTCTTGCAGAGTACCATGCCTGAAGCATTGTAGGCAATGAATAAATATTTGTGGACTCAATGAATGGTGAACAAGTGAATGGCCTCCAAGTTCCTGGTAGGCAAAAAAACCACAATTTACATGAGTTGTTCCACATCAGTCATGCAATACTAGCCTGGGCTTCTAAGCAGCAGAGCTGGGAATGCTTTTCTATCCTGCTGCAGATGGATCTACTCTCCCCTTAAATGCAAGTAGATCCTTTGGAAGGACAGTGCCACGGTGGATGCAGGCAGAATTTGAAAGAACATGAGCATTACAAGAGGCAGGAAATTAATTTGTCTCTGCTGGAGTTGATGAGGAAGTTACCCTGGGGAATCACTGACTATTAATCTCTTCAGAACTGCTCCCTCTCTCATTACCTAATGAGGCTCTGCCAAGCAGGAGACCTGTAAACTCCCACTGTCTGAAGAGCTGTGTAGAATCAGGATCGTACTGGAAGACCTGACTCTAAGGTCTGCGTGGGTGTGGAAGTCTGTCTGAGTCCTTCTGGGCAGTGTGTGCTGAATGACAAAGTGAGCCTCCACAGTGACTCCTGAAGCTCAAATTGAGGGGATGAGGGTAGTGGGGGCAAAGTTTGTGGGGAAATTTCTTCATGTACCAGGCCCTGGAATAAAGCACTGTTGGATTTCCCTTTCAAATTAAAATGTCTGATTGGCCGTTCTATTGCCCTTGACAGGGGAGAGTGTTCAGAAGCTGAGCTGACCGAGAAGTGGGTCTTTTGTAGATGGCTGCCACAGATTGGAATAATACCATGAGATTACATCATAATCACATGCCTTATGTTCTTTCTTGGAAAAAGCAACACCAAAACTCTATCTCCTTTTCCTTTCCTTCTTAAGATTCCTAAGTCTCCATGTCTTATTTTCCCAACCAATTTTTCTTTTTGGAGGTCATCGACTAATAAGAGCATGATATCTTAATGGCAAAGTGAGTGGATTATTTTAATTCCCATTTGACCTCTTTTCCAAGTGACTTGCTCAGCAATGAGTAAGAGTTCCCACCTCTGAGGTCTAAAAGTGGTTACTGGATGTATCTCTCACTATCAATTTAGTGCAGACTGTCTCCCGACATATCCTTTGATAAGAATATATCTAATCTGCTCTTTGTGCCCCTGCGCCCCCACCCAATAATACTAGGTCTTTAATACACGTTAGTTGATTGACTGGCATTTAAGAGTTTAACAGCTAATATTTGTTTGGGCACTTCTTAAAACCCGTGTCCTGGGACTTTCCAAGGTCCATTGGCTCTCAAAGACACATGCCATATTCAGAGGAAGCTCTTCAGTAGATCTACTGTGATTTTCATGTCAATGTCCATGGGGAAGAGCCGCTATCTACATAGTTCCTCTGGATGTCATCACCAAATTTAAGGCAGAAGAAAATGCTGAGATGATAAATTTAATCAGCTTTCCCAGAGGTTAGGGACACTTCTCAGACATCTCTGCCCTGACACGTCTATATTCCAATCTGTTCAACTCGGCTGTCACAATTTCACCCTAATTTACCCCTTGCAAACACTTGAAATGCTGCCTTTAATTAATTCTCGGCACTCAGAACTTTAAGCAATGCCAACTTAGTTAATTACGCAGGTTTATGGCTTTAAGCATTTCCTAGATGCAAATTACGAACATTCTTAGTGAGTGCCAGCATCAGATCTTCAAAGACTTCAGCCTCCTCCCTCCACAGAGCTGTGCTGAGGAGCGAGAGGTGGATGTGCTGGGTACAAAATGACCAGATGGCACACAACAGTATCTAGACGACATTTTTACTCGCAACTGGCAGACAATTGTTTAGAAACATCCTCACTTCTTTTATTGAAAAAGTAGGAAGGTTCAAAGGAAAGTTGTAACAAGCTTTTGAATAAGTTGGGTTAGAATTGTTATTGTATAAATTCTCTTAGGACAAGCTGCTTGTAGCTCTGTGCTAGGTGTTACAATTTGAGATCACATATAATGATCATGGATGCCAAATTGTCCTGTTGTAGTGGAAATTTGTTTTATAAAGAGTTTTTCACAACTGAAGGAAGGAAAGAAATAACCTTTATTTTCTTTTTCTCTGCGGGCATTCTAGTATACAATATGCATTCTTCATGACAACTGTGTGATAGGTATTAACATTCCCATTGTTACAGGTAAAGAAGCTAAAGCTCAGAAAGAGAAACGAAGTTAATGACAATGGAAGGATTTGAACTAAGGTTTGTCAGACTCTTGGGCCATGCTTTTTCCATTAGACCACACTATCTCTGGGGGTAATTTGATAAACAGGATTCAACCATTAGGAAAACCATTAATAAAGTTCCTGTTGCTCCCCCTGAGATTATCAGGAATCACTTATTTGTTAAATTGAGATCTTCTTGGTTTGCTGCAATCATTATTACTTGTCAGTAAGAGATAGGTCTCTTGAATTTCTTGAGTATAAGCACTTGTCTCGCCTCTCCTAGCAAAGGCCAATCTCAGTCAATATTTCAACATGATGGACATGCTGTCACCAAGATACAAGGCCTCAGGATAACTAAGGAATGGTTTTGTGTCTGAAGGTAATTTCCAGTGTGATGCTCCATTCTCAATTTTCAATCGCTCACTTCTGTTTGTGGACATTAATCCAAAACTGTTAAAAGCATAAAGCTCAGAATATTTCCCATAGGCTGGGAAGGAAGGGTACAGATCAAGGTCCAATCTCTTCATGGAGAATCAATTAGTATATATAAACCCTCTACTGAGAAGCGGAAAAAGGATTGTATCCCAGAGTGCGCAATTCCCTCCTCCCACTCAAGCCACCATTTTTCTTTCCTAAACTTTGAATTTTTGCAGATTATTCTGGGAGTCTTAGCATCTCCCAAGCTCCCCTCCCCTCCCCAAAATGGCATCTGGCAATGTTTGAACTGATGAGGACTGTGCATGGATAGAGCTATGAAAATTTTCTCTCTCCTTAGTACAGGAGGGCTGCAATCAGGCAACGCTGAGTTGGAGAAAAGATTTACAGATCCAAGGGCGAGACTAAGCCAGTTTTGACGTTCGCACAGTCATGAAGACCACAGGGGTTGGACTTTGTGGATTCCTATCAGCTGTATGATCTTCAGCAATTTGTTTAACTTTTCTAAGGCTCTGGTTTCCTTTCAGCAAAATGAAGACAATGACAGTACTTTCATCATAGAGTTGTTGTGAAGAGTACATGAATTAATACATGGAAAATCCTTAAAGTGCTTGGCACTTCACTAAATCCTACATCAGTGTTTGTTGTCATAAATTTTACTGCCTGAGAAGTACCATATGAAGTGCTTTATATGATTTATGTCAGTGAATCTTTCAACAGCTTTATGAGCAGGTTCTATCAGTATCTCCCCTTTATAGATGAGGAAACTAAGGCACAGAGAGGTTAAGTAACCTCTTTATGGTCACACAGCTAGTAGGTAGCAAAGCTGGCACTTAAACCTGGGCTTTTTGGCTCTAGAGTTTGCTTGTTGACCACTACTTTCTACTGCCTCTCTGTGGCTGATGTGTCCCAGCAAGAGGGAAGCAGAGCAGAGAAGTAGAGAGTGGCTGAGTCCTAGAGATGGCTGACAATTGATGTAAAGACTGGCAAAATCAGCCCGAGGAGATTTATGGCTGCCCTGGGTCTAATTACAGGTCCTAGGAAGCCTGACCATGCCTTTTCCTGTTCTTGGAATGCCACGAGATCCTTGTGTGTCCTTCCAAGAAGTAGCCCCTTTCATGAGAAGGCCACAGGGAGCCTCCGGTCCAAGCATAACAACAACAGAAAAGAGGAATTGATGAGACTGAGCCAATGGTACCAGCCCTCTCATGTAGGATGTTTGAGAGGTTTTTGTTCCATGGAAACAGGGGTTGCTTTGTTTTCGTCACCACCATCCACCTAACACAGCACAGCACTTAGCGGAGGGTCCTGAACTGCTCACTGAATGAAGAATGAAAAACCGTGCAGCAGTAAACAAAGGTAAAGTGCCATTACTTTCTTCTAATGATTGATATCACTATTCTCTTTCTTTCAAAGACAAATTCCTCATGTACTAGTCTACACAGTTATAAAAAATAACCTTCTGCTAGAAAACTGAGAACTTGTATTATAGACATAAAACTAAGTGGTTCAGATTTCTTTTACTTGAAGGAGTAAGAGAGCAAGAAGACATTTCAGGTTATTATTCTATATTTATCATGTCAACAATTTATCAGGCACAATGCCTAACTATAAAAGACCCATTATAGCTTCATTTAATGTGAAATACTGTGTTATTAACTTGCTATATTAAGTGTATTTCATCCTAACCATAGTAATTTTAAAGAGAGCATAGTCTCTTTCCATCTCTGCTGGTAGTTAAAGTAAGATTTAACTTCTATCACTACAGCAAATCATAGTCTCATGAATATTGACCTTCTTGAGGGTCACATGTCTGTACACTCTAAACTAAAATCTGTTAATGACATCATTTCGCAAATTTCCAGAAATAGATGTTTTACATTCTGACCAATGTTGCCTTCTCTTCAAGCAATGCCCCTCTTTCTCTGGGTGAAAATTCATAGCAAGACCAGCCGTGGATGAATCTGAACACTTCTCTGGCTTCTCCCTTGATCCTCCTGAATTAAATGCTTAAAATTTAATGCTGAAGTTTATAGAGCCATGAGCTCCCAAGAGACAAGTAGATGGAAAGTCAACCTTTGCGGCTGTATCCCTGTGCAGGCTTTTGTGTTTGTGTGCCCCTCTCCCCACGGTGGCTGAAACAGTTTGCTATCGGAACACTCTCCTGTCTGAGGAACTTTGTGATCTGCACGATGCAGAGACTGGACAATGTCACTGGTAAAGAATTACAGTAACCAGGGCTCTTTCCCCTGAGTCCATTTGCGCCTGCAGGATTTTGTCAACACAGCAGGAGCCTGGGGATTTGCGCCGGTTGTAGCAGCACTTGAGAGTCTGTGTTTGCTTTTTCTTGGGGAAAATTCAGAAGATGAGAAAGCTTGGCTGTTCTGAGAATTTCGGAGCCTCTGGAACCTTGGAGGATGGGGCCCTAAGGAGGAGACGGGGAGGGGCTGTGGGGGTGGGGTGGGGGATTTGATATAATCTGATATCTGATGTGGGTGCTACAGGTTACCGTCGTACTTTATTTTTTTGTTTTTGTCTTGATGAAACTTAGAAATATAAATTTATGTTTGCAGTTTCTAGTGTTGCTTTGTTATTCTAATGTATTTAAACACATAACTTCTTAGCAAGGGCTAGAACTTTGGGGAGAGGGTGTGTGCTGAGCAGGGGGACCCTTGCGCCTGACGTGGCCACAGGCCCCCTGGACTCCCTTTCTGCACACTCTGCTGCATTGCCATGGAGCACACAGTGTCAAATGTTAAGTGCTTTCTTTCTTCTCTTGAGTTTTCCTCTAGGAATCCCACTCCTTTTGCAGACCAGGCTTAGCCCTAGTGTTCCCTCAAGATGCGGTTCCTTGTAACAGCCCCAGACTTGAAAACCATGCAGGGCTGTGAGACACGCCTGGAGGAGGCCTGGCACCTTCCGCCCAGCCACCCAGGCCCCCTCTGCCAGGACAGAGGCTGGATACTTCTTGGCCAGCATACGCCAGACCACAGTGATGGGAAATGGTGCCCCACAGCCATATTGAAACAACATTTCCAGGTGTATGAAGCCATCAACTCAAAGCCCTGTTCTGGATTCCCCCATCCCCAGCCATATGCTTGTACTGCAGGTGTGTTTGTCTTCCTATGTCACTTTGGGTATTTTTTTGTCAGTCCCCATTATACCTCCACTTGCTCTGTCGCCAAGGGCTCTCCAATAAACTGCCTTGTTGCTGTGCAGGGAGGCAGAGAGAAGAGCCTCAGGTTTCAACTCAGAAGATGTTAATTATGCTGGTGACAGACTTGCCTTAATGGGGCTTTATTTGCATCTCTGACCCAGTGTCAAACAATCTAAACAAATCAGACCTTTAAAATTTTGCTTTTTCACCTTGACCAAAGAATGATCATTATTTCTATAGGTTGGGTAATGATGTGTTAGGGGCCAAATGGAAGTAAATTCTGAGGAGCGTCCAACGTCGTTAGAGTTATTTACTTTGCCACAGTCATGACCCCACAAGCATGGAGTGAGCATCAGATCAGAGAGATTTTACTCTAGCCGAGACCTGGGTGTGCAGGTGTGGAACCCATCTGATATAGGCCCCTGCCTTATTGGAAGAGTGTGCTATTTCATTAGAGGTTTTATGAATGTGAGTAGCATTTGAATCTTCCTAAATGACTGTACCTGGTTTCCCTAATCATTTATCGCACAGTAGTTTTAACGGCTGTACTCCATGAAATACGTACTGACAGTGAAATTGTCTTTATAAGATTTTCTATGACTTTCAAAGCCATGATTCCTTAGTCAAATGTATTTTTATGATGGATATTAACAGCTGGTTAGACTCTTTTTATCTGCCCATTATATCCATAAATCAGTGCATCTACAATAATTAAGAAAGATGAATTTGTTAAAACTTACGTTTATTCTTCCACATAATAATCTTAAGCACTGGACAGGTGCTTATTACCCAACAATGCTGAACTTCTCTACAATTACTGGACAACTCTAAATCTAGCCTATGGTCCTTCATTAGATGCAGAGTTGGGATTTACAAGAGAGGGATTTAAATAAGTTACAAGGGAAGTTCATTCACTCAGCAGGCACGTACTGATGGTGTGCTGTCAGCCGGACTGCACGCTAGTCTGGTGGTCTGACCAACATGAAGAGGATACAGGTTGACTTTTGAAAGACTTGAGTCTCATAGTTGAATGAAGGGTGTAGACCCTTCATCCGAAATCGGCAATGGGAAGCCCAGAGACTATCAACATCTTTGCCCTTTACCCCAGCCCAGAGGCCAAGGACTGTAGGGAGAAGACCCTTCATGGGAGGAGCAGAGAGGAAGCCCTGTTGTTAGGGACAAACCAGTGTCAGTTAAGGGGAGGAAAGGGATCGGGACAAATTTGATGAGGGTAAGAGGCCCTTGTAGAAGACTAATAAAATCAATGGGAAAAGAAAAACAAGGAATGTCTTTCTTTCTTCCCAAGAGGGCTGGGAGGAAGCAAACCTCCACTGGGTTTTTACTATGTGCCCCACACTGTGCTAGTTGTTTTACACATGTTGTTCCAATTATTGCTTAAAAAGAGTCCTCTAAGTAGATGTCATGTCCATTTTGTAGGTGAGGGACTGAGGTTGGAAAGGTTAAATATCTACCAAAATTGACATTCCGGTACACGGTGAAGGTGATGTCCAAATACAGGTGTGTCTAACCGCAAATACACTCTCTTTCACGCAACAGATGCCAACACCACAACCACAAATTCACAGACACGTTCATCCATTCATTCAGCAAATACTGAGACCTTCTTATATGCCAGACAGTCAATATTGTCTCTCTTTCACTCCTTTCTTTTTGCTTTAGTGCTACTCTCTTTCCTTGCCTTCGGCTTTTTACCCTTTTAAATTTCTCTAAACCTGTTACTTGTGAAGAATCAATGACTTTGCATTCCAGGTCTGCTGTTTAAAAATTAAATCACTTTGTTACATTGAGCCTCTAATTTTTCTCCTGTAAAGTGGAGGGTAGTAAGGATCCCTACCTCATATGTTGGGTGGCTTAAATGACATCATAAATGTGAGAGCACCTGTTGGGCAGATGATGGGTGCTCAGCACATGTGTGCTCATTAATGTGTTCACAGATTCTCTCTCTGCAGCAGAAGGTGGTACAGACACACATCTCTTTGGAGAACAATAGTCCTGCTGATGGTGATGGTGGTGAATAATGACGAAGAAAATCCTTAAAGACAGAGGTCATTAAACTGGCCTTAAAAGACCTTAAAAGCTGGCTGCCTTAATATGTGCTTTGTGTGGTATACTCAGTGTTAAAAAGAATATTGGTTGCCACCGCTTAAAATTAGAAAATTTTATATAGAAACCTAAATTTCTGGACTCTCTTGAAAAATGAGAAGACCTGTCAATAGTTGTTGGTGTTTCCACATTAACTGGAGCCAAACAGTCACGCTGCCTAATCAGGGTGGCCACCTGTCCTGGTTTGCCTGGGACAGCCGGTTTTATGCCTATCACCTTAGCATAATTAATGAGAGCATCCCCTTCTCTTTGGTTTGGACGATAGTTTATGTGTTCCCCTCATCTCTAGGATGCTATAGTGTCTTTGTTCCCTCCCCCAGGCTGCCTCTGACCTTTCAGTTATCTGCCTGCACCTGTAAGTATTTGAATTTGGGACTTCTTTTTAAGGGCTACTTCTTCCTCTTGACTTTGTTTCCACAGCACACTGCTTTCCAAAGGATGCATCAATTTGGAGGTCAGAAAGATTTCGCTTAGCCACCTTCCCACCTTCAGAAACTACAGGCACCAATCACTCTTGAATGCAAAGAAGGGTAACGTCCTGTGAAGCGGCACTGGCCCTACCAGGAACTTCCGCAGCCTTGGGAATTCACCGGGAAATTTGGTCAGACCCAGACTGTCCAACTGGACAATTCATTTAGCTCTGCAAGTTGAAAAAAAAAACCCCAAACATCTGGAGTTGTCTCCAGAGGCGAATTTTTTGAAATATTTAAACAGTGGAAATAAGACTTTATTTCCACGGCTATATGATATTGACCCCTTACTTTTGTAGATGTCTCTCCTTGAACATGTCACAGGACGTAGGCAGGAAAGTGTTTTTATTTCCAGTTTTATAGATAAGGAAGGTAATTGTAAGGCTAAGTGAAGTCACCTAAAGTCACATCGTCCAAAGGTTATAGAAGCGAGTGGCCCTCAGTTCTTCTGAATCCTCCACTTCTATCTGTCTCCTCCCCCAAAATGCAGGCTTACACGCATTTTTTTCTTTTAGCTAAGGATATTTCTCCAATCTAGAGACCCCCCCCCCACACACATATACCATCCATCTCATGACTTTTTCATAACTACCTACCAATTGATTACTAGAAATTGTGTATTTTTATTAAAATATGTCACCTTGCCATGGACTTTCCTCATCTTCTATATACTGAGAGAGAGAGTGGTTTAGTAAATATTTATTGTAGACATACCACGGGCTAGAAATGGTCCCTGACTCATGACGCTTACAGTCTGGTGAGGAGGAGGAACAGACATTAGACAAATAATCACAAAATCTGTCATTAGAAGCTGTAATTGGTGGACAATCCAGACAGGCTCTGCCCTTAGGAGTTTACATTCCAGTGAAGGAAAAGTGCTGAGAGTGTGAGAGGGCATAACAGAGGGCGGTGGGGATTAGGGGCTAGGAAGGGCAGATCTACTACGGAGAGCCAGAGAAAGCTTTTCTCAGGAAGTGAAATTTGACTTGAGTTCTAAACGGGGTCTGGGGGTGGGGTAGGAGAGTTCTAGGCAGAGGAGAGAGGATGTGCAAAGGCCCTGAGGCAGGAGGAAGTTTGGCTTATTGGGAGAAGTTGGAGAATACCAGTGGGTTAGAGCTCAAGCAATGAAGGAGAGCAGTACAACCTGGAGCTGCCAGATCACACAGGACATTGGGGCCATGTTTAGGATCTTGGACAGTATTCTGAAAGCAATAGGGAATTAGTAACAGTTTTAAGCAAGGGAGCGACAAGATCAGATTTAAATTTTGAGAACATCAGTCTTGCTGATATTTTAAAGTAGAACAGATTGCTGGAGGAGGGCCAACAGTGGATGTGGACAGGTTGTAATGTTGGAGGTGCTGGTGGCTGGGACAGAGTGCAAGAGTGAAGTCGGAGAGCAGGCTTGTTGTGGGATTAGAGACAAGGAGTGAGGGTGACAGAGTGTCAGGATTACTCCTGGGTTTCTGCCTTGGGTGGCGGTTGTGTCATTTATCGAGACAAGGAATGGTGGAAGGGGAGAAATTCCGGGGGAGCGGAGATTAACACTCAAGAGTTAATGTCAGTGGTTTGTCAGTGGGCAAATATGCCGACTTTCACAGATCAGCGGAAACACCAATGTCCTCTGATCTCTTGGTGGGGAGACGCTATTGCCAATTTGCAGCGTTCAGTCAATAAACACTTACTTGAGTTATTGGCACTTACTTGAGTTTTTACTAAATATCAATGTTGTCAGCAAATGCTAATATTTCATATTACACAGTTCTCTTCAAAGTGAATATCTTGGGTTTCATTAGCAAGAGGCAAGGCATTGCGGGTCCACTTAGTAGAAGAATTTTAATCTATTTTTTTTTTTTTAAGATTGGCCCCTGAGCCTACACCTTTTTCCAATCTTCTTTTTTTTTTCCTTCTTCTTTCCAAAGCCCCTCAGCACCTAGTTGTATATTCCAGTTGTGAGTGCCTCTGGTTGTGCTATGTGGGATGCCACTTCAGCATGGCCTGATGAGCGGTGCCATGTCCATGCCCAGGATCCCAACCAGGGAAACCCTGGGCTGCCCAACCGGAGCGTGGGAACCTAACCACTGGGCCATGGGGCCACCCTGAAGAATTTTAATCTAATCCTAAGTAATCTTGTCATCTTCAAGCTATCTTTAGTGACATTACCTCCCTGACTCACCTTTTACGTGCAGCCCCCTTAGGCCACTATGCTCAAATCCATTACAATTTTTTTCATATTAAATTGCATTTTTTTCTCTTTCCATTATTACTTTGGAAGCTTCCTGAGGGCAGGATCCATGTCTTATTCATGTTTGTTTCCTAGGTGTCCACAATATGCCTGACACGTGGGATTTATGCAGCGAATGACTGTTGACTGAATATTTTATATCACAGACAAACTTTAAATTTGTCATTTATTAGCCTCATTTTTGTCCCCGTTAACAATGTGGTATAATGACTGTAGGAATATTTCCTAGAAAGTAGTGACGAGCGAATTTGGGACCTAAACTGAAATTGTTCAGGCTGTACTTCATTAAAGTGTAAAGAAAAGCTTTTTTAGTCCCTTGCATTCTGAAATGCACCCTTAGAACCATTAGCGGCCTGATTCAGGGAAAGAGGTGGAGTTAAAACTGGCCGTAACGCTACTCTAACCATGTCTGTTACAGATTTGGGGGGGGGGGGGGGGGGGGGGGGGGAGGGGGGGAGGGGAATAAACTGGGTCCTGGTCTTCAGCTTCTGCCGTTCTTTAATGACGCTGCTAGATCACCTTCCCGTGATTATTCCACAGACTTCTTTTACAATTACCTGGGCGGGGACGTTCACGCATCACAGAGCATTGTTTGGCACCAGTACTGCAACTAATTTAAAATATTAAACCTTCTTGGTTACTTCGTTTAAAAAAAAAATACTTTGTTAGTATAATTCCTCTGCCTGACTTTTCAACTTATTGTTGACAACTGAGGTTAGTCCGCCAGGAAGCGGCGGACTCTGTGTATCCAAGAGGCTCCTTTAGAAGCGCTTCTTCCGAAAGCTGGCACCGGTGATGCGTGTCATCCAGGGCCATCCGTCAAACGCGTTACTGCGTGGGCAGAGGCGAACGAGCCTCTGGTGTGGTGTCTGGTGTTCCTACTGCTCGTGGGGCTTGGTCTTAAGACATTCGTCTTTAGCTGCAGAACGGCAGGTCCAGAAGGGAGAGTACAGGCTGTTCTTTGATGAGAAAGCCCGAGTGGGCGTGAATGAGGGAGTCTCAGTCTAGCAAAACAAGCGCAGAGCTGAGAAGCAGGCCCTTTTCAGATCCAAATCGAACACCCGTGACCTTTAGGTGGTTACCTCTTATAAATAAACTATTTTAAACAACATTATTGATTCCTTTTATATGGCATGAGATAGATATTTCTAAGTGCTCTTATTAATTGAAAGTTATCTTCTTTGCCGTACTTAACTAATTTTCAAGTAAATATGCTGTTCTGGAAAAGGCCTTTGTTTGGTGTCCAGAGGAAATATTGGGTTTGCAGCCGAGCTCTGTCATTCACTTGCCTGTGTCCCAGGACAAGCCTCTTGGCCCCTCTGAGCCTCAGGTATGTCATGAGTATTAAACCAGGTGTGTGAAATGTGCCAAGTATGTAGCAGACACCAAACAAAGGGCAGATTTTATTCATACTCATATAATCATTTTACTGGACATAATGGAATCATGTCTGATGGCGGATACACTACTATTTTCAAATATTCTTCCCCATGTGAGTTATTAAAAATGCCTTCCTCGTAGTTGCTGAGGTCCAAAATCTTGATCCTTTCTTTCTCTCATATCTTATGCTCAATTAGGCAGGACATCCTATCGGCTCTACTTTCAAAATATACCTAGAGTCAACTATTTCTTACTACTTCCACCACTACCGCTCCTGGCCCCAGCTACCATCGTTTCTTACTTGGATTACCACAGTGGTATGGGTCTCTTTGCTTTCATTCCAGATTCCTTACAGTCCAGAGCCTAGACTCAGCAGAAACAAAATGATCGTTTAAAAATTTAAGTTAGATCGTATCCCTCTTCTTCCCAAAACCCTCCATTGACTACCAACCCAGAAGAAAAAGTTAAAGCTCTTACTAAGACCAATAAGGCCCAGTGTGATTTGGCTCCTTATTTCCTCTCTGACATCATTTCCTCCTGTTCACGCTACTCCAGTCACACTGATTTCCTTGCAGTGCTTTGAATATATAAGATATGCCTTGCCTCAGGGCCTTTGCACTGACTGTCTTTTCTGCTTAGATTGCTATTATTCCAGTTCTCTATATGGTTAACTTTCTCACCTCTTTCTGAAATAGCACCTTCTCAGCAAGACCTATCCTGACCATCTTAACTAAAATTGTAAACTTCTGATGCCTGGGTCCCCAAATCCCTATTTTTATTCTTGCTCTATTTTTATAACTTTTTATTATAGAAAATTTCAGACATATACAAGCGTAGAGTATAGCGAAACCCGAAATATCATCACTCAATTTCGACAGTTATCAACTCTGGCCAATTTGTTTCACCTACCCTTACCTACTACTCCTTACCCCAGGTTGTTTTGAAGCAAACTCAAAATCATATGACTACATTTGTTAGAGAGTCAATTCTCATTATTGCTGGTTGTTACGTTCTATAAAGTTGCTGTGAACACTGAATTAGCAAATACTGAACTATTGCTCCTAGGAGAAATACAGGGTCAGGATTCTACAAGACTCTGGTCACAACATTTTTGTCAACTGATCAATATATAATCGTGTTTATGTATTTCTATTTAAAGGCATCTTATTTAACATATGTTGCTGATTCACGGACGTTGAACTCATGGCCCACGGCATTATGACTTGTGACTGAACAAAGCTTATCTGACACACGTGCTTTCTCTATAAGGCACATCACAGCCTTCTTGTGCTTGGGAACACCAGACATCACTACAGGGCTACACTTGGGGGCCATTTTAAATAACAAAATCACCAAACAAAAAGTACAAAAATGTGAAAAATGTGGCACTAAATAAACCATGAAAGAACACGTGTTTACTTGAGCTGAAACAAGAAGGCAGACCATTACCTTGTTCAACTTCACTTGGGAGCTTCTGTGTCAAGACACTCAAATATTTCACCACTCTGCACATGTCCACAATGACTACAAAAGCATTGTGTGTACCGACTTGGGGTTACAAATAAATTTTAGTGAGTAGGAGAAATTGCAAATATGGAATCTGCAAAGAATGAAGATTGAGTGTGTTTTAGTATCCATCTCTAACAGAAAGAGATTCTTTTAAAAAAAATAATCATAATATTATTATTGCACCAAAATTTCAATAATTACTTAGTTATCACCAAATATCTGGTCATTGTTGATTTTCCCCAATTTTTGCAAAGTCTTTTTTAAACTATAGATTCCCTCTCTGCTTCTCTCTCTTTTTCTTTCTCTTTTTTCACCTTGCAATCCTTTGTTGAAGGACGGATCGTTTGTTTCCCTTGGATTGGATTTTGCTGATTGTTCTTCTGGTGCTGTTTACTGTGGTCCTTTGTCCCCCGTACTTCCTGTATATTGCTAGGGCTACAGGCTTAATCAGTTTCAGGCTTTATTTATTTTTATTTTTTGGCAAGATCAGGCTGTGGGTTGTGTTTTGTACTTCCATCAGAGAGCACGTTAAGTCTGTTTGTCTCTCATTTTGTCATGTAAACAGCCATTGACGCTCATTTCCCAGATCAGTGGTTCTCAAGCAGGGCGATTTTTTCTCCCAGGGAACATTTGGCAGTGTCTGGAGACAATTACCAACATCTGGTGAGCAGAGCCAGGGGAGCTGCTAAATACTGCACATTGCATAAAACAGTCCCCCGCAACAAAGAATTATCCAGACCAAAATGTTGCAAAATGGTGATACTCTAATTTTATCATTCCTACTTTGATTTGCTGAAATACTTTTATAGAGAGAAACTTCCCCTTAAAGTTTAATCACAAACTTGGATTATCCTGAAGTAAAATCATGTGGAAGTGGCAGGATTTAAACACAGTGGTGCTCAATATTGTCTGTCTTTGGCGGGTAGAACCTATTCAAGTGCCTGCCCTGCTCTGTTTTCCTCCCTTCCTTCCTTCCTTCCTACCTACCTTTTAATAAAACATATAACTTATTTAATATATTTATTCTATATTGTATGTCTCCCCTCAATGGAGTAGGCATACTTGTTTGTTTTGTTCATAAATATACCTAAGTATTTAAAATAGTGTCTGGTGCATAGCTGACATTGAAATATTTGTTAAATGAATGAAGAAAAGAGAGTGATTGGAGGGGATACTATTTTAGATTGTGTGATCAGGGACAGCATCTCTGTAGATGGTGCATTAATATAACACCTGAATGGTAAGTGGTGGCAGCCATGTGAAGAATTGGGGAGAGAGGACTCCACGCAGAGGGAAGGGTTAATGCAAAAGTTCTGATGCAGGAATCGGCTTGGCTTATTTGAGACTCAAAAAGAAGGCCATTGCGGCTGGAGCAGAGTGGGCAAGGAGAAAGGGTATCAGGTGAAGCTGAAGAGGTGGGCAGGGTGGAGATCTCATAGGCCACGGCAAAGAGTTTGTATTTTATTGTTCAATGGGAAGAAATTGGAAGATCTTAACCAGAAGACTTGATTTGATTTACATTTTAAAAAGAAACACTCTGCGAGTTATGTGAAGAAATGGCCTTTGGAGAGCAAGGGTGGAAACAAGGAGACCACTTAGTACCCTGTTGGAGTAATTGAGGATTAGATGAGAGGGGATGTGGATGCATGGGGAGGGGATGGTAGAGACCATGGAGAAAGAGAGAAGCGGTTCAAACGTGAGAAAACAGAAACATAGCGATGTATTCTGACAATACATGCAATTATCTAACATGGCTAGTAGAGTATTATGATAATAACTATCTGTACAATGGGCAAGTTATGCAATTTGATAATTCATGGATCAGTGGTAACATCAAAGCACAAATTTTTATAGCAGCACGTGATGTCATTACTGTTGTCAATTACTTTCAGTCTCTATCTTATTGGGAATGGTAGAATTGTACTTCCTCATTTCCTGGTGGTTGGTTGAAGCCAGTAAATTGTGAATGGGAGTGATGTGTGCCACACCGGGCTAGAGCATTTAGATGTGTGTCAGTGTGAGACGCTCTAGAGGTCTCTTTTCCACTGTGATGGTGAAATGGTGGCTTATTTGTCAGCCTGGGTCCCCCTCCAAGTGACTAGAATGAGATCCTCCCTCTCAATCAGCAATGGACATGTAGCATGATCGAGGAATAAATCCCTGTTGTTTTAAGCTACTTAGATTTTTTTTTTGGTGAGGAGGATTGTCCTTGAGCTAACATCTGTGCCAGTCTTGCTCTATTCTGTATGTGGGATGCCACCACAGCATGGCTTGATGAATGGTATGTAGGTCTGCACCTGGGATCTGAACCTGCAAGCCTTGGGCCACCAAAGCGGAGCGAACGAACTTAATCACTACACCACTGGGCTGGCTGCTAGATTTTTTTTTTTAATTGCAGCATAATCTAGCCTATTATGATTGCTACATGGCACAAGAGGCAAAATTTTGAAGACAGAAAAACCAAACTGTCTTCCAGGAAGTGTAGGGGAATGACTACCATTTAAAGACGATCTCCACAGTTTGTTGAAATACATATGTTAACAAGCTGGGATGAAGAAAAGTGTAAAATATGCCTGGAAATGGGATTTAAAAATGTAATATTCTGGCAAGAGTGGTCATTTTATCAGTCTATTTATTAGGAAAAGAATTTTCTGAAGGAACATTTGACCTGGCTGACTTCAGCCCAGCACTGGGCTAATTGAAAATCTTACCACGTGAAATATAAAAGTCAGGACAAAAACCCAGAAAGAGAATGGCTGAAAGAGATAAGGGATTTCAAGATTTTGGGTAGTGCTGGAGATTAAACAAACAAACAAAAAGAAAATAGAAGAAGATAGAGAATTAATAAAATATACCTGACCAGATTTCAGTCTGCTTGCAGCTGCTAAATCTGGCTCTGGAAGATACAATCATTTCAGCCATCTTCCTAATCAATACTGCGAGCTGGGATCAAATTGATTGGATGGTACATGAAACACAGCCCAGGAGGAGTTGATGAGATCTAGACACCATGATATATTTGGCCTGACTCACTCACTTACTCTGTGCCACATTTTGGTCAGTTTCAATAAACATACAGTACTGAGGAATCATTTTCTTTTTCTTTCCTTATGTCTTAGCATCCCCTTGGTTAACAAACCTGTCTAGAATTTGTGTCCTTTCACTATGTTTGTGCAAGAGTTTCTAACCTGGCACCCAATAGATACCTTCCTTGTTTGTTTGTTTGTCCTACATTTCATTTTGGAAAATTATGTGATAGGCCAGAGTAACACACAAACCTCTCTTCTAAAGAGTTAACCAGGTCTATATACGCACTTACAGACCAACACTGAATCTCTTGATTCTCAGTGCTGAGAACAGGAGATTAGAGAAACCTGCAGGAGAATGAGATGGGGGCAAATAATGAAATAGGAATTGCATTCCCAGGTAGCCTTCCAGGAGTGGAGAGTTTCTCAGTTTAATAGAGGGAGAGATACCAAGTGTATCTCTGAAGTGTATATACTATTTCCCTTTTTAAGGTAGAGTGTGTCCCTATAGGAATTGTCACTTCGAAGAGCATAATTGCAATGGGGGGTGGGGGTGGAGGGGGAGAGGCAGGTATCCTCCTATTGTAAAAAGGGCAGCAGGTGTAGAGGGAGAAAGTGGATGAGAGAGCTGAACCCTCCCAGACTTGATGCTGACAGAGGTGACTGTTAGGTGCCTCTTACAAAGAGCTGACAAGCACACAAATTCATCCCAAAGTCGATCTCATCTCTTTTGCTTCTTAAACAGACAGCACTAGCATGATTCATAACTTGGCTTAGAAACAGTCATCTGTCTGATGGTGTCATGGGTAACATTGCTTGATGCCTCCTGCCTGACACTCTGTGTGAAAAATATGCAATTGCATTTCCTTTCTGAAGCTTCTCTCCCTTCTCCTTGGCCCATCATATTTCCCAAAATAACCTCTGATTCACTGGAAAGATTTTGCGGATACAAATATGTCTTTAATGTCCTTTGACTGCCAGATCTAAAGATATGAATGCTATTAGGATCCATGTCTGGGTGAAGTCACCCATCTTTATTATGCCTGATCCTTGTTCATTTCTTTAATGAAAAATCACAGGCAAGAGACCGATTGGAATGAAAGAGCAACGTTACTCTGCATTGTCATTATCAGAGCCTGTCCCAGTGCCGAGTGTGAAGTGATGACTCAATAGCTGTTTTGTGTGATGAATGAGTGAATTCATGGATAACCACATTCCCACATAAAACTTATACCTGCTTTCAAAGCTCTCAGTCTATTGTAAGAAGCAGACCAGTAAGCAGACGATACCAAGTCTGACACAGGTGTCACTGAGCCAAATTCAAGCTGTTGGCAGGGCTGCATTCCTTTCTGAAGGCTCTAGGGAAGAACCGCTTCCTTGTTTTCCTCCGGCTTCTAGAAGTTGCCCACATTTGTTGGCTCATGGCCCCTTCCTTCATCTTTAAAGCCAGCAACGTTGCATCCTTCTGACTCTCCTTCCTTAGTCATATTGCTCTCTGACTGCAGCCAGAAAAGGTTCTCCACTTTTAAGGACTCATGTGATTAGATTGGGCCAATCTGAATAGTCCAGGATAATCTCCACATCTCAAGGTCATTAACTTAATCACGTCTGCATAGTTCCCTTTGCCATGTAAAGTAACACATTTTCAGCTTCCTGGGATTAGGGACATTTACAGGGGCTACTATTCTGTCTACCACAGTGGGAAAAGAGGAAGTGAAGGAAAGCCTCCTAAAGAAGGTGAAATTTGATTTGAGTCTTAACCACCGAACTGAAATTCTCAAGGTGAACAGGAGAAGGGAAGAGATGAAGGGAAAGGATTCAAGGAGAGATGGGAACCTCAGCTTCGATGGGGGAAATATGTACTGAGGTCAGCATATAGATTCCAGATATAATGAAAGCTAGAATTGATATTCCCTTGGTCTTTCAAAAAGGCATATGACTATTTCCTGTTACTTCAATAAATACCTAAATAGCCAAGAGTTTTGCTCTCATTCGCTTATTAATTCTTGTTTAATTAGCAGCCTGATGAGGGAGGCAGATGGTAGATATTATTAATGAAGATTGTTTGGTTTTAACTTGCAAACTAGTGGTCTCTAGCTAGGGCAATGATGAAGGTGTGATCGCAACAGGATGGAAAAATGAAGTGAAAGGAGAACTGGAACTGTAATAAGAGAGATGATATGTCTTTTCAGTTAATTGTGGGAGAAAGACCAATTGATGAAAATAGTCACAGGCTATAATCTTGAGCTATGTTGGCTCAACATCTTGTATTATCATAAGTGAGTATTTTATGTTTGCTATTGCAGCTTTTCTACTTTGAAATCTTGAGGGCAAATGTAGAAGTGCAAATAAATACTATATTTGAATATCTATTTCATCATCTATCTTCTTATCATCAGAAGACAAAAGGGAGCAGACTCTGGTCTGTAAAAGCAATCTCAATGTTCTTCAGATGCAGCATATATTAAAGAATAGCTGAAGAAATATTTGAAGGAAAACAAACCCTATGAAGCCAGAATTCTATGACCCACAAAAATATCCTTCAGAAATGAAGGTGAAATAAAAGCATTTTCAGTCAAAAGAAAACCAAAAGAATTTGCTGCCAGCAGACCTGCTCTAATAGAATCAGAAAAGGAAATTCTTTGAATAGAAGAGAAATGATACCAGAAAGAAACTTGGAACATCAGGAATGAGGAAGGAGCAACAAAAATGGTAAATATAGTATACTATTCTTCTCCTGAGCTTAAATGTTTGATGCTTGAAAGCAAAAATGAAAACATTGTCATATGAGGTTTGCAGTGAGTGCAATTATAAAGGGGAAGGATAAAGAGACCTACATGGTTGTGAGATCTTTACATTCTGCTTGAGGTGGTGGAATATTGATTCTATATAGACTACAAAAAGGTAAGTGTATATATGATAGGGCTGGCCTGGTGGCATAGTGGTTAAGTTCGTGCACTCCGCTTCAGTGGCCTGGGGTTTGTGGGTTCAGATCCTGGGTGTGGACCTACACACTGTTCATCAAGCCACGCTGTGGTGGTGTCACACATATAAAAAATAGACAAAGACTGGCACACATGTTAGCTCAGGAACAATCTTCCTCAAGCAAAAAGAGGAAGATTGGCAACAGATGTTAGCTCAGGGCCAATCTTCCTCACCAAAAAAGAAAAGAGAGAGAGAAAAAAGTTGTGTATATACTGTAATCCCTAGAACAGCCACTAAAAAAACAACACTGAGATATAGTAAAAAACACTTTAGATAAATTAAAATTAAACACTAAAGATGTTTAAATAACTCAGAAGAAGTCAAGGAATGGACAAGGAATAAAAAATAGAGGAAACACACAGAAAACAAATAATAAAATGGCAGACTCAAATTCACCATGATTATATTAAATGCAAATGTTGTAAATACACCAACTAAAGACAGAGATTGTCAGGATGGATTAAAAAAGTGAACCAACTATATGCTGTCTATAAGAAACTCACTTCAGACAAAATGATATAGGTAGGTTAAAAGTAAAAGAGTGGGAAATGATATGCCATGCAGACACTAATCAAAAGAAAACTGGGGTGGCTATATTAATATCTGATAATGTAGACTTCTGAGCAGAGTAAATTACCAGAGATAAAGAGTAGTGCAATATATCATAATAAAAGAGTCAATTCACTAAGAAGAAATAACAGTTCTAAATGTTATGCACTTAAACATCAAAGTTCAAAATACGTGAAGCAACAACTGATATAACTAAATAGATAAATCCACAATTATAGTTAGAGATTTCAAAATTTCTCTCTCAGTAATCCATGGAAATAGGAGGCAGGAAATCAATAAGAACATAAAAGACCCAAACAACATTATCAATCAACTCAATCCAATTGAAATTTATAGAACATTCCACCCAATGATGACACTTGAAATGTTCTTTTTTAAGTACACATGGAAAATTCACCAATATAGACCATATTCTGAGCCAAAAGAAGCCTTAGCAAGTTGAAAGGAATTGAAATAATGCAAAGTATGTTCTCTGACCATAATAGAATTAAACTAGAGATCAATACCAGAAAGCGATCAGGAAAATCTCCAAAAACTTGGAAATTAAATACACTCTTCTAAATAACACATACCTATTCTGTATGCTGAAAACTACAAAACGTTGATGAAAGAAATGAAAGAAGACACAAATAAATGGAGAGACACACTGTGTTCATGAATTAGAAGACTCAACATAGTAAAGATGTCAATTATCCCCAAATTGATACACAAATTTAGTGTAATTCCAATCAAAATCCTGGAAGAATATCTTAAAGATGTAGACAGTCTGATTCTAAATGTTTTTATGGAAAGGTAACGGAATTAGAATAGTCAAAACAATTATGAAAAACAAAATTAGAGGAATTATACTACTGATTTTAAGACTTACCATGAAGCTATGGTAATCAAGACAGTGTGGTGTTGGTGAAAGGACAGACACATAGATAGATGGAACTGAATAGAGAGTCCAGAAATTGATTCACACAAATATAGTCAACTGAGTTTTTACAAAAATACAGATAATTCAATGGAGAAAGCAAAAGGCTTGAACAGATACTTGACCAAAGTAGACACAAAGAAGGAAAATTAGCACATGAAAAGATATTCAGTATAATTAGCCATTTGGGAAATGTGAAGTAAACCAAGATAAGAGAGGACTTCACATTTATTAAAATGGCTAAAATTGAAACATTCTGCCAGTTGATACTCAGTGTTTGAAAGGATGCGAAAAACTGGAACTCTTGTACATTGTTGGTGGGAATACAGTCACTCTTTCCCATAGTATGGCAGTTCCTTATAAGTCAAACAAACACTTACTATATCCCATAATAATTGTATTCCAGGGCGTTTATTCCAGAAAAATGAAAACTTTTGTTCACACAAAAACCTATACACAATGTGTACAGCCGATTATTTATAATTGCCATAAACTGGAAACCACCCAAACATCCCTCTAGGAATAAATTAATAAACAACTATTGTACCTCCATACAATGGAACACTACTCAGCAATAAAAAGGAGCAAACTATTTATACATACCATATGAATGAATCTCAAAGGCATTGTGCTGAATGAAATAAGCCAGACTCAAAAGATTACACACCTTATGATTCTGTTTTACATCATACTGGAAAGATGAAACCGTAGGACAGTGGTTGCCAGAAGCTGAAGGTGGGGGAGGACTTAAGTATCAGGATGGACGAGGTTGAGAAAACTCTATCTTGTTTGTGGTTGTGGTTACATGAATCTAAACGTGTTGAAATTCATAGAACAAAACACCAAAAAAAAAAAAAAGTCAATTGTACTGTATGATGATTTTAAAACATGAGGGAAAAAAAGAAATATTTGGGGGGCTGGCCTGTTGGTGTAGTGGTTAAGTTCACGCATTCTGCTTTTGTGGCCTGGATTCATAGGTTCAGATCCCGGGCACGGACTTGCACACCACTCATCAAGCCATGCTGTGGTGGCATCCCACACAGAAAATAGAGGAAGATTGGCACAGATGTTAGCTCAGGGCCAATCTTCCTCACCAAAAAAAGGAAAAAAAGGGAATTATTTGGACATAAAGGTTGTAGAAGCTGACAAATCTGCTGTATGTCTCTAGTTTACAATGGTTTTTTGATGTTGAACAGGAGGAAACATAAAAATCGTGAACTTGTTCCACTTGAAAATCATACGCATTCCCACGCCACTGGAGAAAACTGGATTTGGAAGCAAAAAAAGTCAAGAAGAAAAAGAAATCCAGTTTGAAGAAGGAATAGAGTGAAGCCAAATGCTGCCCCCTGCCCTCTGAGAGCAGGGTTAATCGTTTCTGAAGTGGCTCAGAGGCCCAGAGTGGAGTCACATAAGCTGTCACCTGGAAGTCATTAAGCTAGACCCTCCCTACCTGTTCACTGGGGCTCAAGGTCAAATGTGGCCTCGCCATAGCCTGAAGAGAAGGATCTTGAAATGGAGCCCACAGAAATGTTCAAAGATCCTGCAACTCCCTTGTGGTTAAGAGACTCTAGTGAGAAAAAGCTCATGACTTTGGCCTGCTCGGAACAATGCCAGCCTCCCGTGCAGGATGTGGTATGCTGAAAGGAGAAAGAGTGTTGACACTCTGTAATCATAAAGGAAAGAATAAAGCAAGTGTTGAAAATGCAAGACACTGGGCTAAGCTGTCATACACTGTGTTCCGTGAGCAGCCCTAATCCGGAGAGAACTGATTAGGCCCAGCCTGGTGTGGTGACGCTTATGAAGGTCCTGAGGCTGGGCTGGAGGCTGGGAGAGCTGTCAGTCCAGGACCCACTCCTCCCGCTGGAGGTCCAAAGCTCCGGTTGGACACCATCTCACCACCACCTGGGGGCCTGGCTGCCTCCCTCAAGGAATAGGTCTCATATCATGCAGGAGCCCAAATCCATGACTATGAGTTTAGAATGAAATGGGAGGAGATTTGCGTCCCTATGGTGTCTGTGGGACAAGATATTTGGTTAGGTCAGAAAAATGCCTAAATGATACAGAGAAAGAAAATCAGACTGAAGTGCTTGTTGAAGAGCTTTCTCAGGTGCTGTGGGGCAGGGGAAAGAACCCAGGCTTTGTTCTAAGCCCCAGCTCTGTCCCAACTCGATACGTGGCCTTAAGGAATCTTGCACTATATTCCAACTTAGACCTCATCTAATCCTATGCCCCTTCTGGTCTCATACCTGGAAACTGAGGCCCAGCAAGAGGAAATACATTTCCTTGGGTAGCACAGTCATTTGGTGCCCAAACTCGCTCCGATGTTGACCTTCTGACTTAGGGTCAGGGAACTGATAAGGAAACTTTCCTAACTTTTGAGGGGAAAAGTTTGCTTCCTTGAGGGAAAATTAGTTAGATTAGCTAGCCATCTAGAGAGAGAGATACAAAAATCTCAGGTACTTGGTAAGGTTTTTTTTTTCTTTGACCTCAACACAGGACACTGTAATATAACAACACCTACCAGAGAGGAAATTATAAGAAAATAAATGCTCAGTAAATATTTGGTATTATTAATGTTATTATGTGCATTATCTAGGCATTCAGAAATGTCAGAAATATCAGATGTGGAAGAGAAGCCAAGATCACTGCTGACGTCTGTGAGGTCCAACTGCAGAACGCTCTGCTCTGTCCCTTGGGAACGAGCAGTCTGTGGTTAATTCAGAAGAACCATTGGGAGCTGGCTGAATTGTAAACTCTGGTGAGAGAGCTGTGTGTATTCAGTTGGGAACAACTGACAATGAGGACAGCTACCTCACAGGAGGGAAGCACTGACAGAGAACAGTCATACAGCCTGGGGGAGGGGCGGGTAATTCCAGCCTCTCTATACGGACCTCAAGAGGGCCACGGGACCACTGTAGATCTGTGACCTGCTTCCTGAAAAATTGATTTGTGTTCACCCAGGTCCTGGGCAGTTCTGCTTCATTGTCATCCTACCATGAAAGGGAAGCTCACTAAGCCAAGGGCCTTTAGTTAAATCACGTAATTACAACCAGAGGGGGTAGGAAAACAAACGCCACTGATAAAATACACATAGCATCTAAGAAATGCCAAGAGCACAGACTGTTTAATAAATAATTGCCAAATGAGCAAAAGGCAGTTCCTGATTGGATAGAAATCCAGCCATAGTAGCATGGTGTGGTTTCCAAATAAACTAGGTTGATAGTAGGACTCAGAAAACAGAAAGACAGCCCAGTGATGCAGGCCTTAGCTTGTCCTTCTTTCAAATAAATGCTGAATCCTACCTGAACGCAACATTAGCTCAAAGACACAGGCAGACCGGCATCAAAATATCGAGAAGGTGGACTTCAGAGGCATGGCTCACACGAAAGTCCCATTTGAGTTCACAGAAACAAACTTTCACTGTTTGCCTCACACAATCACCGACTTTCTGAAACAAACAAAACTGAACCACTGTTCTTTCATATCTCTTCTTCCCAAATGAACTGAGTGTTCAGGAGTTAAATTCTCTTCTGTGGCTCTCGCAGTCCCCCTAGAATAGAGCTCTAAAAGGAGACAGGCAGCTGTTTCAGAAAAGCATGAGGCAATAATCAGCCAACATTGCTTACCAAAGCACAAAGCTCTTGGGAACACAAGCCGTTATTCAAATGAGCTCCAAACTCTCTCTTTTTAAATCCTCAAACTGAAAAAAGTAGGCTGGAACCTTCAAAATCTCTCTGTAATTTACCTCCAAAATAAACAAAGTGGTCAAATATATATCTTTTCTCTTTGGTGCTACAGAAACGCCAGGGCAGACGTACAGAATTTCAGAGTCAGGGATGAAGTGCTTCAGAAAGCAGCAGATGCATTATTTCTGGACAGAAGACTTTGGTTCAGCTCTAATTTCCTTAACCAATCTCTCCTCAGTCTCAGAGAGGGGCCCAGCCTCAAGTGCAAAGGCTTTATCACATGCTGACAAACATTAGATTTTACCAAAATGGACCTTAACTGGTCATTGCTGCTTAAAAACCCCCACTGGAGCAAAACGGCCCACCTGCAGGTTAACAAGTGCTAACTGTCTTGCTTGACCCACCAGACCCTTCTCAATATCATTGCAACCTACCTTTCGAAACTTGCACCCTCACTCCTGCCCACCGTTCCTCCTCACCACTCATAACCACATCGTGCTTTCTTCCGAGACTACATCTGTACACATGCTCTTCCCTCTGTCCCTAGAGCCACCCAAGTCTTCACTCAGCAAATTCCCAATGGGCTTTCAAGACTGAGTTCAAAGTCACTTCCTCTGTGAAGCCTTCCCCGATTGTCTCCGGAAGAGATAGCTGTTCCTTTCACTGGCCCCACTACACTGTGCCTGTCCTCTAGAGTCTGGGGGAGAACATGTAATAGACCTGTTTGAGGGTCTGTCTCCCCAATTAACCCTTCCAGGCAAGAACTGTAGCTTATGTCCAGCATATAGGACCAAATACTGGCAGATCCTAAGGAATATTTGCTGAGGGACTGTTGAAATGTGAAATATAGGATAAGTCTAAAAGCAGTGAAGAAGAAAGGTCGTGTCTGGTATTTTCAACTGTGTGTTTGTGTGTGTGTCTGTGTGTTTTACTAAGGAAGGGACATGCAATTTAATCATAATCAGGAAATCTTTTTCTTGGAAAATTAATACCCAGTTTTTCTGGCTCATAGCTATTTTTCTGAAGGGTTCCATTTTTCAGGGACAATAGAAAAATGTGTGGCGATCTTGAGAGTTTAACAAAATAATTATAAGATTTTCATAGGTAAGGGGAATTTCTATTTTCTGTAAAAAAGTGAGCAGACTCTAATAAGACAATACAGACAAATACTTCTTCCACAAGGTTAATGATCGGAGATTTGTGCCTTCTGGGGCTTCTCTTACTTGGGAACTTCTCTACAGGTTTGCCCCACAGGGCTGAAATTTTTATAATGGTGGTTGTTTCCGGACCACACTGTGGAGGAGGTCATCAAGAGGATGTGACCGCCAAGTGACCCTTGAGCTGGACTCGGACAATTGGAGGCTCTTCAACTCCCTTCACCCCCCAACCCCATCCTTGGAATGTGCATTCTGCCTGCCATTCCCAGAGCCAGACCCATTTCAAGGACGTCACCTTGAGATAGTAGTGTGTTGTTGAGACCGTCTGGACTGTGTGTGTAACTGAACCCAGTTAAGGCCTCCATATAAACTTTTAAGATTCTGGCGGGGCAGGTGGCAGAGATCTACTCGTCTTGTGGCCACGCAAGACAAACCTTGTAGGTTCCCTTGCTTATTAAACCTGCCACCTACTGATCTGGAGTGGTCCTCCTCTTTCTTCAGTCTCTCCTTGTCCTCTGTGTACAGGGGCCAGTTTGCCACCAACACACATCAAAGGGTCTCCTTCCACTAAACTGTACCAAGAGAGTCCACCTAAAGGCAGCTTTGCATGAAGGCGGTCTCAGAGCATGGCTCCTCAGGTGGCAGTATAGGGGACTGCTGAGAGCTTTGGAGAAGCCATTCTATGTGGCAGAGATCATGTGGATGAGAGTGGGGTGGAGATTGGGGGTTTGGGGGTAGGGTGGGGGGCAGGAGGATGACAGAGTAGGAGTTTGGTCCCAAATATGTTGCCCCCAACTGCATGTGGAACTCTGGGTAAGGCAATTCCTGTCTGTGTTTTGGTTTCTAGATTAGTTGGGCCAGATCTCTAAAGAATCTCTAAGAACTATTTTTGCTCTAAGAGCAGGTGACTTCAGGAGTAGGTAAGTCGTTTTCTTCATTTTCAGCTACAATATTATTTTCTTATTTTGTATGCCCATTAAACATTCATGTGGACCAGCTGTATAGAGCCGATTTTATATCGTGATTTTATAATTAACAGTGATTTAGCTTCAGAAATTTCTCAGGAATGAGATGCAGTTTCTCTGAGTATTTGCCCATAACCAGAATGAAAGAATAAAAAATAGATTTAGAACCACAAGATGAAGAGGTTCTAACATTTACAGAGTCGTCATTACAGGCCAGTCACTGTCTATGCTTTATCTGAGTCAGTCCTCACAGTAACCCTCCCAAGGCCACAATTTCACCCTGATTCTGCAGCGAGGAGACTGAGCCTTGTCTAGATCACTCGGCTCACTTCATATCCGAACAATCTTCCCCCTGTTTCCAACAGGACACATGTGTATGTACATAGTAAAAGGAATACGAAAGACAAAAAGTATCAAAAATACGAGTTCTTGGGTCCACTCCCTCCCGGTCCACAGCTGCTTTACCTTTCTGTTTGGTTTTAGTCTCAAAAATGACAGTTTTTACCACTTGCTATTCCTAACTCACAGATGTGTTATGAGGCTCATAGGACAAAATATAAAATCTCTTTAAATAATATAAATACCACTTTAAACTCCAGATTACGTAAAGAGGCAGTTTGCAGAGTGGCTGAGACAGAAATCTCTGGGGTCCATCTGAATCCTGGCTCTGATATTTATCATGTGTGTGACCTTGAGCAAGTTACTTAACCTCTCTGTGCTTTAGATTCCCCACCTGTAACATGGAGATAATAAAAGCAGCTAATACCTATGGGATTCTTAAGAAAATAACATGGATGTGAAACAATTAATATTGCAGTGCCTCACGTATAGGATGCACTTAATAAATGCCAGCTATCATTAGTAGTATTTTCTCACCAGGTTGAAGTGCCGTGAGAGCAAAGTCCTTGTCTGCCTTGTTCAATGTGATGTCTTCAGCACCTGGGCCAGTGGCTGGGCCCCCGGAAACATTTAATAAATGTTTGTTGAGTCAATATAACACCCACATGCATTCGCATCACTGCAGCCCCCTGCTATTAGACTGTGTGCATTATTAATTGAGTAATATTCAGAGAGTCTCTTAGGATAGCTTTCCAAAATAACAAGTGAATTTTTAATCAGTCCCAAGTTCTACCCATTATACATAACGTCTACAGATTAAAGCATCTAGGTGGTTAGGCTCCCTAATAAATATGTTAATCTTATTATTTTCTATTGGGGAAAAATGACACGGAGCTAGCAGATATACTGTTAATCTCCTTGTTTGAATAAGGACTCTAAGGTGGGGACATGCTAAAACTTAAGTGGCACAATAGAAGGATTACACTCACAACATCAAGGTAGAAAACACAGACTATCTGAAAACTCCCTAGTCACAAGTCACAGTGACGTTAGCAAACATCTTGTCTGATGGAGAGAGGGTGGAACTGAGGGAAGCAACATTTGCTGCATGTCACCATAGACCAGATAACTGATCTTAGTTAATCCCTGTGATAACACTGCATTTTACACTTCCCACTTTACAGATGTGGAATCAGAGTTTTCGAGAAATTAAATAATTTGCCTAAGGCAATATAATGTGATTTGAAAGGTCATCTTATTCCCAAACCAGTACTTTCTCCATTAAACCAAGCCTGGCGCATAGAAAAGTCTCAGTAAATGGCAAGTATTATGGAAAACTTTATTTTAGCTCTATGTCTTCTGACTGGCCAGAGATGATAGTGGAGTGATGCTGGGCCTATTCTTAATGTGAAGTGGAACTTCCAGCCTTTTCTGGGGACTCAACCTTTTCTGGCTCTTTGGAGAGGAACTGAGCTCACTGGGGGAACGGGCTTTACTGGCTGAGACAGTCCTTGCAGCCCCGGGTGAAGCTAATCCTGAAGCTGGTTCTAATTCTGTGATCTTCCAACAACTTGCATACGATGTCCTGAAGTCCATGGAATGCCTGATGGAATGCTCACATCCTGCCCGCCCCCCCAACCTTACCAAAATAGAATCTTCAGAGGTTAGGCATGGAGGTCTGCATTTAAAAAAACTCTAGGGAATTCTGATGCATGTTAAAGTTTTATGAACAAATTCTAGGACTTTGGGGGACACTGTCCCCAGTGAACCACAGGGAAAGGTTTTGCATGCTCTAAATCTGAAGAGGCTGCTGGAGTGGGGACCTCCTCTGGGCTTCTCTGAACGAGGACAAGGTCTTCCAGAGCCCATGCACCAGGTTTCTTATGAGGAACGACAAAGTCTGGCCTCTGGGTTCTTAGAGGATAGTTGGGAATCTATTTCCAGGGCAGAGGTAGGGCCAGGACAAGAAAGAGACTGTCTGGGACTTATCAAGGGGACTTCGCTGTGATGGAAGTTCTGGGAGCTCAGGATTAGCTGGGTTCTCTCTGTACAGGATGAGAGAATAAAAATAACTATGACAGACTAAATGCCAGGCACAATGGTAAGAGTTTTACTTGTATTATGGTGTTTAATCTTCACAATTAAAATATATGCAAGTGTGCACAATTGAAATAGAGGCATTATGGCACGGTGGTGAAGTATTTGTGCTCTGGAAGACCAGGGTTTGAATTTTGCCTCACAATTGGCAAGTGTCATTTCCTCACCTCTCAGAGACTCAGTTTTCTCTTCTGTAAAAAGGAATTAGTCATAATAGCTACTTCACATGGTAGTTGTGAGGATTGAAGGCAATGAACTCTTAATAAGCTAACAATGTAAAGGGATTAGCACAGTTCTTGGAATATAATAAGTGCTCAATTAATGTCCCCTTGACAGCAATCTCCTTGGGGGCAGGGCCCATGGCCGTTCAGTTCCTTACTATGTTTCCAGCTCCTTGAGCATGGTAGGCATTCAACAGATATCAAATATGGGTTGAATAAATGAATGAGTGCATAATGGATGTAACAGAGGAAGCATTTGAAGGCCAGGGCCTTATCAGAAACATAGGAGGCTGAATTATAACATCAATGTTACAAGGAGGGCTAATATTAAAATTAACAAGATCCTCAGGGAAGACTGAAAACTTTCAAACTCTGTCCCTTACCCTGTGTAGTACCAGGAATAAATTGAATGTTTTGAATGGCTTTTATATATAAAATGGGTTTTCTTTGTTCCTTCCCTCTGCGTGTGCACCTGTGCACACCACACACACACACAAAACCACACACCTCTATTTGAGTTACGAACCTTCTAAAAACAACCTTGCCTCCAGGCCTTGGGCCCAGTGAATGCCCTCTATAAGCAAGAGAGAAACACAGTCTGCTTCCCTCTAGTTGGCATGCAAATCTAGAATTTAGGATTATTAAGGTTTTGAATGAGGCACCTGAGAATTTTGTCCTCTTACAAGGTTTTCTCCAAAGTCCCTGACTGTGGGCATCTCCTCCCTCAATGTGGGTGTGAGTGGTTAAGGGATTGAGATGAGGAGAGGAAGAAATGAGAGCTCAGAAGTAAGTGTAATTCGTAGTCCAGGGCTCTAGGAAAGCCTTGTCCCGCTGAGTCGGAGGGCTTTCTTCCTCCTACGGCTTGCAGGAGCCATTCAGTTCATACACTATGTGCCAGTGGTATTTTTGGTTTATATTACTTCAGGTCCCTGGGGGCCACCTTCCAGGGCTGGGGATCTAAACCAGAAGGCACAGACTGGGGCCCAGGTGGCTGGATTGGACAGTGTGGCCCGGGCAGGCTTCAGGGATCAGGAAAGGTAGGTATGAGTAAGCTGGGATTTAAGCACATGGCAGAAATTGCTTTGCATCCCGGGCTGCCCTGAAAGAGTTTGGAACTTAACTATGAATTCCAGACAGGGATCTCATCCCCATAATCTCAGTTACTTTATCTGGAAAAATGGTGGAAATATTTTTCTTCCAGAATTGTAGTGGAGATGAAACAAGGTCTACATGGAATTGCTTAAATGAATGGTACACATAAGATCCTGGAGAGACTGGTAAACAAGTACCAGAATTACCTAAACTGGTGCCTTAATTAAAAAAAAAAATTCGCACTTTCCACTAAAATGGAGTGTCTACTTGGCAACTCTGCTAGTTCATTTGAAGCTACTGAACTTAACTGAATGAACAAAATTCTATTCTTTAAAATATTCTGTAATTTGTACTTTTTACTACTTCAGAAGTGCCTTTTCTGATGTTTTATAGAGTTAGGGAGTCTTACTGTATAAAAAACTGAGTTTCTAAAAAAATCACATTGTGTTACCCATCTCTTGCTATTGATTCAGCACTGACAGTGACTGTTGCCAGGGACCTGTCTCAGAAAATCTGTATGAAATCAAATGTCCTCTTCGGTGGTTCTGTTGCAACAGTTTGTGTGTCACAGTGGAGGGCTGGAAGTTTAATTCAAGACTTCCTCAGAGCTGAAGCCCAGGTGACTTTCGCTGAAGTGCCTGGAAAGCAGGAAGTGTGTTGCCTAGCAACTGGAAACATTTGAAAACACCCAGTACATCTTCTGTGTAGTGTTCGCAGCCCTCCTGATTTTCCAATACACACAGCAGATGTTAAGCCTCTCCTTTAAATTTTAAAGGCACGAACACAGTAGTGAAAAGCAGAGACAGCGCTTTCATTCGCAAACTAACAAACTGGCTTCAGTTCCAAATCTTTGGGAGTTTGCAGACTCATTTCCTTCATGTTGATTTCCCCTCTCTCCTCCCGCAAATAGAGCTAGTAGACGGCTATTTTTTCTTCTTCTAACCTGTAAGAGGAGTTAAGCTTCTTATAAACCCGAGTGCTTGCTGAGAATGTTGATAAAGAAGGCAAGGATAGAAAAAGACTTGAGAAGATTGTTCATCATTCATTCATTTGCTCTTTCATTCATCCATTGGTGAGTTAGCGAATACATGCAGCATTATTTGGTAATTAAGAGACAGAAATCAGACACACTTGAATTCAAATCCCTACCTCACTCGAATGGCCTCATTTGAAATTGTGTAACCTCTTACCAAGTTTCAATTTCCTCTTCATAAAAGGGGATAATAACAGAACCTGCCTTGTAGATTTCTCTCTTTTTTTGGGGTGAGAATTAAATGAAATAAAGTGGGTACAAGTATCAACATAGCTCATGGTACAGAGGGAGCTCTCAATAAATTGCGGGTGATACTACTGTCACTGTTATTTTTTTTGGTCAATGCTCATCCAAGTCCACATGTGAGACAGTCGTTTCTATAACTCAGTGGAAAAGAGTTTAGGCTTTGGAGTCAGACTAACTGTTCAAGCAAGTTTCTTCACCTGTCAGTGCCTCAACTTTCTCAGGTGTAAAACGAGGCTAACAATAGTATTTTACGCTATAGGTTGTTGTGAGAATTAAGTGAGACAATATTTGTAAAGAGCGTAGCCCAATGCCAGTCACAGAGGGTTAGTGCTCCACGGAAGTTGGCTACCATCATCATTATCATTGTATATCACTGCCAATGGAGTTCAAAAGATGAATAAATCATGGTCCCTGGCCTTGAGTAGTCTCATGGGGGAGCAGGCATTCACTGGAGCACACTTAAAAGTAATTACTTAGAAGGGGGAAAGTATGATAATAAAGGTATAAACAGAAGGCTGTAGAAGCTCCAGTAAATGTGTTACCCTCCTGAGACAGTCATTGGAACTATGATTCTTTTTTTTTGGTGAGGAAGATTGGCCCTGAGCTAACATCTATTGCCAATCTTCCTCTTTTTTTTTCCCTCCCCAAAGCCCCAGTACATAGTTGTATATCCCAGTTGTATGTCCTTCTAGTTCTGCTGTGTGGGAGCCTGCCACAGCATGGCTTGATGAACAGTGTGTAGGTCCGCACCCAGGATCTGAACTGGCAAACCCCAGGCCACTAAAGAGAGCACAAGAACTTAATCACTACTTCAGAAGGCTGGTGCCAGAACAATGATTCTCACACTTGGCCATACATTAGAATCACTTAAAAATGACTCATGTCTGGGTTCCCCTCCCAGAGATTCTGGGCGTATAGATTGGTATCAGGCATAGAACCTGAGCATCAGGATTTTTTAAAGCTCTTGGATGATTTCAGTGTGTAGCCAAGTGTTGATACTGATCATATCTACTTTCAAATTGACACAAATATCTGAGAGGAGCCAGGAAGTTCTTCTCCTCGTTATTCTACTCTGCCAAGAGCATTTCAGAGTAGAAGGGCAATAGGAGCAATTCCTCGGGCTTTCCAGGGGGTAGTACTAGCAGTCATACTAATACTGACAGTAACTGCTATCATTTATTTGGAACTTACTACGTGCCAAGCACTGTGTCAAGTGCCTTTAATTTATCCCCTCATTTAATCAACCCAACAACCCTAAGAGGTACTTTTATCTCCATTACACAGATGAGGAAACCAAGGATCAAAAAGTTTACTAGTTTATCCAGAATCTCATGGCTAGTAAGTGGCAGATGCCCCTGTTCACCTCAACTCAGCTGTAAGCTATCACTTTGTACCAGAGACCCTGAAACTGTGCCCTAGAAATCGGTACCATTTGCCATTCACATTCTCCCTCAGGCCTTTCTCCTTGTGTCTCCACCCGCAAATAGAAAAAAACAGGTATGCCGCCCTGTGGTAGTCCAATGGCTGTGTTTTGTGCTGATATGCTAAATAAGTCAAGCTAACTATGAGGGCTTTTTGGTGGAGGGGAGCCTGGAGCCTCTTGGGGGCACAGAAGCACTGGTGTGGACGTGGTGTGGAAGTGCAGAGGACTAGGGGTTGGGGAGGTGGGGGAGCTAGTAGCTTTTAGAGCTGGGTTGAGCATGGGGCTGCACAGAGATCTGTCCTTATTCTTCAAGGGAAGAAGTTTGGGCCTGGCATAGTGACCACAACCCAGAGAAGAACACCTTCCTCCTTTCTTGAAGTTCCTGAGGGCACAGTAGTGCTGGCCTGGATTGAGAGTGGAAGGCTGTGAGCTTAGAAAGACAAGAGGAACAAGAGTAGGCCTGTGTCTAGTCAAATTTTGTCCGCACTCATCTGGAAATATTGTAGACTTTCTAAATGTGGTTGTTTCTGTGCACCCAAAATGACAGGTTGGTGACTGTTGCTAGTGTCGCCTTACCATACAGAGGGAGCATTTATTCACAAAAAGGTACAACAGCTGTTGTTTGGAGAAGTCCTACTCTGTGCCAGGCACTTTGCATACATTATCTCATTTAATTACTAAAAAATCCTATGAGCTTGGGCTGGTCCAGTGGCGTAGTGTTTGGTTTCACGCACTCCGCTTCAACAGCCTGGGGTTCGCAGGTTCAGATCCCTGGCATGGACCCACACACCGCTGGTAAAGCTGTGCTGTGGTGGCGTCTCACATACAAAGTGGAGGAGGATTGGCACAGATGTTGGCTCAGTGACAATCTTCCTCAAGCAAAAAGTGGAGGATTGGCAAAGCTCAGGGCTGGTCTTCCTCACCAAAAAAAAAAAAAAAAAAAAAGAAAAAGTCTGATGAGCTTGCAATTGTCATGATCTTGTTGCAGATAAAAACACTGAATCTCCCATACCATAAGTATTTCACTGAAGATCAAGTAGCTAGTGATTTGAGAACTTGGCTAATGCCTCCTGCCTATGGCTGCTGATCCCAAAGGCAGGGAGGGGCTAGGAAATATGGGGGTTGATCAGCGTCTGCCTTGGAGTAGGTGTTCACATTCAGCCTCTGGCAACTGACTGTGAAATCTGACAGGCCAAAGCTTTCCCGCCTCCCTAAACACTTAAAGGTGTCTCCTGCGATCTGATGTGAGGGTGGTGGGGGCAGAGGTTGGCAGAACTAAGGCCGAAGTATATCTTCCACGTTTGTACTCCTGCCCCTTTGCTTCTGTGTCTGTTTTGCTCTGTAAACTCTTTTCGGAAGAAGAGAATGGGTTCTCTATTCCTCTTAATGTTGATTCCAGGGTACTTGGCATTCTGTTTCCTGGAGGACATGGCTTTGACTCTGATTTTGGTGTTTCCATTTAACTATAATTATTTCAGATATGCCGAATCTAAATAACAGTTCAACAAGCATAGGAATGAGTAATAATGAAAAAACGTCTTGTTAGGAAAATAAAAAGGATTATTATAGACAACTATAAAAAGCGTTCTTTTTTTGGTCTTTCCCCAAATACACATGTCATAACCCTTCTGGAGTGTGTGTGTATGTGGGTGTGTGTATGTGGAATTCATTTTCAGATCTTTTTTCCTGTGTGATTAAACTCTATCTTGAATATTTTTGTAATCATAAATTTTATGAAAGTAAAACCCACTCTCTCATTTATATTACTTGAAAGTAGACAACGAAATAGCTATCTACAATTCATAGTACCTGCCACCGGTTCTCGGCGAGGCAGGGCCCAGCCCATGGAAAGGCTTGAGGGACAAGTCCGACCTGATTACTGACAGGTCCCTGCTGATGGCTGGCTAATATCTCCCACCCCCAAGAAGCTGCTGCACAGCGACAGCATGGCTGTCATGGGCCTATGACTCATTCTCATCTTTGCTGTTCAGAACAAGAAGCGGCCACCTAGGAATATGTCCAAGGAACCACCCTACATGGGTACTGCTGGGTGGAAGGGCCAGGGACTCAGGGTAGGTGTCTGCTCAAGATTTGGGTGATGACACCAGAGGGGCTGGATAAGGATGTAGTCAAGGAACAGGTTCCCCAGAGATGGTTGGATTAGCATCTCAGTTTGAGGGTTGGGGTTAAGGCATGGGGTTCCTCTGAGACCTGCCACGGACTTAGGGGAAACGGCTTGGGTTTTTGGCTTAGAGGACTTTGGAGAGGAGGTCAAAGGAGAATTTGTGCTAATTTGGATTGGAGTTTGAAGAGAGGGAAAGGGTGGTGGTGGTTGGTACTCAGAGAGGTAAGAATAGAAATGGAAGAGGTTGGAGACTTGTGAAATTTCATTTTATGGAAGTCAGGAACTGACGGTGGTTGAAAAATACTGTGGCCACACAGATGTGCCATTTATTCCTAGCCTTAAATTAAGAGGTCCTGTGGATGGGCTGGGACTGAGCATGATGCAAGTGGACTTGAGTCGTGGTTCTCTCATTAGCTAGTGTTATGACCTTGAGAAAGCCAGTTAACCTTTTGAGTCTCACGTTCTTAAATTGCAGGAGAGGAGGAAAAGTGATTTCTTGCTTGTTCTCTCTTCCAACAAGGTATCTTTAAAAAAAGTTTTTGCCTTTGTAGAGGGGGATATTTGTTTAGAGCAGAACTGTCCAAGAGAATTTTTCTGCAAGGACGGAAATGTTCTATAACCCTCTACTGATGGGTACAGTAGCCACTAGCCACATATGCTCAAATGGAGCACTTGGAATACGGCTAGTGAGACTAGGCTAAAGAATTTCAAATTAAATTAAATTAATTTAGCCTCCGGTGTCTAATGACTATCGTATTGGACAGCTCTGGTCTAGATAGCCTTCACACACACAGTATGTTTCTCAGCTTGGAATGTGTGCAGGAAGTGATACCCAAAATATTTTACAAATGGCATAAAACAGGGAAAGACTCTCTCTTACTAGGGCACCTCTCTCCCTGGGGACTGCCACCACTGTTTTGAACTATCAGAGAAGGTTTGTTTGAGAGTGTCATTTACACAGCAAATTAAACATAGGGCCTGTCATTTTTTACCATGGCACTTGAAATTTAATTGTTTTCCATGGAGGGTGGAGACTTTAAGTAAAATGATCTAAACATAAAAGCACCACATCAATTACTAAAGCTGTATTTCTCAAATTCCAGCATTATAAATTGAGAGGACTCTCTTCTCCAGGGCATGGTGTTCATTGGTCTATAAAAGAGAGCATTTCCTTTAGTGCTAAAGAAATGCACCTTAGACCAGCCTCCTGAATATTCTTTGGGCTTAAAACTCTGGGAATTATGTTGATTTATGCCATCATTCAAACCACCCTAGTCGTCATTTTTTTTTTTTTTTAAAGATTACCACCTGAGCCAACATCTGTCGCCAATCTTCTTTTTTTCTTTTTTCTTCTTCTTCTCCCCAAAGCCCCCCAGTACATAGTTGTATACTGTAGTTGTGAGTGCCTCTGCTTGTGCTACGTGGGACACCACCTCAGCATGGCCTGATGAGTGGTGCCATGTCCGTGCCCAGGATCCAAACTGGTGAAACCCTGGGCAACTGAAGCTGACTGCACGAACTTAACTACTCGGCTATGGGGCCGGCCCTCCTCATTTTAACACCTTATAATAAATGCTTGAAATTACTCACAGATTAATTCCTTTTGAATTATTCAATATTTAGAAAGAGCTCGAGTCTGTAGCCAGCCATGGTCCACATGGAAGAGCCAAGGTGTACACACTCACGTAAGGAGACACATGTTTACACGAACAAGGCCTACGGAGAATGCTTATACATTCACGTGGCCCTCAACGTTTCCATGGCTCACTTATGCTATATATATTTTCCCGCAATTTTGGCCCAATATTAGCTGAGTAACATTAGTTAAAGAATAACATGTTTTTTCCCCCTGTGATTAAGACCTTTGTATTCTTCATAAATTTCGAGGTGAGTAACAGACTTGAATGGCTACTTTTTTTCTTTTTCCTGGGCATCTGAGAGGGACTTACTGGGGTTTCTATGTCAAATAACCAAATAACCAAAGAGGCACTAATGTGGAACTAAACATCTCTCTGTTTTTTCTCTTTTATTTATTTATTGTTTTTTCCTAGCCATTCGCTCTTTGTTTTCCTAAAAACTGTAGGAATAATAGAATGGTGGAAAGCATGTGAGCAAATCTCAACTCCAAAAACATTCCAGCTCTGTGGTCCTGTTCTCAACTCCAGCTCCCTTTTCTGCAAAATGAGAGTACGAATATCTGTTCGACATAAGAATGTAAACTATTCAGTACCTCGCAAATCAGAGTTCCATAATAAGTGGTTATTAATATTGTTGGTCAGACCTCATGGTCATTTTCTCTTTTCTTTGTTTTCTGGTCCTTTTTCCCTTTTTGTTTTCCTCATTTTTTTTCTTCTTTCTTTTCTGTTAATTTTAATCATCTGTTCCTTATTCCTCTTGGCTATCTTAAAACTTTAAAGGAATAAGTCGACATGTATAATTAACTATATAACTAATCTTCATCCCTTTCTTCTTATTTGTCTACCTCCTCTTCTTTAGTCTGCAAGTACATAGTCATCCCTATCAACTAGTCTTATATCTATAACTGTCTATGTCTATATATATGTATGTATGTTATATACCTTAAAAAGATGATAAAGTTGGAGGAACTCACTAGGATTAAAGCCACGTAAACAAGAATAAAGGAAAAAAACAACTAAGCACTCACTTTATATCAGGCACTGGGACTAGGTACTTTCAATGGGGAAAGAATGTGTGGTGTGTGCACCTTAACTCCATCTGCCTCCTTGAACAGAGATTTGACAGTGGTGGGCTCAGACTTGGTTCATATCCCTTAATTAACAGTTTTTAGCACTGGTACTTATGTAGAAGCGAATGCTATTAGAATTAAAAAAAATCATCAGACTAGATCTATTTTTGCTTTGAAAAAATCCACCTAGAATGTAAGCAGCCTTAATTAAGTGAGCTTAGACTGGCTGTCACAGTAAAATCCTATCGGGGAGGACCTTTGGCTCCTTTAGTACGGCTCAGTGGGGCTCAGTTTCACACTCAACCAGGCAAACTCTCTACAGCTTTAAACCTCTATTTTAGAAGTATTTTAAAAACATCAAAAATTTCTTGGGTTTCTTTTTTTAACACTACTCATCAAGAGGATGTTGTGGTTGAGGATGGGTTGGAAAAAGAAATGAGCTCTTTCTTGCATACTGTTAGCTGGAAGTATGTTCTCAGATATCTTCCTAAATCTGTCCCATTAGATATGGAAGAATATTTCGAATTCTTATGTTCTGTAAGGAAATAGCCATGTGATGACACAGAGAAACTTTCTTCACTTCTTTGGACCTCTGTTTCCTTTTTTGAGAAAGGAGGGCATTGGGCGAGCACTATATGGCTCAATAAGTTCTTTCAAGGAATCTAAGTTCCAGAGCTCAGCTGATTTAACTAACTGTCCTGGTTAGGAGATGGTAAGCTGGAAGAGAGCTTGTCCATACACTTTCCAAAATATTTGTCTACTTATTAAGTGTTTGGGCACAAATGGAATTTTAAAGAAATTTGATAAATGTTTTTGACAGTGAAGAGGAATTATTTAGTTGATAGGAGACAAGTACTGAATCGTGTGTCAGAAGACCTGGTCTTTTTCTAGCCAGTGTTATATCCATAAGGCAGCAATATGAACTCTTAGAGCTTTAGTTTTCCCATTGTAAAAATTAATATAATTATGTCTGCACAAAATTATTGTGAAGATTGAATGAGATTACGCGCATGAAAGTACTTTGCAAACTCAAAGGCTTTAATAGACCTATAGATCTCTGGATCACTTTGGTTGCCTTTGGGGTACGTTTCAGAGGAGATTTCAACTACTGCCTGAAAGTTGGGCGAAGCTGATGAACTTTAAGCTTTGCTCCAATCTTGAGTCTACCACGTGAGGATCTTCCGATGCGGGAAGTATCCATAACACTGAATCTGAGCGCATTATTTTATTAAGGGAAATCATAATTTATGTAAGTGGTATGTTCTTAAAGCTTTCATGGTATATAACTTGGATAATCCAAGACTTATTTCCCCAAATTACTAAGTGTAAAGAAGGAGAACTCATTGTAAGAGCACAGAAATCTACACCATTGTGGCAATTCCTCCCTCACCTCATCTTTCTTCTCTGTCCTCCTCTGTTCCTTTCTTCTTCTTTTCCTCCTCCTCTCTTATTATTCCTCTTAATTTCCCTCCTCCATCTCTTCCTCTTCTTTTTTGTTTTCTTCTCCTCTTTCTATTCTCCTTCCCCTCCTCCTCATTCAGAGATGCTTTTAGGTATCTGGATGCAGAATTATCTATTATTTTTAGAGATCTCTCTCCTAAATCAGCAGCTCATTGTTTCTTGGTACTTCTTTGGCCTTCTTTAAAGTGTTTTAGCTTATCTAACTTTTCTTCCAAAGTGATTTATTTTAAGGGCTTGTTTTTTTCACTAGCACCATGATTTGATTAATGATTAGAAACTTTGTTATAGTATATAAAAGAAGTAGTATATAATCAGAACACTGTGTTAAAATAACAGCAAAATAGTCACCAGAATTATCTTCTGAAGTTTTAATACGTGCAACAATATGGTTCATGTGATTCTAGCAAAGGATACCAATTATTGATGCCATTTGGTGACAGCATAATACAGCTTATAATTCACTTGATTTGCTAACTTTGAAATTGTGTGGTTCTAGATTTTTAAAAAATACAGATTTTCATTATGGAAAATTTTGTCTATAAAGTGACTTCATTAATATTTTCTATATCACATGATTTCAAATTTGCATAACCTAAATGTGCACATGTCAATCACACTACATTTTAAGTAACATGTGCTCACCACTCTTACAATAGGGTCTTTCTCTATTGTCCGCCAATGAAGAGACATTTCCACTTCTGTTATTCATAGAAACCTAGTTTAGTTAAGTCTAATACTTTAAAAATAACAAGTGCAACAACCTATAAGAAAGCAATGAAGAATGGAAGTGTTTTAATAAATAGATATTTCAAACTTATTTCAACATGTGAGTTTTCTTTATGAAGTCCAGCTACATACAAACTAATGGTTCAACCACTGCTGGAGCTCTTGATGTATCCTCTTTTCCTTTGATGAGGTTTCCATAGGAAGATTTAGCAATAATATTTCATCTTTTTTTTTTTAGGAAGATTAGCCCTGAGCTAGCATCTGCTGCTAATCCTCTTCTTTTTGCTGAGGAAGACTGGCCCTGAGCTAACATCTGTGCCCATCTTCCTCTACTTTATATGTGGGACGCCTGCCACAGCATGGCTTGCCAAGCGGTGCCATGTCCGCACCCGGGATCTGAACTGGTGAACCCCCAGAGGCTGGAGTGGAACGTGCGAACTTAGCCTCTGCACCACTGGGCCGGCCCCTATTTCATCTTTTTAATGGGGATATTGTGACGTGACGGCAGAAGCATATGACTGAAGTGAGAAGACTCAAGTTCAAGTTGCAGTCCCACTACTCACTAGCTTTAAGACCTTGGATAGACACCTAACCATTCAGTCTATATTGCCTTCTTCAGACAAAGGAAGGGGGAAAGAAGTATTTCTCAGAGTATTTGTGTATCAAATAAGATGATTTAGATGGCTATGTTCTACTGCTTCTAAAATATTATACAAATGCAAGATGTTGTTACAATACTGGTAAAACATATCATCTCAGAACACTACTCAAAGCACAATAAAATCAGAGAAAAATAATATTCTTAAAAATCTGTGATTACCAAGATGCTCGCCATTATCAAGTCAATCTATATTTGTTTTTTTACTACCATTTTGGAGGAGAGAATGTCACAAATGAGCTATAACAATAGAAATTTGCACTATAATATGCAGCCATCACGATTTTCTTTATAGTCTTAGGGTTTTCTGAATGTTACTTCATTTAAAATTTTATACCACATAATAACGCTCTGAAGACTTTTCTTTGACTTAAGCCAAAGCTGATGATGAGTTTAAAGTTCCTTTTCTCTGTTTCTGGTATTTTTAATTCTTACAGAATATTTTACTTTATATGTAAAAGACATTGAAACATTTGCTCTTCAAATAAGAATATGCAGTGATAGCAAAGCTGATATACATTGGCATTCACATTTTTTGGTAGGAATATGAAGAGAGTTCACCATATTTACTCCAGTCTTACTCTTTCTCATATTCGACAACTTTCTCTTGTCCCTTCCACAAGAATCAAAGACTATCAAATATAAATAAATAAATCTACAAAGACATGAAATTTGGGCTAGAAGTTCAATAGTAAAAAGAAAAATTAAATATTCCAAATTCCATCTTTAGGTGACTTTTTTGCTTCTCCTTTTATTGTCCGTGGAATCGCACACAGGACAATACCGTTACAGATCTCTGAGATGTGTACCTTCCCGGTGTAACGGAACCACTTATGAATAAAAATGCATTGTTAGGGAGTTTTCAGTCCCAGAGTTAACGCATTCATTGGTTTTTGTGCTGTACGAGTTCTATTTCTGTGTGTTCTTCCCACCATAAATTCATCATCATCTTTGTTCTTTTTCATTAAAATAACAGTTATTTACTGTGTTCTCACTTAATTTGAAGCCCGAGGTGATACAGATCAATAAGACTGGAAGATAAATTTCACAAAGTTGTCGGAAAAATATGATTATATACTTGAATTTTAAAAATTCAGGCTACAACTGCTGCCACCAGCTTTATTTATTCTAGACATGAAGTAGTAAAATTTATGTCATAAGTCTAAACCTCAAATTATTGTCCTATAAAATATCTTTCACCTAGGCACTCAGAATCTCATTAGTTTCTTTATCGTTTTGAAACTGCTAGGCCCTTAGAATTCTTATGTGGAATGTGAAAAACGAAGGAAAAGATGTGGTAGTCCACTTAATTTTTGACTCCTAATTTTTCTCACCTTAAACTTAATCTCTTCCTCCCTCCCCTCCATATTTCGTTAATAAGTTCAGGAATATTATGCAAACTTTAATCGGTTGAGTTACCTTAGCAACAGTGGACCCGAAGTTCTCAGGAAGGAGATTTCAACTGTGTCAGGCAAAGGTATTTTTCCTTCCAATTATATTCCTCTGTAGTTTCACCTTTAGGAAGAAAGCCGATTTAAAAATATGTAATTTATAGAAATCTTCCGTTTCCAAGGATTTGGTAATTTTTCCCTTTCTTTTTCTTCACTCAAATTTTAAAGGTATTTTCAGACAAGGCGGAAATAATTTAATCCAAGTACTGACATTTTCAAAACTGTAGTCTTTTTCCTAATATTCTCTGTTGACTGCTCAGGAACAAAAATAGCAGTCATAAAAGTAAAAATAAATAATACGAATTGAGGTTCTGCATCCCGCTTTGTTTTACAAACTCCTGGTTACTCGCACAGTTTTTGAAACTTCCTCTCCACCTTCCGGCAGAGTTCTGTGCACCGCCTCCACTAATTGTTTTACCCACAAGTCCTGGGCGGTATTCTAATTCCCAGAAGAAGAGGAGACTTCAGCATTCCTCTGGCTATGTGCCTTGTCTCTTGTTATCTTTGCAAAGCTTTCCTTTAGTAATAGCTACTTGATTCCCGTTGTGCAGCCATGTAGAAACTCCAGACGGGCAAACACACCAAGGCATGTTACAAAAATATGATGAGCATCAATGAAGAAACTTTGGGATATGAACGTTAATCTTCCTTTTATCTGGCCATGAACCAAAAAATCTGGTCTGACTTTCCGAATTTTCCATGCAGTTCACTCTTGTCATGCAGAGGGGAATCAGGAGTCAACCTTCTTTTAGTGGCAATGCCTTTATTTTGGAAAATGTTACGGCTGCAGCCAAAGATGTAGAGATTTCCTTAGTTCCCATTTCTAAGAGCATCCTCATGCAGATTCCTGGCTGGAAATGCAGGGCTCTTCGGGGTTATCCTTAGTCATTTCCACTGGGCCACTTTGTCCTTGGATGGTGTTTGTTTTCCTAAATCGAGCGTGCTCAAGAGATGTTCCCCACCTGTCTAAATCTGTTCACAGATTCCATATGAGAGGTACTTGCTAATTTTCTTTCATGGTTAAAAAAATAAATTAAAGCTGTCTGTACTTCTTGCCAGTAGAAATTCACGATCCATAGTTGGTTGAGATACAATTTGTTCCTCATTTAAATACAAGGTTTCTTGAACTAAGCAGATTAGTACGTCCAAATATCACGCTCTGATTCGTCAGGGAGTCTCCTTGGTAACTAGCTTTTTTTCTTTGATGATGTGTGTTTTGGGAAAGTTATTTCAATTAATGATGAAGAAACTAAAAGTTGTACACCACATACACATAGGGACCTAGGACACGCATCCCTAAAATGGCATTATTAAAAGGACAGTTTCCTATTTGCAAAAATGTGGGAGCATCAAGGTCTCTCTCTTTCTAACACAATGAAATGGTTGGGAATGGGTTATGGAAGAGCACTAGTTAGATTTATGGGTTTTAAAAATGATGTTTTTAAACAGTGTATCATAATCATAATCTCACAAGGACGTGGGGTTGTGGTACTCAGTGCTTTTTCACAAAGCCTGAGGGAGTTTCCACTTTAATTAACCAGTTTCCACTTTAATTTGCAACTTGCTGGCACTCATCTCTAATTTAAAAGGGTAAAAGATAATTTACTTAGAAAATATTGACTGGACTATTAAATGCTTAACTAAATCTTCTTCTCCCGCTTTGTACCTATCGTTGCTTCTTCCTTCAGATTGATACTGTTTAAAAGAGGCAGCACTTGCTAGACTTTGGGGATATTATTGATAAACTTCATAGTGAGGGGATAAAAACTGCTCAGATCTGGGGTTAATAATCTCATGACAAAATCATTCTGCCTGCAAGCCAGTAGCCCTGCAAAGCAATGTGGCTATGTTATGCAAAAACAATCTGACTAAAGTATTAAATATTAATTCCTTAATTTAAAAAGCGAGTCAGTGTTGATGTAGCTGGCTGATTTGGCAAGGATGAGCAATAGATGTCTTGCTCTCTTGCTGCCTTTTGATGGTCGGAATGCTCACAGGGTGATATTGTAGTGCTAACCCTATGTGTCAGTGTCACAGACGATAGTCACCCCATGGGGTCTATGAAAGATCCATAAATGGAGCCATCTCAAGTATGGCTTCCTTGGGCTAAACTAGAGGATCATTATCGCTAATTGTGGCCTATTTCATGAGCTTTTCAAATACTGACAGCTACTTGTCCTAGCCCCAACCCACTCCTTTCTATCAAGGGCGGTCAGTGGCAGAGCTTGGGCGTGAACGCAAACCCAGGCCTGCTTCACTTCACACCCTTTCCTCTTCCCCAAGATCACTCTAGCTTGTTACCAACGACTTCTCTTCTCAGTCTGCGACCCCATACCCAGGTGGAATTAGGCAGAGGCACCTTCTCTGGGGGAGTGTTCAGCAGTCAATGTTCTGAAGGAGAAGAGCATGAGAAGAAGGAGGGAGGGCCTTCCAGATGGGTGAAGGATTTATGTATTTACTTAAGCAAGAAAGGGAGAATGTAGCAGATGAGTGTGTTTGATCAGTGTTTGATAACACTGGAAATCAGGATCATTAGCAAAGAGAAGCAGTTGGTGGGTGAAGGTTAAACTGATCTAGGCTGTGCTGTCCAATATGACAGCCACCTGCCACATATGGCTACTGAGCCCTTGAAACGCGGCTAGTCTGCATTGAGATGTGCTGTAAGTGTAAAATATACATCTGAGTTTGAATACTTAGTACAGAAAAGAAGACTAAATATTTCATTAATAATTTTTACATGATATAACATTTTAGACATATTGGGTTAAAGAAAATAAACCATCAAAATTAATCACAGCTGTTTCTTTTTACTTTGTTTTAATGTGGCTACCAGAAAATTTAAAATTACATACAAACCTCACATTTGTGGCCTGCAGTATACTTCTATTGGACAGTGTTGACATGGAGTTTGACTTTGAGCAGAATATTGCTTAGGAAATGCTGAAGAAAACAGCTGAGCAGATAATTGAATAAAATGAAAATTATACTTGAAGATTCTGTTCTTGTGACTATTGCAGCTTAGAAATCTTTGTAGGGAGAAGACACTAGAGGGAGGGAGGATATAACCAATAATAATTATCATTATTATTTTTTTTCCTCCCCAAAGCCCCAGTGCATAGTTGTATATCCTACTTGTAAGTCCTTCTGGTTCTTCTATGTGAGCTGCTGCCACAGCATGGCAACAGACAGATGGGTGGTGTGGTTCCATGACTGGGAAATGAACCCAGGCCACCAGAGGAGTGAGAGTGCTGAACTTTAACCAATAGGCCATCAGGACTGGCTCGGATAACAATTATTGTGCATAGACTATCTGCCAGGCATACTAGTCCATTATCCCTCTTAATTCTCAAATCAACCTTGGTTTGTAAGTATTCTTTCTACTTCACAGATGAGAAAATTGAGGTTTAGAAATGCGAAGTAAATTGCCCCAAATTACCTAACCTAGGGAGGGAAGATTGCAGATTCAAACTCAGATCTGCTCCAGTCCTTCCACTTAACTAGGGAGGTGGAGAAGAGTGGCAAGACAACTGGGGACGTGACTGTGGGGATGGGGGACATCTAGAAAACACTGCAACAGAAAAATTATGAGGACTTGAGAAGAGACCAGTGCAAATGGTGAAGAAAAAGGAGATTTAAGTAAACCTTACATCAAGAGCACTGGAGATACAGAGCGAGGTGAGAGAAAGTCCCAAGTCCCAAGTTAAGGATTATGCTGATGAAAAAGCTCTACTCTCTCCAAAACCCATTCCATGGAGTCATCCCAATAACATACATTTATTGGGCTCTCACTGTATGCAAGACAATGTCTAGCAGGATAGGAGGCAAAGATAACCGTAAATATAGTCTCTAGTCTCTTGTCTACTTGGGAAGGCAAGAAAAAGACCTCTGAAACAGTTGAATGGTAACAAAGCTTGGGGTAGTGAAAATAATGGTACCTGACTAGGAGTTAGGAGGTGTACGCTCTTTTACACCCCGGATCTTTGGATAACTGGCAGGATGACATTGTACAAGCTACTCAAACTTCTAGCGTTCAGTTTTCTTCTCTGTGAAGTTGGCATAACATTATCTCTTCATGGCTGTTGTGAGGACCAAAATCTGAATGAGGCAATGTATATGAGTATGCCTCATGAATTGTAAAGGGCTATACCTGACTTGAAAATCCATTCATTAGCTGTTACTGGGTTGGAGAGATATAGGACCATTGTTTCTTGGGTCCATTGTTAAATCCACAGATGTCAGGCTTCTGACTCCTTCCTAATAGCACCTGAATGTGAATACCATTGACTGAGTCAGTAACATTTATTGAGCACATATAACTAACTGTTATGTCTTACAGCAACTCTGTAAAGTTGGTCTCTGAGCCCTATTTTACTAATGAGAAAACCAAAGCTCTGAGTTTTAGTAACTCTGTTAGTAAGTGTGAGAGATGTCCTTAAATCTATGTTCTCTCATACAAAGTTATGTGCTCTTGCCTCCAACTCCCAGAGTCTGATTCCGTGGGTCTGGAGTAGGGTCCAGACATCTGTATATTTTTTAAAACTTCCCGGTGATTGCAGCAGGTGTCTAGGCTCAGGAACCTCAGCTCTAGAAAGCTCTTGAACATCTTTGGTGACAAGTGTTGTCTTGTGGGGCAGCTGGGAGCTCTGACTGTTAGAACAGTCCAAATTTGCCTCCAGCAGCTTCTACTGATTGGCCCAATCCTATTGTGAAGGAACACAGAGGGAGCCTAAAAATCTTTCAGTGACACCCCTCCAGACACTTCAGGTGTTCTTCAGGGGCCTGTGTTGAAGGCATCTGGGGTCCCTTCATAAGAGGTAGTCCCACAAAGTCTTTAAACTCCAAGTCTATTATTTCTTTCTTCTCTGGAACACTCCTTGCTGAGAGAATAGAGAGGTGAGAATTAAAGGATGGGTCACTGATGAGGGAGTTTAATGAGGAGTGGGTGAAACCAGGAGAGTGCTGTCCCTCTGGATGCCTGGAGTAGATGTACATAAATGCAGTAGAGAGCCGTGGTGAGAGACATCAGAGACGTGACCTCAGTAGCTTCAAGAGCCAAAAAGAGAATTTAGAAATTCCTGGTATTAGAATTTGATTTTAATATTTCTTTTTTCAGTAATATGAAGTATTTTAGTTGTGTTGCTATTTTTCTGTCTTTTCCATTCCCCAAATGATAAAAACAAAACAAAACAAACTCTTCAAAACTAAAGAAAAAAAAGGTTTGGATCAAGAACAGTGCAAGAGAATGACAGCCAGCCTCCAGACAGCGAGCTAGGAGGTGTAGAAGCTGTCAGCACAGCAGGAGGACGTAAGCAGTCCTGGAATAAGTGTGCTTCCAGCCAGACAGGCCTTAAAGAGACCTCTGGGGCCTCACTAGGCAGGCGCTGGTAGAGTCAGATTAAAAGAAAAGGCACAGCCTTTCTGCCATCTCCAGCTCCCTCTAACCTTATCTGTCTCCCACAGGCTTTGCTTCAACTTTATTGGGATTATGGAAGATGTGCAGTCTCATTCCAGAAAAAGAGGGAGTGGGAGGCAGAAACAATTGGCTGCTAATTTGTGCGTAGGGGGATGCTTTAGGGCTCCTCGGGGTCTCCTGCAGTCTGAGGCGGATCCTATCCATCCTCCCCCACTGTCATATGCCAAGGTCACACTCTATGCTCTCCTCCAACTGCTTGGGGGAAGAGGCCTGAAATGGGTCTTTAGGTAACATTTCCAAGGACAGAGCATCTTGTGAATGGGGGCATTTTAAGCCACCCTGCCTCAACTTCTTGTTGGAAAAAATGAGGGAAATATGCACCTAAATAAAATGATGAGAGCCTAGGAATGGTGAGTACAGCCCGGCTTTTACTGTATCTAGGGAGTTTTCAAATCTTTGTAGGTACTTCTCAGCCCATTTGTTCTAGCTTTTGGTCATCTATATTTTAACTGTCAACCCTGGAGGTCAAAGACGGCAGAGAAGGTGGGCATAGATTGAGCATAAGTTCCCTCTGTTTCCAGAAATCCTGAAGTGTGCATGTGGCCTCTCTAGTCCCTGAGACCTCCTTGAACAGAATCTTTACCACCTGCTTTTTTTTCCCCTTTGGTATCTAAATCAGCATGCCACTCAGTCTGCCTTGTGTATAATATTTCCATGTGTCCATACACACCAATAGACTATAGGCTAAAGAGGAAAACTTGTGTTTATGGAATATCTACTGAAAATCACACTGTCCTAAAGATTTTATTGTTCATTCATTCATTTCACTGATATAAATTGAGCCCTTACTTAAGAACATCTCGCATTAGTAATGGAAATAGACATGTTCATGTAGATTACGTCTTTCAGGGGATGCAGTCAACAAACACACTGATCAGTGAACAAAACAGTTACAGCTTATTGTTAAGTGTTAACAAAACTGTAAACAAGGTACTGTGACAGAGAATAATGGAAGGATCTATTTTAGAAAGAGAGTCAGGAAAGGTCAATAGGTTCCATTTAAATTAAGCCCTGTAAGGTGATGAGAAGGTCACAATCATGCCAGCACCAGGTCACTACATGTCCCCACATTATTCCAGGACATGTTGGTCTCCTCTCCACTGCTCACATAGAAAACGAAAACATTTTCCTGTCTTTCTGCCCTTTCTCTTTCTGGTCCAGGCAGTCAGAAGAATCCCCAGCTGAGGAGGTCTTCTGAGTCTTCATATACTGGTGACTCTGTGTGTTGCAGGCATATGTCAGAAATGAAGTGATCAGCCTGCACAAAATATCTCCCAAAGCAGCTCCCTTTTGATCAGCCATTCCCATCAGGCTGCCACATTCCAGGAAGATAAACAAAAAGAAGTTCTGTTCTGGTTTTCTTAAATAATATTACCAGGTTTTCCTCCTTTCTGCTACCTTCTTCCTCTTTCTATGTCTTTTTGCCTAACTTCTTATAAATTCTGGTTCTCTCTATGTGGTGTACAGACTACAGGCCAGGAGTGTCAGGAGGAGGCTGGGAAACAAAGCACAAAGCTGCTGGTGGGAAGAGAAAACAAGCAGGACCAAGGGCAGGGGAGGGGAGAGGGGAGTGTGGTGATTGATCTGGGCCAACACAGGGGCTACCCTGAAAGAGAGAAGGCCGAGTCATGCCCTGGTTTCCTGCTGGTCAGGTTTCAGTGTGTGAGCCCCTTCCCATGCCTTCTGTCTTTTGTCCTGCCTGTTGTCCTCATTCCTCTGATTTGTTCCGTTGTTCGAAGTCTAAAGTTGTCCTTTGTATAATTGTTCTTCTTACGGCTTCCAGTGTTTTTCACAGGAAAAGCAATATCATTCATAAAATTACAAATAAGTGGACGGTGGAGAGAAATCCCTGAGCCAAAAGGCCTCCTGTGAACTGATCTCAACATGAGAGCATTTGACTTCACATTTCCAGAGCCCTGGCAACTGTTTTGTTTAATTGAGTTTTACTTATATTGACGGGGGCAGAGGTTATGTTATGAGGAAATGGAAGTTAGGCTAAAGACACCTTCTCTTCTCTGGCAGGTTGAGTCACTTTCTTTTTTGGCTGTGGTGAAGAGGGCAGTTGGCTCTGGACTCTGAGCACTGCCTGAGGCTGACCAACTCTGCGGCCCAGGGCAGGCCTCTTGCCTTCTCTGAATCTCTGTTTCTTCATCTGATGTGGGGGATGATTTTATGCCTCCAGCACTCTTGGGAGGAGTCAGTGATATAATGCTGCTGAAAGTGTTTTGAATCCTGTAAAATGCTAAACAAACGGGAGCTATTATCTTTCTCTGGCATGGAAAGGTCAGGAATAAGTGAGTGTCAGGCAAAACATGAGAACATTTCTTGGAGTATGGGCATCTTGATTCCGCTACCTGGGACAGTGTGTCAGGCCCCAAGGTTGCCTTCAGAACTTTTGCTGGGAGAAGTTACTTTACCCCCAAGCGGGTTATGTTCTGCCTCAGGATGGGTTATTGTTACCTGGGTGCCAATGAAAAACTTGGAGCTTAGGGTGGGATATTTGATGAGATTGGGGTGGCAGTGGCGGGGGACTGAGGGGTCTCCTCAGGAGGAGGGAGGTGGTGCAACCAAACCCAACATGCCAGCACTCTCCTTTTGCAGAGGCAGTAAGGTGAGCTTGGAGACAATGGTGGCAGCTGGAGGAGAAAACCGGATGGGTAAAGAGGATGTGAGGGCAGAATTTGGATATTGGGGAGAAAGGAGAGCAATGAAGGAGCCCTCCTGTTAATCTCCCTGCACTATCCCTCTCTGTGTGTCTGGGTCTCTATCGTCTGTCCACCTCTCTGTCTGCCAACAATTGGACTGCAGCCCGCAGCCTGGTGTGAAACCCTCATCATTTGTGCCCACTGAGCTAATCTTGTCTCTCATACCTATGAGTGTGTCTAGGCTCTCAGGTTGGATTTGTGTCCTGGGCGGCTTCTAGTTCCTTACTAGGGCCTGAGCCCTGCCATGAGGCCAGCCTGCTTACACTAACCTGCTCCCCTCCCCAGGCCCGTGTGCTTTCTCCAAATCTCTGCTTCAGCCTGGTTTAGGAGCATTAACATGGGCCTGGGGGCAAAGAGACTTGAGTTTGACTACTGATTCCATCTTATACTGGCTGGGTGAGTTCAGGCAGTTAATAATCCTTTCTGAGCCTCAGTATTCTCATCTTTAGAATGGGGATAAAATATTAGTGTTTTGAACATTTATGAGATAATGTATATAAAGTACCTAACAGACCTGACATATAATATGTGGTGAATAAATGGTTGGTATAATGATTGTTATGGTTATACCACATGGAGGTGCTCCTACCTGACAGACAGGAGACCAGAAACTCCTCCATCCCCTGGATCTGAAGGTTTCAATATCAGTCCTCATTTTGTAATGATGCTGTGGACTCTCTGATTTATACCCTGGCTTCTATTATTCATGGGATGCTTAAAACTGAGTCCATTCTCCTGTCCCCAGAAAGGGTCTGGAGTAGAGTAGATAGTTCTACTTTTAGATATGCTTTTCCAAGAAAACATGTGAACACAGATCAAAGATTCTCTATATTTATCAAAGCAAACACTTTTTTAAAAAAACACCTAAGGAAAAAGCTCAGATGCTGACGTGCGGTCTTTACTTACCCACGCTTGCACTTGCTCAGGTTTTGTCCTGAGTCTGCCCCGAGCAGGTGTGTCAGAAGTTCTGACATCGACAGAACTCAGTCCCTGTGGGAAACTGACAGTTCTTTCTTCTAAACTTAACTTCACCTTGGCCTTCTTGGAGTGCCCTCAGAAACATGGTAGTGGTACCTAGCTCGATGCAACTTAGAGGAATAAACTCCATTATTTTAAACTTCATCAGGTTCTAGAAGTCTTGGCTGGCATTTACTACTCAGTGATTTAAATACACCAGGATTTTCACCAATGCTTATTAAACGGCTCATTAGGCTTTTAAATACTAGTAGCTTTTATAATAGGACATGTTGATGAGTGAATTAAAAATGAATCAAAATATTATTGTGAAATTATATCATTCTTCGTTCAACATTTAACAAATATTTCCTGAATACCTACCACGTGCCAGACCCATGGTGCTGAGGACTCAAAACAATGCAAATCTCTTTCCTCCTGACACTTCCCTTCTGTTGTAACAATGAGTAAAGGAAATACAGAAATTACATATTGTATTTGAAGATAATAAGTGTCCTAGGGAAACATTAGATAGAAAAGGAGGATGGGAAGCGCAGGAGTTGCAATTATAATTATTGTGGTCAGAGAGTCTTATTAAGAACATGAGAGTGAGCTGCATGAAATTCTGGGAGAAGAGCATTCCAAGCAAAGAAAGCAGCAGATGAAAAAGGCCCTGAGGCTGGAGCATCCCACCTTGCTCCAAGATTAGCAGGGAGGCCATTGTGGCTGAACTGGACTGAGCAAGGAGGAGTCATAGATGATGTCAGGTTGTGGTGGCCAGTTTGTGAAGGGCCCCGGAGGCCACTGTAAGGACTCTGGTTTCTATCCTGAGAGAGGTAGGTTTTGAGAAGGGGAGGGTCATGAGCTGACTTGCCTTTTAACAGGGTCACTCTGCTCCATTGGGAATAGACTGTAGTGGGAGGAAGGTAGAAGCAGGGAGACCTGCAATAATTGAGATGAGAGATGAAGGCAGTTTTCATTAGTGTGGTGGAATTGGTGGTGTCAGATTCTGGCTGTGTTTGAACATAAGATCAATCAGACTTGCTGATGGATTAGATGTAGGGAATGAGAGAGAGGAGTTAAGGATACCTCCTAGAGTATCCTTATCCTCAGCTGCTTCAGCAACTGAGAAGTGACCGTTGATTGAGAAGAAATGAGTGTGGGTGAAATACATTTGGAACAAAGTAAGGTATTCAACTTAAAATGCTAATTATAAAGATATAAATTAGATAGCCAAGTGGAGATGTTGAGTAGGAAGTTGGATCTGTGAATGTGGAGTCCAGGGTAGAAATATAAGGAGTTGTGAGCTTATAAAAGATATTTATAGCTATGACTTAGTTTAAGTCATCTAGGGAGCGAGTGTAGTAAGAGAAAAGAGGAGGCGGGAGAGATGAGGAGTAAACAAAGGAGACTGAGAAAGAGTGGCCAGTGGAGTAAAAAGAAAATCAGCAGTGCGTGATGTTCTGAAGCGAGCAAAGAAAGGAGGGAGGGATAAAAATCAGCTGTGTCAAATGTTTCTGAGACGTAAACAAAGTGAGGCCTGAGAACTGATATTTTGATCGAACAAATAGAGGTTTGGGTAAACTTGATAAAAACAATGGATGGAGTTATGTGGGCAAAAGTCTAATTGAAGTGAACTTAAGAAGTTTCCTTCTTAAGGAAGAGAAGAATTGGATTGAGTATAGATAGACTTTTAAAGGAACTTTAGAGTAAAGAAAAGTAGAAAAATTGGGCAGTTCCTGTAGGGAAGTGGAATCAAGAAAAGATTCTTGAAGGATTGGGGACTAGTAACCTGCCTTTAGGTTGATGGTAAAGGCTCCACAGAGAAGAAAGATTTAATGATGCAGCGTTGGAGCACTATTTTGGGTGGGCATGGAATCTAGTGCGCAAACGAAGTGTTGCTCTCCCCTGGGAGCTTGGACAGTTCATCTGTAGTAAGAGGAGGGAAGGCAGGACTTATGAACACAGATGCTGGTAGATGGCTGAGTGTGATGGTGGGAGTGTGAAGGAGTTCTCCTATGATTGTCCCTGTCTCTTTAGTGATGTAGGAACTGAGATCATCAGCTGAGAGTGAAGATATAGGAGAATGGAGTGGAGATGTGGGAAATCGGAAGATACAAAATTGAAAAACACTACATTTGGCAATAGATGAGGGAAATATATTTTCCTTTAGACCTACTTGAAATTTAGGGTCATGAATAAAAAGTGAGACTATTTTGCATTATTATAGACTTGTTTCCAGCCATATTCAATTGCATGGGCACAATTGCAGAATAAGTGGAGAGCTGAATTTAACCAGGGCTGAAGTTTTGCCAAGTGAGTGTGACAAAGTATGAGAGGGGCAAGGGAATTGAAGATGCATGCAAAGGAATGATAAAAAATAATTGGTTGTGGACTGTAAGCTGGGTAACAGAGAAGGTGAAATAAGGACATGAGGGAGGTGAGAGACAAAGAAAGGGTGGTATGATCAGTGGATTGTAGATCTTGGTGCTGTCAGTGGTTTTTGGCAAGGCACAAGAGGAAATGAGCCAGAGAGACAGGAGGCGGTGGTCAGAGTGAGATGCTTCAAATTTAGATATGGACATGTTGCAGGTTTTGGTAAGGACAATTCTGGAGGTATGACCCTGGGAGTGACTGGCTGAGATAGGAAGGTGGACAATATCATTGGAGAAGAGGAGTTTCAGAGACTGAAAGGGCAGCCTTTTAGAAGACCCATCAATGTGAATAATGAAGTCATTAAGAATTTGAAGAATTCCCCGAACTTAGGTAAAGATATTGAAAGCATTAGTTGAGGATACACTGTCAGCTTCCTTAGCATGCACAAATCAAATGTAGTTCACTATGGCATTTCCCTATGTGTGTATGAAATCATGAAACCAATGTTAGCACAGACCCTCCTGTATGTTAGGGGCCTCACCTCTGAACTTTACTAAGCAAACTTTACATCCCTCTAGGCTAGTAGTCATCCTTTGACTTATCTGCTTTCCCAACCCCCCACAAGCTCTTTAAGGCAAAGGTGATATTGTTACTCGTAGCTAGCCTCAGAAGCTGCCACGGTGCCTCTACAGGTGCTCAACAGACATTTGTTATGTGTAGCACACAGCGCTTAAGAACACTGATTCTGAAGTCTGACGCACCTGGGTTCTGATCCCAGTTGCCTCTTATTAGCCACATACCCCTGGAAAGACACTTAATCCCACTTCTTCATCTGTAAAATGGGGACAACAATAACACCCCCTTATTGGGACGTGTAGTCGGGAGTTGGTGAGATAAGGTTTTATCTGTAAATTGCTCGTTTAGTCCTGGCTCATAGAAAATGCATAGTAAATTTTAACTTCTGATGCATGAAGGCAATCAGACTTCATGTTTGACCGGGTTATTTCAAGAATGGCATGCTTCCACATCAGCCAGCACTGTGCTACAGTCCTTTAGAGGAAAAGGGAATTGGGAGCAACCTGACTCTCTGGTCTCCAGTGATCCGGTAACAGGCCCAGTGAGAGATGATGAAAGAATAATTCTTTTTTATGTCAGTAGAGCACTTCATGAGCTTTGTTAGCTAAAGGTATGCACGCCTCTGTACATGCAGCCCAGGAAATGCAGTGTCTCTGTCTCCACAGCTTCCCAGTGAACTGAGAAGTGTCGCCGGTTCCTGCATGTGTTGTCCGTGATTGCATTATTGTACCACATGTTGGTTAAACCAGAGCGCATAGATATGATAAATGCTCATTGACAAGCACAGAAACTACTCTTTCACACAAAGGCACAATTAAAGAACTGCTCCTAGGCTCTTTGTTTTCAGGGAAACCAGGACGGTCCCAGAGCAGGGTGAAGTGGGCTAAAATGCACACTCTCTCATACCGTGTAGTCTTTTCCTGCTCCTCATTAAGCCCCCCATCCTTTTGATTGACCAGAAAACTGTGGTGTGGAACATCAATTTCACCTTCTGTCTGTATCCTGTATTTTTCTCCCTAAGCTCAGAGCTCGCTGCTCTGAGACGCTGGGGGCTTAGCTAATGAGTCTAGACTGCTCATTTTCTCTGCTTAGCAGACAGGAGCACCTGTCATGTGTGGGCAGACGGCCTCTCTGGAGGTTGGGCAGTGGTGGTGTGTTCGGACCTTCTTTCTCTTTCCGAATGCCACAAGGTTGCACAATTAAGGAAGAGTCAAAACATCTTGTGTTAGCCCTCAAAGCAGCTGAAAAGTGCCTCTTCTGGTATTTCAGGTTGGAATTTTAGTGGAATTACTCTGAATTGGAAACTTTAAAAGAAACTTTTTCTTTCAATGAGCCTGGAAGATTTTTGGGAAGGAAATAGGTGTTTTGATTTCCTCTAGATATCTTTAGATTTCTACAGTTTCAAACCAACATCAAACAAGTACTCTGTTTTCTTGTAGCCTGTGTGTTTGTACGTGTACATGTGTGCATGGCGGGATAACTTTCAGGAATCAGTTCGTTTAATGCAGGCATCAGATTGAATCTGCAGCTGCTTTCTGTTCCAGAGGCAATTCCACTGTCACCTGTTACGTGCTCCAGCATCTCTTACACCCAGGTCTCCAGAGAGGAGGAAGCAATCTCCTTTATGTGCATCTCTAGTGTACTGTGTAGGCGTTAGAAAAACATCTGAAACGTGAGTCACAAGACCTAGATTTTAGCCACAGAGCAGTTACTAACAAGTAGATGACCTTGGGCAAATCACATCACCCCCCAAACCTCAGCTTCCTCCTTAGCAGAATTAGCAAATTAGCTGCTTAACAGTGGAAGCAATACAACGGAGTACTTAAGCCTTTTGGCTAGGAGTCAGATGACGTGGTTCAAATCCTGGATTCAAAATGCAAGAACTGCATGACTTTGGTTCTCAACTTTATCACTTGTAAAATTAGGATAATAATGTACCCAGTTTATAAGGATTGTTGTGCAGCCCTTCCATGAGTCGAACAACGGGCCATTGTTTACGGTTTATTCATCTAATTTTAAATCCATGTAACATCAATATGTAACATCAATACAATAAAGACCTTAGAACACTGATGCATAGCACTAAAAATGTTGGTGGTTGTTGTTAATATTATCATCATATCTCTAAGGAGTCTTCCAGTTTTAAACTTTTCTTTTGTTTATTTTATTTAATACTGCTCACGCCTTTTGTCTCCACTCCCTTCCAGAAGCTCTTTGATTGTCACAACTGGTGTTAATGGTGTCTAGTGGGTAGAGCTCAGGAATGCTGCTAAACGTCTTACAATGCACAGGACAGTCCTTCTCCCTACCATCAAAGAATTACCCTACCCCTGAGGATTGCTATGGGGACAAAATGGTTAGAGGTTGCTTTGAGAGTCTCTGGAAGATGCATTTTCGTTTTCTTTGCCAAATGAGTATGTATTGGCAGTGGTGATGCTTCTGGCTCCTGTGAGTGCAGATGCAGGAGGATGGTAATTCTCATTTTATATCCTTAGCTTTTTAGTGGGAAAGCTCAACTTCCACTCTTCTCCCTCAAATCAATAATTTTTTCCCCTAGTTTAGAAGAATCAGCAAAAACCTACCTGGCTGCCTACAAATAAAACCTTTCTTGGATGTATCTACATCTGCTCTCTTTCCCTCATTTCTGGGTCTGCTGCTTTTTCATGCTTTACCCTCGGCTTGGGACATCGCCTCCCTCTACTGCTCATCTTCTTTTTCTTCTGTACCTATTAAAATCCTACTCATCCCTCAAGTGGGAAAGAACTCAAACGTGACTCCATCCATGATACTTTTCCAAATAATCCAAGGGTTTCCTTTTTGACTCCTGACTCCCAGAGACCTGTAGTTTTATGTTTCATGACATATCTCATATCCTGCCTGGCATTAAAGGTGTTGATATTCCTGTGTAATCACTCCTCCTAAATGATAAGTCCCTGGAAGGCAGGGCTTGACTCTCATTCATCTTTGAATCACGTGTAGAATTTAGCACAATGTCTTGCACACAGCGAGGGCTCAACGAACATTTGTGGAATTACGATATTGTCCCCATGACTAAGTTCCACCCACACATGATCACTGCAGTCCCTCAGCCTGCGCTAGGATTCCTGGTTTAATGTTCCTACTTTTTACCTTCACAAGCCCCACACTCCCCCCTCTTCCCCTCCCCTCCTCTCTCTTTTTGTTGAAGGTTAATTATTTTCATTGCCGAAGTCTGCTGTGACACACTTCACTTGTCTGTTCTCCTCTGTTAATGCGCAAGCTATTTTAGGAATGCAACAAAAGGTGGCAGCTGCTATTTATAAAATAGGAAGCAGTCTGAATTCCCCTGTGGGTCACGTGCCCATACATCTTCATTTATGTTTGAAAGCGGTGTTTCCTACCAGCCGTGTGATTTCCTTTTTTCCCATTACACCACTCACCCTATCCACTACAGAAATCATTGAGGATTTTTATTTTATTTTTGGCTTGGCTTTAATTTTCCATTTGATTTAGATTTCTTCCCGGTTCCTCCTTTCTTTTTATAAAAAGCAGGAGAGAGAGAAAAAGCCCCACCAAGCTGTGCAAATGTCTTTTTAGGAATTGGACCTCTCCAGATGAGAGCTTCATTATTGATGAAGAACTGAACCTTCTGCCCCTGAGATTTGGTAATGGAAGTGTGCTGTTTTGTAAAGTCTTAAGCGTTTTTTTTTTTTTTTTATTATCACGGTAATATATAAACGATTTAATGTTATGATCACTTGCTATTGAAGAACAGAAGATATGGGAAATTGCAGTAAGTTACTAAAAGTAATAATGGCTTTATTTTTAGTGCTGATGAAGTGAATTCAATTTAGGTCATCTCACCAGTATGCAATGTCCGCACATATATATATATATGTAGGAGCTGTGATTTGGACGCACACACTGGAGCCTTACAATTAGATTGAAGTGCAGATTCATAACTTCAGGACCTCGTGAGTAATGAGATTCATTATTTCAGGTCTTTAAAGAACTTTTGAACTCAGCCCCCTGACACTTCTCCTTCTCTACCCCCATCTAACTTCACTTCTGCTGAAGTTATAATTCTAAAGATGATCGCATATCTAGTTGTTTCTTAAAAACATCTGCAGATTCTCCATTATGTACAGCATGGGGTCCAAAACTCCTTAGTGTGGCAGAAAAGGCCCTTATATTCCACCCAAATGTATCTCTTGCCTTCACTTCCTGATCCTGTATTCAATACACATTTTACTCCAGCCACAGCAAACTTCCTTCTCTTTGCTGAAGACACTATGGACCTTTCCGTGCCTTTGACCCTCTGAGCAACAACTGCCTTTTCCTGGAATGCTCTGCTTGTCCTCATGCCCTCAGCTCCTCTTGACATGCCCCCACACTTCCTTCTCTGAAGTGATAAATGTGGAAAGGACTCGCAGAGGGCTTGGTGCAGAGCAAGGGTTCAGTAAATCAATGTTCGGTGAATGAATAGACAACTGAGTTTGCAAATTCAAAGGAAGATCTTCATCTTATGAATGAGTTATTCTATGGCTGTTTATAAGTCACTTGAACCCAGCATGACTGATCCATGTAGAATATGGTTTTTATATGAAAACAGTTACATTCTTTCTTAAAAGCTCTCAGAGTGAAAGAAGACCCTTCTTCCTTGACAATCCTTGTAGCAATTACTCTCCTGGAAGCTCCTGCTCCATGAGCCTGGGGGAGCAGAAACCCTGGGGATGGGAAAAGAATGGAAGTTTGGGCAGGAAAGCTGATGCTCAGGAGTGGGGTTTCGGGGACAGCGGCCTGGGAGGGGAGAGGTTCTGATGGAGGTTTGTTAGTCTGCTAGGGCTGCCATAGTGAAGTACTACAGACTGTGGGGCTTAAACAGTGCGAGAAACTTATTTTCTCACAATTCTGGAAGCAAGAAGCCTGAAATCAAGGTGTCAGCAGGGTGGGTTTCTTCTAAGGCCTTTCTCTTTGGCTTGTAGATGACCTTCCACCTGTGTCTTCACATGGTCTTCCTTCTGTGTCCCAATTTCCTCTTATAAGGACACCAAATTGGATTAGGGCTCACCCTGAGGACCTCATTTTAACTTAATTACTTCTTTAATGATCCTGTCCCCAAATGCAGTCACTCTGAGGTCCTGGGGGCTGGAATTTCAGCATATGAATTTTGGAGAGGATATTATTCAGCCCATGACAGGATGGCAATGGGGACAGTAGTGAGACAGCAGTGGCTGCTCACAGGACCCCCTGGAGGGCAGGAATTGTGCCTTGCCTCAGCATTGTTCCCAGTGTCTTTCATGGTGGGCATTTAATATATGTTTTGGTACTGAGTGACAGCCTCCACTTAGAAGAGAAGTAAGATTCTGATCAAGTCTCTTCAGCCTTCTTTTCATAAGTGAGTTTTATCAGTATTTTGACATTCTCATTTAAATAATTGTTGAAAATACTGACCACGATCAAGGATTGAAGCCTTCTCTGTGCAGCCCTCCTGTGAGTTGAGCAATGGACCATGATTTTTAGGTGGGTTTATTTAGCTAATTTTAAATGACCCGAATATATTGCCCTGCAGACCACATTTCTCCCCAAAGATGTTTTGTTTATATGTTTATTTCACCAAGGGTCTTCATGAAATTTTTATTTATGTGCTTATGGCCAAACTGATTCTTCAAAAAGGGTTTGAGGTGGCTCTTAAAATGTAGACAGAGTACATTTAGCTTCATCTTCACTTATCTCTTTCATGACCTTGTTGCAAATGTGAGTAGTGTTGATTCGGCTTGTCTGGCTTCTCAGTGAACCATGCAGGTGCCTAGTAATTGCCATTCTCTTGTGTCCACAAGCCACGTTTTTAGATTACCTTTCTGGAACATTGACATGGACTTCCCTGGTCTGCAGGTCCCCAATGACACATGAACATTTACATCGAATAGACAAGGAGGACTAAAGTCTAGAGGTCTACACAGCTGCTCCAGGGGCCAGTAGGATTAGCTGGAGTCATACTAGAAAGGTTTATTGGGGAATTCTGTCCTAGGACAGCCACTGTAGAGTATTTGTAGTGATGGAAAGATGCTAAGAAAAGCTCAGATCTGAGACAGATGACTTTTGTGGTCTCAGTCTTGCCATTTATTATTCTCTTGACATTATATTACATATTTATTGATTCGTATATTTATGTATCCTCTCGCTCTAGAAGACAAACTCCCTGAGGGCAAGAACTTCCCCTGTCGTGTTTGCTGCTCTATTGCTAGCCCTCGGATAAGTTCCTGATGTTAAATGAGTCACTTAGATACTTTGAAGCTAAAATTGCTCCTATGTCAAATGATAATACTAATACTTGTTCTGCCTCATCTCAAGGTCATTGAGAACACCTAATGAGACATAAAGGCAATTTATAAACTGTAAAGTGGCTTGTGAAGATAAGTTAAACAGCATAAAGGTATGTGGCTTTGAATGACAGGAAACAAGATAAGGAGACATTATATAATAAAGAGCTTTAATGTCACATAAGGAGTTCAGACTTGATGGAGTGCAAATCAAGCCTTTAAAGGAATCAGTTCATTTGCTGGGTTGCCAACTCACAACTCAGCTTTTTTTTTTTTTAAATAAATGTTGAATTTGATTAGAGAAATCTAAAATAAAATACCTATTGCTATATTTGAAAGCACAAATTGTTGAATTTGCAGGTGGCACACAAACCCCTCTTTCCTCGTTAATAAACTCTTTCAAAGGTGTGACTGCCCCCTCGGATGAATCCTTTCTGTGAGAAATGCCCTTTGGTGAAACCTGAAAGGTCGCTGAGAATTCCTTGAAGCTCTTTGTTTAAATAAGCACATGAAAAGATTCCTCTGTCAGCAAACAAATGCCACAAAGCAGAATGAATTTAACACCTTTTGGGAGTCCATTAATTTACTTTTGGTGGCATTAGGTAATGAACACTCTTATAGCAAGGTCACAGTTTCATTTTCTATCAAACAACTATCCTTTCTCATGTATGATACATGAAGCATATTTCTTGCTCAGGGCAAAATGTTTTATTAAAATTATTTCCTTTGTTCTTTTGTATAGATTCTCCTTTGTGACAATAAAGATTCTCTGTGTGACATATCTCTTTAGGACATACATTGTATAATTATACTAATAGAGCTTAATCTAATGCTATGTTAATTTTCATCCACTATTTTCTCCAAGAAGGATGACACTATTGTTTACACGACAATGCAATTTCTTTTTTTTCGAACTGTGGAAGATTTGTATTAAGGGCAGTAGAGGAAATAAGTCTTAGGATACGAGGAGGTCTTTCTCAGTCCTCTGGGTACAAAGGGTCCCTAAGAGTTACAGAGCAAATCAGTCTTCATATCCCACCCCTGCTCCTACTACTGTATTCTATTATCCAGCCATGCTTGATGAAAGGGAAAAACACATCCTGTAGCAAAGGAGTGCAGGCCATGTTTGGCTTCAGATCCATCCCCTCTGTCACTTGGACTTGGGTTTTTACAGCCTTTCACCCAGACTACTGGAAAAGCCTCTCAATTGCTCTTCCTACTTGTCTCTTTGCACTCCAATCCACCTTCTCTTCTGTTGCCGGAGAGGTCTTCCTAAAATGCCAATCTGATCATGTTATCCATTCTATGCTCCCATTAAAGTCCCCCAACTCCTTACTCTGGCATATGAAGTTCTCCATACCCTGTCTCCAGAGAGGCTTTCCAACCTTCACCCTCCTCCCTCATCACTAGCATTCCCAGATGCCTCTGGGCAAAGCCCAAATGCACTTTGACTCTGAAAGTCCTGTATCGGCAGTTTAAGTGTTATACAAAGTGAGATACGAGTGCTATCTTTCAATGCATTGATGCTACTTTTGGTATCATGTAGGTTCCTAGAAAGCAATTTTGTAATGTCCAATCTTTCTAATAGTATGAATGACTTAAGGAATGAAAAATAATCTATCTTTAATTTGTACTTTGTTAGATTTACAATGAAGTTCATGGTCGTTCTAAGTCAGAAAGAAGTCATTTGGAGATGAGATCAGCAATGACTTCACTGTTTCAGAAGGTAGCAGCTTAAGAATTAAAAGAGAAACTGACATCGTCTAGAAAATATTAGGGGAAATTTTCTTCAAGGCAAATGTAGTGGAGGGGTTAAGAGCATGGGACCTGAATTTGCAAGGTCTTAGGCTCACACTTGGAACACTCATTTATATGCCAGGTAAGACAGCTTATTACAATAACGACTTTCAAGGAATCATGACTCTTGCATACATACCTTTGTTGAGTTCTCTCCTATATTGACCCTAGGCTTGGGACACTAGAATTTATGACACAAACAGAAGCATGAAGAGTGATTATTCATTGATGCTTTCTCTCTGTTGCTGCTTACTCAGAATCCTTTTGCCACCAAGTGAAGAATTCCGGGCTAGTCTCCTTGGAGATGAGAGACCACATGGAGAGAGAGCCCTTGCGGTCCCAGCGCTCGTACATACATAAGCGAGCCCAGCCAACACCCAATGGAGCAGAGATGAACCATCCTAGCTGAGCCCAGCCCAAATTGCTGAACCAAAGAATTGGGAACAAATAAGTGATTATTATTTTTTAAACCACTATGTTTTGGAGTGGTGTTGTACACAGCAATAGCTACCTGATACTCTGAAAGACCAAGCTCCTTAATTTCTCTTAGATCCATTTTATTGCTTCCAAATGTGGCAAATTTTAGTAATTTAGGTGTATTGGGAAGATCAAGTGAGATAATCCATTTAGAGATCTTAGCAGAATAAGTGGCCAATAAATGTTAATTTGACAATATTATATTTTATATCAGTAACTATTATAATGATTAAAAGGTCATTACAATTTGCAGTGAAATAATACAACGTTTTTATGCTTCTTATTTGATAGAATTTCTCTGAGATACTATTATCTACTTTTTATAGGTGAACAAATAGAAATTAAATGATATGCTTGACAAGCATTTTCCAAGTTTGATCTTTTTGCATTGTGTAACAGATGATAAAGCTCTGATTACACTTTTTTAGTAAAATGTCATGGAAATTGTATAGGACTTTATGGTGTGCATTTTGGATGTGGCCCTCATCCTTGGGCATATTTTATAGCCCTCAATAATCAATCTACATCATTATTTATTTCATTTTTTATCTTGTATTTTATGTGTCTCTAAATTACCTCAAATCCTTTTTAAAAACTTTGAAGAGGTATCAAAAAAAGAGAATAAATATAAAAATACATAAAATACTGCCTAAGTAATGACATGGCCCTTTGAAGAGTTTATGATGTGAGATAAAGTTGAGTAAATGTTTAGTATATGAAGGGAATAGTTTGGCAAATGGTATTCTATTTTTAGGGTTATCTATGAGACAGGAAGTTTATTTCTGTGACTATATAACACTTTCAATCCTTTAGAATAAAAACACCTGTGCTCATAATCATGAAAATATATTTATTCAAATTCAGAGTTAGTGCCTTTGAAATATTCTATGTGACCTGAGATTTCTGAGATGAGCATCAAAACAGATTACATAATTTTTAGCTAAATCTCAATGCCTTCTGTTATCTTGATTTATTTAATTTCTCTGAACTTTTTTTTTCTCACCTGTAAAATGGGATAATAGCAGTCACCTTGCCACATTGTGAGGATTATAGATCAGGTATATATTGCACCTGGAATAGTGCTTGGACCGTAGGAGTTATTCAATGAGTTGAAGACATATGGAGCAGAGCTTCTCAAATTTTACTGTGTACGTGTATTATCTGGGGAATCTTCTGGAAGGTCAGATTCTCATTTAGTAGATTTGGGGTGAGATCTGAGACTCTGCATTTCCAGCAACCTCCTAGATGATGATGGTGCTTATGGTCCACAGACCATACTTTGAGTAGCAAGCACAGAGGGCAGGGGTTGGCAAATTACGGCCTATGGGCCAAATCCAGCCAGCTGCTTGTTTTTGTAAGTGAAGATTTACTGGAACACACCCATGCTCATTTGTCTACGTATTGTCTATATTTGCTTGTACTCTACAGTGGCAGAGTAGAGTGGCTGCAGTAGAGGCTGTATAGCCCACAAAGCCTAAAATATTTAGTGTCTGGCTCTTTACAGAAAAAGATTGTCAATGTAGGTGCAGAGTAATGCGAGTTCATAACACCTTGAGGGGACAATGTAATACTGTCAGAAGGAGATGAAAGGATCTATTTGAGGAATCATCATAATGGATCTCGTGGGGGCCTCAATATAGGGAGCACAAGATCCTGGGACTGGGTGGGACTTGATCTCGGAGTGTCAGGCACCCTGTACAAGATGTAACAGGGCCTGATGACAAGTGAGCAGCCTTTGGAGTCTTGGCCTTGCCAGGACTATCTTGGTGACCCTGAGCAAGTCATTTTAACCTCTCTGAGTCTAAGTTTACTCATCTGTAAAATGGGATTCATCAAATCAGCTCATGGGCTCTATTAGAGATTTAGTGATTATGTGTGAAAGATATTTAACATTTAACCTGAGACTGAGTAGATAATAACTGTGCTATGGTCTATGTGTACCCCCAAAATTCGTGTGTTGAAACTTACCCCCTAAAGTGATAATATTAGTTGGGGTCTTTGGGAGATGATTAGATCAGGAAGGCTCTGCCCTCATGATTAAAAGAGGCTTCCGGGAGCTCCCCAGATCCTTCTGCCATGTGAGGACACAATGAGAAGTCTGCAACCTGGAAGAATGCCTTCACCTGACCATGCTGGCATCCTGATCTCAGACTTCCAGCTTCCAGAACTGTGAGAAATAACTTTCTGTTATTTATAAGCCACCTGGTCTCTGGTATTTTGTTATAGCATGCCAAACAGACTAAGACAAACTGTTACTACTGTGTTGGCCAAGAAGAGAGAGTCTTGTCAGCTGTGAGAGACATGGTGGCTAGAATCTCTAAGATTTTGTGATGCACAGAGTCAAGTGGATAGCTATTTCCTAGTTCCACACAGTCCATCTTGGTGAAGGGCTCTGGAGAGAGCTTGGTCCCGGCCAAGTGGACTGGGCCTCATGTTGGAGATCCAGTCCCGACGCTAATAGTTCAGAACCCAAGATAGAAGTCTTATTACAGGGATAAGGAATGTTCACAGTAATAAAAATAATGATGATTTTATTGAGTGCCTACAATTGTCAGCTACTGTAGTGAACATTTTGCACACATTATTTTATTTAATCTTCTCTCAAGCCCTGCAATGTAGGCACTATTCTCTTCTCTTAAGAAAGGAGAAAAATGAGACTCAATAAAATTAAGTAATTAATCCAAGGTCAACCATGTAATAAGTGGCAGAACTGGATTAAGATCCAGAACTGTTTGATTCAAAACCTATGCTCTTTCTACTTGGCCGTGAGGTTCCCATGCTGTAGGCGAGAGGGGAAGGCTGCAGCTTGGTGTAGAGACTAGTGCTCAGGGACTCACACTATACCTATTGGAACCCTCGATAATTGTGGGAACATCAATGCAGGTTCCATTCACTGCTAGGAAGGGGGTCTCCTAAAAACACAGCTAGGCTCACTCATGATTGGGTAGGAGATTGTGTGAGGTTTAGAGGGCAGGTTGGATAATAACAATAACAGTAATGATAATGATCATAGCAACAGCTATCATTTATAAAGTACCATGATGGGCCCTGTGCTACATACACTATATCATTTAATTAACATAACTTCCCAATGAAATAGGAATTACTCATTTCAAGACAAGTTGAGTAGCTCTGTCACAAAGCACGTGTGGTTTCCATTATGAATTTAAGCGTACAGGTAAGCTGACCTGTGGAGCATACGGATCGATCAACTCTGGGGCCACATCTTAGCTCTGATATTAGCTAACTGGGTGAGCTAGGACAAGTCAGGTACTCCTCTACGTTTCAATTTCCTTAGTGTAAACAGAGGGAGTTTCACCTAATAATATCTTGTGGATATCCCAGCGCTCATATTTTAAGGTTCTATGAAATTTATGTCAAATTTGACTAATATTACTACTAGGAGAAATTTGAACTTTGAAGAATTATTGTCTGTAGGAACATGTTGAGAGTTTTAACTTTCAGAGTTCATAACGTTCATCCAAATATTTAAAGGTGAGGGACCTCCATGTCTAAACGTGGGTTTGTTCTTCACAGATGTTTTGTCTGGCTGGCAACCTGAGGATTTAAAACATTCTGCCTTGAAATCAAATTGCATAATATTATGCTTCTGTGATTTTCACCTGGCAGTTGTCACATCGGATCTGGCCTCTATTCTGGAAACATGCACAGAGTGCCAAAGTGAGTGCTTCACAGCTGAACTGACTGCTATCTGAAATGTTAAAAACATCCTTAGCCTATTGCTTTGCAAAGCTCCTTTAGCAAGATGAGGGGTCAGAAGGAAATGAGTGTCTTTTGAGTACCCCTTGACTTCACTATTTGCTTTCTCTTGAGGCCCAAGCTGAGGCGCCTGCCTGAAGAACCAATTTGATGGTCACAATGCAACTTCACAATGTTGATGGGGTGGGAGTTGTCTGCCAAGCATGAGATTCCTCTTTACTCAACACTGTGCATGCCAGACTTAGTGAGAAGATATTCTGGGCATATTGTAACCTTTTGGTATAGTCATCTGAGCAGTCTTTTAAGTTAATTATTATTTTGGGAATCATTTACTGAGTCATATACTATGTGCACTCTATGGCAGTACCTACAGGAGGCTTGGAGCGAAGTAATGAAAGCAAAAGGCATGGACCCATGGGCTTCCTTTTCATTGGCTGGCATGCATTCCATCTAGATTGGGAGGCAACCAACCATACCTCCATTAATCAGTGAAGAAATTCAGCTTTTAAACCATTACTGGAGAACGTGACACAGATGTTCAGAGGAAAGGGAAAACAATGGGAGAAATGGATCAGCGTAGGAGCTAAGTCTTGGAGTACTAATTAGTAAGGTGAATTTTCTGGTTGGATGCTAGGGAATAGGGGAGAAGGGTATAAAGAAGTGATAAATGTACACTGATTCAATAATGAAGGTCCAATTATCACTCATGAACAGGCAGCTTTGACTTAAACCCCTTAGTGATGAAAAGACTAGAAGTTTACTGGACCAACCTTTGGTATTATGAGCAAAACCTGTTATTTAAAGTGCACACTTTGGAAGTTTGAGAAATGGGCTTGGAAAATGGCATCTTTTTGACGAGATCTTAAGTTTTGGAGCCAATTGGCTGTCTCTCCTCCCATCTTCTCCCTTTGCTTTCCTTATTTCTCTTTCCTGGACTCTTCCCATGCATGATGGGGTTCTAAAGTGCCAGTTCCAAGATGGAAGTGATGGTAAAAGGGGGCCAGGCCAAGGTCAGACACTTGGGAGAGTGTGGAACAAAACATTAATTATGGAGCAAAAGGAGAACTGATGACAGGCCACAGGCATGACGGCAGCCTTCATTCATTGATGGAAAACTCGCTATGTGCTAAGTTACCTTGTTTTAAAATGGATTCCTGTGAAGTAGATGTTACTATCCCCACCTCACAGGTGAAAACCGAAGGCTTAGAGAGATGACATAGCTTGACCAGTGTCACATAGGGGCAGAGGTGAGGTTTGTTCCCAAGTCAGTCTACTTCCAAAAGCCAAGCTCTAGGCTGAGAACAAGAGAGTTTGAATCCAACCTGGGAGGACTGAGAACCAGCATCTAACGACAAACCCTTACATTTTACAAAGGATGCAGAGCAATTAGGTGTGAACACCAGGAACCTGGACAAATGAATTCAGGGGCCTGTCCTGTGCAGAGCAAGCCCTTTTTTGGGGCAGCATAGCAGGAGGGAAGACATATGGGCTCTGGAATCAGTAAGGGCCTCTGCCATGTCCTGGCTGTGTGGCCTTGTGTAAGTTGCTTCCACCTTGAGAGGTTTCTTTTTCTGCATTTTGCAGGAATGTAGTGACAACTGAGGGACTGAGAGATAGATAGCAGCTAGCGAGCAAGCAGCAGAGGGCCAGCAGACAGTAGGTGCTCAACCAATGAAACTCTGAGAGACCCACTCTGCATTTGGGTTTCATTGAGTCCCTTGTTTTTCTTTAGTGGCGCCTGCTATTGTCTCCTTTACTCCAAGGAAGGTGCATTTTAATCATTTTGATGTACGCTATTTAAACTTCACACAGAAGACTTAGAATATGGGATGAGATGAGTACAGCATTCCTTAAGATGGTTGCAAGAACATCCTGTCACCTTTTCTATTAGACTGATTAACACCTTCCTGACATATGCTATAATGCCGTTATTCAAGATGAATTCTCAGGTGATAACTTCCACTTTAAAGGAATATCATTTCAATTCAGCATTCATTAGCATTAATGCTTATTAACCTACTAAAGAAAAGAAACTGCCTGTTCCTGGAGAATCATTTCTGGAAACTCGTAGCTTTCATTCTCGCTGGACTGTAGTTGTTAGAAATAGAGTTCCATTTGTGTTTAGCAGACTGTGAAGATATCTCAGAAGAAATTAAACACAGACTCCCAGTTATATTAATGTAACATAACTGGGGTCTTAGTTGGTACTTTCGAGGTCATGTTTACATGTAAGCCTGCTTTTATCATGTTTACAGCATATTTGCATGTCTGGATATGAGACAAATTGTGGTCATTTCCGAAAACGTAACAATATGCCTCTTGTGGGCCTCCTTTATGGAGAAGGTACCAGTCCCACTTGGTTCCATTACCATTCCATCTCCAGATAAAGGGGGCTGGCAGCTCCTGGGATGCAGCCCTCCCATTTTCCCTGTGAGGAAAGTGAATTCTAATGGCAGGCTGTGAAATTCAGAAAGGCTGGGAAGCTCTCGTGCTTTACAAAAATAACCTTCCAGCATGGGGCTCTGGGGAAAGCCTTGGAGGTCCGAGGCACTGCTTTGGAAGTGTGGTTCCCAGGACTGAGGGCCCAGGGGGGCATTCTTAGCTTACACTGAGGCCTGGACCCTCCCAGCCTCTCTGGAAACCCCACTCCTCAGATGAGGAAGTAACAGCACTGTCATCACTTCTGTGGGGCTGTCTCACTGCCCACCCTTTCTCTCCATCACCTTCTGTCTTTTCCTGAGAATCCTCTGTAGAAAAGATTGAAAAAGCTCAAAGGGCAATCAACCACAGGAGGGTCTACACTGCCCTGGTAGGTGTGTAGAGCTTTTCCAGTCACTGTAAAAAGCTTTCTCTTTCAGTTTCTGAGCACTTCATCTGGGCTAGAGCTGTGATGCCTTATTTCCATTCCACTGGCTACTTCTAGCAGATGAAACACAGAGACCATTCTGCATGAGCTCTTTGTCATTGAATTTCTCACCTGTGGTTTGAAGCTGCCTTCTGCCACGTTAAGTCTGGATTTGGGTATATTCTTATCTACACAGTACTATCACATTTATGGGAGAATTAAAATTAATACTCAAGCATGCATTCTTAGTTTATCCAAGATTTTCTTCTCCATTTGAAGAGGGTATTTAAATATAATACAGTTTACTAAGACCCAGACACAGAGAGAGCTAACATTTACTGAGCATTATGCTAAGCACATTATATACTTTATTTTATCTCATTTAATTCTTATGACTGCTCTCTGAGGCTGAAACCATTATGCTCCCCATGTTGCAAATGAGGAAACTGAGGCTTAGAGAGCCTGAGATCACATAGCAAGGAAGTGGTGGAGCCAAACATTGAACCTATTCGGGCTGAATGTGGAGCTTGTCCTTTTAAACAAGCGTGCTATACCATCTTTCAGTAAGGACAGTAACAAAGCTCCACTTTACTTTTTGCTAATTTAAATATCTTTGCCTCTATGGTTTTTCTTACCCAAACTCTCAACATTTCAATAACAAAACAATGAAAGCAAACAACAAAAATCCCAGCTTTTTTTTTTTTTAGCTTATGTACTAGTCTACAGTGTAAAGTCAAGCCCCAAGAGATGTCATCTATGCAACAGCACTTTAAAAAGCATAAATTGTCAATTTTGGCTATTTTTTTTGTTGTTTTTCTCTCTCTCATTGATTTTTGCCATTAATTTTACTATTTCTTTCCTCTTATTTCTTTGGGTTTGCTCTATTGCTCACTTGAACTGAACGTTCAGTTCAAATTTTTGGTCCTTCTTGTTTTGTGATAAATATATTGAAAACTATAAATTTTCCCATAAATGCTATTTTAACCATATCATTCATATGTTGGCATGAGATGCTTTTACTGCTCTTCAGTCTAAAGTATTTTATAAGTGTGTATAAATCAAACCAAAATTTCCTTCTTTGAAAAGACAAACAAGAGAAATCAATCAATGGCAAGACTAATTAAAAAGATAAGTGAAAATACTTGAAATCCAGAATGAAATAAGGAAAATAGACACAGTAAAAAATAAATTAAAAATATAATAAAAAACAGTGAATCATTGATGCTAATAAATTTGAATGAAATCAAACTGATAAATTTTTGGAAATGTATCAAATGCTAACATTGACCTAAAAAGAAAGAGAATTGGCTAGATATGTAACCTAAAGCCTCAAGGTTCAATAATCTCTGAATTAATTTACTGGTGTAAATTCAATTAAAATACCAGAAGAATTTTGAAGGGAAACTTGACAAATTAATTCTAAACAATGTATAGACAACTAAAGGTCCAGAAGTAGCTACAATAATTAAAGGAGGGAAAAAAAAGAGCAAAGAGGGGAATTTTCTTACTCAATACTAAACATATAACATTATTAAATTTAAATATTTAAAGCATATTAATAAGGCCACAGTTGTATATTATAAACAACTTCACAAACCAGTGGATAAAAGAGAGAATTTTACAGATAGTGTTGGGAGAATTGACTCATCATATGGAAAAAAAGTTGATCCCTACTTCACTTCATATGTAAAATGTCTCTAATTAAAATAAATTCTAAATGAGAATAGTAAAAATATAAAGAAAATGGAAGGTGATGTTTGAGAATATCTGTAATTTCTATATGGGGAAGAATTTCTGGAACAAGACCAAAAGACCTTAAAACATAAAGGGCAAAGGTGAAAGATTTAATTACATCAAAACACAGATTATATTCAATGAAAGAAAGCATAGGTAAAACTATCAGAAGATGACAAACTGAGAGAAGTTATTTGCAAGGTGTAAAACAAAGAATACTAACATCTAAACCATACATGCTGGTAATTATAAATCAGTAAGAAATGGCAGGAAACCTAATAGAAAAATGGACAACAATATTATTTAGAGGATGAGATATCTATGTGCCACAAACTGAAGGATATAATTAACCTAATAATCATACTAAGATATGAACAATATAAAAATTAGAGAAATGCAAATTTAAAAAACAAGGAAATACCACTCTCCATCTGTCACATGACAAATATCAGCACATCAAATAATGCCATGCTTTAGCAAGGAGACGGGGAATTGGAAAATGGTACAAAAATCTATCAGTGACATTAAGTACGCAAAATCAGATGTCTGGATATATATACATACCAAAAAACTCTTCAATAGATTCATAAGAATATATGTGTGGCGATGTTTATTTGTCAAATTGCTTATAGTAGCAAGGAGGTAAAGCAATTTAGGCGCCTACGGCTAGGAGAACAGATAAATAAAATGTGATCTATGCATACTGTAGAGCACTAAGCAGAGCTTGGAAGTGAGTTAGGTTTATATGAAACAGGAATACTTCACTCAAAAACAGTGTTAAGAGGACAAAGAAACAACTTATTTATAAAATGCTGCTTTTTATATAGATCAAATATGAACAACAATACTATGGATATTTCAAGAATACGTAGATCTCTAACTTATTTTTAGAGATTATTTTTATACATTATTATATTGAAGCATTACTGATACTCCTGCTTGAAAATAATAATAAATCACTATGGCTTTATTCATTTTGCTTGAAACAAAACTCTTATTTTTCATGAATTACTAGTATTTGTTCAATGACTATCTTTTTTACTTTAAGGCAGTCAGGATCATGCCCATATTGTTCATTTCTGTATCCCCAGAACCTAAAACATTATGACTGGCCCATGGTAGATGTTCAATAAAGATTTTTTTAAATAAATGAAAAAACCTGACTTGGTTATTCAAAATAACATGAAGTAAAGGCCAGTTAACCCTTTTGTTTTTTGAGGAAGATTAGCCCTGAGCTAATATCTGCTGCCAATCCTCTTTCTGCTGAAGAAGATTGGCCCTGAGCTAACATCTGTGCCGTTCTTTCTCTATTTTGTATGTGAGACACCTGCCACAGCACGGCTTGATAAGAGGTCTACACCCAGCATCCGAACCTGCAGATCCCGGGCTGCCAAAGTGGAGTGTGCGAACTTAACCGGTATGCCACCGGGCCAGCCCCTACTTAACCATTTTTAAGTACATAATATGTTATAGATGAGTAGCATATATTCTCAATTAATCCTCAAAATGCTGTGATGTAGCCTTCTTATTCATGTTTTGTAGATGATGAAATTTGGGTTCAGAGAGTTCAAGTAACTTTTCTATGCTTATACGAGGTGGCGCTAGGATTTTAACTCACATTGTTTCGATTCTGCAGGTCTTCGAACTACAAGACATTGCCAGATCCTGATAGAAAGCAGCTATGCTCTTTTTCCTCATTCACTTTGGTCTCTAAATTTTGCCTTGAGTGTATTTCTAGAATATAAAAAGGAAAAGATGGAAAAAGCACACAAGTAATAAACTTCAGCTGCCTGGGCAGAATCTTCTCCCTTTCGCTTCTCCTTCTGCCTGCATCAATGTACGTGCAACCCAGGACGATTCATCAGAAGGCAGGTTGGTTCTTTACTTTGATCTGGAGAGATTAAAAATCGATCCCACAAAATCAAAATATAAACACACTTTATAATTGTCTTCTTTATTACGTCTATTTTCAATTACAGTATAGCTGTAAGAACGTATTTATTTTCCTTAAAGTTTACTAGAATTTATCCAACAATAATACATATGGAGAGGTGGATCCAGATTAATTATGTGAATATGTAATGAATTCTACTACTGAAAATGCTTTTTAATAAAGATCATGTATCTGTGGAGCTGGCATAGTTTTTATTGAAGTCATTTTTCTCCTGCTTGAGTGGAGGATAAATATTCTCTAATGAACTCTGTCACCATGGCCAGACCAAGTTTATTAACAGTACGACACCCTATTAACTTACTATCTGGAGTTGTGGTTTGGGAGATTGATGCCAGAGAGCGCTCCACCACCCTCTCGTCTGCAGTCCTATCTGACTAACCCTCAGATTCGCTGGCCTGGAAGGAGCGACTTCAGCAGCATCCACAGTAGCAGATCCTTTTCCTGTTTGCCCTGGGCTACACCCAACATCTTGAAACTGTTTCCTTTTTACCCTCTTTTAAGTCAGAGGAACAGATGCCATTTGCCCCTTGGAGACTCAGCCTACTCTTTTCTGGCCTGCATAGCAAACTTATGCTAAGTCTGGGCCAATATGAAGCCAGGAGTTAAACCAAGCTTTATAATTTGGAAGAAACAAATTAATGTGCCTCATTATTCATTGCAACCTGTGTCACAGACATTGAGCCCTTGCCAAATCCTTGCCTGTTTCCAGAGCCCAGTGCAGGTGGTAGCGTGCCTTGGACTCTGCCTTACAGCTGTTGTATTTGCTTGTGATCCTGAAACTGTCTCTCCAGGACTATCAGCTAGGCAGGGAGACAGATGCCCTCAGGAAGCAAATGTTCCCAGATCCACTTCTCTGGACACTGTCTCCTTTTGTGATACTAACTACAGTTTCTTGTGTTCACATCAGAGACTCTTTTTTGAAAGTCATAACTTTGGATGCAGGTTAGTGCATGCAGATGGATGCCAGAGATGGAGGCCTGCCTTACTTCTATCTGGAAAAAATATGTTCTCATTATATCGTTCCAGGAGGACCCCATAAAACATCTGCCCCCTCCCAAGTGGTGCCAGAAATCCTGCTATTATTTGTTAAATAGGTAATACATTTTCTTCTGTTGAAAGGTAAATGTACGCACTGAGACTTTTGGTCATCTTGACACCTCTGTGTTTCTCAGACTCATTCAATCTTGGTGCTTCACCCTTATTCTCTTCCTCACCATCTCAGCGTATGACTTCCAATTGTCTGCCATGAGTAACTATGTGTCTCGCCTGTGGGCTTTCTCAGGCCTGCTCAGCAGGACAGAAGTTCCATTAAGAAGTGACATTATGCTCCACCAGCAGCACCCCTAACCAGTGACTGGATAAAAAATACCACTTTCTCTGAAGTGCCCTTCTACACTGGCTTCTAGGGCTTTCCTGGTAGGATTCTACATCAGTGACCTGAAGAGGTAGCTGGCTTGATATTGTCCCTTCGCTGGCTGCCTTTCGTTCTTGGTTTCAATTCACCTCCCTCTACTGGTCTTTCCTTCTCCTTCCAAAGAAACACAGGGCACTAAAATTGTCCTCCCAGGGGTTTGCATTAGGAGAATTCCAAATGTGAACAGTGGTGAGAGAACACACGAACATCTTGGATTTTGAACAGGGAGGGGAACTACCATTAGAAACAGAAAGCCAAAGCATAAAAAACAAGAACATATTTCTTAGGTCTGAAGGCCCGTGAAAGGCATTTTTACATATATTTCTCCATTTAATTTAACAAGAGCTCTGTATAGTGGATTCTTATCCCCATTTTATGGTAAGTAAACTAAAGCTCAATAAAATGACCTTGCTAGGTGCACGTAGCTTGTCAGGGATGTGAAACTTTGACTCCTACTATGATCGTCTGGTTCCAAGTCCAGTGCTTCTGTAACACCACGTTTGCCCTCCACTCTGCCTCACGGCTTTGGACAGGGTGCAAAAGGAAGGGTGGGTCTACAGCAGAAACTGACATAAGTCAGAGAGCAGAAGCTGGTGATGCACACACGCACATACACACACACATTACATTTAGCTTAAGGATGGCCAGTGAGTGCACTGGGGCAAAAGCAGCCCTTTCTTGGCCTCAATCATCACACTGCCACTCCAGTGCTGAGGACAGCCTGCCAAGCTGGACAGCTTGGGTTCTAGGTGCCTCAGAATGGATGTAAGCCCTAGGTGTGACAGAGCACAGTGTTTCTCATGGAGTTGTGTCTGAGCATGTTTCTCAGTCACAGGACATGAGCCTTGGAAATCATCAGTGCTGGGTGCCAGTCCTCGTCTCTGCCACCTGCCCCCACCCCCAAACATCAGTATTCCAATAGTGAGCCACTAATCATTCTACGATGTGCTTTCTCAGTGTCTTTGTACACAGGTTTCTTTTGCCTGGAATTGTCTCTTGCCTTCTTTCTCCCTAGAGTTTCTCCTTTACTTTGAAGTCTCAGTCGAACACTAGCTTCTTGGAAGCCTTCCCTGATTAGGTACTCTGGTTAAGTACTTTATTCACACATTGGACCTTATCGTTCTTATAGGACTCTAAATGACTCCTGACAACCAGACATGGCTGGTGAAGTGGTGGAACTGGCGGACCCTTAGGGATATATTTCCCGTGCTGGTTTGTCCTGGGGGACGTGGTCTGTGAGAAGGCTATTGTTTGGATGTCTAAAGGTGTGCAGTGTGAAGAGGGATGGAGAAGACAATGCCTATTCCTCTAGTAGCTCCATGGATGAGGTCTGAGCTCTTCAGGGATGAAGGTATTAAAAAACGACTCAGCATTTTCATAGACAGTTTGAGAAATAAGGCAGTGGTGATTCAGTGAGCAATGGAGATTGAGGGGGGAGGAGGCGGCACATGTGAGAGACCCCTGAAGGATCCCAACAATAAAAGGGTAAGATCCTGGGAAGGTCAGGCTGGAGGGACTGAAATTTGAGGTATTTCTGTGACTAGAACCTATTGGTTCCTACAGGTTGGGGAGATCAAAGAGATCTGACTTTTAGCTCCTGGAGGGAAGGGACCTCATCTCTTTTCTCTCTGTGTGTGTGTTCCAATAAAACTTTATTAAGGACGCTGACATTTAAATTTCATATAATTTTCATATGTGATGAAATATTATTCTTTTGACTTTTTTAGTTAAGACTTTTTCTTAGAGCAGTTTTAGGGTCAGAGCAAAATTGAGGGGAAGGTACAGTGATTTCCCATATATCCTCTATCCCCACACATACAGAGCCTCCCCCAATATCAACATTCCCCACCAGAGTGGTACATTTGTGTCAATTACTGCACCTAGATTGCCCAAAGTCCATGGTTTACATTATGGTTCACTCTTGATGCTGTACATTCTATGGGGAACTTGTCTTTTTTGAACTTTATGTTTTGAAATAATTATAGATTCATAGAAAGTTGCAAACAAATGTACAGGGAAGTCCTGCGCACCTTTCCCGCAGTCTCTGCTAATGTTAGCATTTTACACAGCTATGGTACAATATAAAAATCAAGAAATTGACACTGACACAGTCCCTAGAGCTTATTCAGGTTCATCAGCTATACATGCACTTGTGGGTGTGTGTGTTTATATAGCACTATACAGCTTTGTCACATGTTTAACTTTGTGTAACCACCACGCTAATCAGGAAACTTAATTGTACCATCATCTCATGTGACCTCTTTATAGTCACTTCCAACCCCTCCGCTCTCATCCCTAACCCCTGGCAACCACTATTCCATTCTCCATCTTTATAATTATGTTATTTCATGAATGTTACTTCGTGAATGTTTTTTCATGAAATCATGCAGTAGACATCTTTTTGAGATTGGCTTTTTTCACTCAGCACAATTTCCTTGAGGTTCATCCAGATTGTTGCCTGCAATCGTTTTTTTCTTTTTGTTGCTGAGTTGTATTTCATGGTATGTTTGTATGGCAGGGACCTTTTCTTTTGGCTTTATATTTCCTGCATGGTACCTGACACATGGTTGGAGCTCAGCATTAGCCATGTGAAGGGATAACTGACTCTGCAAATAACTTGCTGTGTGAAATATCTTGCACGAGTGGGGAAAGCTGAAGCTGGTTATTTCCACACCATTTAGAACAGCTAAATATTCTCACTTTCTGATTCAAACCCACCATCAAGAGCCCCTCTAAATGACCAGTTACCTCATTTGACTGGTGAAGAAGTGGATTAAATAAGTCAAACTGACACAACAGTGTTATTTTCATGCCAGTGTGATCGGGCCAGACTGGAAATTGGTGCTATGTTTGAAAACTTCAGCCTTTAGTGTTGTGATCACCCCACATGGGTTTTACTCTAGCAATGAATTTCAACTAAAAGCTTGAAATCCCAGAAAATGTAATTGCCTCAATGATGGAGTTTAAGTGTAAAAATCTGATGAGAGAATGTCAGAATCCTTCTTTCTAATTTGCAGTTCTAATAATAATAATGCTTTTCATTTTTGTTGTGCTTGAAAAGTACAAAAAAAGCAGTTTCACATCTATCATCCTGTTTAGCTCTGAATTAATACTGTGAAGTAGATGGGGAGCACACAGTGGTGGTGGTGGTTATTATTGTCATTGCACTTGACAAATGAGACCACAGAACTGGAGAGATGTCAGATGACTTGCCCAAGATTACACAACTACTTAATGAATGAACCTGGCTAGAACTCTGATCTTCATTCTACATTCATCTTATTAAACTGCTATGTCTCATAGATAAGCAAATCCTTCTTAGAAAAGGAGAAATCTTTGCTTTTTTACTTGGACACCATTCTCATCACTTGACTCACAATATCCATGTCAAGGCATCCCATGTATGCATGTCTACAGCATCCACTTGCTGAAAGTTATGTTATAAGAAACAGAAGCTCTATCTTGATTGTTTTTCCCCAAACCAATCTTAGAGATACTTAGAATAAACTATTGTGTGTTATTAGACATGATTACAGTAATTTATTTTACCTGGGGGCAAAATCCTGGCTATTTATGAAGTCTTATAAAAATCTCCAGATGGCTTAATTATACCATTTTAGGAACCAAGGGTATAAAAATAAAATGGGTAAGTAAGCACAATTTGGAAGCATGTAGAGATGAAAAATAAAAGTTAAAAGAAAAGTTGGAGTCTTTAAAAATGAGATCTTTCCATTCATGATAAAAACTCTCAACAAACTACTGTTAGAGGGGAACTTTCTCAACTTGATAATGAACAGGTACAGAAAACCTACAGTTAACATACTTAATGGTGAGAAACTGAATTCTTTCCCCCTAAGATCAGGAGCAAGGGAAGAAGTTTCTCTCACCACTTCTACTTCACATTGTTCTGAAAGTCCTAGTTATTAAAGTTAAGACATGAAAAAGAAATAAAAGGAATACAGTTTCAGAAAGAAGAAATAAAATTTTATTTCTTCAGAGATTATATGATTGTCTATGCAGAAAACCCCAAAAAACTCATTAAAAAAACTCTTAGAACTAATAAGTGATTAGTTATCACAAGATACAAGGTTAATATACAAAAGTCAGTTGCTTTCCTATACACCAGCAATAAACAAATGGAATTTGAAATTAAAGGAAAATAATATTATTTAATATTGTACCAAAAAGAGTAATTCTTAGGTATAAATCCAACAAAATACGTACAGGATCTATATATGGAAAACCACAAAACTCTGATGAAAGAAATGAAAGAAAATCTACATTAATAGAGATATTCCATATTCATGGATTAGAAGACTAGATATGGTTAAGATGTCAGTTCTTCCCAACTTGATTTTCAGGTTTAACATAATCCCTCTAAGCTATTTTGCGGATATTGACAAACTGATTATAAAGTTTACGTGGAAAGACAAAGGCCTAGAGTCACTAACACAATACTAAAGAAGAACAGGACTCATACTGCCTGACTTTGAGACTGACTATAAAGTTAAAGTAATCAAGACAGTGTGGAACATATTGGTGAAATGATACATACATCGGCAATGGAACACAACCGAGAGCCCAGAAGTATACCTAAACAAATGTAGTCAGCTGCTCTTTCACAAAGGAGCAAAGACAATTCAATGGAAAAAAGACAGTCTTTTCAACAAATGGTGCTGGACCAATCGGACATCCACATGCAAGCAAACAAGCAAGCAAGCAAACAAACCTAGACAAAGATTTTACATCTTTCACAAAAATCAACTCAAAATAGATCGTAGATCTAAATGCAAAACACAAAACTATAAAACTTCTAGGAGAAAACGTAGGAGAAAATGTAGGTGACTGTGGCTTTGGTGATGAGTTTTTAGGTACAACATCCAAAGCACAATTCATGAAAGAAAAATTGACATGTTGGTCTTTATTAAAAAATGAGAATTTTGGCTCTGTGAGTTGGGAATTAATTTTTGGTTGTGGGTAATACTATTTTTTTTAATCCAAATGAGTTTTCAAACATACGTATAAGAAAAGGAGGAAAGCTTTCAAGGCATTGAGACTTATCAATAGAGGTTGTATCTTGTGCCCATTTCATTGGATTGTAGCAAGTTGTGATAGATAGTCCACGAGAGCGTGAGGGCTTTTGTTTTTGTCCTTTTTAACATTTCAGTATTTCATGACACCATTTTCCTTCTGGAGCAAGGAAAGGCAACTGATATTTATGCAACATCTGTTCTGCATCAGGTTTTGTACTAGACTCTTAAATATATAACTGCAGGACTTTTCCTCTCCTGCTTTTAGCCATGAGGTTAATACATCCTCATACTGCTCTCTGATTCCATCCCTCATTCTATACAGAAATAATAGGAGGATGTTCTTAAGGGCACACAAACCAAGAATTTGACCAAAAAATAAAGAAAACCTTACATTTCAAATGTCCTTCTCATGTTTTATAGAGCTGATTGGTGGACATAGGTGTGGATATGCTAGAATGGGTCCCATTTTTTTAGTGTTCCAGGAGGCCTTTGATATTAGTGATGACTCGAGGACAGTGAAAGTATAGGAAAGAACATGTGGGAGGAGAATGGACAACTTAGGATCAGGTTGAGAAAAGCATCTTTTTCCTGAAGTGGAAACGTACTCCTGAGGGTGAGGAGCCTCAGGTTGGGTTATAGAGATATTATTTGATTTATTTCTGTTAAGAACTCTGCCAGGTAGGTGTTAAAATAATACCTTATTTTAACCATTTTATAGGTAATGAAGTGAGTCTCAGATAGGACGAGTAATTTGTTCAAGATCACACAACTAATAGTAAACAGCAGAGAAAGAAGCAAACGCTTATCTAACTTCAAGGTCAATATTCTTTCTTCTCTACCAGAGGCAGGGTAGTACAAGGGTAAAGTGGGTAAATTCTAGAGTCAAGTTACTTTGGTTTACTTTCTGGGATTTCCATTTATTAGTTGTTTAACCCTGGACAATTTATTAACTATATCTGTGTCTCAATCTTCCCACCTGAAAAATAGTGAAAAATCATACGACCTCATCAAATTACTGTGAGAATTAAGATAATTAATGAAAAGCATGTAATATATTACATGATACATAATAAAAGATCAATACACAATCAGCTAGAATTGTTCTAACACGACCTTGCTTCTGTCCTAAACAATGTGCAATATTTTAAGATGCTTCTTGGATTCACAGATGTCAAAAGACCATCTAACCAGCAACTTGAATCTTGGAAGGACCATAAATAAATGACGGGCTAATGCTATTTTACAAGGCTTCTATGGAAGGGGTTCTGCAACAATTTGTTAGTCTATACGAGAACAGCCCATTTAACCACCCCTCTAATTCATATATTCTTTCAAATATACTTTCCGGCTGAAATGTAATTTATTCATATCTGTCTCGTCTAATAAGATATTCAATAACTTAAATCTATATATGAAATGGCACCATAAAATTTACAAGGCACTCCATTCGTTACTCAAGGAGTTTTCATTCTTGTCATGAGCATTTTTTAAAGAAATATTTCAACATAAAAAGTGAGAAGTGCCATAAGAGAGGTGTCGATTAAACACCATCAGTGTTTGGGAGGTAGAAAAGATTACTTCCAGCAGGAGGATGGGGAAAAGTTTCAGAGAAGAGGTGGCATTTGATTGGTACCTTGACACAAGAGTAGATTTAGACATGTAGAGATAATGGTGAAGGCAATGGAGGGGAATAAAAACAGGAAAAATATAGAGGAAAGACAATGGACTTCAGTAAGTTAGGAGTGTATGTGAAAGAGATTAGAAGGAAATAAACAAAAACAGTTTGGTTGAAACCAGGTTGTGGGAATCAAAAGCAGTCTGGGGAGTTTGAATTTTATGTGTAGACTAAGGGGTACAACTGAATGTATTTAAGAATAATAGGCTCTGACCTGCCCTTTGGGAAAGAACTCTCGTGGCCGTTTATAGATTGGCTGCCAGAGAGAGAGAAGGGGTGAGGAGGTAAATGAGGTATTGTGGGAATCCACAATGAGGTGTGAACTAAAGTGCTGATGGTGAAAAGGATACATCTGTAATAGACTGTGGAAGTAGAATTGGCAGGATTGAGCCACATTTGGATGAGTTTCCAGGGACTGAGAGGGGCGTAATAAGTTTGAAGTCTGTACAGCTAAGAGGGTGCTAGGAACACTTGATAGAAACAGAAACAGTAGGGGAAGCAGGATTGACAGAAATACTGAAATCACCGTGGGGCATCATAAGTTTAAAGTCCATCTTAGAGAACCTTCAAGGAGAATGTCCAGTAAGATGTTAGAAAGGGGGAATGGTATATCATAGATGCAAAATAACCACCACACGCAGGGTTCATTACGAGCCTTGAGTTTCTTCTACATCGTTGTGACTGACTAGTGTCCCCAGCTTCCCTCTATGAGTTTGTCAGTGTTTTCTTCATAAAGCACCTCTTCCTGCATGACCTTCATTTCACTTGTGCTAGATCATTTACCTTCACCGACCCACAGAATATTAGAATCAGATGGTGTGGGACCTCAGAAATTTTCTCGTTCTGTAATTTCATCATAAAAATGAAGAGATTAAAGATCACTGTAATTAATTAGCCTCTAAAGGTTATTAGATATTGATAAAGGATCTGCTCACCACTTCTCTGCCAGTATTTGTAGTTCTGTTGTGTCATGAGATACCTCTCATCAAAGCTCCCCTGTGTCATAAGATACTTCTCCACCCTTGTGTCATAGGAAACTCCTGATTTCAGGAACAGAAAAAGCAACGCTCAGAAGAGACCCCACTGATAGAGAAAGATAGTTCTTGGAAAGAGGCCCCAGAAGCCCTGTTCAAGTTACTGGGCTAATTTTGCATATTTGTTCCACATGAAGACAGATTGAACACTGGACACTTGAAGTTACCAAGAGGCTGAGGGAGTGTGTTTTTCTTTCTGATTATATGTTTCTAAGTCCCCAACACAGTGATCTTGCAAGGCAATTATTTAGGATATGGGTCCCTCTATTTGCATTTTTAAATGATATCCCTGAAAAACATAATTCATCTAAATTGAAGGGATGTTTTGTGTGAGAAATAATTTGCTGTGACTCTCTGGGTTGGAGTTGGAGAATTGGAAAGAAATGAGCCTCTTATTTATTGTCGTATCTGAGTCACAGCTTCAACCACATCAAATCCTCCAGCAGTGAATTATTTATTGTATCTAATTTTAAACCCGAAGTCCAAAAGTACTGAATTTGGTACAAATGAACAAACCATAAACTGTATGAGGTGTGCAGATGGAATATCCTTTCTGTGTCTCAAGATCAGTGATGTCAGGAAAATTATGAAACTCTGGCGGTAACAATTGTTTTGGTACTAATGATTATGAATTAGTAGGCAATGAGCAATAATTGAAGTGTTGGATTTTTATAATTACAGTAATTTATCATCTACCAGACAGTGATCTTTACAATAATACTAAGCTGAAAAATAATTTTATGCCAGAACATAAACGTTTAAATGTGGCCATGCGGACTCAGGGGTGAATAACTGGTGTGTGAAAGAGACACAGAATGTACATCTAGATGTAAAGTTTTTCAGCTCTCTCGCTTGACCATGTAGCCTGAGTGAAGAAGGAATTTGATGCAGGAGACTGGGCAGAGCTGTGTCGAGAGTGATGAGAACTTGGTGTGGAGAATTGCAGGATGCCAAATGATATTCCTACTAATTTACAGAAATCTGTGAAATGAAGCCTCTCAGAGCTGTTCCACTGCAGTTACATCTAAACCTATCATTTGCTTTTTTCTCTGCCTGGTGTGAAAACTGAGCTCACTGTGAGGAAGGTGTGTTTTTGGATGTGTGTATATGTTTTTTATAGGTACCTGTGTAAGGGATATTATAATGATTGAAAACCAGAATCCCATGTCTGTGAGACTTGTCTTGGTAATGTGTATGTGCTCAGGCCTCACCAGTCTGTTGGAAGGGAGTAGAACAAATCAGTATTTTGTATCCAAATTGTGCTGGCTTTTACCTTTCCGCAGCTCAAGCATACCGGTAAAGCACCCTCCTCAAGCAGGTATTTTGGCTCATCTCCCAGGCTGTTGAGCATTTGCTCAGTCAAGCCTTTGTCCACCGGGCACTGCTGGCCTTCCTCCAGGCTTTCCACTGCAGAAGAGCACTGCCTTGTCTAGGGTGCCGTCTCCTGCTGTGTCCCAAAGCCGAAAAATCACACAACCAAACAAACATCATTCCTTTTGATCTCCACAGTCCAGGAGCCTCAGTACATTCCACATGGGGGGGAGAGCGGAAACTTTTCCTCTCCATTGGGCTCAGACTCGTGCCACCGCGCCCTGCACTGCTTCCATCTGTCCTGTTTCACCTCAGGCCTGGTGAGACCAAGACCTTCCCCTCAAAGGCATTTTCCTTAGAGCTCACCATTCAAATAAATAGAAACCAGTGAAGTCACAGGCGCTCCATAAATTTAATCTCAGTTGCCTGATTCTGCCTTCTTAAACATTTCTCCCTAAGATCCTGTATCAGAAAGATGGCAGCTGTTCATTTTGACTTTTGAGGAGTCTAGCATCAGGTTTTGCATCCCTGGACCAAATTCTTGGTCTTGGTTTGATCTGAGAGGTTTTGCAGCACTCTCTATGCGTTGTCTTTCCCCCTTAATCTAGCCTCTCTTTGTGCTGTAGGGTATTGTTTGTTATGGCAATAGGCAGAGGGACACACCCAACAGTCAGACAGGGCCCTGAGCCTCTGTTTTGAGATGTGTACATTTCCTGAGGCATCCTGCTATTTTGTTTCCAAAGGAAGCAAAAGCGTGAGTAACATGGTCTTGCCTCCCAGATGATGCAGAATAATTCATAACTTCAATTAAACTGCTTCCCTACCTGTTGCACTGTCAACCTGTTGCAGTGAATGCAAACTAAACAGGCCTTCTTTTTATTTTAAAGGGAAAATATCTTCTAGGCAAAGCTGGAAATCGTGCGTGACTTGAAGCTGTGGCTAGAATTGCTATTTTCTCCATAAGAGAGTTAACATCTAGATCCATTAGGCTGGGTATGCTTGTATGGATTGAGAATTATATTAAAACAATTAACAGTTAGTAAAACTCAAATTAGTTAGCCAGTGGAGTGTCAAGAGAAGCTAAAATCTATAAATTGAATTTTAGTCAATAGCTTTGGTCCCAGCTTCCCTCACCATACCCTTTAATTTGAATTGCAGCAAACAGCACGTCTGAGATTAGAGTTTCTCTTTCTCACTCTTTAAATACCCTGGTTCTAGTGAGGGGCCATTATTCATCCATCCATCCAGCCAGTGTCCACCATGTGCTTTTTATACCTAAACATGGGCAGTAAAAGGGAATCAAAGAATGTTATCTGGACAGGAAGAAGCTGAGTAGTTTTGTTGGCTTGTTGTAGATCGTGGGGTAAAATGCATACAAGGTCCTTTGGCTAAGAAGCTTGGGTCCTCTAGCCCATTCTCCCAGTTTGGCCATGGGTGGCAACGCTAATAACTTGTCAGTCCCCTTTTGGCCTGTGTTGGGCAGGAAGCACCACTGTGAATGACATCTTTACCAGAAATCTCAGAAGGCACTGAGAGGTTTACCAGCCTCAGAGAGGAATGAAACTGAAACGGGAAGATGGCCAAGTGGGTTGGGCAGTGCGTAAAAAGTAATTTTCACCTCCAAGGACCCTGTTAAGAAGAATAGAAAGGGTCTCAGCCTTTCTCGGAGTTCAGTTATCTGAATCCTTTAGAGTTAAGCTTCCACCAGGAGACAGAGGAAAACACTTCCTCTGTCTTAAGGATGCTGTGCAGTTTTATTGTGTTTTGGTTTGTTTCCTTGCTTATAAATAATGACTCACACACTGTTACCAAAGAAGAAGGTGTTCCACACAAATTCGCTTTTCCAGATAAATGTAATTTGCTTCCTAAAACACTAAAGCTGGTTAAGCTTTCATGGAGACTTTCTTAAAAACTATTCTGGCATTTCCGACCTTGAGAGCAGAGTTCACTAATGTTATGGAACATATTGCTTGGCATATTTGAAGCTCAGATCCCCATTACCCACATAAATTTGCATCTATTGATAGATTTCCTAGCTTTTGTTTTGTATCTGGGAAGCTCAAGATAGGAAAGAAGAGGAAAGGTCAAGGATGGAGGAATGGCATAATGTCTGTTACCCTGTCACTGCCTTAGATTTGCTGTAAACAGGTGTCTGAAGCCCATAGGGTAGTTATAAGGACCAGAAGCTGGCACAATTGTTTAAAAAAAATTGTGATATTCCAGACCAATTTAAGCCTGGTTGGGGTCCAGGTAACAAAGTGTAGCAAAGAGTTTGGAAGGGGTCATTCTCTCTGTGACTGGAATCAATAGATATCAATATTCCATGATCTTGGCATTAATGTTGGCTTTACAGGTGAGATTAGGGGTGGCAATCTTGTTGAAGAGGGTGCCAGGACACTTATTTTGAAATTGGTTTTGTGTTCAAACACACGTTTAACTTAGATTGTAGGTTTCGTTGGCAGTGGGTTCTAGAGAGTGTTGATGGAAATTGTTGGGGAGGCAGGGAACTAAAGCCCACCCAGGTCATCCTTTGACACCGCTTTGCTTGTCATGGCCCTCACATGAAAACAAAATTTTTGATAGTAGCAGAGAGTCTCTTAAAGCAACTTCTGAGAAGTGGACTTGGTGTCATTCATACATGGACATAAGGGCAGGAGAGGAGCAATATTGAGGACACTGGGATAGGATGAGATCTTGCCTTAGCATTGGAGATTCAGAACTATTTGAGCACAACTATAATGTGAATCTGCTGGTAATACCTGGTAACACTGGGAGTATATTCAACATTGTCTTATCTTTCTAGTTTTTTCAGAACCATAACCCATATATGCTGATTACTGTGTACTGGTTTGTAATGCAGCGCTGCCTTTGGAGGGTACAAAGGTCTGCAGAGCATTTTGCCTTACTCTATAAAGGCCCAAACTTAATGAAGAGGTTCAATTTGGAAACTATAATTTGGTTATTTCCATGAGCCCAACCTCACCACTTCCCCTCTTTGGCCTTTCATCCACTTCTTAAGTTATTTCTGTCCATTGCAGATTTCTTTGATGTCAAGGAGTTTGTCTTATTGATCTTTGTGATCAATATTGATCTTCGGCTGGCACAAAGCTTTTCACATAGCAGGTACTCAATAAATGTTACATAACAAAGTACAAAGATGACTGTGATCTTAGAATATTATTAGCCTTATTCCTCAGAGCAGGACACTGTTTATGTTGTTCTGGACCTCTGAGACTCATGACAGAGAGTCCCAATGTGATTTCAGTGTCTCTTATGCTTCCCCAACCCCCCATCCTCACCCTAAGCCAATCAGACCCCATACCTAGGGTCTTGACCTTGAACTTGACTCAGCCCCTCAGACTTTTGATAAATGTTATGCCCTTTACCACTTTCCATCCCAGGTGAGATTATGACTTCTGTTCCTGTTAATTTTTCCTACAGAATTGCTTTTGGTTCATCCTTGCATGCTTGATACTGCAGAACCCACTATTTATGATAAAGAAACAAATCCACGGAGCGAAAGTAGTGTGAACAGACATACAAATGTAGGAAAATTTAGGACCGTTCTATAGTGAATAGTGAGTAATTCAATATGGCTGGTACTAAACATGCCAGAAAGGAGTCAAAGAAGAGAAGTTTGGAAAGCCAATTGGGGCTTGGAATAAGGAGTTTGGGGCTAGTTGTAGATAATTAGGCGTCATTTAAAAAATTACAGAAAAGGAGTGATCTGAAGTAAAATATTCATTACACACCTTAAATTCAATTAATTAAATTTACTTCAGTTAAAGAAGTGAATGTTGTCTTGTTGAGATAATGTCAGGAGAAAGTATTTAAGTAGACTGAGATCTTTTAAGTGAAAGTAGTCCATACTTTTGGGCCATGAGCAATTTAAAACTGGGTCTGTTTTCTTAGATATAAATGTAATGGTTCAAACATAGGCACAGTAGGAAGTATTCTGTCCAGGGCAACACAGCTAGAATTCTTTAAAAGACTTAGGCATTAGAGCATCTCCCTTTTTTCTAATATGATGTTCCCTTTCCCCAAATCCCAGGAGACTATGTAGTGTTCCTTAAAAGGAAAGCCAGACCATGGCCTCCCGTGGTAGAGTCTACTATTCGAGTCGGCTGCTAGAGGGTCCTTTTGCAGTCGCATCTCCCAGTAGTATTCTTCAATTCATTTGAATCACACCCTGAAGTGGGCACGTAACAAAGCTCATCATTTTCTCTATAGTTTTAGGTTATAATCCATTGAGAATATCGCTAAATCACAATCATCAAACCCCATTCTCTAATCTCAGAAATGATGGCTAACTGAACTTCTCCAGTATTTCACTACATTTATTCCCCGATTTGTGTTCTGTGTTATAGGAAGTTAAATGATAAGTTAAGTGCACTTTAATTGGCAGAAACCATAAATTATTAATTTTCCTTTCCTAGGTTTCCTTTGCAAAGAATATTTATTTAACAGATCAAGTGGGAATAGAGTCTAGATTCACTGAGGAAAACCAAGTGCTCTTGACTTCTCATGTTCAGTCCTCCTTTTTGCATTAAGCATTAGCAGAGAATCCAAGAGAGGAGAGTTCAAGGAGGAAGGTGTTAGAAGAAGGGTGGGGGCAGGGCTAGAGGAAAGCTGTTGTGTGAGTCACGTGATAACCAAGCTCTAAAATCACTCATGTTGGAAGTATGGGTTTGAACGTATTTGGAAAATGTTAAAAATATGGAGCAAGATCTTATACAGTTAATTTAGAGCTAAGCTGTTTTCTTAGTTAAAACTAGCTAAATGGTTAGTTTGCACTTGTGGACATTGGCCAGAAGATTCACTCTGGCTGCTTCCGCATCATTACTGACCTCTTTAGCATTTTATGGATTTTAAGTTTCACTTTTCTTCCTTTTTCAAAATTTATATTCTTGGCTTTTCTTTGGGAAATCAGTGACTGAAATACGAGAGCAGAATGTTTGATTGCACTGGGTACTGTCTCTGTAATATCCTTCTTAGTCTTTGAGAAGCAACAACTTATTCAAATACAGTGTTATCCGATTAGCATAATCAGGGTTGAAAAGGCTCATAAAATACAGGTGGAGATAGGGCAGCATAATCAGCAGCTGCAGGTCTGTTCTTTCTCACCAGCGGCCGTAAATCAAATGGTCACCCTGATGAGAGAAACTTAACATAAGCCTTTTAGGGACAAAGTTGAAGATGTATCTGAACATTTGGGGGGAAAAGTTGTTTCCTGGAGAATGTTATTATAAAAGTGAATAAGTCAAAATGAGATGTTTTTCTGATGCACGTGGGAGAACAAATGTGAAAATTCCTTTAAAAAGGAATAGGGGTTTGGAGTTTCAGCCTCAGTCTGGGGGTGAAGCTCTGGACTGGACATAAAAATGCCTCTTAGGATATTCTATTCTAACTCCCTAAATGGATATTCAAAGCCGCGTAATCAGACTTCACGCTTGTTTCAGAGACAAAGTTAATGAAATAACATCGTATAAATTTATCTTAGTGTTTTCTTTGTAGTTGTACATTTAAGGGAAAACATTATCAGATAACCAAAAGATAAAGGCAATAATGAGTGAACATAAAGAGTTTCAGCTTTCCTTTCTGGTCACTTCAGAAACTAAGAGTTTTAGTAGAGAATGAAATAAATCTCAAAGTTTCTAAATAATCCAGCTAACTCACGCCCTTCTTTAAACCTCAATGAAGCAATCAATAAGATGGTGTTAAAAGTACTTCATTACTTCACAAAGGAGACATAAGCATTTATAAATTGCTTTTATAATCTGTATTTCACCACTGGCCAGTGTAAAATAACATGGTTATGGTAATAGTGGTCACTTGTTGAATGCTTACCATATGCCAGGCACTTTACTTACATTATTTTATTTAATCCTTCCCACAACTGTATGTGGGAGACTTTACTATAATTTTCACATTATAGATGACGGACGAATGCTCAGCAATGTTAAATAACTTGTTCAGGCCTGACATTTAATCAGTGGCAGAACTGGTATTCAAATTCACGTCTTTCTGATTCCATGTCCCCTCCCCTTTGCTTTTTTGGCAGGATCCTTTGTATTGCCTGAGTGAACATTGCCAGCAGTAGAAGTTTCCAGAAACATTTTCTACTGCTTTCCACTTTCCTCAGTGGTATCCCAGGATAAACTCAAGTCTCACTTTGTAGGGGAAGTCATGTCAAGGCGCTACCTTTTGCAGTTAATACCTTCGGAGGGACATGAACAGATGATCCCTGATTTATCTGAGAAGGGCAGGAGAGTGAACAAATATGTATTGGGCATATTGTATGTGCCATGTCTATAAGTACAGTATCTTTTTGAATTCTCATGACAGTTCATTTTGCAGAGGAGGAAGCAGGTTCAGAAAACTCAACTGACTTGTCCAAGTTCACCTAGCAGGTAGGTGAAGAATTGGGATTTGAATGTAAGACTGACTTCAGGCCCTACATTCTCTCCCTATTTCACACTGCTCTAGGCCTTGTAATAATGCACAGCTTCCTTTTGACAACCTCTGTTCTCTATGTTCCTGATAGACCTGGTCGTATAGGTTAGAAAATGGAAAGCTATTTAAATTCTTCTAAGAGCCCCCAAATTCAAGGTATTATGTAAATTGCTAACATAGAGGTCAAATGGATCACACTGGATAAATAATGCATTGTTTCAACGAGTACGTTTAAAATGGAGAAATTAACTCTAGGCAACATTACACATTTTCCACCGTGGAATTCAGCCTTTTTCTTTAGTCAGACATTTTAGTGCAGACATTTTGCAGCTGCAAAAATGAATTTGTGTGTTTTCAAAAATCCAAGGCAATAATGAGAAACATTTTCTAAAAATTCAGCTGTTCATGGGCTGGGTATCAACCAATAAAGGGGTAAAAAGAAAGAGATACACTGGAAGCAGGTTTTGTCTTCTCTTTTAATTCTCTGAGCCTTGATTAATGGAAAGGTGGGATCTGCCCTTACTTGAGTGCTTGTAGCAGCTTAAATTTGCCCTGGCCTGGTTCAAGTCTGCGATGGATGAGGGGCTTTGGGTGAGCTAACAGCTCCAGGAATTGGGCCCAGACAGAAATAATAAGTAGATGCTAATCCATGTGAAACTTGTGGCTCTGAAGGGGGCAGCTGTGTCTGATGTAATTTCTCATCCCTGTGGGGCTATTGTCCTTTGGGTATCCTGTGATCTGGGACCTTCTCTCAGGAGAGCTTCTGGGCAGGTGTTCTCCCTACGAGATTAGACGTAAATCTCGCCAGCACTCAGGGAAAGGGCCAGCTGGGGTTTACCCGCAAGACTCCGTGGATGGCTCTGACATATCATTTTAAATGGAGGCCTTGAATACAGTCCACCAGGATTGATTTATAGATATCTATAGGGCACTTTTCCAAAACAGGAGTTGGTGCAGAGGCAAACCAGGAGCGAAAACTGGCATGAATTACATAAACTTGCTGAACTTTAAATCAAGTTCAAACATTATTATTTTTATTTTTTACTGAACTGAGAAATGAAAGTTTTTTTTGTTTTTCATTTTTTTTTTTTATTAAACCCTAGTGAACCAGTTTGAATCTGTAACTGATCCATTGAACTGGAACCAGACTAGAACATCAAAATATTTTCTAAATCACACATGAATCACCTGAATATTATTCAGTTAGAGTCCCTGGTGCCAAGTGCTTGTTCACTACCAGAACTAAATTCAAGCTAACGATTTTTCCCTGCCATGGATCTATCTGTGTGGAGGCGGAGATGCTGTAAGAGGCCTTGGTAGTAGAACAGGGAGAGAGAATGCCTACTAAATCAGTGCTTCAAACATTTCTTTTAGCTGCAATTTTTTTTTTTTTTTAGCAAACTCAATTCAGTATAAATCAGATAAATGTGGTCTTATGCTGTTTGAAGCAGGGCCTGACGCCCCAAGCCCAATGGACTCTCTGATGCCCCTCTAAGGAATACCAACACAGCATGGAACACAGTTTGGAAAGCCTTGCACTAAATGATACTGTGCAGGATTTGGGTTCTTTGGCTTCAACCTTTCCTTCAACATGGCTGATTCCTACAGTTCTATTTTGACATCTCTCCTAAATGCGAATCTTACTTCTCATTGCTAGCTTTCCATTGTTCACTTAGAGTCCTTACTGGAGTCCCAAACTTGACATGTCTAAATTTGAACTCATTCTATGTTCCTCCAATATCGACTATTTGTGTTAATGTGACCACCATTCTTCTGATTAACCTGGCTTGTAACCCAGTTAACTCATTTAATTTCTTTCTTCTCATATCTAACCAGGAACAAACAGTGCCCTGCCTTGTTGTGGGCCAATTAAGGCACTCTAGGTTGGTGTCAGGCTTGGTCTGTGATGCTGTACTCAGATTTGGGGTGAGTATTGGGGTCAGCAAGGGCTACTTGGACAAGGAGGGCCCAGCATGTGCCTCAGAGGAGGATATGGAGCAAAGTCGAGGTAGCAGTTAGAGTGCTTTTCAGAAGTCACAGCAGAGGTAGGCTCAGACCTGGGGCAACTCAGGAGAGCACGTCAATGATGATTGCTTCAACCCCACGTGCGGTGACTCTCATCTGGGTTGTCTCTAAGGCACGCCGGGGGCTCAGGCCATCAGAGAGCTACATTCTTCTTTTGGCTTTACCATTTATTAGCTGTATGACCTTGAGCAAACAACTTTCTGAGACTCAACATTCTCAAAGGTAAAATGAGGATAATAGTTCCTTTCTTGCCTTCTTTGAGTTTGTGGTTGGAATTGAACGAAATAATAAGGAAACATGCATCATAAATTTTAAAGTGCTCTGTGCATGGTGGTATTAGGTGGTAAGCTTTTTGAACTCAGCTTTTCATTTGTTCATTCACTCATTCAAATATTTACCAAGCACCCACTGTGACCAGGTACTATTCTAGGCACTTGGCAATATAGTGGTAAACAAAACCTCTACCTCTTACAGACAGATTCTGCCCCTAGAATTGTTGATATTTCTTCCACCAATTTTCATTCCTCCTTCATCTTAAGTCTAGCCTAGTTTTTTGTATGACATGTGCTGCATACAGATTAAACAGACAGGGAGATAAAATGCACCCTTTTCTGACGCCTTTTCCTATAGGAAACCATTCTGTTTCTCCATATTCTGTCCTGCCAGTGGCTTCTTGTCCATAATACAGGTTACACCTCAAGACAGTCAAATGCTGAGGCACGCCCATTTCTTTCAGAGCAACCCACAGCTTTTCATGATACACACACTAAAGATCTGAGAGGGAGTTAACTCTGGAATCTGAGAGTGACTGCTCCCACCCACCAGGCGCACCAGGTCGCATATACATTGGGGAAGCAGGTTTTAAATAAATCATCACACAACTAATAATAGTTTTCAGATATATTACATTTACTACGTGCCAGTTTTTTTCTAAGTATTTAATTCATTCAGTCCTCCTAAGAACTCTGTGAGAGAGTCAATAATATCATTCCATTTTACAGATGGAGAAATTGAGATGCAGAGAAATTAAACAACTTGATCCAGGGGTCTCACAGCTAGGAAGTGGCAGAGCCAAGAAAATATCCCAGTCAGTCTGGCTCTAGATTCTATGCTTATGCTAATAATCACTATATCAAACTAACCCCGATATGTGACCCCATCACTCGCAGATTCCCTAGATAATTGCCTCTCTGATATTTAGCTCCCTTACCTGGAAAATAGGGTTAATATTAGTACCTACTTCACGGGATTATTTTGAGAATAAGATGAGATAATACTTATAAAGGACTTAACACAGTAACTGACATCAAAAACCCACAGTGAGTGTTAGTTCATAGCTATTGATCACGATAAGTGCAATGAATCAAAAGTGCAGGGTGCTCTCAGGGAGTGAAACAGGAAGACCTAGTCTAGACTGGCTGAAGGGGCAGGACAGTGCTCTTTGAAGAAATATTTAAGCTGAGACCCAAAGGATGAAATAAGAACAAAGGTATTGGAAGGAGAAGGGGGAGGAAGCAGGATGTGTAAGGACCCTGGGCAAGAAGGCCTTTGCTCCTGCCAGGAACAGAGAGGAAGCCAGTGTGGCAGAAAGGGATGGAGCAGGACAGGCAGGAGTGGGAGTGAGGCTGGAGAGTTGGGGGGGAGAATTTTTCCTCTCTCTGTTCCTCCCTGGTCCTTTCCACTGCCATCATGCTAATTTGAGCCCTATTATCTCAGGGCTAAGTTATTTCAGTGACTTTGTAATTATTCTTACTGTCTGTACTCTCTTGCATTTTCCACTAACTGCGCATATTACCTGGCAGATTAAGGTCCTAAAGCATTCCTTTGATCATGGTGCTGGCCTGCCAGAAAACCTTCAGAAGTTTACCCTTGCCTATCAAACTCCAAACTCCTTAACTATTCATGCAATGGCCTTTCTAAACTGGCTTCTATCTGTTCCAGGTCTTTTCTCTCACAACTTCCTTTCACATGCCCCAAACTCTCATCAATCTTGCTCCACCCTTCTCTGCCTGGAATGTGTCCTCACCCCTTTCATTGACCTGTGTAAGTCCCATCTATCTAACAAGGTCTGCATCAAATGTTATCTTTTCCCTGAAACCATCCTAGGTCATGCCAGTCAGAAGTTATGTCCTTGTCCTTAAAATGCTTTTTGGTTGTATTTCCTGGATATAACTTTCTCCTCTAAAAAAAATAACAAAAATAAAAATTTGTTTTTTTAATTTAAAAAGCTACATATAGAAAAGTATACATTTAAAAACTACATAGGGAAAGTATTTTTAAAAATCCACAATCCTATTACACAATATAGCTACTGTTAGCATTTGGGGATATTTTTTCTAGCTGCACATGTGAAGGTTGGGAACTTAATTCTTTTACACCTTTCATTATAATCTCATGTCTATAAAAAGTATTTGGAAATATTAAGGGCTGCATAATATTCAAGCGTAGGAATATACCGTAGTATATGTAATCATTCCCCTATGGGAGCTTTAGTTTCTTTATCCATAAAAAAAGTCAATGAGAATGCCTATGTCCTAAGGTTGTTGTGAAGATTAAATGAGACATATATTAAGGCCCTCACAGCAGTACCTAGGACATGGTGGATGCCGAATAAATGATGACCATTGTTCTTTTTATTTTGCCAGAAAATTTTCCCATGACTCGTCTGCTCTCAGCTGAGAGATAAAGCATATAGTAGAGAAGGAGGGGGTGCTCTTATATAAAAGACTTCTTTCTGCCCCTAAAGGAAATCATATTTCTGCCTATAAGAAACAACAGGTGTCCATTTCTCCCACAAGAAAACAACTCTAAGACTCGGTAAAAATTATCCAAGAAATGCAAATTTGTGTTTTTAGCAATTTGTTGGGTCAAGGAAGGAGGTTGGAAGCTTTAGTAAAAATGTGGTTTGCAGATGATGGTGATTAAATCCACTTATGTTTTCTGTGGTCCCTATTTCCATATGTAAGTGTGGATTGAATTTAGATTTTTTTTTCCGTTTTTTGTAAAGGAGATTGTCCCTGAGCTAACATCTGTGCCAATCTTCCTCTTTTTGCTTGAGGAAGATTGTTGCTGAGCTAACATCTATGCCAATCTTCCTCTATTTTATGCGGGATGCCACCACAGCATGGCTTGACGAACGGTGTTAGATCTGCATCCAGGACCCAAATCCGTGAACCCTGGGCCACGGAAGTGGACTGTGCAAACTTAACCATGATGCCCCAGGCCGGCCCCAAGATTTTTCTAGCTTACTCGTTGTATGCAGAAATCCCTTGAGGCCTAGTTTCTTCATACTCTAATAAATCTTCATAATAAAATGTCTTAGAGTTGGTCTTATTTTATCCATTACTCCCAACTTGATTGCAAGCCCAAGAGCATTCCCATCCCTCTTGGTGTTTAGTCTATAAATCTTTGATAATTCCACCCAGCAGCCTTCTTTGCCAAGAGTGACATGTTTGGTGCTTTGGGTATTTCTTTAAGTTTCTATCCCCTTGGTCACAATGCTCTACGTTGCATACTCAGAACCTAAACTGTGTCTGACACATGGTAGCTGTGTAACAAGTGTTAGCTGAGAGAATCAATGATGGCTACTGCTTCCTCACACTGACCAGTAGTTAGAGAAACCTTTCTACAACATAGGCTTTAGGATCAAACAGAGCTTGCTTTTTTTTTCCTGAGGAAGATTTTCCTTGCGCTAATATCTGTTGCCAATCTTCCTCTATTTTGTACATGGGTCACCACCACAACATGGCAACCCATGTACAACGAGTGGTGTAGGTCCGTGCCTGGGAACTGAACCCAGGCCACTGAAGTGGAGTGTGCCAAACTTAACCACTAGGCCATGGGGCCAGCTGGTTTTAATCCCAGCTCTACTCATCTATGGCTGTGTGTTCCTGGACAAGTCATTCATCTTTCCTAGCCCCAATTTCTTATCCAAATAGTGGGGAAAATAGTTCTTACCTTGCCATAAATCTAAAGGAAATAATAAGTGTGAGAGGGCTAGCCACATAGTACACATACAATAAAAGGTATCTTCCCTTCCTTTTGGAGACATCCCAATTCAAATTCCACTTTTTTTCTCTTTGCCTCTCCTCTAGCTGAGACCAAAGTCAGAGGAGAACAAAATATGTAAGAGAAAGGCTTTAAAAAGCAATAGGAAGATCAAGGAATAACAGGGGCACTGAGATTTTTCCAAAACTCCTTCTGTTTTTCTTTTGGTAACTTTAATTTTAGAAAAATAGATTTCTGTTTGTCAGTCAGACAGATTACCTTCTCTTAACCTCCCTATTTCTCACTTGTGAGTTATAAGTGAGAAGGAGGCACGAAGAGAGTGGGAGAAAGTGTCAAAACTTTCCATGCTGGGCCCCTGAATGCAAGAATGAGGCCCCCTCGGTCTGTCCTGTTAGCTATGCACCTGGTCCGTCTTCCTCTTGAAATAGGGTGAAATTAGAGAAGCTTTAGGGAGGATGGTTCAGTACACATATGTGGTCAGATGGGTTCTGAGTGTAAAATAAGATAATTCATATAAAGATAACCTTAGCACAGTACCTGAAAAACGATGAGCCCTAAATAATAGCAATATTTATGATGATGATCGTGGTGGCTGCAAGTAAAAACGTTGTATTATTAGTGTTGATTTTTTTCAAACCACTTTATTGAAGTATGATTGACATGTAAAAAGCTGTACATATTCAACGTACACCACTCAAGTTTGGGGTGATTTGGGTTTTTTTAAATGTGGAAAAGTAAGAATTTGAACTTGTAGGAACATAATTTGATATTCGTTAAAAATTCCTTTCTAATTTTTGTTTATTTATAGGAAATAAAATTAAATTTATTATTTTTACTTACAAATGCCATCTATAAAATGACTGTAATTTTATTAAAAATCTATCATTTTTTTCTCTAGGTATACATGCATTTGAAATTAATCAGGAATGATATTTTCTTAATGTCAAGGTTGATTTCTTCTGGATGATGGGTTTTCTTTCAGGTTATTTTAAAACTTTCACCCTTGTATTTTTTGAAGTATTTATTATTTTTTTAAATGGTGATAACACTGCTCTAGAATAACAGAAAGTTTTTTTTTTTTGAGGAACATTAGTCCTGAGCTAACATCTGCCGCCAATCCTCCTCTTTTTGCTGAGGAAGATTGGCCCTTAGCAAACATCCATGCCCATCTTCCTCTATGTAGGACGCCTGCCACAGCATGGCTTGATAAGCGGTACATTCGTCTGTGCCCAGGATCCAAACTGGCTAACCCTAGGCCGCCGAAGTGGAGTGTGTGAACTTAACCACTATGCCACTGGACCAGACCCACACAACAAATTTTTTAGAATCAAACTAACAAGCTGTTAGAAGTAAATATTCCAATATGCTAGTAATAATTATTTCTGCATCATAGTAATTTGGATAATTCTTATTTGTCTCTATGTTCCTTTTAGAATATAACACACACTCAATAAAAATCCCCTTAAAGAGTGCCAATATCTAAGCAAGCAGAAAAAATAAAATATGTCTGGCTCCCCTGCCCCATGCCACCTTTCCCCAGGGAGAGAGATGGAGGTCTATCTAGTTCTAAAATCTCTCTAGGAAAGAAAATGGAATTATCCATCTGGTCTCCATTCTGGCCTGGTCTAGTGAGAAAGGAATGGGTTGGGAGATAAGATATGTAGGTCTCATTTTCCATTTTCACAAATGACTTGTAAATCTGTAGGCATATCAAAACAGCTTACTCTCTTCTTTGATTTTCCATCTGTGAAATGGGAATTATAAAACCAACCCTACGTATACAAGAAAATAAGAGGCACTTTTAGCATTTCAACTTAAACACTATGTCCTGACAGATCAAATGATTTTTACCAGACTGTGGGTGAAACTATAAAACGCTTCTTGGGTTAAAAATCTCTTGGAAGTACAATTTTTCCCCAAAGCATTTATGCTGTTTGCTGTTTTCCTTTAGAAGTTTGAATTTAATTTTCTTATCTTGTCTGTATTGCTCTTACCTCCCTCTGAGCCTCTATATCCCATGACAATCTACAATTTTATTTCTCCTCAATATATATTTTCCTGTGTGTTTAGAATGATTCATAATATAGACTCATATTTTTAAGCTCTCCTACTCCCTTCGTGTTCCCTGGGTCTCCTACCACATCCACATTAAAATTTCATTGAAAGGAGAACCCTAGAACTATCACAGAAATGGCATTCCTGCAAGCTGAGTCGCAACATGGATCCCATGCATCTTGATTTACTCTTTTCATTAAAGCTTTTAAAGAAAATCTGGTTTTAAAGGACTGCGTTAACAAGATACCAGAGCATAGAAGGAAACCACTCATGTTAGATCTTCACTAGTTTGACCTCAGAAATTATGAATGAATTCCTAGTCTTCAGCATTTGTTGATAAATCGGTTAGCAAACCTGAAACATATAACACAGACACACATTTTCTGCACGACTTTGAAGGACTAATGTTATCTGAAGTGATAATTGTGTTTATTTTGTTCTCTACCTTGGCTATCCTATATATAAATTCTCCACCAAAATAAAATTGCCAAGAATGAGAAACACATCGGTCTAATTGTAGTCCTGAAATCTGCACACTTTAAAAACACGAAGTTAGCACACTGTTGTGACCCGAGGTTTGAAGAAGTTTGAAGGCATTTTAAACACAAAAACATTAGTTTTAAGCATGCTGTAATATAGCCCATCCACAATTCTTCTTGTCTGTTGATTTCTTAATTTATTATCCACTTCCCCTCATCTATTTCAAAATTCCTTAGAACTTGGTCAAAAGATCTTTCTTCTAGAAATCCATCCCATTTGCCATTGTTCTGTCCCTTCCCTTACCCCTGACTCACCGCCGAGTTTCTGCGTTCAATCCTTAGTGTCCCCTTCACCTCTCTGTAAGAGCCATATGCTGCTGTAGAAATAGACTGGTCCTAAATCCAACTCTGGATCAGGTCCTAAAAAGCTACTTGACAGTAGGCAAGGCACTAAATCTCTTAGGGCCTCTTTTTATTGATCAGTAAAACAAGTGGGTTGAATCTGATAATGACTAAGCTTTCGTCAACTTTATGATTCTGTTGGTCATAAGCTATTATGCTAGAGTTATCAGTATAATGTGTCATATTTAGAGAATTCTTAGGCTAGCCAGGACCTTACATGGAGTAATTTTACATACTAGGAAACCGATAGATTAAATGATTTACTTTGTGTCAGATAAATTAGCCAGCCACAGGACCAGATTCTGGGCTTTCTCATAAGGCAAGTAACTTCAAAATAAATATCGTTAGTTTCTAACAAGTCAGATGAATGATTTGTTCACTCATCATAGCAAGGAGAATGCAATGAAGTATTGGTTAAAACGAGATTTTCTGGATTTCTCTAAGTTTAAAAATCAAATCTTGTCAGGTCAAACTTGCGAATTACATTTAGACTTCTTTAGTTTAAAAAGTATCCATAAAACATTTAAAATCATACTTGAAGTTTTGAACTAAAACAGTAGGGCAAACTTAGCTTATGAGGAGAAAGTAATGTGGATTTCAGACATTTCAAAGTGCTGCTGGCTGTAGGCTATAAAATATTCATGGTTCTGGGTTACACTGTGTTTATCCTCCAGGTTTATTTGCTGCTTTCATCATGTTTCTGTATAGAATGATATTCAGTTATCCTCTGTTTGTGGCTTTATCTTCCGTATTTTGGAATTAATTTTATAATTTCTCTCGATCATATCTGCCTTCGTCTGTCTTGTCCGCCCAGTACTCTCACACTTCCCTCCAGCAGCGTGTTTGTCCTCTAGTTTAATTCTCTCACCCCCAAATAGTGCTTACATTTAACAAGGAACAGCTATCCCATTTGCTCTGCCCCAGAGGGCTGAGATGACTGGGGAGGGGTGGGCAGGGGTGAGATGACTGGGGAGGGGTGGGCAGGGGTGAGAGCGTGCTGCGACGAGGCGGTGAGAGAAAAAAAGCAGAAACAGGAGGCCCCCCAAGGACAAGAAGTGAGCAGAGCTGTAGCTGTCCAGTGAGCCCGCTGAGCTTCTCCAGAAAGAGGCTGCCACGGTGACTTGAGATGGCTCTGGGTCTCCTTGGTGTGAGAACTCTCGTTCTGGGGCTTTGAACTGTGTTACAGGCTCTATCTCCCTTTCAGACCAATATATGTGCAACGTCAGTTTCACTTACCAGCCTGTGAGTTTCCTTTCCTGTAGACATGACATTTTCAAATGTCCCTGTACGTGGAATTAAGTGCTTAAACTAGAGAATCAGCAGTAGAATTTCCAATTCACAATAGAATTTCCACCGCACGGAGGATGGTCCCACCAGCCAGGGACTTCATCCAGTTACCCCCTGATCATTCAGCAAAAGCACCTGGCCCCACTCCTCCCCGGCAAGCTCACAACACTTTCTGTTTCTAAAGCCGGGGGATGTGGTGACTCTCTCTTGTTTTCCTCTCTCTGCATTTGTAAAGCTCCCTCCTTCTGGAAACTCTCTTTTACTCTGTGCATTTCTTGGGCACTTCTGGTTGCCTCTCTGATCAACTGTTTCGGTCTTCTTTTTTTGGCTTTCTCTTTGCCCCTTCCTCAAATTATCAATTTTTCCTTCCCTTTCAGGATTTTGTTGTAAGGCTGCTTCTTTTCTCATCTACACGTTTTCTTTGGGTTATTTCTACAGCTTCAATCTCTATGTCAACCTTAACGTATGTCTCCAGTCTATTTTTCCATTTCCTTTAGTTCCTAAAAAACATACATTTGATTACCTACTTTACATACGTTTGAAATAATATCCATTTGATTATTATTTTCTACTTATGTGACTAATACGTAATACCATCAGGACTCAAATGCCATTTTCTGCCCCCAATCTGCTCCTCCTTCTTTCCCTGCCTCAGCCAGTAACACAATCCTTCTGCTCTACACTCTGAATACCCCATTGTCCTCAATATGCAGCTAGTCATTGAGAACTGTCAGCTCTGCAGTTCTGATACATACCACTCCATCACCCCAGCTACCCCTCTGGTCCAGGCTGCTGCCATCACTTACTACAACGGCCACTTCTGGGGGGATGTGCCTCCAGCCCCCTCTAATCCTAGCTGCACTATATTCTCTATATTAGTGGTTCTTAGTAGGTAGTGCCTGGACCAACTGCATAACCATCACCTGGGAGCTTGTTTGAAATGCAAATACTCCAGAGCTTAAACATCACAAACTCTGGGGGGTGGGCCTAGCTGCCTGTGCTTTAACAAGCCCTCCAGGTGGCTTTGGTGCTCACCAAAGTGTGAGGACCTCACAAGTCTCATTGCCTGACTCACTTCATGTTCATCCTACTGAACTACTATCCTTTATCCACCATGCGAATCTCTTTACCGCCATGGGGCCTTTGTATGTGCTGCTTCCTCTACATGAAACCCATTCCTCCTCTTCCCCCAGCTGACTCCTCCTCATCCCTCAGGATCTACTTAGATGCCACTTCCTCTGGAGAGCCTCCCCCAATGCCCTGAGCTCAAATAGGGGCTTGTCCTAAGTATCCCATAGCGTTCTGTGACAGCATCTATTTTTCATTGACCCCCTTTATCATAATTGCTGATCACTTTCCTGTCACATCCTCTAGAAACTCCCTGAGGATCTGGACCATGTTTGTTCTATTCACTAAAGCATACCCAGCAGCCAGGATTATTCCAGGCACAGAGTAGGTGATCCACAAAAAAGATTTTTGGACGAACGATTCTGGTTTGAGCCTGTTTCACTCTGACTTCACGCTCCCTATAGCTCCAGGTTGTGCCTACTCCAGATGGGCCACCTTTTCTAATCCCCCAAACCTGCACTTTACCCTATATTCCAGGCCTCTGCCGTACCAGGTAAGTCATCTGAACTGGTGACCAGGGGGTTGTCTCCATCCATCCTTCTTACACCCTCCTCCTCCAACCATATCAAGATAGTCAGTAAGCCTTTTGAGGAAAAATTATGAAGCCTGTTATTAATTATAAAGAGGTCTAATAATTCAGTCTGGCAGAAAACCCTACAAGGCAGCTCCTTTCCTCCATTCTTTCCCAAGGCTACTCAAGGAGGGCAGACAATTACTGGTCGGGTATTTGCATAATGGTTTCCTTTTGTTGCCTTTGTTCTTTTCTGACCCCGACTAATTGTTTGAGAGTACCACGTTAGCTCTCTACTTCAGATAGGAAGCTCTTTACTGAAAGGTAAAATTTAGGAAATGCAGAATTTACTGGAGGTGCTGTAAATTTTGGAATATCAGAGGAGGAGACAAGGCCCCCAGGCAAATAGAACGAGACAACTTTCTGTCCACTTTCTATATCTGTGATTTAAAAGGAAGGCCCCAACTGAGAAGAGCTGGGAAAATAATGCAATTTTTGACTTCTCTATAATCTTTGTAGCAGCTTTCCATCTGAGTCAGCTGTGGACAGGGATGTACATTGACCCCAAGATATGCTCTCCAGAGAGTCTTGTGTTGTTTTCACACAACTCAGCAGCCCCCACAGGATCACAATCATTAAAAAGTAGGGTGGTGGTTGGGAGGGAGGCCCCAGAGAACTTAACACAATTCTTAACCTCTCTGATCTGCTCCTGCTCTCCTTTCCTACCATCTCTGTCCTGTGGTCCCCATTCCTTTTCTCTCTCTCTCTCTTTCCAAAACAGCAGATTCCTCCTCTCCCAACTTTTCTGAATAAATTCTTACGTAGAACTCTATTTTATAAAATAGATAAAGCTGCTTTCTATAAGGATGCATTTATTTTCCAATGTGTAGCTTACTTATTAAAGGTCAATGTATTCCTCAGAAAATTAAAAATAGAATTGCCATATGACCTAGCACTCCTACTTCAGGGGACATATCGCAAAGAACTGAAAGCAAGGTCTTGAAGAGATACTTGCATACCCTTGTTCAGAGCACCACTATTCACAGTAGCTGAGAGGGGAGAGAGCAACCCAAATGTCCATCGATGGACGAACAGATAAAAAAAATTTGATCTATACCTACAATGGAATATTATTCAGCCTTAAAAAGAAAGGGAGTTTCTGACACATACTATAACATCAATAAACCTTGAGGAGATTACGTTGAGTGAAATAAGCTGGTCACAAGAAGGCAAATGCTGTATGATTTCATTTTTATGAGGTACCCAGAGTATCAAAGTCATAGAAACAGAAAGACTGATGGTTGCCATGGGCTGAGAGTAGGAGGAAATGATAAGCTGTTTAATGGGAATGGAGTTTCAGTTGCAAAATGAAAAAGTTGTGGAGATTGGTTGCACAACAATGAGAATATACTTAACACTAGTGAACAGTACACTTAAAATTGGCTAAAATGATAACTTTTATCTTATGTGCATTTTGCCACAATTTTTTAAAAAAAATAAATATACGTTAAAAAAAGAAGTCAATGCATGAGAATGAGTTTGAGGAATAGAAATATTTGAAAAATGGGGTCTTGGGTGTCTGTTTGTTCTTAACATTCACTGTCTGTTCTGTTTAAGTTGTACAATATTAAAATAAAAATTCTGTAGCCTGCTGACTTTTTATCCCCACCCTCCTGCCTCTTTCTTTTAAACAGCTTGCCATATACTTCCAGGCTATTCGCCAGTTAAAGATCTCAGGAGAATATTGAATTAAATTGGAGACATAAATTCAATCCTTGCTGATGTGTTAAAATTTGATCTATATTACATAGGATTTTTTTTTGGTCAATTCTTCTTTTTAGCAGTAATTAAACAAATGTTTTAAAAAATAAATTGAAATCAGATGTTTTATAACCCTTGCTAAAGCTCTGTAAAACCCTAGCGTTTTAGTAAGCACACTATTCTAATAGACTATGTTAGTTTTCTACCTGCTTTCCACCTCTCTGCATCCATTCTCCACACATCTGCTAGACTTATCTTTCTAAGACACAAAACTGACCTTGACATTTCTCCACTTAAACATTCTTGGCATAGCTCTGTCCCTGTAGTGTGGTGCTCAGCCCCGCTGCACCTTGGTAACTGAAAATTGCCACTTCAGAATCTTCCCTAAACTAAATAAGTAGACTCTCTTAGGATAGGGTCTGAGTATATTTCAGAAACTCCTCAAGTGTAATGTGCAGCCAGAATTGAGAACAACTGACTTAGAGGAATATGGACACACTCCTTAACGTGCTACAAGACCCTCATAATTTGACCTTTCCCCAGTTGTGCTTGACTTCAACATGGCCCCACACACCTTGCATCAAATAAGGTTCCCTGGGCACACGTGTATTCGAACTCCTTCCTCCTTCTGCTTGGGCTGCTTCCTCTGACTCTGGACTTTTCCATTCTATCCCCTGACAGATTGGCATTCCACCTTCAAAACACAGCTCAATTATCACCAATTTTCATATTTCATTCCTCCCTTGCCTTACCCCTCTTTCCCTCCCTCTCTCTTCTGATTAATGAACAAACTCTACTGTGATCATAGCTTTGTCTTTTTCTCTCTCCCTAACTGTCTGGCTTATTATTGATGTGTATCCCTGGGGTAAGTTTCCTTACAAGAATGAGTGAATGAACAAATGAATGAATAAACAAAACATCCATCAGATTCCAAAGCAGTCTGATCACTCTCCCTCTATGTACCAGTTCATATTATGTAGTGCTTTACAGACTTCAATTTTCTATAATTTGCATCTCAGAAAAGTGCTGCTGTGGAGTTATCACTTGAATAGACTCAAACCCAGAATCTTCTGTAAATCCCAACTCATCTCACCAAACCCTTTTTCACCTGGAACTGCTCTCTTGGTTCAGATGGAGAGAGAGGAGCTAAAATGTCAGATAATCTGAGCTTGTGACTGTGCACTCTGTAGAGATTTTAAGGCTGGTGTCAGACTCTACTTAGAAATTTGAGGTCTATATGCCTTGTTTGTTGTCTTGTGTTGCTCCAGATTCCTTGCCATCAAACTACCATCCCTCTAGAAGTTTAAAAATCTGAGTTCTTGTTAAGCCTTCATGATTTGCTTTTCCTGCCATTCTTTCTCCCTCCAAATTTTAACATTTGGAATATTGCAAAGCCAACACAAAAGAGAGAATTGCTGCCAAGGAGACTATCAGTAGAGCCAGATTTGATCAGTATAGCTCAGTCAGAGGGGGAAAGATGAAAACTAGCTTCTAAATACCTTGCCCATAACCATGTAAAACAACGCATGGCGGTCCAGAAAGTGATGATGAGCGGCACATCATTCAGAGATATTTATGTGAAATTACGGACACAGTGGTATGCGAGCACCTCTGATATTTCTGCTTCAGGAGTCTTAATGTAATTCATGGTGAATGCTGTGTTTGTTGTATCACTGCATCAGTAATGGAAACGACAATGTGACTTTGTCCCCACTCTCACGCTTTGCATGCCAATTTCATCCCAGTCGAAACTTTCCCTTTGATTATTCAGTGGGCCTGGTTGTGCAAACTCAGGGTTGTGCACATTTCGTGAGGAATGAAGCCGGGGAGAAGCAAGTGGCTTTTAGATGTGAGCTTAGAAGTGAGCTCTGCTTTTCCCAGTGCTGTGTCCTATAGGTCATTTTCTCCTTCATAATGATGATATCGGAAATAAACTTTAAACTAGACGTTAATGGAATGGTTATTGAGCTGCACATTGTGTATTTTTGTACCTATTAACATCACAATCAACATCACATTCTAGAGTTTCCTGCAATCATAATTGATTCAGCAAGGCAATGATTTCCAACTGGCTGAGGAGCTCCTTTATGATGTGATAAAAATCCATTATGGGCGAGAGGCGTAAGAATGTCAGCTTGTGACTTAAACTCCTCCCCATGATGCCTATTTAGGGCAGATAGCCTGAGACTGTGTGACTAACCCTATTCCTTTATGAGCATCCCCAGGATGTCTGGCATCTGTGTGGAGAGTAATGGCAGGCACAGTTGTGAAGACTGAGCCTGAGCTTAGAAACCCTGCTGACCCTCTTCTCCCATCTCCAGCCATAGGCCGCATGCAAAATTTGATTTGAAACAAACAATGGGATGGATGTGTTAACTGCAAGAGGCCCTCTTACAAATCATATCTTTTGATTTTGGTACTGATTTATGGAAGCTGTTTGAGAAACAGATTTGGAGCCTGATACAAAATTGGATCTTTTGGCTTTTAGACACATGGAATTTCCTTTCAATCTCACTGTTGTAGATAGCTTGTTCATTCCTGGACTTCACTAATTCCAACAAGTTTTTGACAGTCCCCAGGGGGTTGGTAGTGGGGACACGGGGATAAAAGATGGTGAAGACCATGGAAAATTTTGTTGGTTCTTTTAAGTGTGCAACAAGAAGCAATTAACTTCATCCAGAGAGGAAAAATAGACCATAATTTAGCTTATGTTGATATCATCTTATGGAGAGTGGGGCAGGGTCATGATGAGGGGAGGCAGGAGCACAGAGTTAGGAAAGAGCTTGGACTTTGGAGTAATATAGACGTGGATTCATATCTCAATTCTCCCAATTATTAGCAGCTATGTGATTTTAGGAGTTTGGTCACGTCATTCTGAGTTTATTTCCTCATTTGTAAAATAGAAAATGTCTTTCTGGTTAGGATTCTTGGGCAGCTTAGATCTCAAGGGCAAAGGCTAAGTGTGAGGCAAGTGTAAAGTCAGTGGTATTTGTTCTTATTCTGCACTGTTGTTGTTGAGGAGAGGTTATTAAAATGGAAACAGATCATCTGCTTCTGGATGCAGGAGAGTGTGCAGGTAGGACTTAGAAACATAGTTTATAAGGGGATGTGTCCAAGATGGAGGCTAATGATGGAGAGATGTCACATATGAGTGGGGAGCAAATGTATTCCTGGAATTCTGAGGGCACAAATCCGAGCATTAAGGTGGCAGGGGCTGACGAAGGGCCAAGGTGGTTGAGCGGAAGTTGAGTCCAGACATATTCTCAGGGTCCTCATTCTCCTCCACGTGCTGCTTTGGAAGGCCCAAGATTCCATTCCTGAGGGTGTTTCTGGTGATTAAACCCAGATCTGTGACATACGTGGTGTTGCTGACCTGCTGAATGGTATCGAGTAAGGCCCGTTTATTTTCTGTCTTCACTACGAAGTGGAAAAGGACACATGCTGCTTGCTATCCTGTGAAAGTTTTATTGGACTGTGGCTAAGGATGGGGCAGACTCTGGGTTCCTCAGGAAGGTGACGTGCAGAAGTGGAGGGGCACTTGTTGGACTACCAGGATTCCAGCCAGGAAGGTCTATTCATCAGCTCACATAAATGACTTTACCTCCTGAGCCTTAGTTTCTTCAAATTTAAATAGGGGATAATAATGCCTATCTGCCTGGTATATGGATGTCATGAAGTTCAAAGTCAAAGAGCGATAATGGATGATAAATTACATTGTAAAAACCATCATGTGAGGGTATGAGGAATTTTTAATGTGCCTGAACACCGCTTTTAGCCATGGTAACCATCTAAAACTTGACAGCCTCATCATATTAATGTATTGATTTTTGTTTATTTTTGCAAATATAAGACCATTAAGGTATAGAATAAGAAGACACTAGTCATTCAATATTCAAACAGATATTTGTATTCACTGTATGTACAATAGCCTAATAAAAACTTCTTTAGGGGTGTATGCTTGGAAATGAGAGTTGCCACAAGTTTTCCATAAGAGAAGAAAGTGAAAAATGAAATCCCTTGAAGGATATTGATATAAGACTTTTGTATTATTCACTTTACTCTGCAAGTTGGTCTCTCAATCAGTACAATTCTTTCATTCATCTCACTTTTTAAAGTTTTTCTGTTAACATTCATCTGTATATCTATACTCGTAAATAATGCCTAGATGTTAACAACTTCCAAATTAATTTCTCTAGATGCAACTTCCCCCTTAAATTCCAGACTCATACATCCAACTGCCTACAGTGCATCCCCACTTGAATATCTAATAGCCACCTCAAATTCAACACCCCAAGACTGAACTGCTAATTTGCTACCCTCCCCTGCAAATGTTCTCCTCTTGCTAAAATAAATGGCTACTCCATTTTTCCAATTGCTCTGACCCAAAACTTGAGGGTCATCCTTGATTTCTTCCTTTTGTCATACTCTACACGAATTCATCAGTGAATTCTATTGGCTCTAGTTCCACAATGTACCAGAATCTGGTTACTTCCCACTACCTCCACTGTTTCCACACTAATTTCTTGTTTAGGTTAGTGTAATTTCTTCTTAATTGGTCTCTCTGCTTCTGCTCTTCTCACATGTCCCCACTCCCACAGGCCAGTCTCACCCCAGCAGTCAGAGTGAGCTCTCTGTTAAAATACAAAAGAGCTTATGTCACTCTTTTGCTATAATCCTTCCAATGATGTTCCATCTCACTCAGAGTATAAGGTGCTACATGATCTGCCCTATTTTCTGTCTCCCACCTTCTCTCCTAAAATTCTTCCCCTTGCTCACTTTGCTCTTGCCTCAGTAGCCTCCCTGCTATTATCAAATATACCAGGCATATTGGGCATGTGAGGAGGGAGGGAGGAAGGCATTCCAGAAGGAGGGAGCAGCACCTTCGAAGTCAGGGCTCTCAAAGAAGTTAGCACAATTGGAATTTCGGTGTCTTTAGGGGTAAGCCTGTGCCCAGAGGCTTAGCCAGCTTGTGAATGGTCTGGCACGCCATGTCCAGGAGGCTGGACTTTATTCCAATAGGTAATAAGTAACCTATACAAAGTTTCAGGCAGAAGAACAACATAAGATTTGAATTTTAGAATTCAGAGTGGAAGATGTATTGAAAGGGGTAGGACGGTCTGTTGGGAGGACATCGTAACAGCACAGGCAAGAGATATTAAAGGCCCAATCCACAGCAAGGACATGGGAAACAGAAGAAGATGATCCAGACAGTATCAGGAATTAGAACATGACACTCTATAGACATTAAATCACGACTGGTCAAAAATAATAAGCATTGGTCAAACTCAATAGAATAAAAGCTTTCAGAGTAGATATCGGTGGGGAAAATTCAGACCAGTGACTCAAAAAAATACTTAGAAAACAGTTTAGGAAGCTTAACTTAGTCAATGAAAAAGAGGTTCATAAAGGACCAAATCATATCTTTTGATGCAATATTCTCTGGCTAGATGTTATAGTATATTTAACTGTGGATTTCAAGACAGATCTCATTCGATTGCCCCTCTAGGAAGAACTGAGTCAGGTGATATATGACTTCTTACTGGTTAGCTTATTTTATTAGACGCTTTTTTCATTTCTGGTACTTGTTCCCAGATGTATCATTTTCCATTTCACACATCATAAATATGTACATAAATATTTTAAGAAGTTTCTGTTTCTCCAGGTTGAATATGTTCCATTTAATGGATATTAGCTCGAACTGAAAAGTACCTAAAAGTAATAAACTGCTCTGGCCTCCAAGCTTAAGTGAACCCAAATAGCATCAAGAATAGCATGTTCCAGTTGGCGGGACCTTAGAGATCATCTACCCACCTCCATCTACATACATCTACATATGTCTACAATACTTCCACCCCAACCCCAGGGCCCCACAGGCACTACTTCATCTTTACAAAAAGAAATTCAATGATGAAGGGACTTGCCAAACCTCATAACTTTGGTGGCCAACACATTTGGAACACATAAGTGATGTTTTCTGAGGCCATATGACAGCAAAGGAGTCACACACACACAAAAGCAAAGGACTTGGGTAGGCATTAGAAGCCATGGAAAGCATGCTAACAATACAGGCCCTTCTTGCAGAGACTCTGATTCAGTAGAAACCTTCACTTTTCAAAAATACCTCCTGCCATGATGCTAATATAGACAGTCTACATGCCACAGTTTGAGAGTGACGTAAATGAAACGAAACATGCAGGTGTAAACAATGAGTTTACCAAAACATATAGACCTTCCAGGACCATAGCATTACTCAGATTTTAGGCTGACAGATCTTACTTTAAAAAAAAATTCTTCTCTACTAACATCTCCTTTTATAGAAAATACACAGAGGCCATCACAGAGCCCTTTATGGCTGATGCCAACAGAACTTGATAATCGCAAATTGAACTCCCCCTTTCTAGTGCCCTAAGTATCAATTTTCCTAATTTTGATGCATTTCACATACATGTCATTCCTTAAGAGAGTCTGAGATAAACATAAACATTAAATGACATCTGTGTCCTCAAGGAACCTCTGCCTTAGGAGAGCAGATGTGCTCAGTCCTTTGGGGGAGGTGGAGGCTGATCAGTATTGCCTTTGTGTTCCGCTAAACACTTGGTTTCCCAAAGTCTAAAATGATGTGGTCAAACTATGTCTCAGAAATGCTTTGCTCAAGGGCTGTGAGTGAGAGGTCACACGTTATGTAGCCTGAACATGATCTACAGCTGTTGATGGGATTAAGGCGATTCAGACCCTCCATAAATATAGCTGGTAAAAGCAAAAAGAAAAATAAATAAAAATAAAAAAAGGCCTGTGGAAAACAATGTGTGCTACTGACATGAGGGGGAATACACTCTCTTGGCCTTGCGTGGAATATACAAACTTGAATTGGGTTATTATGAAAAAATGCATAGGACTGAAACAGACTTTAGGAATCATCTAATCCAGTCATTTTTACAAAAAAAAAAAATTAGCTGCAGAATCCTTTTCCCAAATGAAGTTTTATTTAGAATGCTCAAATATAAAAAGATGAAAGCAGAGCTGCTCTGAATGAAGCTAGGATGTAGGGAAAGGCTGGGCCTGATCTTCTCAACCTGCTGACTGGCAGACCTGACCTCCTACATCACAGCCCCAGGGGTTCACAGAAAAGCACTGAGTCTGTGCCTTCATTTTTGAGAGCAGTGACTATGATCAAAGAAGTTAAGGCATTTGTCTATGGCAGGTGAGAGATGGGGCCTTAAAGTCAAACTTAGAGCCCAGGGACCAGCACTCTTCCCCCAGAGGCCAAACTGCCTCTCACCTTGAGACAGATACCAGATTATAATAACTCGCCCTGGATAGCCTCTTTGTACTCATAAGAAGGGCTGGCTAAGTGCTGCCTTCTTCATTGTTTGTTTCTTTAGGGAAATTGGTTGAAATCAAGGAGAGATAGGCAGCGCTACCTCCCCCCAGGAAGGTCCAGGGCTGAGCATGAGGAACGTTTCTGGAGGAAGTGGAAGCCACAAGCTCTTCATTTATGCAGACCTGAAGCTCCCAGGGTAGAGTTTATGGTTCTAGAAAAAGAATGAGTGCTTAAGAAGGGAAAAGCAATGAAAACCTGGAGATCAGAGCAATTCAAGGCAAGCGGTGTGAAACTTTTCAGTCAGCTGTTCCTTTTGGCAAACCCACGTATATGTTGACTCCTCAAACAAATTTTTATTGATTTTAACCGTTGCAGACTTATTGTGTGTGGGGAAGTTTGAGATTTTTCTCTGGCATTTCTCAGATGTGTAGGATTGACTGTGAGAGGATGAGAATTACTTTTAATAAAAACCCATCATAAGGTGATTCGTGAGATATTAGCCTCTCTACCATTCTAGGTTGCACCATTTTTAACAAGTTCCCTTGGCAAAATTGTGAAGTAATTCACTTTCAGTCACTATCTTATGTTCTTTGTTTTTAGTGGCTCATGCAGCATCATAGAGCACTTTGAAATAAAGTTAGTAGACTTGCTTTTTCTTTCATTTAAATAGAGTCCAGGAAATCTCCCTGTTTGGGAGAAAAAGAATATATTAGTCCTGCTCCAAAACTGTAAGTGTGGTATAATTTTAACTTTATTTCAAAAAGTGATAAAAGTATTAGATGAAAGTAGGTGGTTGAGGGCATGGGCATTGGAATCGGACTTCTGGGTTTGAATACTGTTTTCACTAATTACAAACAGTGTGATTCTGGGCAAGTTACTCAATTACTCTGTGCCTTAGTTTCAACTATGGATAAGAGATAATAACACTGCTTACTTCATAACGCTTTTTGGGGATTAAACAAGCTAAGGCATAAAGCTCTTGGTGAAGTGCCTGGCACATAGAAAGTTCTCAATACATGTCAGCGATTATTATTTCCAAATGGTGGGACAAGGGGTGATTTTTTTTCCCTTAATTTTCCAAAAAAAATTTTTAATGTGATTATGTTATATGTTATGTTATGGCAGAAACTAAAGTTATAAATACAAAACAGAAAAAAGCATCCATTTTTGAAAATTGAAATTTGAAAATTTTGAAAAACTCCTCCCTTTCCCAAATCCACTGTCAAACAAACTAATGTTCAGTTTTTGAATGGAACAGTGTGTTCACGAAGGGGAAAAGAAGAGGATGTGACGAATGGAGAAATAAAATTGTTTCACCCACTCTTCTTGAAAATACCCAATCACCCTTCTTTCCTCTCAATTGACTGTGGTCTCTATGTCCTTCTAGCACCAAAAAAAGAGAGGGAAGAAGGGTAAGAGGAAGAATGAGAATAGTTAGATGCAATTTCTTTTGTTAAATCTTTTCAATCTCAATGGGATGACTTTTTAATCTCATGCCAACCCTCCTCTCTCACTGTCACACTTTTGGGGCAGTTATTTTTAGTGTATTGATATGGAAACAGATCCGATTTGATCTCATCTCTTTGTAGGTTTAGATAAGGAGATCATAAAAAGATCCCCAGCTCACAATGCACAATTTAAAATGTTATGACTTTCTTTGGGCCTCTTGCTTTAGGCAATGGCAGAATAGAGTTCTGAGACCAAGCTTTCAAGGCCCTGCCACTTCAATCAATTAACCAGCAAGTCTTTATCAAATGGCTACTCTGGCCCAGGTTGTAAAACTCTGACCTGAATGGTTCACCGCCCTTCCAGATGGCCTCACACAGTCCCTTTTCAGATGCTAGTGGACCCTGGCTAGGCTCGCTGAATGAAAGCTGAGGGGTGAGTCTCTTTGATGTGCCGGCTGTCTCTGAGCCACCATGATTGTCTGTGGAGGTTGTCCATGGGCTGTGGAGGTGGTAACCAGTTGAATGAGCACAGGTTTCAGTGTCTGAATGTGGGTTCAGCAGGCTGGCAAATTAGAGCAATTTTTAGTGCTCGAGTCAGAAATCTGGGGTCTGGACACCTGCTATGGACCTGACTGGAGGGCTTGGGAAATGAAAGCTGTGATGTTGAAATGTTGGAGTGAAAACTTACTACATTTGTTTCATAATGAGCTTATACTTTAAATAACTTTCTTTTTTTTTAATAAAGATTTTTATTTTTTCTTTCTCTCCCAAAGCCTCCCGGGTACATAGTTGTGTATTTTTAGTTGTGGGTCCTTCTAGTTGTGGCATGTGGGACACTGCCTCAGCATGGCTTGATGAGCAGTGCCATGTCCGTGCCCAGGACTCGAACTGGCAAAACCCTAGGACTCGAACTGGCAAAACCCTGGGCCACAGAAGCAGAGCGTGTGAACTTAACCACTTGACCACAGGGCCAGTCCCTAAATAATTTTCTTTTAAGATAAACTTACCCTTATTTTTACTAAAGGATCATTTTTTTTTAAGGCTATAGAAGATGATTTAAAACAAACCCCAACAACCAAATGCGAATTTAGTGTTTGGTTTGAGCCTGAGGGGAATTACTTTATTCACACAGGCTCTGTTTGGCCACTTAATGGTTGTGTGACCAGAACAGTTAGTAGCTATTGGGCATTTTCTATGTGCTAGGCCATGTGCTATATGTTTTATATGCATTATCTCATAAATTACCCACAAAGGTCTTTTGAATAGATCCTCATGTTTCTCCATGAGGAGCCTGAGGGTTAGGGTTGTGCAGGAATTGCCTAAGGTCCTGTTAGTAGTCTGATGATGCTGGGTCGCTGAGCCTCAGGGTGTCAAATGTGAAATGAAAATCATAATAGCTACCTCACAGGGCGCCTGTCACAAATAAATGAAGATGTATTGGCACACATACGTACAATTAAAATAAAATTATAAATTCAAAAATAGAAATTACATAGCGATGTATGTGTTTCTAGTATATAATAAACATTTAACAAAGAGCATTATTTTAACAGAGGTCTCCTTTCTACAAACACCAATTTGCTTCCATAGAGGAATATGTGGTGAGAAGTGAATGGAAAAGCTCCTTTGAGGTTTGCTAACATACTCCTAGGGTAGAGTTTTAGTTACTTTCTTCCATCTTCCCACTCAAAGTTTCCTGAAGGTCTTTTATCTATCCCATTAGTTAAATGAATTATTCAATGATAGGATTCTTCTGCTTTTACCTCAGGTGATGGTGGCAGGGTTTTTAACCTCTCATTCAACTCCTAGTTGAAATGAGCTCCTTTCCTATCTCGGAGCCTCTCCCTGCTAGGCTATGAGCTCCTTAAAGGCAGGGTGTGAATCTGGTCAAGACTATCTTCCCCGCAGCTGCTCTGCCACCTGCCATCTCCCAGTGGGCTCAGGCAGAGTCACCTAGAAACCTCCGACAGAAAGTTTACTGGAAAATTTAATCAACACACTGAATTCTCTTTCTCAAGGGAGAAAGATCCTTGGTTTCCAGTGGTCTTCCACCCTTTATTTCCAACACTTTCCAGGCCTTGGCTCAGCCTAGGATAATTCATTTCTGCTGGAAAATTTACTAGGGGTTATCTGTTTAAAATGGTTAAATCAAGATTTTCCCTGGTAGATAGAAAAAAGTACAACAAAAACTGAAGAAGTTGACACCCACATGGTATCAATAGAGGGATAGATAAATACACCAATGGAGCAGAATAGGGTGCAGATCACGCCCTCCACCCCAGCTGCTATGCTTATATGAGAACTGTGGCATTGCAAATCAGTGAAGGAAGAAGAGACGATTTTATTATACCCATTTGGAGGAAAATAAAAAGAATATTCCTCTCGTCATCCCGAACAAATTCAAGATAGATTAAATTCTAAACACAAAATGCTACATTGTCCTAGAAAAAGTATGAGAGAATAACTTTATAATCTTGACATCAAACCCCAAAACCATAAGGGAAAAGATCGTCACATTTGACTATAAAAAATTAAAAACTCTAACACAAAATATATTTAAATACAAAGAAACATTCAATAACATGTTAGCAATGGTTTCCTCTAGTAAAGGTAATGCAAAGGACATGTGGTAATATGTTATCTGGGCTACCAGAAAAACATTAAAAATAAAAATGTTTAAAGAAAATATATTTGTCTTTAACTATCTAGCTGAAAAAAATTACAGTAGGATCTTTAACCACTATACAATTTTACCTAATATCAGCCCTACTTATTTTATTAGTAGAGATTATTTTTTTCATCTTCAGTAATATACTTCTGAGAAAGATTGTAACCCAAGAGACTGCCTTCAGAAATTGACTTTTAAAGACCCAGGATTTATTTTAAGCTGAAATAAAGTGTTGACTAAAATAGTCCACTCTCAGACTCCCTGTTTGACCTGTAACCACAATTACTATTTTTTTTTCCATCCAATGGCATGTCGCAAAATTCCTTTTTAATTTGGGTCTCTGCTGGTGTTTGCAGCTGGAAATTATTTCCACCTCTTGTTTCGGACAGGAGAAAGTCATGGCTGGAAAGAACCTTAGAATTCATGTAGTCAAATCCCCCATTCCAAGCTTGAATTCCCTTCACAACATCCCCTCTTGCTCCATTAATGCGCCCATGACAGCCGCCCCAGTCTCTGTGAACTAGGCAAAGAGCATAGAGCACAGAGCAGAGAAACAGCAGGAAGGGGAGTTGTGGCAATCCTGACATCCTAAAATCGAAGTTTTATATGGCACTGTACCATACAGAAAAAAAAGTCAATTCAAGATTGTTTTTTAAAAGGCCTTACTTTCTGGATGGGGCTTCTGTTCCACCATACGCACTAAGTAATAAACTTAACGTGGCAGTGTTGGAACATTATGAGAATGAATCATTCCTAAATTATCAGCACATATTATCATATAAATGATCACTTTGCTTTCTCTCCCAATAGTGCTATAATCTCGAATAAAGCAGTTTATATATGTTTTAAGTGAGACCACCGTGCACCAGAAAACTAGCATTATATTGCTTTAATAACAACAATGCCAAATTATTCAGGCAGCTTTCATCGGACGCCCAAGTTTCTGGATCAAGTCCCAGTCAGTCCACTCTACATCTGTAAGGAAAACAAGTCAGACTGAACCTGAATACAGTATTGTCTGCAGTGTCCCAGCCTTGTATACTCAAAGACCCAGATCAAATTGCCAACAATGGAACCCGCTCCCAGTCTCTGACTCTCTCCTCTTTCCAACCCTAAAAACTCCTCCCACAAAAATTTGGGTCTCTAGAAGAGAAAATAAGTGGAAAATAATGATCCTACCTTTGATGCATGGTGGCCATGATATGGACAATTAAAAAGAAGTTCTCTAGTCTAGTGAAAAGGATGGCTAATATAATAGTTTGGACTTAAGTGATGCAGATTGGCTCTGTGGAAAAAAAAAAAGAAGAAATGACCCTGAGGGGGGAAAACAGACCTTCATAAATTTCATCATGCATCATGTGGGACAAAAGAGCCATTGAAATTAGAGTTTGTACAAGTGTATCATGATGATGCTGTTTTCAACAAGTTCTGCCAAAGTCTTCAAACCGCAAGCACTTTTAGAATTGATAATTGCCTGGAGAGATAATCTACTTTCTGTTCGCTGAAATCTAAGTGAAGGAAAGAGGATGCTGTCCAGAGAGTTTTAATTTGCCTGAAAGCCTTAATCAGATGATGAATTTTCCTCTGTGGACCCCTTTCTTAGTCTGTCAAGAAGAGCTTTGCTGCTAAATCTGAAAATGTTGGCAGACACACACTCCTTGTTAGAAGTAAGACCATTGTAGGTAGGTACACACAAATACAATATATAAACAACGGCTCTGCCTCAGAGGGTTTCTGTTTGTTTGTGTTCTGAGGCGGATGGAGGGAGGTATTACAATCTTTTGCCAGTGGAAAACAGCAGGTGTCATAATCAACTTGCCCTTTATCAAGCGACTGCATTTGAGTCAGTCCTGTTTACTTGATACTAATGTAGAAATATGACTATTGGGTCCAAAATCAAGAAGTGAGGATGATTTTTTATACAAACTTTGGTTCTTGGAGAGGGAGGGAGGAAGAGAGAACGTGTAAGAGATTGAACAGGATCTCTCCTGTAACATCAGAGCAAGTATTGCCTGCGCCGAAGGAGACTCTGCACTCTCCCACTAGCCTCCCCCGTGTATCTCAGCCTAGAAATGTAAGAATCCTCTAATACTCAACCTTGGACCAATGTCTCATTCTTGTGCAGGGATTTTTATGGTGGACAGTGGGCTATTCTGGAGCCACTAAACTTGTCTGTTGGCTGGAATGTGAAAACCATGAGCCACCCCTCTCATCGCCTTCTTGAAGCAGAGGTGCTAACCCTATCCGCCAGGACAGCCTCTCAGCTAGCTGCCGTTTGTCCCCCATCGATCTCCTTTGTTAGTTCCTTTGCAGAAGGTGGACATCACAAAACATCACAAAAATAACACTGCTTCTGCTGAAACAAATGATTTCAACCCATGCTTTCTTGATGGCTGGGGGCAGATGTTTGATTCTGGAGCTTCACAGATCCCAGTTTTCTACTCTCCTCCTGTTCTTTTACTACTTTCAGGCCTTGAGAGCAGATAATTGTAATACTATGGAGTGCAGTGAACAGCCTGCTATGGGAACTCAAAAGAGCCACTAACTCTGCCCAGTTCCTTCCTTTCTGTTTTAGTCTTTCAGTGTTTCTTGGTGCTTTTAAATCTCATTTCTTCTTCAAAGTAGCTCTGTGAAGAAAGTAGGGTAGGCATTATTCCCACTCTTACAAACGAGAGTTCTGAACCTCAGAAAGGTTAATTAACTTTCCAGGATTACACAGCGAGTAAATCTCAGCCTTCAGAAGGAAATGTACCTTTTGCTTCCAAATTCTATCCTCTTGAGGTCATCATGGTGAAAGATCCAATCAAAGGTAAATCATTATTGTTTTAACATTTTATGACTCAGTCATTTGAGAATAATAGCTCAAATTTCTGAACTGAGTATTTATGATCACAGAATATCATCTCCAACTACTAAATTAAATAATGTTTTTGATAAATTCTCAGCCAAAAAGAGACTGAAACTTACCATTATTGAGTTTCCTTTTTATATTTGTATAACTTAATTCTGGTTTAGATGAGAAAATAAGATTTAGCCAATGATTAGTATAAACTAATGTAATTGCTTACATTACTTTCTGACATGCAATAGCAAATGGATCATATTTTAAACAGCCAATTATCTTGTAAGTATAATAGCAAGTTTTATAATAACTTTTTATTTCTGAAACATGCATTTTAATATGTATTAATAACTTTAAGGTAGCCATTTCATCTAACAAGTAAATAGTGTGTATTTTTAAGACTGTTCATTTAAAGTTCTAAGCCATATGTTGTACTGAACTCAAAGCTCACTATTTCTGCTTCCTCCTATAATCAATTGGACGTACAGAAAATTATTCCATCTTGAAAAAGGACTGAGATCATTGAGTTCTTATTTTGTGTCCTAAGTTTTGCATATACCATCTCTTTCAATCGAATTTTACCATTGAGGAGCTGAATTTCAGAAAAATTAAATAACTTCCTTATGGTCACTCAACTATTTAGCGGTAAAAGTAGTATTTAATCCAGTCTTTCTCCATACCATGCTGTTTCCCAGGAGAAATTATTGTTTAATTCTTATAAATGTACATATAAACAAAATCATATACAAAGTTCTATTTCTGGAAGGTCTAAAGGAGATGTAGAAAAATGGATATAGAAAAAACAGATCATTCTGCAGAGGAAAGCTCAATGCAAATTAACTTGTGAAGAGGAATTAGTGATGGATGTGGGAAGAAGTCAATTGAAAAAAGTGACCTATTGAACGATTTCCATCTGTATTTGTAAAACTTGACAATCCACGATCTTGTAATTATATAATCACGCCTATAATAAGAAAGCAATTAAAACATTTTGGTCATGCTACTTATCTGATTTTACATGAGCTTTGGGTGATGTAGCAAAGGTAGTAGGACTTGAGAATGTAACCTTTAATTGGGGAAAACCTCCTGACAAAAAATTATATTTTTGTGAGATACAGCTGTAGAAATTATAATGCAGTTTGGCTAAATAAAAGATGAAGTGAAGAGATTTTGATTTTAAATAATATTCCTAACAAAGATGACATAAACATATGAATATAAAGTTTTTTCCCAGTGAAATTCAGTCTTGGTAATGTTCTCTCCATTGAACACCATGAGTACATATTGTAAGTGTTTTTGGATTACTCACAATTTCCAAAAATTGAGATTAGTTGATGCCTATCTGGCTTGGGATTCAATGTCTTTCCCTTCACTCTACTTTATTCTAGTAATAATCATGATCCCTTATTTCTAAAATTGACTTTACATCCTTTATTTCATATTGGCTTTTGCCATATAAATAATCCCGTGGGGTTGGATTCTTAGCCATTTTATTGTCATTTCTTACTCTTACCAGATGGTCTCTTTACTATCTTGGATTTGTGCTTCTACATGTCTGTAAGTTGATTCTTCATAGCTCATAATAGCTAGTACTTTCTGTGCCTTTACTGGACCTCTGTTTTTACATCTGAAAGTGCCTAATCCACCCATCCTTGTTGATGTCTAATTTAGAGTGCAACATGTTCCGTTCTGCTCTTGGAAAAAAAATCATCTGACATGGGAACAGGATTTTACAGTTTGCAGAGTGCTTTAATGTATATTATGCCATTTGTTCCTGGCAGCAATTCCTCTCTATGAAGCGGTTCTTGATTTCCTCCAGGTGGGGAGTTTCACTATGTACTTGGTTATCATTTTGATCCCTCCTTTAATATGCATCACAAGCTTTATTTGTGTAAATGCTTTACCTTTGCTACTAGACACAAAGCGTCTAGAAGCCAGAGACTAAGTCCTGTTTATTTTATCTCTCACAGTGTTTAGTATCATGCCTCATACAACTTTGTTGCTAAATAAAATCTTTGTTCAAATATTGAACTAATTTTAAGTCAATGTAAAGAAATTCCATGAACTCTGACTGCACTTATCTATACTAATGAATTAGACCTTAAATTGTAAATTTTGGATTTGTTATTTAAAATATTTCTTTCCTCAAATATACTTGTATATAAATATTTTCTCAAATATTTATATTTGTTATATTTACTTTATAACCCACACAATATCCACAACAGTTTCCAGAGAACCTACCATGTTGTTGTATAAATTTTTAAATAAATGATCAAAAGGAATACTTAAAATAGGCATCCAATTATAAAATCAGTAAACTTAGCTCCAGATTCACTTCTTTTAGTTATTCCTAGCCTTTGTTTAGATTTTTATTCTTCAAAATCGTAGTCTCTCATACTATGTCTTTTCTTACTATGTAAGTGGTGTTCTGAGGACTGAGTCTGGGGTGAATAAGGTCATTATCCATGGGATCTGCATTTGCCTCAAAAATGCTAGAATTTCCCTTTGTTTCATCTTGCTATTTTAATTTTAAAGATGCAGAACTGAAGAGGGAAGATAAAAAGCACACCAACAAACAAAATGCACAAGATTACAAGTTTTGCTCAAGGGCAGGAGAGAGAACACTAGAATTTTGTGTATGATGAATAAATTTTCCCTTTTTATTTTCACTAGGTTTAAGGTTCTAAACAACCATATTATCATACACAGGGGTCATGTGTCTGAGATCCTTGGTAATCTTATATTAATATCAGCTAGAATGGGCTATAGGAAGGACCAGATTAGATAACATTTGGTCTTTGGATCATTCTGCCCTTGAGAAAAATCAATGAATTTCTGTTTCCTTAGCTGCTCTGTTCGATGGATATTCATGAATTCACTGATTATTCAGTAAACATTTATTGAGGACCTGCTATATCTTGCTATGTACCGTGCTAGGAACAGGGGCAATAAGATAAAACATAGGAGGAGACCCACAAACAACTAGTATAAAATCCCATGGTAGGTGCCAAAGTAGAACCTAATAGTTAACTCTAATCTAGATAAGCGCAAAGAAGAGAGTCATCAAGCACGCTTTGTGGAAGAGTGGGACGACGCTCAAAGAGTTTTATAGACTGATGCTTGAACTGGGTTTGAAGAAAAAGCAGAAGTTTCAGATAGAAAAGGAATAAAAGGATCTTTAAGAAAGAAGGCAGATTATGGGCAAAGGCAAGCTGACTTAAAAAGATATGGGCTATCCTGGGTGATAGCAAAATTGTTTAGTTTAGCTGGAAAGAGAAAAGAGAAGGAGTTGGGAGAGGAAAGGAGAGTTGTGTCATGGATGGCTTGGAAGGTCATCTTGAGGAGTCTATTCTTTATCTTGAGGGCAATAGGGAGTCATTGAGGGGGTTTTAAGAATGGAATAAGAAGGCCAGAGTTTTACAATGTGAAAGATGCTTCAGTGGGGGCAAGGATGGGATAGGGAGATGATTTCTCAAGTTGATATGTGTTGGCAGAGCATTTTATTTATTTATTTTTTTATCGAGGTAACATTGGGTTATAACATTATATACATTTCAGGTCTACATCACCATATTTTGATTTCTGTGTAGACTACATCATGTTCACTATCCAAAGACTTGTTACCATCCATCACCACATACATGTTCCCAGTGACTCCTTTCACCCTCCACCCTCATCCTTCCCCTCTGGGAAGCACCAACCTAATCTCTGTATATATGTGTGTGTTTATGGCTGTTGTCTTCATCTCTTATATATGAGTGAGATCATACTGTAGTCAGCTTCCCCCTTGATGGGCACTCAGGTTGTTTCCAAGTCTTGGCTGTTGAGAATAATGCTGAACGTAGGGGTCCAGGTATCTTTACACATTTGTGTTTTCATGTTCTTTGGATAAATACCCAGCAGTGGAATAGCTGGATCATATGGTAGTTCTATTCTTAATTTTTTGAGGAATTTCCATACTGTTTTACATACTGGCTATACTAGTTTGCACTCCCACCAGCAGTGTAGGAGGGTTCCCTTCTCTTCACATCCTCTCCAACACTTATTGTTTCCTGTCTTGTTAATTATAGCCAGTCTGACCAGAGTGAGGTGATATTTCATTGTAGTTTGGATTTGCATTTCCCTGGTGCAACTGATTTTTGTATGTTGATTTAGTATCCTGAAACTTTACTGTATTCATTTATTATTTCTGAAAGTTATTGTTGGATTCTTTAGGGTTTTCTATATATAAAATCATGTCATCTGCAAATAGTGACAGTTTTACTTCTTCCTTTCCAATTTGGATCTCTTTTATTTCTTTTTCTTGTCTGATTACTCTGGCTAGGACTTCCAATACTATATTAAATAGGAGTGGAGAAAGTGGTCATCCTTGTCTGATTTCTGTTCTTACAGGGATAGCTTTCAGTTTTTGCTGATTGAGTATAACATTAGCTGTAGGTTTGTCATATATGACCTTTATTATGTTGAGGTACTTTCCTTCTATACCCATTTTGTTCAGAATTTTTATCATAAATGGATGCTCTATCTTGTCAAATGCTTTCTGTCTATTGAGATGATCTTGTGATTTTTATTCTTAATTTTGTTAATGTGGTGTATCATGTTGATTGATTTGTGGATTTTGAACCATCCCTGCATCCGTGGAATAAATCCCACTTGGTCATGGTCTATGATCTTTTTAATGTATTGCTGTATTCAATTTGATAATATTTTGTTGAGGATTTTTGCAGCAATGTTAATCAGTGATATTGGCCTGTAATTTCCTTGTTCTTGTCTCGTTTTTGTATCAGGGTAATGTTAGCCTTGTAGAATGAGTTAGGAAGCTTGCCCTCCTCTTCAACTTTTTGCAAGAGTGTGAGAAGGCTAGGTATTAAGTTTTCTTTGACTCTTTCTTAGAATTCACCAGGGGAGCAGTCTGGTCCTGGACTTTTATTTTTTGGGAGGTTTGGATTACTTTTTGATCTCCCTACTGGTGATTGGTCTATTCAGATTTTCTATTTCTTTTGATCCAGTTCTGGAAGGTTATGACTCTAAGAATTTATCAATTTCTTCTAGATTACCAATTTGTTGGCATAAAGCTTTTCATAATTTTCTCTTATAATCTTTTGCATTTCTGAAGTTTCCATTGTAATTTCTCCTCTTTTGTTTCTGACTTTATTTATTTGAAACTTCTCTATTTTTTTCTTGGTGAGTCTAGCTAAAGGTTTGTCAATTTGTTTATCTTTTCAAAGAACCAGCTGTCGGAGCATTTTAGAGCAAAGATTGTAAGAGAAATAATATTTTACTATCAATCGCTATTATTATTCTTTTCACATACGTAGCAATTTTAAAGTTCAGAAATTAAGCGTTATTAGCTAAAACAAGTTTAAGCACATGGTTAAATACCTGTCTACTTGCCTATCCCTATCTTCTCTTCATTAGCAGGGGGAAAGTCAAGTGAAGATGCACTGCAGAATACATGAACACATGGGAAAAGAGAGGTGACTGGATTATTATTCATCTTCATGGAGGAGATGTGTCTGATATGTGTGTCCGTAAGTAGATGAGGAATACTGGTGTAGAATAGGGCTTGAGTCCATGGAACTGGACTTGAGACCCAGTTCTAGCACACATTAGTCATGTGACTTTGAAAAGTTAATTGATTTCTCTGAAACTCAATTTGTTCATCCTTAAGGTGGAATAACCAATTCCTGCCTTAACTATTTTAGAAGGTCACTGTGAGAATTCATTGAGATAATGTCTTAAGTACAAAAGTGCTTATTTATGCATGCTTTCAAAGAGAGATATTCCTGAGGAATAGCAATAGCAAGAGATCGTAAAGCATTATTAGAGAAACTTTCTTCAAAATGCTTAAGTACAAATATCTACTCCAGAAACTATCTTACTATTTCCAGGCTTAGCCCTTTCTGATCTGTTACTAGGTAAATTGGTGTACACATGTGATAATTTATTTTTATGAATGATGGCACCTGGGTTGAAAATTTTACCATTACAAATGTTACATGACAATTATTTCTCCAAGCAAATTGGACATTTTCTAGGACTAGCTACATGGAAAATACACTAAGAAAGTGTGGATGGGTCAGTGCACATGGTTTATTTTTATTTTTAGTGAAAATGGTTTTGGACAGAGGAAGGAGAATTTCAGGTGGAATCATATCACTTGTTCATTTAAGTGGTTCAATTAGGCTGTAAAATTACATCCACAGGGAAAACGTAGATTCACACATCCACATAGTTCACCTCACTTACAACTATTCCTTCAACATTCAGTCACCAAATATTTAGTTATATTATTAGAAGTTGCTTGGGAAGATACATTATCAATCCTAGGATTGGAACTTCAAAGCATTTCCAATGAAACTTCAAAGCATTTGTAACTCTGGCAAACTCAAAAGCTTAGCCATTTTTTATGCTCTCTCTATCTGGAAAGTAATTACTATGGCAGGATCATATAGAACTGATTAGAGCCCAAGTGAAGAGCCCTGTTGAGTAACTAGTCAGTCACTTTTTTTTTTTTTGCACGAACTGGCGTGTCCTGTTTGAGGGAACTGAAATGAATATCCATAGACTTCACTATGATGAAAAAAAATTGACTGCAGAAAAAGGAGCATCACAAAGAATTTTGTTTTTCTCCTTCATCTTAGAATCTGAAGATTTGAAACTCCAAATGCTACTGTACCAAGACTCCTCAGGTTCCTGGCCAGTAGATGGCTCTGTATTTTTTTTAAGCTGAGATGCTGTCCAACGTACTGAACTGAGAGGTTCAGAGTAGCCTATATCATAAAAATAGTTTAAGTAATGGAACTTGTGTCTTTGAAGCTATTTCCTCCCTTCTTAGGTGAACATGAAAGGAGAGACATATAGAATGTTTTAAGTGGATCTTCCTTGTCTTCATAATTAGGATACAGGCTCATTGAGGACTTTCATGCTTGCACACTTACATAGATTTTACCTTCTGTCCTTATTTCTCATCCATGCTGCAGATTGATGATAAAGCTTGTGTTTGATCTAAATTGTCTGACTGTAGGAATGATGACACATTTCACTGTGTAAGACACTTTTCCAATTCCTTTTATATAGTATACTATTAAGCACCTATCATAAGAAAAAATTGAGATTTTATTTCATAACCTTAATTTATATCTCATTCCAATTAACATGATGTAAATTATTAGGTGTCATCTACACTTTAGATGATGATAATTAAAAGGGGAGCTATAGAAAAATTGATTGAGGAGTAAAACTATAACCTAGACATGTACATGTGTGGCAACTACAAGTAGAAAAAATGAAATTATAATGAATTAGAGATTTTATTCAAAGAACACATAGGGCTTCAGGTGTTTTAAAAGAATATGGTTAATTTGTGGAGGGCAACAGAGGCAAACGTGATGTTATGGAAACAGCAAAAACGTTTAAATAAGAAGATGTTCAGCTTTCTCTCTTGGGAAAAACACTTGAAGTCTGAATTTCAGCTTCCCAATCTGCAAAGTGATAAAAAAATATAATGTCTGCTTCCAGTAGATGTGTACTTGCAGTGATATAGGTAAATATATAGTTCTTGAGATGACAAAGGTAAAACTTTTGTGTGAATTGTAATGTAAGATAGCATACCTTTTTGATCAAAGATCCTTTTCTTCTTGGCAGAACCATAGATTTTATTACTTATTTCCTTCTCTCTTTGTAAAAAATAAAACTGCTACATTTCATATTTCTCTTGACAGTCATTTCTTTGTGAGGAGGTTTTTGCTGTTGTAGTTGATGCCTTCTGCTCCTCTTTCCACTTGCTCTTTGCTCTAGAATCAACTGTTCAGGCTTTTTTCTTCCACAGTAGTTATTAGGAATTAAGCAGACAAGAACTGAGGGATAAAGCCTTTGTTATGCTGTGTTATTCACAAAGGAAACTTTTATTTTCTCAAGAGCAAAAGGCATTATTACTATTGGTCACTGTCCAGAGACAGCTTGGAAATATTTTAATTACACTGAACTTTTACTGCTGTAGTGTTCCTTTTAATGAGACTTGACTTTCTAGTCTTATCTTTCTTGAAATATTTTCACATTTTCTTTACTCAGTCTTTCCTTTCTCAGACTAAATAAAAATTCACTTTTACGGGCCTTTTTTTGGTGCCAGAGCACAGTGACTGACTAAAAAATGATATGTAAAGCATGGTCCTCCTTTAGAGAGTTATAATTTGTCTCCCTAACATAATTGTAAATACATGAAAACCAGGAAACCTTAAGAGAGAAGCTTAGAAATGAAATTTTAGAAAAATAAGTGAGAGATTGAACTTTCAAGATAGTGATGACTTGTAACGGGCTCAAAATATATTGGGAGGATTGACCACAAACCAGTTCATTTTGAGTATTAAGAGAAGCATCATCTATAGGAGCAAGAGCTGATGCAGACAAACTGGATGTGATAACTAACAAAATAAAAAGCAGATGTGGCTACATTTCAGGTGTTGTGCTCAATGCCAGGAACAGGGAAACAATATTGCAATGGGTACTATAGGAGTTATACTTCCAGGTAATAACATGATTTTTTATTTTATCTCTAGCTCTTTTATGATTGAATCAGGTAAAAGGCATGCAATAAAAAGATATGAGTTGAAGGAAGCATAGATGTGGAAGCCATTGCCAGAAACAGTCCTGCATCATCTCCTAGAATCACTGAATTTTGAGACAGAAGTTCTGTTTTTAACTATCTCAGAAGGTCAAATACAATTAAATCTATCCCCCTAAATCTTAACATTTGTATAATTCTTTATAGTTCACAAAATGTTTTTGTATGCCCTTAAATTAGCAAGTGCCTACAACGTTCAATGCCTCACATTGTGAGGAAAACACATCCCCTACCCTGAGAAAGCTTAAATCCTGAGGAGGTCTGGGGCGTGTAAACAACTGGCTACAATATTTTGCAGGCTCAAAGGGGGAACCGAAAAAGGATATGAAAATAATTATAGTAGAGAACTGTAGTTGGCATCTATCATTTTGTCTCTCCTACATCCTTTTGTTTTGGAAATTGCCCCTTTCCCTCACCTTTGGTTCTGGTAAGACTGTCACTCAAAGGGCACTGCTTCTCTTTCCCCCACAGATATGCTCACATGAGTGAAGGCGGCAAATAAGAATGCCCTATCCATCTAACCGTTATGACTGGTCACCATGGTCAGTGAAGGGCCAGTCAAATGCAAGTAGGGTCACTTAGAGTCCCTGTTGAGGTAATTATTTGGATGTTTGGAGAGAGATCCTCTCTGTTTTTCTGAGGGCAAAGTCTATGTAAGTCTGAAGCTGCTGGTGGAGAGAAATTTCTGGAATATGTAGCCGATCCAAAAGAAAAGGAGCCAAGAAGTGAAGAGAGAACATTTTTGAACAGCTGGATCTAGGGCTACCAAAGAAAGTCAACTGCTGACATTTTTACCCACTAAGCCAATACATTTCATATTTGCATGGATGTGTTTGAGTTGTGTTTCTGTCATTTATATCCAGACCTCTGAAAAATAGAGACTCAATTATTTTGAAACAAGTTCTAATTTTATCTATCTATCTATCTATCTATCTATCTATCTATCTATCATCTTAAAGACTTCTCTGTACATTCCAGTCAGGATAAATCTATTTATTAGCTCAGTAGGTATTCCTCAAGTGCCTTTCAAGCTTGGAAGAGCCACTGGTTGTTCCATACTTCTCTCTCTTTCCTTTTACTATTCCTCTTCAGAGCTATGAAATACTCTGGCTATTGAACTGATTGAATATCCCCATGGTCATAGCATGAATGTCATGAGAAAATTTTGTACTCTTTCAAAAGGAATTCCTTCCTCTTACATTGTGGGTGCTCAAGATATCACTGGCATTTATAAATGTGTATTTGGAGGGTTTCGCATTTCGTCTGTGATTTCAAATGGGTAAACAGAGAAGTATCATGAAAGAAACAGCAGAAATATACTTCCAAACTAGTGTAGTTACACTTATAGGTGTGTAGTGACTAGTCCACTTTCAACAATTATTCAACAACCGTTTAAGTCTGAGACATTTGTGAACTTGCTTTGATCCAGATAAATGGGAGAAAAAGACACTATTCTTTCTTTCTGCCTTATAATTACGTATCTGCTTGTCTGTCTGTGTCTGATTATATATTACATTATAAAGCAAGACTTCATATTCATGATAGGATAATGTGGGAATTAAGCTTTCCATATGTTAATTTTCTAGATAACTGAAAAATACCCCCTTAAGTGATGAATGTTTTATAACATTAAATTATTTGAAAGGGATCTTTAAAAATGCATTATATATTTCTATTTTTTCTTAAGCAAAGTAAGGTAATAATAATATAGCTACCATTTTACAAGTGGACTCCATATGGTGGCCCTTTATTAGCCATTTCCATTCAACATTTCATTTAGACCTACTCCTGTGATGGAAGAGATACAACCCTCATTTAAGAGAGGAGTATATTGAGGATCAGAATGGTTAAGTAACTCAGCCAAGATCATAAAACCACAAGGAGGGAGAGCTGGGGTTTGAATTCAGATCTGTCTGACTCCACAGTGGCTATTCTTAGCACAGTGTCATCATTAAGATCATAAAGTGTGTGCTTTGCAAAGATTAAATGCTGCTCTCCCTGGCTTCAAACACTCGAAACTATTTGTCCTGTTGCAAAGGGCCTCACACTGCTCTTTCTTTTGAACTACGTCTGCTTTTTATAATTTTCTCTATATTTTCTCCTTTATTGTCAAGATGCTAACTGTAACTCTGCTGTTATAAGTAGGCCTGGCTGTAGCAAAAAGTGTTCTCCATTTCAGCTGATTGCTTCTTAGCTGCTTTAAATCTAAGAAATTTTCTAGGATAAGTGATCTTAGGTTCTTCGTGTAGCCATGTGGGGCAATAATGATGATAATGATAATATAGTGATCATTTATTGATTATCTACTATAAGCCACTAGATGTATTAACATATGTGGTCTACCTAATCCTGACTTTAGGTAGTTCTTTTGGTTGCTCAGGACTTTCCCCCCTTATTTTCTAGGTCTCAGGTAAATTTCAAATAGATGATATTGACTGGTAAATGATACCTTGCTTAAGTGACCTACAAATACATATCTATATCTATATATGTATGTATGTATGTATGTATTCACATATATGCACACTCAAAAGCTCTGATTACTTACATTGACCTTTCTTTCTACTTCTGCTCAAATGTTGGCAAGGGTGAAGATGGGAATGAATGAGGAAACCCCAAATGGTGATATGCTGGGGACACCTTTGAGAGAGTCACCATGTGCTGGTTGGGAAATGATTTAACTACTTCCATTAAGTGCTGCAAGGTTTGAAAATATCTTATTAATTCATGTGATTATTCATTATTATGCATCCTCAGGATCTAGAGCTATGAGAGGTGGGAAGTTTATCTTTAAATGAATGCTTCTCAATTATACTAACACCAATGTATTTTGCTGTAATGATTCCTTTGGAGCCATTAGGTGGGTATTCTGTAGAATATGAGTACACATTTCAAAGCACAAGGCTGCTTCATAACTTTTGCTAAATTTGCATTGTAAATGTATTTTTAGTAAAGTGATTTTTGCTGAAATATCCCCACCTGAGCAACATATATATGGAGTTCTCTGGATTTTTACACACTTATCTAAATGTAAGGCAAAAGGATGGATTTCAATGTTTGCCTGATTTTTAAAAAAAATTTCTCAATACTTTTCTCTTCTCTGACATTGGGTTCAAAATTGGAAACGGAGAGAAAGTGGTTTTTTGGAGGGAGGTAGGATATATTAGTTAGATTGACTGACTTGTGTGTTTTTATTTGGTTTTGGAGAAAATTTTTAAATGACTTGTATGTTTTAGTCTATATGACTTTTCTCTGAGCTAAAATTGCCAAGTAGGTGTGTGCATGTTTGTTTGTGTGTGTGTGTGTCTACAAGCAGGCACTGTATTTGTGTGATGTGGGTACATACTGCCTGCTCGAATGCTGAGACATTGAACTTTCCAGATGTGACTTAAAAAAATTTATATTTGAGCCTACATCTGCACATAGCTAGTAGAGAATTAATATCTTTAGTGAACTGCATATTTTAAGTATTGTTTTCCTTTCTTTTTTCTACTAAACCAAAAAATTGGGACCAAGACTATACCTTGGGAGGGTTATAGACCACTATAAGGCTTAACAAATTAACCTTATGTATTTTAATTGGAGAAACCCCATGTATTACTATTTGGATGTTTTAAGGGAACTGCTTATAAGGGAAAGAAAGACCTTAAAGGGCATCTAGTTCAACCATCTTTGGATGTTTCAATTTATTCTCATGATATTCCCCTGCCAGTAAGAGTTTACCCTGCTCTAAAGAGAGAATTCACTCTCACTCTGTTTAATTTGTCCACTCTCAATATCCTCGGACTTTTGTAAATATTTTTGAGCGCTTTATATTCATGTTCTACTGTGTCCTGGTTGCCTTGTTTCAGGGTTCTGCATCTCATTAATAATTATAATCAACAATGTTGTTAAATATTGTACTATTTCTAAAAATCCAACTCTTTTCCATGTCATGGGATTTATACTGTGAGGATGTGATTTACTAGAATCCTGATTTTCAGCACGATATTATCTGAAAAAAGCCAGAGGAGATGCTGAAGGTTTAAATTTGGAGATAGAAATGCATTGATACCTAGCGTATGTGGAAGTGGTGTAATCAGTGATAGCTCTGTGTACCTGACCGTGTCTGTGGGGGTAATTTAATGGAATAGCTGGAACTGCTGTAAAGAATGGTGCTCTTGGGAAAACAAACTGATGTGACACAGCACTGTTTTGTATAAATCTTCATGTCTAGAGGTGTATATTCATTCTTTGGCAGGAAAATGCATTTATGGTTTCTGCCATGGCCTCCATCCATGCTTTAATTGATTTTCCTTGGAAAGTTTTCACTTTTTCTCTCAGGTAATTCCGCTTTGCATCATTTTCCACCCTAGATGGAGTAAACTCATTTCAGAAGGGGAGAATTCTTAAACTGTAAACTTAGAAGTATATTCTGGAGGAAGCACTGTGTTGAATCCTGACTGCCAGCGGCTGGTTGTGTGACTCTGGCTTTATTTGACTTTCCATCTTTTTTTTAATGGAACAGCACAGATCTGTTCTAAACAGTTTAAAAATACAGAAGAATAGAAAAAGAAAACAGTCCCTTCTGTGCCAGCTCCTCACTCTCGTTCTCCAGACCTAAATACTATCCATCACTTGGCATGTATTATTCCAAACCTTTTACTGTGTACATATGAATATATGTATATTTTATAATAAAAAGTTGATTTGCTGTGTATAATAGTTTGTGCCTTTATCTCTACACTCAAAAATATTTCTAGCCACAACTAGAGGGACCTACAACTAAGATGTACAACTATGTATGGGGGGGATTTGGGGAGATAAAGCAGAAAAAAAAATTTCTAAGATGTCCTTCTGAATGAGTTTAACTTCATCGACTTCAATCTGTTTATTGCATTCCAAGTATTCTAGAATAAAGATGTACCATAATTCATTTTACTGAAGAACCATTAGATTGTCTCCAAATTTTCAATATTACAAATTAATATCCTTGCACACTTGTGAAAGTTCTTCTGAGGAATAAATAGCTACAAATGGAATTGTGGAGGCAATAATTTTCCTGCTTAAAATTTTGATAGGTTCTCCTGAATTACTCTCCAAAGAGTTTTTATTGATTTATAATCCATCAAAAGTGTATGAGAGTTGGACAAGTTTATGAAATTGAGCTCTAATTTTCTTGCGTATAAAATGGGGATAAATTACCTTTTTCTTAAGGTTAATGTGAGGATTAGACAAAGTACTGCATGTGAAGCATTCAGCACCGTACCTGACCAAAAGTGGGTGCTTGATAAATCTTCGTTCCCATCTCTTTACTTCTCCAACTGCTCCACTTTACACAAAGCAATAACGCAGCAGCTATATTGTAGTCTAATTTTCTTGGATTTTATGTAGTGTTTTATTTTGTTTATTTTATGCAAGATTTTATTTTCTTCAATTTTATGCAGTGTTCTCAGCACTCCAGGATTCATACCTATAGCAGTACTGAATTTTTTAAGTCAGTCAAAGTTAGTTTTGGTCACTACTGTCTTTATTAGTCATTATCCTTTCATGGTACGTGGTGCTCATTGAATCAGAATTTCAATGTTTTACAAGTGCTTTGCCGGTGTCTTCTCAGTCTTCTTGTTGTGACTCTTTATTTACATGATTTTGGAGTGTTGAGCCATGGATTTCTATTTTGAATGATCCAACATCAAAGTGTCTGTATCTACGTGGTCTGACAAAAAGTCATAAAGGAGGATCTGAGAGATTTGCAGGTGTTAAATTCTGAATGTTCTTCATCACTATGCCCGTACCATCCACTGCTTCATTGGAGGACTCTGGGGGCACTCTGGTAGTTCCTTTCCAAAGTCCCCAGCTTCCTATGAGACCACCTTTACTTTCTAGAATTGTATATACCTCCCCCATACTTTATTTTTCATGAGGAATTAATTCACAGCTTTGGTGGTTTCCTATCTCGAAGCTGGGATGAGTCTTGTCTGAGAAGTCAGACGTGACGCAAGACCATTCAGTAGAGGAGAAATGTCTTTCACTCTGTGTATTTTCTAAACATGCAATTGAATCCAAGTGTACAAGTTACCTTAGAGAATTAGCCAGGCCTGGACACTGGTAGTCTCCAAGAGTAAGTGGGCTTTCTATCCATTAGAATACCATTCCCTAGCCACCCCTTTGAGGTGCTCACCCTCCCATCACCCACCACAGAACTCATTTAAGCTTCAAATAACTCTGAATATCAAGTCTATTTTATTTAATTTAATAGACACTTCTGCAGTGCTCACTCTGTGCAGACACTGTTGTGGGTGCTTTACAAATATTAACTCATTTAATCCTTGCTGGCTGGCCACTTCATTTTTCTAGTTCTGCAATTTAAGGGAAGATCAAACGTCTCTACAGCTTTCTCTGTATGACAGCATTCAAATATTTTGAAGACAATCACCAGGTTCCTCAGGAGCTACTCTTCTTCAAATTAAAGCATCCAGATTCATTCAATTGTTTCACACACCACACAGTAGTGAACCATTTCATATCCACGCTCCTCTGAACGTCCTTTGATTTGTTAATGACTCTTTCAGAGACTGCAAGCTGGCTGGTTCTGGCCCACAGATGTGTTTTGCTTGGCACAATGTCTTTTTTATTTGTTTTGTTTTTAAATAAAACAGAAAAAGCAAAAAGAAAAAATTTCTTAGAATGAAAATGAAGAACATTCAGAATAGCAAGGCATGCATTCTCCAGCTCCAAATTTCCATCAGTGCCTATTGTTTTAGGCCAGGCTTCACTCAACATGGCCCCTAAAGGTGTCTGAGTTTGAGACCCCTGCTGAAGTGTCACATCCAGAACTGAAGTTAGATGCGGTATGGACACGGCCCAGTTGAGAGGTATCCTTCATTCTACTTTGCTATCCATGTTACAAATTCAGATTTAGCTATTGTAGCACATTTCCTTGCAATGCATTTTTTAACCCATACATCAGCCATTCCTCCACACAGCCTCTGAAGCTAGATTTAACGAGTTTTACTTTCGCAATAAGGAATTCACCTGCACCAAAGCATTATGGAAGAGTGTACACTTTACTGACAACTTAGAACTGGAGGCAAAAGAGAGGGTTTTCTTAGGTTTTCCCCTTGTCCCCTCTTTCAGCTCCAGCACTTAGCTTCGCTAGCTCTTGCTTTCTTCCCTGGAATCCTCTCTCTGGGGCTTCTCAGTCTCTTTTTCTTAATTATGCAGACAGAGCAATCTAGTCCTGGGCTAGCTTCTCCAGACCTGGTGGGCACACCTATCATCTCCTCACCCAACAAGAGAGCCTCGGTTTATCAGGAAATACTTTCTACCGAAGGCAGCAAGTGACCACAATACCAAAACATGTTTTTTCCTGTCATAATAATATGACTTGTTTTAGAGCTAAACAACATATTCAGTTCAGCTTTCTCTTCTTAAAGATGGAGAAACCCAGATCCAGAAGGATCACATTACTCAACTGTGATAGCACAGCTAGTTAGGAGAGAGGTAGGCATAGAAGCCAGCACTGGTACTTCCCAGGTCTGTGTCTATAAAATTGTGCTGTGTGTGAAGTTACTAGAAACTGTTTTTGTACCTGAACTGTCACTAATTTTAAGTACAGTGAGTCTTGGTGATATTATTTTAGATTTGACCTTGTCTACACCAAAGCAGGTAACTGAATTTCGTCTCCTCTTACACACACACTATAGTTGCTGCATCCCAGTTTGTGGCTAAAAGGCTGCCGTATTTCTTTGCCTACTGAGTTTTGCTATAAAGTGCCTTTTGGATCTCCTGACAGAGCCTTTTGCAAAAGGTGAAAAATTACGAAGTGAGCATTTCCAGCTACACTGACACTGAAATCTAATGCAACGATATTACAGAATGATGGGATTTTAGAGTCAGAAGGACCTTATAAATCATCTAATCTGATCTTCCCCTACTTTTAAATCTCCATGAGGAGATTTAGGCCCAAAGAGGTCAAGCTTTTGCTGAGAGTCATGAAGCCATTTAGTTTTGGAACTAAGAATAGAATTCAGCTATTCTAACTCTAGAGTGGTTGCACAACTCCATAGAGCTTTCCTGTAAAAACAAATAAAGAAGACAGCCTGTTTCTCAGCATTGTTTTGTGTTTATTGATAGCGAAGTGGATCATGTGCCACTTACAGTAATCTCTTAAGATTGTATAATAATCCTTGCATTATCCTGTTAAACTGTGGCTGTAGCTCTGTGCTTAATAGATTGAAATCTATTATTCATAATGCCATCTTGTTCCTGTTCCAATAACATTATCCTTATGACTAAAATTTTATGGATTCATACTCAGTTTCATAACACAGCGAGAGGATAAAGCATTAGAACAAAGAATTTTCACTTATGAATTCAATTCAATAGGTATTTTTCAAGTACCTACTGTGTGCCTGGCACTATTCTTGGCACTTTTGGGGATTCAGAGGCAATATGTGGCATGGCTTTTAGCCTCAGGAAACTAATATTCTGTTGAGGGCTTCTGAGTATTCAGAAACATCTGGAGAATAATGCAATATTGTCTCTAAGGAGGCAGGGTAGTGTAGTGGGTAAGGGCGTGGACTTCAAGGTCAGGCAGTGTTGGGTGTGCATCCTGGTTCTATTCTTCACTAGCTGTGGTATCTTGGGCAAGTAACTTTAGTTAGGTGTCAGTGTCCTCATCTGGGGATAAAAATAGTACTTACTTCATAGGGTTATTTCAGAGATTCCTTTAAAAGACAAAACAAACATCACTTAGGACGTGCCTGACACGTAGTGCTAAAAAATGTTAGCTAATGTTTAGAACCTTTATCATTTTATGTCAGTGAAGGCTAATGTGCTTCTTCAAAGCATGAGAGAGAACAAAACCAATGATGTCAATACATTTAGGGGAAGAAAACTTGGGCTTTGGATCTAAAATATCTAGATTTGATTGATTGATTGACTACTGGATGATTGATTGAGTTCTGTTTGTGTGGCTCAATGTGACCCATTTGCCCACAACAACAGTCTCAAGCTTTGAGGAAGAATCTTAAGAGTAAAGTTGGGGATAGCAATCACCTCCCTGGGATGTTATCTTCAATTTAATTTTGAATTATTTGTTCTTGTGAGAAGTATTCTCCAGATCGAAGTCTCCCTCCTTTTGACTGTCAGTGCTTCCTACTCCCTCAGGTTCTCAGACAAAGACTTCCTGATTGGTTGTCAATTACTTGGGTTCCCACCTGCCTTATCTCCAACACCCTCTGTTGTTGCTAATAAATTAGCCCTTCAGAGAAAAACGTTTGAAACAAATGGTACAAAGTATTTTGGAAAGGCTTAAAGTATTCTATCTGGTGATCTAAGATATTCAAACGACCCGACCAATTACTTGCCAAATCTGTCTCTCCTTCCTTCCCTCCCTCCTTCCTTCCTTCCTTTCTCCTTTGTCTTTTTCCTTTCAAGTTTTTTGGTCCTCATTGTATATATATATATTTTTTCTTCTTCCTTTTTTAAATAGGGAAAATAAACTGAATAAGGGGAAGGAAAATGGCCTTAACACTGCATCTGTATAATCTGAAAGACGAAAATTATGCCTAATTTGAAGTGAAATGTTTCTTAAAAAACTTTGCAGTCAGGCTATTAATAATCATTTTGCAAAGCGGGTGACTTATACCAGAGCATATTGGAATATTAGGGATCCGTGAATTGCTGTCAGTTTGAATTTGTATATGTTTTCTCATCACTAAAAATACTATGATCTAGTTTGCAGAGGAAGAAAATCTCCTATGAAGTAGCACTATTGGTAAATACCTTTGTGTGAGACATTTCATATGTATGCAAAATTAATTAGAGATCTAAACACGTACTTGGATAATTAATACTAGTAAAGATCAAAGACTTGTTGCCTAAAACAACCAATTAAGATACTTTTCTTAGAGTTATCTAGACGTTTGTATCCATTCTCCAATTCGGTTTGCATGTCTAGACAGAGCTTCTTTCAGAAAATTGATCAAATAGAAGAAAATTCTGACAGTAAAATAACGGAGAATTTGAAAGGCTGAGAAAAAAATCACACAACTCGAATATATTAGAGTTGAAACCTGAGACTTGTGAATTAACACCATGCCATTTTTTGAAATATGAGAAAATACACACAAGAATCAAGAAACAACCCTAAATCTAACTGAGAGAAGAAAAATCACTTCCCTTTGAAAGAAAGCCATCCCACAAATTATCATCTCCCTCTGCTCCTGAATTTGCAGTCATACAGACAGTTCCAAAGCCAGGAGACATTGCATTCTCTACTTTTCCATCTTCTAGCCATTTTCTGAAACATCCAAACCAATATCATTCTCTTTGGTTGTAGCTTCTTTCTGCGTATCAACCATCATCAATTCCTTTACCAATTCCAGAGGATGAATGCAAAAGAAACATAATTGTCGGGGAGATCCTCACTTACTGATGTCACCCTGTCACATCACTCTGTTTTGTTTCTCTGTCTCAGTTCTTTTCAACATGCCCACAGGGCTCCTGAGATGACCCAAGAGTGTATTGTACACTCAGATAGAATAAAGGAAAAGAAGGAAAAGAGAAAGGTGCCCAGGGGCATTTGTACCAAGATACAGTGCTCCTTGGTCAGTGCCCCGCCACCCGTGGCTGTGTGGGATGTGGGAGCAGAGCATTCAACCATGCAAAGTATACAGCAACTAGCCTAGTGCCTCGTGCAGCTAACCAAAGGCAGAGAAAAGGCCAGCGAAGCACAGAGCTGAGCGGGGAGAATATTGACTCCACTGCTCCTCCACTTTACAAATAAGAAAACTGAAGTTGAGATGAATTTATTTATAATTTTAAACACTGGAACTAAGATCCATGAGATAGTCTATGCAGTTTGTTTTAAACTATTTCAGAATACGTTTTTGGAGGATGATGGCAACCTTTAAAATACAGGCAATCAGAAATGGAAGGGAACGTGCGAGGTAATCTGGTTCATTCATCTCGCTTTATAGATGGAAAAACCCAGGCCCAGAGGGTTAAGCTGCTGTCCGTGTCCTGTGGCCACGTAGTGCAGGAGACCCTCTCAGCTTGTCACCATGCCCTGCCCTGTCTGAATTACCTGGAATAGGTCTTTTTACAGTTTGCAGGCTTTATCTTGCTGCTTCTCCTGGCTTGCCAGTTTTCCTCTTTCCCTTTGGTTGTATTTAAAGCAATGTACTGAGTGTGGCACCTGAATTATTACAGTTATCTGTGCATTCTATGGGCAATTTAAAATTGGCTTAGGTTAAAATGGGAAACTTCATGAGAGTCATAAGAAACTCTTAAGAGACGCAGCAAATTCAATCTGGTTCACATAATAATAGCAATAAAGAAGAAATTGAACATTTTTTTTCTCTCTTGCGATGAGCTAAAAACAATTTACGGATTTTCTTATTAATCCTCACAGAGGATGTACAGCCCTTTTGCTCAAGGGAACCTCAACCACAGAGGTCATGAGGCAGAGCGTGTACAGCAACAGCAGGCACTGTGGGAATCAGAGGACTTTATTTCAAGGTACCTTGGTGGTGCTAACTTGGTGTTTGATCTAGTTGAATCACAAAATCTCTTGGAACCTGTTTACTCATCATTTAAATGGGAGGAGTTGGGTGAGGTGCTCTCCAAGATGACTTTATGGGCAAATTCTAAGCTATCTCACAGAAATCTAGATCCACAGTCCAGATTTTCTCATTCTTAATACCTCCACTGAAAGTCCTCCCTAAGTCTCTATAACTTTACCATTCTTCTAGATCTGCCTTGTTTATAAATTTTCCTTTTCTTCTTTTCCTTAGAGGAGCAAGAAAAACCGTAATGCCTACTCTGTGTCGAGGAGTGGTCAACCAAAAACAATAGAAAGAACGAAGCAGTAAATGGACAGTTACCTTATTCATCCCTGGTGGAACCCTAGGAGTTGTTTGGGACGTTTGAAGTTTCTTCCATGACTCAACGTCACTCCTGCCCCTTTATTCTAACCATCTCACCTTCTACTTTCTCAGACTGAAACCAGCCATCATGAGTTTTTTCAGTGGTCTTCCTTCAAAATGTTTCTGTTCTTAATTCCTCCCTTCCTTATTCTCCCACCCTACCCCCATCTTAGAGGAAGAAGAGAGCCCTTGTCATCCAAAAGCAACCCTCTATTGTGGCCTTAATTCAATGCCCAATTTTTCTAAACCAGTGGTTCTTATACCTGAATACACATTAGAATTACCTGGGAGAATAAATAATACAGATGCCTGCCCTACCCCAAACAGTTTAATCAGAATCTCTGCAGATCAGGACTAGGCATTGGTATTATTGTCGGGGTCCTAGGTGAGTCTAATGTTCAGAAAGGGTTGATAACTGGTGCGCTGGGGTCTTGAAACATTAATTAACTTTTGTTTATTCTTAGCTTTAATCCACTTTACTGGCTCCTTCCCATCAATCTGCAACTGTGCTCAGCCTTCCGTTATCTTAATAAAACACCTTCCCTTGTCCCTCCAGCTACGATTGCATGCATCGTCTTCCCTCCCACTTTACCTTCTCAATCATTCTGCTCCCAGTCAGTCCTGAAATGGCTTTCTTTGAGGTCACCACACAGCCAACAAAGTCCCCCTGTCTTCATCATCCCTAGGCTGCAGGGCCTGACATTCCCTGATCACCATGGCCTCTGTGAAATCTGTCTTCCTTGGCTTCTGTGATTCTGTGTTCTCTTGGTTTCTTTCCCAGGTCCCCAAAGTTTCCTTTAAAAATTATATCTCTGTAAGTACCCAAAGTGTAGCTGCTTCTCACAGTTTTATCCCAGTTGCTCTCAAATTCTTGGTTTTTCCTCTTCCCCAAAGTGATCACCTAAGTTTAAATGATCACATCCATGAAAATGGCCTTGAAATCTGTATCCCTTTCCTGAGTTTCAAGTTACACCTCATGAGGAGACATCCTCATCTGGACATCTTTCCTCCACCTCAAATCCAACATGTTCCAAACCAAGCTCATCCTCTTCTACCAATTCCGCTCCTTCCCTGTGATCTCCTACTGAATTTCAACCAACACTGTCTTCCCACTTTTCTACGCTTAAAAACTCTGGTTATCTCTCACTTTTCTCTCTCTTATCCCCATATCCTGTGAATCCTCAAGTTGTGTCTATTTTACCTTTGTAAATTTTAAGACATTTATTTCTTCCTTCTCACTTTTAATTCTTATCCAAATCCTTGTTTTAAGCCATAGATTAAATATCCAGTCTTCTATCACGCCACTCCAAATTCCCAGTCCAAATTAGCCTTCCCTTTCTTGGTGGTCCTAAAGGACTTTATAGGTCTAGTGTGAGATTTAGTACATTCTACTTTTAAACATATTACTGCACGTACAGTTTTCATTACTTTATTGTAAACCCCTTAGTATCAGAGACCATCTCTCTTTCTCTCTTTTTGGGTGGCGTTAGTATTAAGAACAACAGACTTATAATCTGAGTAAACAAAAATACACACACACACATACACACAGCTCCAATACAATGGAAATGGTTATGTATCATAAAGTGTAATGGAGGCACTGGACTCTGTGAACACTGACAATGCTTTTATAACCATGACTAGTTTGGTTTGATCACCCATTATACCAGCACATATTTTATGTGTGTCATTTCATTCAAACCTCCCAACAAACCTACAAGGTCAGTATTATGCGAATCCATTCTATAGATGCAGAAACTGATACTGAAAGCAGTAAGTAACTTGCCTAAGGTGACACAGCTGGTAATGGAAGAGCAGGGGTCAAATCCAGATATAAAAGCTCATGCTCTTGGGGCTGGCCCCGTGGCCGAGTGGTTAAGTTTGCGCGCTCTGCTGCAGGCAGCCCAGTGTTTCGTTGGTTCGAATCCTGGGCGCGGACATGGCACTGCTCATCAAACCACGCTGAGGCAGCGTCCCACATGCCACAACTAGAAGGATCCACAACGAAGAATATACAACTATGTACCGGGGGGCTTTGGGGAAAAAAAGGAAAAAATAAAATCTTTAAAAAAAAAAAAAAAAAAGCTCATGCTCTTAACACCGTGTGATTCCATTAGATTAAATCACATCCTGTGCACACACATTGGGAGTTGATGGACCAGAGAAGGAGACCCTTAGCTAGGGGAAATTTTGTGGATAATGAAGAGCTGTTTGCTGAAAAATAGCAAAATGTTCCGTTTATTCTTTCTTGTGACTCTCATTGTTCTTACAATTTCCTATTGCAGAGTCAACCTGAGCAGCAGGTAGCACTGGGGGCATTCAGTTATAGTTCGTAAGGACATTCTTCTAACATGCCAGCTCCTCTGGTCTGTCAGTCCACCATTTGTGTCATCTCTCTTTTCATCCTGAAGGCATTTTCTTTAAGAAATCTCAGGTAAAATGACAAGAACTTTGACCTTGGTCATCTGTTCTTATCAGCCAACTGCTGAGAAGGAATTTGTTTGACAGCCTTGTGAGGTCCTCCCTAGACACCTTCTATTCATGATAAAGACACTTGAAGAGGGCAGGAACTTATGTCCTTTACACAACTTCTGTATTTTTTGGGGAAGCCAGCAGCACTTTCTTTTGAGTAGTAATCAATACCGGCTTGCAAGCAACTTGAGAGCAAAGGAGCATGTCTTCCAATCTTTTTATCAACCTTGGTATCTTACTAGTCTACTGATGCTGAATGTAAATTATATGTATTTTATGGAAATAGTGTGAATTTGAGTTTTGTTTTTAAGGGGAAGCAACAGCATAAGTGCTTTCTCTTGAAAGGGGCCCAAAATTGTTAAAAAGGACTGAATTAAACTGATTTGCAGTTGGACCACTTACTCTACATCAGAGAAAAAGGAAGGAATTGTCTTTTTAAAGAAGGTTCTAGGTGGCCCTGATAAGAGAAAAAACTTTTTTTTTTTAAACATAAATGTTTATATGCTCTCTAAATCTCACTGTGACTTAAGGTCCATTCTGTAACAGCAGATGATAAATAGGCATGGTGCTTTGGTACCAAATGTAGTTTCAAATTTGACTCTGATAAATATTTCAGGTTTGAATTCCTGTTAGAAATTCATCCAAATTTACCTATAACCATATGCTCTGAAAGTTATTATTGTACATGCAGAGCGCTTTGGAATCTTTTGGTAATCATGATTAAGAGCATAGACTCTGGAATAAGGATCAGCTCCACCTGAGACAGAATCAATGTCTTAACACATAGAACTGTATAACTTTGGACAAGTTGTTGGACTTCTCTGTGCCTTAGTTTTCTTATCTAGAAAAAAACTACTCAAATTTGTCAACAGGATGAGATGACATAGCATAGTGCCTGACTCATAAATAAGTAATCAAGAAATGTTAGCTCTTATTAATTTTAATAATTTTTGATAAAACAGTTTGGCTCTGGTATATTCCTTTTCAATGATTTCTTTCAGTTATCTACTCTTTCTTCTCTGCCTAGCCTCATTCTCTCTCAAAGCTTTATTTTGGAGAACCAATTTGAACACTCCCCTAATACCATAAGAATCTCTGAAGCTGACAAGAAAATGCTCAGTGCTGGGTGACATTACTATCCTCAGCCAGCGTCATGTCCCTTTCTGTCTCTAGGGCACATTCCCCATCATTTGTTTCATTCAAGTGACTTGCCCATATGTATACTTTTTAATTTTGTTTTCAATAGGCATTTCTAAAAGTCTATGTTGACTATATGTAATTGATCTTTCAAAATTTTTTCATCAAATCTCGTAAACACATCCAGACCAAGACTAACCCTAAACCAGATTTTTTTTTTTTGTCCTAGCACGGTGCCAGATGGCACTTAGGTATGATAATAAAGCAAATCTGTTTCCTACCTCACATTTTATATATCTGTCATAAATCTTAACTGACTTTAGATAAACACCAATTTAGAAGTTCAAGTTTCAGGTGAAGGTTCAGTTTGAATTTCATTTTAATGTTTTATTAAAATTGATTTGCCTTTGCAAATATGAACTAATTCATTATCATTTTAGAGGAAGCTTGTTGACAAGCAGTGATAAAAATCCATTCTAGATAATAGGCAGGTTTTTTTCTACGTATCTTTATTGAAGAACTACCAGTAACAAAACCCTTAGCTCCTTATTATGCCTTTGAAATATGGATAACGTCAAACTCTGTACTACCTAGCAAAGAAGAAAGAAATCTGAACACCATTATGGGTCTGTGAGAATTGACTGTGGTATTTATTCATAAATATAGTAGACTAGTGAGGCTTAAAATGTGTAACTTATTAGGTTATGGCTGTTGAATACAAATTATAATATTTTCAGAGTAAATAGAGTATTTGAATTTCTATAATTTAAAGAAAAGCAAAAGCAAGGATAATTATTACATTTGCTTGAGTTAAAACAGTTACCAAAACAAAAAAATCTTACAGAAATGGAAGGACCTGTAGTCCAAATTTTACCTGAACTGATGAAGGGTGATTTTATAGGAAAGTGGTCCACGCACTACATTGATGAAATCAAGGCCAATTTGGGGAAAATGGGATGGGGAGAAAATAAAGCTTGTAATGCCACTGATAAATACAGGGTTATGGAAGACATTAGGCAAGGAGAATTGAGATATAATTTATATTTTATCTGAGATGGATTGTCAACCTGAATTATCTTGGAGATTGGTGGCAGAGGAATAGAATCATTTTTTGATTTTGTTATTCAAAAGATAAGACTGCAGAAAAATAGAAAAACAATTTGATGGTATGTTAAGGAAAAAATCTGAAATCAGTTGCAAACATTTTGCTTAACTCTCTCTTTCACTACATCTCAGTGTAGAAGCTAGTGGTGGGAGTGCTGTTAACCATTCTTCCAAAGTTACCATTGAGAATCACATCTGTAAACCTTGGTCAGCATCTGGATGAAGGCCAGCACCATGCATTAGGGGTTTAGAGAGAGCAGAGATAGATGCTAATCCGCAGGAAAGCAGATTGCCTGGGTTGGATGCCCACAAGACCTTTGTGCATGAATCATGTGCTTCCCCTCCATTTCCTGGAGCTCTAGGCATGATCCTCTTGGAACTTCACAGTCCAGGCCTGCATACCTGGGGCCTATGCATGTTGGCACCTGGGCAGGACATATGTCAAATGGCCAGCAGGTGTCAAAGGCAATGCTTGAAAATTTTGCAGTTATGCTATCTTCAGCTTGAACCCCAGCTTTGCTACCTACAAGTTGTGTTACTTTGGGCAAGCTTATCACTCTTTCTGAGCCTCAGTTTCCTCAAGTGTAAAATGGGAATAATAGGAGCACTCATTTCCTGGGGATGTTCTGAGCTGTAAATGAGACAATGCATATCAAATGCTTAGCTCTCTGCCTTGAACTTACTAAGGACTCACAAGCCACTGCTGATATTGTCATGTAAGGGCCCGCCATCTACAAAGTGCTCAATAAATGGTGTGTATTACTGTGGACATTTTTAAGGTCTCGTTAGCAGTGAGCATATCAAAAACAAACAGCTATTTCTCTATGGTTTTTGCCCCCAAATCCTCTCTAGAAATGTCCATGTCTTGGTGAAGCAGGCTCTGGAGCAGAGGTGGTGGGTTGTTCACAGTTAGGTCGGGTGGTACGGCCCGAAGTTTAGAGCCAGAGGAACTGGCTGGAAAGTCTGGCTCTGCCATCACTTGCTGTGAGACTTGGGGCAGGACTTTCAATGTCTCTGAACATCAATTTCTCTGTCTTAGAATGGGGGCTATGACGCCTACCACACACAGTTGTAAGACTAACAGGAGATGAATTCACTGTGAATTAAATGTGCAACCTACAAAATAAGGTAAGAGGCTAGTTTATCAACTGCCCAGATGCCCTCAGGGCCAGCCTCTCCAAGGAAAGAGTATCTATACCACTCCTGCCTCCTTACTGGCTCTTTGTCAACAGTCCTCACTCTTACTTCTCTTTTAGGGGAGAAAAATTCTTTTAAAGAATGATCTGCTTCCTGACTATCTGCTCAGTCCTTTAGGGCCATTGAAACTGACTTTGGTGCTTTACCTTGTTTTGGAAAATGATCTCCCATTTCACCATTGAATTAGGAAAATCCCAAATCCCAAAAGCCAAAGCCCTTCCTCTTTGAACTCTCTGTAGCATTTGATGTGATTGCTCACTTCCACATCAATAACAACAGATGCCCTTTCTGGAGAGGCTACTCTGCACTGCACTGTGCTAGCAACGTTACATGATTTCATTGAACTGACACAAAACCTCTAGGTGGCAGGTATTATGGCCCCATTTTATGGGGGAGGAAACTGAGGCACAGAGGTGTTCATTAACTTGCTCAAGATAACATAACTGCCGCATAATTGGCAAAAAAAAAAAAAGAGAGAGAGAGAGATCAGCAATGAGATCAGCAAGTGAATGAGAGATTGGAACCCTGTTAATACTGATGCTTCTTCTTGGAGTTTTGTCCTTTTCTTAGCTTTTATTTGTAATTTTTCTTTGTCTACTAAAATACCCAAAGTATTGTGCACTTTTCCTATAGTATTTGCTTCACTTCTGACTCCTGGAACTTGATATAATATTCCTGAATAATTTGTAATCTCCTTGAGGACCTTTTTTAGCAAAATGCCTTATTGGGATAAATTATTTTTTAACAAAGGGAGAAATAGACAAAGAATCGTCCCTTGGGCTCATCAGTCTGAAGAGTTAACACTAAACAAGAACATAAAAGCATCAACTCCTTCCTCGCTCATTTACCTTCTAACCAATATGACAGTATAACACTCACCTTCTTAAGCTGAGAGTTTCCTTTGTGTTAATTGGTCAAGAGGTTTTTTTCCTAATATTGCAGGGCTAGAGAAAGATAGCTGAAGAGACAAAATGTGCTTACTTTTCTTAGAAGTTGCATTTGAAAAAAAATCACTGTTGTTCTGATGAATGACAAGGAATCCCAGCCAGGCTGGAGTGTAATGTGATTTGGATAAACTCTAGGTGAGGTAATGCTCAGGAGAGAAATTTGAGTGAGTTTACATGATGCCCAGATGGAACATAAACAAGAGACAATGAGTATTGTTACTTTACCTACTGACCTTTATTTAACAGAACTCTCTCATTTCCTAATGAGAGCTTGCTTTAGCTTATTGCTAAAATTGCTGTTTGTTCACCTGCTTTGAAAAAGGAACAGTCAAGGGTAAGCACTTGGGTAGATTAATAGTTTGCCTACTTGGTGCTCTCTTTTCTAATTATTTCCTCAGGCCTAGAGTAATAATGTTGCTATATTCTTGTATATATATTAGTGGGCAAGGGGCTGATGTATGAAGTGGATGCAAAGCACAGTATGGGACAAAACAATATTTTAAAGGAAAGTGTAGTAAAATATAGAGGACTACTACGTATGATGAAATTTCCATTTCTGTAGGAGAAAATAATTGAAGATAAGCAATTTCCCATGGCTCAACTTTTTACAAGACACCTCACCTTATTCTGACCCAAATCCCATAACGTAAAGGACACTATCCCACTTAACAAATAGAGACGAAGCTCAGAGAAGTTAAATGATTTTGCCAAGGACACACACTAGATGGATTTTGAACCCAGGCCAACTTTCTTTCTATTCCATAAATCCATCTTTTTATAAAATATGGTTCCTCTCTTCATGAAATTTGTAAGTAGAAGGAGAAAAAAAGAAAACTGATTTATGCGTATTGCTATGTGATAAGTAAGTAGAAAAAGGTCAAACTTGTCACTAGAGTTCAAAGACTGGAGAGGTCACGTCTAGGCTGGAGGGTGAGGGGTGGAGAGGGAAAAGGAAAAATGAGAAAGGGATGAGAGAAAGTTTTACCCAGGAGGAGCCACAGGAGAGATGAAGTTTGTTTGACGGGTGAAAATAAAAGGGAGAGAGGACTGCATTAAGCCAAGGGACAGAGGCATAAGGATGTGATAGGTCTGTTTGAGGGGTGGCAAGTGGCACAGTTCAGTTGTAACCTAGGGTGAGAGAGGGAAGGTAGAGTAAAGATGAGGCTGGAAATTTATCCGGACACCCAAAATTGGAGGATCGCGATGTCCAGTCCTGGAAGACTTTGCTTGATTAAGTGAATACAGGCTATGACGAGGGAAGTTCCATGATCAAGGTCATGCTTTGGAACCATTCATTAGGGAGGACTATGTAGAAGAAAACATGGTGGGAAGAGATTAGAGCAGGTTTCTTCGAAATTTATGAAGATAGATCTACCTAGGGTGTTTGTTAAATTTCTATGCCTTACCCCCAAAGATTCTGATTAAATACAGGCCACATGAATTAACACTTTTAAAAAGCACCCCAGGTAATTCTTGTGCAGGTGATTTAAGGACAGCATTTTCAAAAAATCAGGCTAGAGGCAAGGAGTTTGGTTAGCAAGCTATCACAATAACCAAGGTGTAAGAATAAAGGGGCTTTTTTTGTGTTGGGAGGAATAGACACATATGCAAAAGATATGTTGAAAGAAGGATCAACAAGACTCAGGCCAATTAGTCCATAGTTGGAGGAGGATTCAAAGACAATTGTTAGCTTTAAAACCTGGGCAATCAGTGGCACAATGAATAGAAACATGAGGCAGAATGGATTTAATAGGTCTTAGCATGAGCTTAGTTTTACCAACTGAATTTTGAAATGTAAAGATGGCAACCAAAGAAAGATGTCTACTGGGTAGAAAGTAATGTAGAATTGGGTTAGGGAGCAAGGTCACAGCTGGAGAGATGGTTTGGGATGTAAATGCAGACAGATATTTTCAATTACTGAAAACATGCAAAAAAAAAAATAAGAAAAGGAAAAAGAGGAACCAGCAAAGAAAGATAGGAAAGAACTGTAAGGTAGGAGGGGACATGGGAAATGAAACACAATTCAAATCAAGAGAAGAGAGGGTTTCAAGGAAAAAAAAATATATATATATAAATATATATGGAGAGAGAGAGAAAATCTATAGTTTTAAATACTGTAGAATGATCAAGAGTCATGAGGGCTGTGAAAAAGCCAAATTGGGTGACAAAGAGATTCTTGTAAAGAGTGAAGAGGACAGTCACAGGAAAGCAGTGTGGTCAGGGTTCACACACCAGTGCCTTAAAAAATGAATAGGGACCAAGGGAGTGCAGGCATAAGTATAGACTACAATTTCAGAATGTTTTTTGGTGAAAGGGAACTCTAGTCATGCCCAGTGTTCCATAATCTCACCATCTATCTAGTTATTCAAGCCATGTCTTCTCAAATTTAGTCCACCACCAACTCTCTGATAAGATTTCCTAAACATGGCTTCTTCTGCCCACTTTTCTGCCATCCCGCTGCTGCCTGGTCCAAGATACCATCATCTGGATTACTAGAATAGCCTTCCAACTGGCTTCTCTGCATCCACTCTTGCTCTTCTCCATTTTGATCACCATGTTGTAGCCTAGGTACTTGTTGCAAAGCACAAATGTCTCGTCAGCCCCTTGCTTAACATCTTGGGTGGCTTTCCGTTGCTCATAGAGCAACAAGCAAACTCCTTAACATGACCTATAAGGTCCTACCTAGCCAGCTCTTTTCTGCCTCTCTAGCCTTATCTTTAACCACATGCTGCTTGATCCCTGCCCTCCAGCCACACTGGCCCTCTGTCAGAGGCGCAGCCCCATCTATTCTCCCTAACAGGCTTCCTTGTTATCTCACTTGTTAGTTTTGTTATTGATTTCTTTCCACTAGAATGTAAGCTCCATATGCGCAGGAAACTCTCTCTTTCTCTCTCTCTCTCACACACACACACACACACACACACGCAGGACACTTGATAAATGTTGAATAAGTGAGGGTGCTGTACACTAGCTTTTGCGCGTCTTTTTCTCTGCCTAGAAAGCTTCTCCTCTAATTCCTGCTGCTTTTACACTTGCTCCTCTTTTTTTTCACTTTTACATTCTTTATGGAGCTTCTCAGTCGTTTCTTCCTCAATGAAATTTTCCCTGATGTCCTTGACCACATTAATGTCTCCAGTTAAATAATCTCTTAGCACTTATTATGTTTATAATTTTACATTCATTTGTGTGACTATTTGAATACTGCCTTTCTCATCCAGGACTGTAACCTCCATGGTTGGGGAGGATGGGGTCATTTCTAATTTGGCTCAACACTGTAACCCCAATACCCATCATAGTGCCTAGTCCACAGTAGATGTTCAACAAATATTTATTGAATAAATGAATGAGCAATTGAATGAATGCAGACATGAAATGAAGACCGATCAATTAAAGGGTAGCAGGATGGAGAATAGATTTTTTTTAATAGCATGGTTGCCTGAGCACATTCATAGGTCTAGGGAAGAATCTTCTTTCAGTAAACAAGCTAAACACCATCTGAAATCAAAATTACACAAGAGGCTAATTTTTTTATAGACATATAAATCAGGGCACATCTATTTTATGTGTACCATTTTTTTTCAGTTTCAGTTCAGGAGATGCTAAATCCACTGGCCAAGGGGGAAATAGGCCTAGAAGATTGAGAAGCATGTTGTAATAGACATTTTCTAGCCAATTTTCACCGTCCTAGGGCTACTGTTATCTTTTATCCACCCAAAAACATTCTCTCAAATGTGGTAACAAATTATCTAAGCCTTCCTTCTCTTTTAGATAAGAACTTTATTTCTCTCTCTCTCTCTACTTTTCTTTCGATTCATTCCAACAGAGAATTGACTCCTGTGCTGTTCTATTTTTATGTTTTTAAAGCAAATAGTTACCTTGAGTTGTCTACACAGAGAACCCCACATGGCTGTTCCCAAGCACCACACAGGATCAAATGAAACCACTAGGAAGCGAAGCTAAACCAGTCATTGATCATCCCCACAGAGAGGAAGAAACTGGATCAATCCTGTTACAATTTTGCCTCTAAAGTTAGGTATTATTTTCTTCTGGATATCAGGTTGATTTTTTTTCCTCTTAGTTTGATCATTTGGAGTACACTTGGAAATGAAAAAAAAATCCAAAGATAATCAATGGTTCCAGATTTTCTACAGAGATACAATTCTTCTGAGGATATTATAGTTCAGTTTGATGGAGCTACAAATTTTTCATATGGTCAGAAATTTTCAGACGCTTATACAAAACCAAACTCAAGATATTCAAGAATTATCTCTTGGGCAAGATTTACGAACTGCTTCTTTCTCCTTCTCACAAAGGGCCTTATGCAGCATGGCCGGAATGATCCTCTGCATCCAAGCAAAGAAGAAAGATTCTCGATCTGCATTTGAATTGCTGCCTATATTTGAACTTTCTAAGAGTTTCACTTTTAAAGATATTTTGCCTTTGTGGATAGGAGTTATGGAGTCAGGTGTCTGACTTTTTCCAGCTTTCCAGTGAAAAGTTTAATAATGAAAAAAGACTTAAAAAATATGAAAAATGAAACTCATTATTTATAAAGTCCTGAACTATGTCACAAAGTACAATGGAATTCCCCAGACACAAGTAGTGTAGTTAGGGCTTTATTTTGAGAAAAGTTCCAAAGGGAATTCTTATTTGGTAGAAGGCCATGTGGATTGGTTTTGTAAATCATTTCCAATCACAGAAACATCTGTGAGTAACATGATTCTATGAATAAACAGACAACATCAGAACTCACAAGCTCTTCTTTCTTTCCTCTTCCATAAAAGTCCTGTTTACAAGATAGTGCACAAAAGAGATTCAGTGGAATTAAGATTTGTGTGGTTTCTAGAACCCTGAATCTCAAGCCAAGTAGCCTGGTAAATAATAAGACATTTACCTGACTTCTCTAATATGGCTTTCCCTCAGGGAATGGGGTGAAGGAGAGAGTGTATATCAATCAAAAAGTTACTTAAAAAAAATCATATATATTTAACACAGTTTTATTCACCAAAGAATTATAAAAACATAGTGTCTGCTCTCAAAGAGTTTGCAGCCTAATTATCTGGGCTAAAAATTATACTTTAAAGTTTAGTTACATATTTCACTACTTGCCTAACTATTCTTTTTCATTCATTGAATGGATTTGTTGAAAACTGAAAATGAGCTCCCATGTCCCGAATATTCTGGAGTTTTAATTTCACACTCAGGAAAATACCAAGGTGACAAGGAACCTGCATGTGGGACTTGTCTGACATGTCCCTATTTGGTACAAATGCAGGCAAATGTGAGCCACAGTACTCCAGTCTAATAATATAAGCATCTCCTCTTTCTTTCCTAAGTAGTCGGCAGGCTTGACATTTTGACAGCTGATTTACTCCCTCCCCTCCCCCTGAGCTGAAATTCTCACCCAGGCTCATCTGTCACCCTGGCTTTGACGAGGAGGGGGTTAGGTGTTTGCTGTCTGAAGCTGTCAGACTCGAAGTTGGCTTCGAATGAAAGTCTCCACCATACTTGAGAAAGATAGGGCAGCAGCTGGGGACAGACAGTAGAGAGGAAGGGATGGGGAAACAGTCAAAGCGCATGTGATATGGGCCTGAGAATATAAAGAAAAGAGGTGAGAGTACAGGTGAATGAGAAGTTAGTAAGCACACGGCAGGTCCAGGGCTTTATTGTAAATAGTTCCACCACCACTCCATTTCTGAGGAGCATGATTCATTTGTCTACTTGATCATTTGCTCTCCTTAGGTCAAACTGGACACTAACAAATCTGGTATAGAGATCACTGATTCGTTCATTCAAGAAATACTTTTGGAGCATCAACTACTGCCAAGAACTCTGCTAGGCACTGGAAATACCATGCCGATTGTGACCCAGTCCTTAACCTCCAGGGACTTACAATTTAATTGGGGAGGAGGGGAGCAAATTAGTGAGCCAAAGATCACAGCACAGTGTGCTAAGAGCCATGGTAGAACTAGGTACAGGGTATCCTTGGAGTTAAAAGCTGCAATATCTTGTGAAGACTGAAAAAAAATCAAACCTTGAAAATCTGTGACATTTTTATGACAATGGCATAACCACACTTTTGGAGAGAGATATTACTGTTGGGACCAGTTGCACTTAAAAGAGGTGGATTTGAGAAATGACAAAATGTTACAAGAAACACCCACACAAATACAATCATGAGTGACACAAACCACCTTCAAGAATCTGAAATTTGAGCAGTTGTTTGGTACAGGATGAAGTTCAGAAATGATTAAGGAAAAGTTTAGCCTACGTAGTCGATTTGTATTTGAGAGTTTCCCAATAGTTTAATTGGAGGTGATAAATTTATTGAGCAATTAAATGAAATTGAATTCCTTTGCATGACTAAATCAGTAATGTCAAATCTAGAATAATTGATGATGCTAATTGCCAATTTCATGCACGTCCTGCACTGATGTTGTATGATGATGCATTTATCCCGTCAGTTTACCCGTAATTCAGCCCACGCAGCCAGAGAGAGAGTGAAGACAGGAAATATTGAGACTGGAACCTGACAAGGCCAAGGAAAGGCCTTCGATCAAAGTTCTTTTAACCTGTATATGTAAAATTGGGTTCAGTATCTCAGAAAAGCAGACATTTTCTCAATTTTTTTTCAGAATTGCCTCTTTCATTTTGGGTTTAATAAGAAATGAGCAAATGTCACACATTTCGGGAAATTCTGTTTCTGGTGCTGGCTAGATGCTCAAACACCTTGAACTCTCATATGATACCTTGATGCTTAAATGATTCTTAAATGAAATCTACGGAATGAATTTAGAGACATACAATACCAGGAAATAAGAACTAAAGGAGATACTTTAGACCCAAACTCTCAGTGTTGTAATATACATAATATTTAAAATTTCATCTTAGCTAATAATAGTTAAAGTGAAGATAGATAATATGTATTATGCACTTAACTTGTGCCAAGCATGGTGCTAACAGTTATGCATAGATTATCTCATTTATTCCTCACAACGCTTGATGTACTATTACCATCTATATTTCTGCTGAGGAAAGTGAGGTTCAGCAAGTTTTATTTTTTAATTGTTTGTTGAGGAAGATTAGCCCTGAGCTAACTACTGCCAATCCTCCTCTTTTTGCTGAGGAAGACTGGCCCTGAGCTAACATCCATGCCCATCTTCCTCTACTTTATATGTGGGACGCCTACCACAGCATGGCTTTTGCCAAGTGGTGCCATGTCCGCACCTGGGATTCAAACTGGCCAACCCTGGGCCACTAAGAAGCAGAACATGTGAACTTAACTGCTGCACCACCGGGCCGGCCCTCAGCAAGTTTTAAACAATGGATGGAACTGGGATTCAAACCAGGGTCTCCAAGGCTGTGAAGCTTGTGTTCCCATGCTCCACTATACTGCACGTCTAGAGATGGAGGTTTTATTAATGACTAAATTAGCACTCAATTACGTTGTTTCACAGCAGTTTGTCTATGTTTTGTTGAGGGAAGGAATACATAAGTCATTCTCATTGTTCACAGAGGAAAGAAAAATCTTTCCTTCAGATCTTCCCTTAAAAAACATTCCCCTAATCACTAGCAGCCTTTAGTCACAAAATACATTCAAGATGGTTAATCTGACATTCTATTTATCAGGAGCCTTTGTGAGTGAAGGGAGAGTAAATTTCGATAGCTTACTAGTTCTTTGACCTTAAGCAATTTTAATGATTAAATTCTCTGCACCTTAGTTTTCTTATCTATTCAGTGGCAAGTATAGTATCTGCTACTCAGATATGCTGTGAAGATTAAATGACAATGAGAAAGCTGTTACTTTTTAAGCACCTCCTCTGTGCCAAGTACTCTAATCATGCACTGATATATATTATCACATTTAATCTTCAACTCAAAGAAGTAGGTATTACTGTCACCAATTACTAGTGAGGAAACTGAGGCTCAGTAAGATTTTAAAAACTTGCCCATAGTCACTAAATACAGAAGCAGAGAAGGTGAGATGCAGACCAAGTCTATCTATTGCTAAAGCCTGCGATTGTCTCAGATGCTGTGTTATTTTCACTTCACATTACCTCTCTAGACTATAGAGCATTCTAGAAATATTGGGCATTATTATTTGTACCAAATTTGGACAATAAGATTATTTTATTATACTTTAATCATTTGAAAACATGTGCCTTATGAGTGGTAGAGAGGTCACTGTTAACTAGATCATGAAACTGACCAGGCTGATTTTGAGAGCAATAAATGAATAGGACAATTATTTTTTGTTATTATTGGCTGATTTCTATTGCCACACAGGCTACTGGGGCTTGTACACTCAGAAAGGCGTATTGACCTCAAGTGTACCTTCCAACTTGGCTTTGCCATCTCTTCTCTCATCACCAGGGGAGAGCAGAGAAAATATAGGACATGTCTATGTCCACAGTCATTTGTATATATCTGTGAAGATGTTTTTTTGAAAATGAAGTCATCTTTTGGATAAGATAAAATTCAGGCAAATTGAATTTTTATTTGCTTTGACATAGATTGGAATCAGTGGTGTGATTTTTTTTCCCTCCTGTGTAGAGAGAAAAAAGAAAATCATCTTGATAAATCTCCTTGACTTTCTTCAAGGTGTTGAGTATTGTTCTCTTTGGAAAAAATCAACAGGGTGTTATGACACAGGGCTTTGACCCTGAAGTTAAAAACCTTATGCTCGGACCCTAATGCTACAGTGGATTTTAATGGGGAAAAACATTTGATTCCTGTATTCATCAGTTTATTCACTCACTTGATAGTTGGTGCTATGGATCCAGCAGGGAAGAAAACAAAGCCCCTGCTCTCATCGAGTTTACATTCTAGCAGGAGAGAGATGGACAGCAAAAACTCAAAATATAAAACGTTGGGGGATAATTTGGTGCAATGGAGAAAAAGAAAGCAAGGACTGGGAATAGGAATTGTGCAAGGGGGTGTGATTTGAAAAATGGCTTTCAGGGAAGTCTTCTTTGATAGAGCGTCATTTGGCAGAAAGCTGAAGAGAGTGAGAAACTGAGTCGTGTAGCTGTGTAGGGGAAGCAGGCACGGCAAAGTCAAAGGCCCTGAGGTTTGAGAGTGTGTGGCAGGTTTGAGGAACAGCCAGGAGGCTGAAATGGAGTTCTAAAGGGAGAATGGTAGAGGACGGGGCCAGGGAGGAACCTGGGGGCTGATCATACATGGCCTGTGGGCTACTGTAAGGATCTGGCTTTTATCTTCAGTCAGGTGGGAAGAAATTGGAGGCTTCTGAGTGGAAGGTATTATGATTTACCTTCAACTTTGAAATAACCACTGGTGGTGGGTATAGAATAGGATGTCTGTATGGGAACAGGGTGAGACAGAGGCAATAGATCAATTGTGACAATATTGCAATAATCTGAGAGCTGGTGGTAACTTACCCAGAGTTGTAGCAGTGGGAATAATAAGTAATTGAATTCTAGGTGCAGTTTGAAGATAGAGGTAATGGGAGTTTTCCGTGACGAGTGAAGGGAAGAGAGAATCCAAAAAGGACTCCTAGATTTTTCTTCTGAGCAAATGGAAGAATGGAGTTTCCGTTTACACACATGGGGAGAAATATGGGAGGAGGACATTTTGTGTGAAGGTTCAGAAATTGGATTTTGAACGTGTTAAGTGTGAGATGCCTGTAAGATATTTACAGGGAAATGCCATGTAGGTAGTTGCAAATGAAAGTATGGAGGGTAGGGAAAAGTCCAGGTTAGGGATTAGAATTTGTGAGCTGTGCAGGGACAGTTTCTGAAGCCTTGAGACTAGATTGGATTCATTTAGGCAGTAAGTATAGATTAAAAAAAGAGATTTATAGTTGAGCCATCATAGAGCACTCCAAAATTTAAAGAATTAGGAGATAATGAGGAACCAGCAAAGGAAATTGAAAAATCCTCTATCTATAAAATAAGGAGAATCACACACACACACAGACACACATACAATCTTTTCTGGGAAACTTGAGTTAAGAGGTAGGAGTTGGTCTCTGACTGGATGACGCCATCCTCTGAAAGGATGATGCTAAGTTTTTCATGACGTGTCAAGAAACTCAAGGAGGAAGGGGCTCTGACAGAGGAATGGCTTTCTGCTCCGTCTTGCTTGGATCAACAAACAACTTAGGAATTTGGATAAAGACACAGGGGGTGCTACAAAGTATGATAATGGGAAAAGAGGCAACTGCAACAATAAACTTCACTAATATCACACTGAGATAACTGCTAACATTTTGGCGCACTTTTTCTAGTGTTTTTATGGACACATATATATTAAAATTAGCATTATATGATATATTCATTACTGTAGCTGCTTTTTTGTTTGATAGAATGCAGGAATACTTTTGAAGATTCAGTTTTCATCATATTTTGATGAAAGGAGAGACATGATCAAAGAGAAGATTGTATTAGTTTGAGAAATGTCTGGTCTGATATCTACCAATAAAGTAGAATGATGACTGTGTGTGTATGTAAGAGAGAAAGAGAACAAGGATGACTCTGAACTTGGTGACTTGTGTCTTGGTGACTGATACGATGGCTGTGCTATCCATGGGGACTGAGAAAACAAGACCGAATGAATCTTTGCTTATTTTTTGTGTTAGGGTGGATCCCAGACTGGCTTTCTGTATAGCTGGAGAATTGTTGGTTTTTTCATTACAGGACATAACAGAAACTGAAAGGAGAGGTTATCTGGAAGTGCTTTGGTTGATCTCTACCAATATAAATAAGTAATGAAATTAATTTATGACACAAAGTAGTTTTGACTGAATTACTTGTTTTGGTTTTCCCCATAACTTACAAAGAAAAAATTACCATATTTCCCCTATATTTTCCATGTTGTGAGAGTCCAACTATTAAGATTTAATATAGGAACTTTACCCATAGATCTGCGAAAATTGTGAAAAGTCATTTTAGTTTACGAGGAAAGTGTTATGAGCATGACCACAGCAAAATAATTTCTCCCGTTGACAACTTTTATGGCATGGATTGCCTCTGAAATAAATGCTTCATGTGATTAGATTCAGAAGATGTTGGTAAGATCAGAGCCAATGAGAGTCCCTTTCGAATAAATGAAATTAATGAAAACAATAGAAATAATAATCAGTGGTAAACTTCTGAGAGCAGTAAGTAAATGTGCATGTGTATATTTCTGTTTGTGTATTGCAAGCTCTCTCTTTCTATATATGGTTTCCTGACTGGTGAGCACAATTGGCTAGAGAATGAGACTTTACAAGGTCAAGGTCACACATTCCACTGGCCACAAAGAAGCAGAAAACTATGTCACAGCCTTTAATTGCATCAGAAATTCCAAACAGTTGCTTCATGAACACACGCTCTTGGTCACATAAAGACTTGCCAAGAGAGTTTGGGCTGGTTCCGTAATAGTCACCAGACTATTAGGAAAAACAGACATACAACTTTAAGCATAGATGGAACACACTATAGGGCAATGATTTCAACTTTGCATGTGAATGGCAGTATACACTGAAGCTCACAAATGTACAAACTCAAATGCATCAGAGAAGAGAAAATGCCTCACTTAGCCTTAATTCTGGTATTAAGCTGAAAACAAACACACTATAATTGTCTTACACTTTTATTTCTAGTTAATGCTGCATTAATATAGAAATTTTAGATGTATTTGAAGAATATTACCTTCTTTTATAAATACACAATTATTCTACATATCTTTGCCATTTGTTATAACCAAATCATCAGAACATAGAGTTTTTCAAAATCTTTTAAAGCAAGATCTTTACATTTTGGAGTTTGTGAAGTCCACCAGGGAAATAATGCAACAGAACTGAGAAATTCACTCACGATGTTTCTGTCACATTGAGGGTCATATGCAATGACAAATACTGCAACTTGCACCATAGATCAAGTTGGGGAAACAGTGATTTCTGATCATTGCATTTTTGCTTTAAAAATCTCAGTCTATAATTTCCTTACATTTCCTTTTCTGACTGAGCTATGCCGATCCCATAATAAAGTACAAAGCAGTGTAACTTCCCCTGCAAATTCACTCATTATCCACTGGACTCTGGAACCCAACTGCCCCTCTCATCTTTCAAGGAGAATTGTGCTTTTACGCTGTTGATTAAAAAAAGAAGAAGAAAAGAAAAAGGTGGAACGCCAAGTCCATAACCTCTAGCGAATCACCATTTCCATCTGCAGCCCCGGCAGCTGTTTAAAAGCAAGAGCAGGAACAGAGAGAAAGCCCCTTCTTTTAGTCTAAAACTCTTGCTCTGCTTTAGAAAACCAATAACACAGACAGTGTGGATCAGCCTTTCAATATGCAAAATGGACGAAGGTACCCAAGTTTCCTTAATAATAGATTAAATCCGAAGTAGTTTTTTATCAGGGAAATCCATTGTAATCTTCCAATTTCCCTTTTAAAAATTAGACTCTGGCTATCAAAGCACATTGACCATGGGAATAAAATATTTATCTAACAGGTTTCAAGTCTTAAGAACAGCTTCCTCTTCTTTATTTTTCTTGGACCATTATGCCTCCCACCCACCAAAGTCTTCACTCAACCCTACCAACAGCCCAGTTGGCACCATAGGTAAGAAGCAAATTGTTTTCTCCATGACCTCTAAGCATTCTACTCCACGGGAAAAGCAACGTGGAATGCACACTCAGCAGGCTACGAGACTGGAGCCAGTTTGTCCTCGAGGCATTTCTGCCATAAAACATAATACTATCCACTGTGTTTTGCTCTAAGCAGATCCGTCTCCCACTCCCCTCTCTCCCCTCCTGCTTCTCACTCTGCACCTGGCTGCAATTCATGACCCACGCGGCACATAGCAAACAAAAAGCACGAAACAGCAACAGATTCCTTTGTTTTACATGCAAATCCTACCTCCGGTAGTTGTCACATCTTCCTCAAAAGCCACGCTTAATTTTTAATGACAGCGATCCAGTGTAGTCCTCCGAATAGCCACCGGTAATCATCATTACCGCTCGTGCCTAAAGCTTTTCTGGACCATTAATGTCACAACCCTTGCTAACTCATAGCTTTAATACTCCCTGCTCAAAATGTCTGAAAGAGTTTGGAAGGACAATAGGAGTGACAGGCACGCTAGACAGCCATGCTTGAAATTAGTTATCTGAGGCTCCGTGAAAGCTGCTTCATACTGTTTTTAAAGCATGCAGGAGATAGGATTTATTAGCCTATGATAGGCATGCTGTTTCTGTTTTTATTAAATACTGTAATAGGCTGTCTGTTAGCAATGCTGTGATAGGTCCAACATCACTTCCCCACTGCTTTCGAATTCTCATATTAAAAAGGGAGAGAGGGCTCACACTTCCTTACGAGACCAAGATCGACACCACCCTGCCTACTGGATCAGATTTCCAAATCCTCTTTAACTACTGGAGAAAGAATTCCTTTTGCAAATAGATATTTTTACATGGAAAGTGAAGTTGAGAATAAACACTCTAGGATTCCCCAAATAATTCTCTCACTCCCAGCGGACTCCTGCTCCTCCCAGTTATAAAAACGAGCGTTCTCTAGAGTTAGGCAAGAGAATCAGTCCCCACAGGAAATGTTCTCACCATCATTACTGAGGTAGGATTCAGGGTATACATTTATATAAGGTCTGAAATTAGGTATCAAATGGACTGAACAGATCAATGAGCACATTCATTATTTCATGCTGATTTACAAAGCTTTATGTTCCAGTTTGAAGCAAAATATGCCATGCACTACTGTCACAATGGAAGGAATGAATGGTGGGTGGAAGGGGTGGGGATGTGAACACTACCTTGAACCACTTTGGACAGTCGTGATCATGGAAGATGGAAGAGGAATTTCTTACCATTGATCAGAGACGAGGGGATTACTTGGCTGGAAATGCTACTCTGAAAAGTTCTAAGTACTTTCCCAAATAGGGAAGCAGAAAAAAGTTCCTGGGAGCTCACAGTAACATAGAGAATGTGTTATGCTCCAACTACCCAGATTTACTCCTTTTCTTCTGCTGTTCTTTCTCCCTTCCTGCTACCCTGGGAGCAACAGTTAAGTAGTAGTTACTATGGGAACCAAGTGGCCTGCTCCAGGGGAGGGGCTTAGGGAGAGCAGATGGAATATGGACAGAAATATACCATACTGGCTTATAGAATTGAAAATGATCTGTGATTAACAAAAAAACAACAAAAACTACTGCAAAACAAGATCTCAAAGGGAATGATTATAAATCACCACTATTCAATTACTGGCAGTTTTGTTATCCAGAAATACTATTATGATCATAGCATCCATTATTTTATTATATGCAAGAACTGAATATCAAATTGCTTAGATGTCTGTTAAAAGAAAGACACCTTGTTTTTCCTTTCTTTCTCTGTTTTGTAAAAATGCCTGGTTGCCGGTTTGAATATGTTCTGATTGTATGTGAATTTTAGCTGTTACTTGACTGGTTACAATTTCTTCTCAGGAGTAAAGTGTGATTTAGTGGAAAAATATCCTTGCATCACAAACCATAACCATGTTTCGTTCTGAATGAGCATCTTTATAGTGATTTCCCTGGGGCAAAATCAAAATCAGAAAATAGTGTAATTTGAATTTGAAAAGAGAATTCTGTTCCCATTATGTTGACAGGACTAAGAGAAAAATTTTCAAATTTTCAATTGTTCAAATAGAAAAAAACCAATTTTTTGTGTTGCATTCAAAGCCTTTCACTAGCCTCATGATCATGCATGAGAAACTATTTCATCCCAAGTAATTAAATTTTCACAGTTGTAAGGAGTCTGGGGAATACAAAATCATTGTCTTTAGGACCCCAGTTTCATAGTTTGTTATTGGAGTAACTGACACCACTGAAGTGAGAGCACACAAATTCCAAAATGAAAGTGTTGGGAGGTAATTCTTCAGGATTTTATGAAAATTTTGTTTTTTATAGGCAAGTATATCATACAAAAATTTGTAATGGAAGGATTATTTCAGAGGAAAAGAATTTATGCTATTCTCTTTTTAAAATGATGGGAGAGCAGCTGGACTGTGGTGGAGAAGTTGGATTTGCATGCTCCACTTCAGTGGCTTGGGGTTTGCAGGTTCAGATCCCAGGTGTGGACCCACAAACTGCTCATCAAGCCATGCTGTGGAGGCGTCCTACACACAAAATAAAGGAAGATTGGCACAGATGTTAACTCAGTGACAATCTTCCTTGAGCAAAAAGAGGAAGATTGGCAACAGATGTTAGCTCAGGGTCAATCTTGTGCACCAAAAAAGAAAGAAAAAAAATGATAGGAGAATAATAGTATAAATTGTTATATCCCAAATAATTTTTTCCAACGTAAGGAAGTGTTTAAAAACAAACAACTTAAACACCGTGAACAGCACCATATATGGTTTGGAGACAAAGAGAGAGAGAAAGTCAGAAAGCTCCCCAGTTAGATAATTCCCTCCAGTCCTACATGTGGTTAACTTAGGAAACAGCTGCTAATAATACAAGAGATAAATGGATAAGATTTTGCTCCTGGGATGAAGTCAGAGGGCAGGACTGGGGTGGAGATAGTTAGTGATGCTTTAGGGAGGCTCTGTCCCTGGTGGAGCAAAGGTCGCTTGACCTCTCTGAGGGTGAAGGAGGTTCCTGAAAGGGCAATGTTCAGATGGGAGTGGGGGTGGGATGGAGGATGATTTGTTGAGATAATGGAGGAGGAGCAGGAAATGAGAAAGAGAAGCTGAAGAGAGAGAAACAAGAGGAAAAGTGATGTAAGAGGGAGGAAGCAAAGAGTTTCCTGAAGTAGCATGGTGTTGGAAGGGGGCACAGGCTTTGGAGTAGGGAGGCTTGATTTTGAAACTTGGTTCCATTAGCCTATTTGAGCATCTCGTGTTGAATGGGATGATAGGAATGGCTGTTGTAAGACTACGTTGATAGTGAGACAAGGTGTATGATAAGGGGTGAGTAAAGCTCTTTGTAAACAGAAATACTAAAATAAATGCTAGTTATTACTGAGCAGGAAGAAAGAGGGGGATGAATGCTCAAAGAGAAGGAAAGGGGTACAAGAGGAAAGAAGAGGAGGAAAGAAAGAGTAGGAAGAAAAGGAGGCATGAGTAGGAAAAAGAGGGGGGAGCTGGAAGAGAGAAGAATTTCTCTTGTTGAATCACGTAAGATAGAATTTCTCCAGTGTTTCGGTTTTGCTTTCGGGCTCACATTCCAATAACTATTGCTTAAGTTCTGCCCCTATAGTGGAGTTTCAGATAATAAAGTGTCTTTGGAGCTCATACCTTCTTCAACAAGAGAGAAACCTATGCTGAGTTTGTTGAAAGCATGTTCAAAAACAGCAGATCTGAGGATGGAATTTAATAACTCTTAGCATTGCTTTTTTGGATGGTTCCCTGGAGGATGAAGTTTGGGGCAGCAGAAGGCAGGAACTGAAGTGATATTTCAGAACTATATTACCCAACACATTCAGCAAGAGTACTCTGTGCGTCTGTAACTTGATAACAATTTCAACAGCATCTGCTGTCTGAATGCACATTAAAAAAAAAAACTTGTTCTGGAAAGAATTTGCGTATGTTAACAAATATTAGGTTGAGAACCGGAGCCTGGGTGAGAGTGATGGGGTCACATATGCAGAGAATTTGCAGTTTACATGCACAGCCTGCGAGTCAAACAGTTTAATGAATGGAACGATGAATGCATAATTTCATTATGAGTCATCACTATTAAAATGAAAATTTGATAGATACATAACCAGAAAGTGTAGCTATCTGTTACAGATACAAGTGCTAATTATATTTGGGAGCATATAATTTATGCTGTGAATAATACAGAGAGAACTGCTTTTGCCCTGTTGTGACTATTTTTCTAGGAACAACAGGAAAGTTACTTTAGAACCTGCTTCCTTCCTGTTAGATTCCTGTGAATGCTGAGGCGGGCTCACTCAGAAGTGATCTTCAGTCCCAGTGTAGATCCATAAAAGAGGCATTCTCTAGTACAAATTAGAAGTCTTAGCCCTAGAAAGTAATTAAAAGAAAACAGTTGAGGACAATCTGACATTTAAAGCATGATGTCTGATTTCCAAGACAGAATGAAGCGAGTTTCATTGGTCTACATCACTTTTCATAAAGATTTTCCTTCTCATTAGAGATTAGTGAACTCATGATTTCTAAAACTTTGTATGTACAGAGTATATTCACACACACATTTCATCCTCAGAACAATGCTATTGGGAGGCACGGCAAATATTAGTAATTCTACTTCCATCTAGAAAATTGAGGATGAGGGAGCTTAAATAATTTCCCCAAGATTACATAGTTTGTAAGTACATCTTCTAACTGTAATTCAGTGTGTTTTTAAAAATTTTTTCTCATGAGGAAGATTTGCTCTGAGCTAACATCCATTGTCGATCTTTCTCTTTTTGTTTTTTTTGCTCGAGGAAGATTGACCCTGAGTTAACATCTGTGCCAGTCTTCCTCTACTTTGTATGTGGGACGCCTTCACAGCATGGCTGATGAGTGGAGCAGGTCTGCGCCTGGGATCCGCACCTGTGAACCCGGGCCACGGAACCAGAGCACACGGAAATTTAACCACTCTGCCATGGGCTGGCCCCCAGTGTTATTTTTATTTCATGAAAATTTACCCCTAGCTTCTAATATTTCTCCTAGAAATATGCAGAAATATAAACACAAGAAAAAAAATGTTTAAAAAACTGTAAAAGAAAACCCGGAATAAATTGGAGTTTACCAGTATATTTTTTTCTCCATCTGGCAAGCCCTCTTGGTAAAAAAAAGAGGCTCTCTTTGCGGCTCTTTGTTTTGCGGCTTTTTTGTTTTTAAGGTAGAGTTGGTAAGCATTTTGAAAAGATAAATTATAGATTTTCACAATTCTTTTAATTACAGAATCCACACTGAATATAATTCTGTACTAATAGTGGCCGCTTAACAAAGCTCTCTGATCTGAGGGCTTTAAGCACGAACCCATCTAGGGAGGCCATGATTTGGATCATCTCCCTCCGAGGATTCTTTGGTTGCATTTCTATCTTCATAACAATTAGGAGAGGAAGTCCTGCAGGAACCGCCCCCACCCCGTCTGTCAGCAGTGAGTCCTGTCTGCAGGTTTCAATGTTTCCATTCTGTACGTGTGTGGTTGAAATGCCAGAGAAGGACGCAGAGGATAATACAATATACATGTTAATTAATTTATCTGAATTTTCAGCGTAGTAGAAACATCCTCCCTAATGTGACACTCCCACCAGCAGGCAGAGGTGCCTGAGCCCTTGCCTGAATGCCCCCGAGAAAGCACTGGCATAAGCTAGTTTAACCAACTTTCTGAAGCCATCATCCTTTGGCTGAGCCATTGCATTTGGCGGACAGCTTATTGGGGCTGTGTTTCCATCCTTCTGAAGCCTGTCAGACTATTGGACATAAATCAGCTTCAAAATAAAACATAAAATAGAGCATTGACAGTTTTTGGAATTTCATTTCATTTGGATTCTCCCACTTGCTGGGGCCTAGCTGCAATCTTCCTGTTTACTGGAGGCATGTCCTATACCAACGGGGCTCTCAGGCACAGCGTATCCATGTGCAGTCAAGGAGAAGATGATCGCTGGTGGTTGTTATTATTATGACTTATGGTGCTGCAGTAACATGTACCTTCTATAAAACATTGCATTAGGTACCACACCTGCTGTTTTCAATATAAGTTAATTAAAAGATATCTGTCTTAAAACAAAAACAAATAAAAAAATCCCCGGTATGCAGAAGGCTCCAAGGCTGGGTACAAAGGACAAAGATTTATATGTATATTGGCATTTAGATTCAGTGTATATTTTAATAGCTTACTTTATGTTGCTGGATTTTCTAAGGTGGTAGAAGAACCCTCTGACAAAATGCTTTCGGGCAAGTGTGTAAACATTCATTGCAAAAGGGCCTGCTTTACAAAACTATAGCAAAATCCTAAGAAATCTATTACATCTTTTTACTTGGAGAATTTCTAAGTGTTTACTCAATGCTAGACATCTAGGAAAGTCTTAACAAGTATTTCTACATCCCATGATTTACTTAGAAAAAGAATCAGCAAAACGGATATCAACAAATACATTTGTCTACTGAAATATTTGTGATGGTACTTTTACGGAGGGTAAATGGTGATGATGGTGGCGTCACTGCATGTCCTGTTCCCCTCCTCAGAAACAAAACGCTGCTGAATTCTGATTGTAAAAGTGACACGTGCTCACAAGTGAAATGTTGGAGTATACAGGAAATATAAACAAGTCTCCTGTGATCCCACAATTCACAGATAACTTCTATTATTATTATTTTTTTTAAAGATTGGCAACTAAGCTAACATCTCTTGCCAATCCTCTTTTTTTTTCTTCTTCTTCTCCCCAAAGCTCCCTGGTACATAGTTGTATATTCTAATTGTGAGTGCCTCTGGCTGTGCTATGTGGGACACCGCCTCAGCGTGGCCTTATGAGCAGTGCCATGTCCACACCCAGGATCCGAACCAGCAAAACCCGGGAATGCCGAAGCGTGGCCTGAACTTCACCACTCGGCCATGGGTTGGCCGCGATAACTTCCATTAATAGTATAGTTATTAATATAAAAAACTAGGATTATACTATGTAGGTAGTTTTATATATTAATTTTCTCCTTAACATTACAATATGTTTCCCATGTTATTTTGAAATCTTCAAATCTTTTTTTAATGGATGCATAATATTTTGTCATATAGATCTTCCCTAATTTATGAAAAAAAAAACCAGGTTATTTTTATTTTTCATTAGCATAATGCTTTGCTGAAGATCTTTTTACATACGTCTTTGTCTACATCTCTGATTATGTTTATTTAAGATGGATTTCCATGTCTGGATCATTGGCCTGAAATGTCTGAACATTCCAAGGGCCCTTGGTACGTATTGCTAAGTTGCTCTCTTGCAGGGCTGTATCATTTTCATAGTTCCACCAGTAGGGTATGACCCTGCCATGGCAGGGGAGTCATTGTGGTGGGAAGAGGGATGTTTTTTTCCTCTCTTTCACACAGAGAGGTTTTTTCACTTTCTTTTTGCTTTCGGGACTGAGGTGGAAGTCAGGTGTCATATAACAAGAGGGGACAGAAAGGAGGCAAAGGAAGAGAATTACTAATGTTGGAATTTTTATTTCAGTTTCCTGGAATGGAAATGTTTTTATTCCCATAAAAGGGAAAGTGAAGAACTACCAGCAAGTCTGAGGCCTCCATTCATGCTGTTCCTTTTGCTCAGAGCAGAAGTTCTTCCCAACTATGCCTTTTGAAATCTGGAGTATCCTACTTGCAGGGGATTCTGTTGTATGTCAGAGATATACAAATCCACAAGTTAAATCCTGTGTTTTCTGGAAAATTAATTTGCTTAAAGATTTTGAGGGCAAGAGTTTTGGCTTTCTGTGTTCTGTAAAGTTTTTAGCACAAGCATAATTCAACAGATTTGCTTTTCCCACATCACTTAGCCTGGAATTTTTCAGATAAGCTCAACAAACAGAATATTTTTATGAACTGGAAATCCTTGGAAATCTGGAACTTTCTTTGTCTTCAGGGAACTCTTGTGGCATTTGTCAAAATGAAGAGAGAACATGTCCTCAGAACGGGTGATGCTAATACAGAAAAGTGGGAGCAACTGATTTCTTGGCAAGTTAGAGGAGATCTATGTTGCTTGTTTTATGACAAAGAAGTTGGTTACTTCTCTAAGATTCGGTGATTTTTGGATGTCACACACAGAAAAATCTCCCCTACACAAATCAGATCAACATCCTGCCAAAACTGTACTTACTCACTGTAATGTAATTTACACGAGTCTGTGTTTTATTTAATTCCTGTCAGTGAAGTAATTTAAATTGTGTGTGTGTGTGTGGTTTTAGTGCCATTCATAATTTATTTTTTTAAAGTATACTAATTCTAAAATTATGTTTTCAACTAGGATCACTGGCTGATAGTTAAAAACAGTAAGGTCTTTTTAAGCAAGCTTGAAATATCAGAAAATATGCAAGACAATGAAGGAAATTCAGAATAACCTGAAATCATTGAGGCATGTCAGAACTGACATCCTTAAAGCTCCCCACAAAGCACTTGATAGTAACCAAGTTGATAGCGTGACCCAACTATGTCTAGTAAGCATGTAATGGGAAGCAGCTGTCAATCAAAAAAGTGTAGAATGCACCCGTGTTGATTGAAAATATGGATCTATTGTTATGGAGATGGAAAATGGCCCTTTTTCTTGCACAAGAAAACAGAGGATAAATATTCCATGAAGCCATCACTTCTGCAGGGAAATTTAAAAACCAATCATACGATTTTTGAAGAAAAAGTTCCTAGAATTTTGCCAACTGAAAAGAAAAAGTCTTGGTTAGATTTATTATAATGCATCGCATTATAAAATTAAGCAAACCGTTCAAAACAGCTTGACATTATCTTTGAGTTCAAAAAGTTATCTTTTCCATTTCCTTTGGAGGATGAAGCTCATGGAATAGAAGATAATTTGGTGAGATCTTAACTATGGACATGGCCAGATGGCAGCTTGTGAAAATTAGAAAAAAAAACTACCCTTTCATCAGGATATTTATGAACACCTGCTAGAAAATTGTCGCAATAAGTAGAAAACACTATGAAGTCTACTAAATGAATGGTAGCCCCAGAATTGTAGAGTAGAAAGCATTCACGGCCACATGTGGCAGCCTCGCATGTCTCAACCAAGAAGAGGCAGCACAGGCAACAACAATGCTGCTAAATTTGTGTTTTAAAAAGACTGAGATTAACCCTTCGCTTTCCCTTACATTGTCACGGCAACTTGCATATTAATAATTGCTCATTTTATTTGGTACTTCATTATTAATGACAATGATGATAATAATTTGGAAATTACTTGATGGTAAAATAAATGATAAAGTAATATTTAGCAAGTGATGCATTTGACAAAAACAATAGCAAATGCAAACATGGATAGACAAGGAGGAGATTCTAAGACTATAGTAAGCTGAATGCAGCTCCCTTCTGCTCTATTTCTTTCTCCAATTAACTGATGGCTCTGGGCTGGTATGGCCTTAAGTTCTGTTGGATGTCCTGTGGAGAAAACTCCAAGGCATGGTTAAATTCTTAGAAACTGACTTCTGAAAGTGATAGGGTGAGGACAAGACAATAGCATGTCCTGGAAGGTTTGACTCATAGGATGTACGAATTCCTAGGGAAGCTCCTTATTGGAATATTTTTTTATAGAATCTAAGAAAGAGAGAAACAGCAAAACATGAGGGTTGATTCTTCCCTGCCCCTGAGCCTGGGAGAATACTAAGGTATCTGAAAGCAAGGAGGCTTCTTTCAGGTGCCAACGAGGGGACTGACACTCTGCCTACTTCTGCACCAAGGGCCCCTGAGAGTAAAGATCACATGCCCAGGAGTGCCATTACTTGGATTCTCCAAGGATCGTACGGATGCCCTGATCAGCCAACAAAGAAAGTAACAAACCCCTAAGGGGATTTAGCAGTTAGAGAGAAAAAGATATTTCCAAACAAACTAAATAACAACCGGCAAAATAGTGCTGCCAGAGTAGACAAATGACAAAACGCATACACACACACACACACACACACACAGAACACTACATGCAGATTTTCCAGCTAAACTATTTTATTGGATATTGAAGAGGCTGGGCTGATTACTGCTAAGATGGAAGATCAAGCGCAAGATATATTTTAAAGCACAGAGCAAAAATATAAAGAGTAAGAAAAAGATAAGAGGCTAGGAGATTTAACCCAGAAAATCAAACAGGTATTAGAGGAGTAGAAAGAAAAGTTGAAAAGGAGGCAACAGTTTTTAAAGAGTACTAAGAAATTGTTTTCCCCAAAAACTGCTGTGGGAAGAACTTACAGTATTTTCTCATCATTGTCTTGAAATCATGTCCTGCATAGATCTTTGCTTACTAAATGAATATTTAGGGAAAGAACCAACCAACCAATGAGGACAAGAGAAGAGAAGACATGATAAGCAACGACACTTGATTTACACATTCACACTTGCCCAGACATACACAAACAATTGGATAGGGAAAGGCTGACTGGCAATATCCTGAAAAGGCGCTCTGTAAGAACACTTGAAGCCAGCCCTCCCACGTGGTAAAACCTCGTGGTTAAAGATTCAGCGCTCTCACCACCACGGCCCAAGTTCCTTTCTGGGTCAGGGAACCTCCCCATCCATCTGTCAGTTGTCATAGTGTGGTAGCTGAGTGTTACTGAAAGCTATGCCACTGGTATTTCAAATATCAGCAGGGTCACCCATGGTGGACAGGTCTCAGTGGAGCTTCCAAACTAAGAAAATCTAGGAAGAAGGACCTGGCCACACACTTCTGAAAAAATTGGCCATGAAAACCCTATGAATAGCAGCCGAGTATTGTCTAATATAGCTCTGGAAAGTGAGAGGATGGCGCAAAAAGACCAGGTAGGGTTCTGCTCTGCTGTACACTGGGTCTCTAGGAGTCTCAATTGACTTGATGGCACTAACAACAAAAGGACACTTGAAGCAGAGTGGTCATGCTGAAAAAGAAATCCTGAGAAAAGCCTGGAACAGATTGGGAGAGGATAAGTAAAAGCATTACAAAGGACTCCTTCTTGGAAAAAGGAGGAGGGGACCAAATATTTTAAATCTCATATCATGGAGGACAGGGGAAGGGACAAGCAATGAGAAATATAGTCTTGGTTGTGGAGACAGAGTGTTCTGGTGGGAAAATATTTAGTGCTTAAAAGGAGTGAGTGTGGGGAAAGAAAAGATAATCATGGATGGAATGGAATAGCACAGTAAAGTCCCAAATTAACAAAATTCAAAAATATCCACCACACTGGATAACAGCATGATTAAATTAGCAAAAATAAGAAAAAGAAAAAAGAAGGAACAATAACATAAGTAAATAATTAAGATAAAGTGGAAAGGAAGACATAAAATTAATCACACTGGTTATTTCATTACTTGTAAATAGACAGACACAATTTTCCCTTTAAAAGACTGAAATTGTCAGATTGGCTGGAAAACAAATTCGACTCGTGTATACTATTTATGGAAAAATAAAATCAAAGTGATAAAGAAAGTTTGAACATGATGAGGTAGAAAAAGGTACAAAGAAAATAGCTAAGAGAATGTAGGGGTTGCAGTATTCATGGAAGTCAATATATTTAGATTTAAAGGCATTATAGAGGATAAAAAGAAACATTATATAATGATAAAATGATAATTTCTTGAAAAGCTATAATAGTCAGAAACTTATATTCACTTGCCCAACAAATAAAAAATATAGAACAGCAAGTACATGAAGCAAAAACTGTTAGAAATCCAGAGGAGAACTTTTAAATATTATAACAGGTGACATTATTTTAAGCAAGTGACAGTGCTCTCTAAGAAATGGACACATTGACTATACAAAAGCATAAGTAAAATTATAGAAGAACTGAACAGTATCATATATCAACAAGTTTTTAAAAAAAATTTTTTTTTGAGGAAGATTAGCCCGGAGCTAACATCTGCCATCAATCCTCCTCTTTTTGTTGAGTAAGACTGGCCCTGAGCTAACATTCATGCCCATCTTCCTCTACTTTGCATGTGGGACGCCTGCTACAGCATGGCTTGGCAAGGGGTGCGTAGGGCCACACTCAGGATCCGAGCTGGTGAACCCCCGGCCGCTGAAGCGGAATGTGTGAACTTAACTGCTGAGTCACCAGGCAGCCTTAGATCAATAAGTATTTTTAAAAGGCTTGCATCTTTCAAATAGGGAATAAAATTATAAGATAAAAGTAATAATAATAAAGTACTTAGCTATAAAGAAAAATCTTAAAAATTCTTAAAAGTTAGAATTTTATGAGCCACATTCTTCTATCAATTACTAACAAAGTTAGAAACAAAATATACACAAGTGACCAAAAAAAAGGTTCTCAGAAATCAACACCAAAAACCCCACTCTTGAATTACCGCTGGGTCAAGGGGAAGTCAAATAGAAATGATTACTTATGTAGAAAACTACAAAGGAAGACCCCTTATGCTGTAACCTGCTACTCTGAAAATGTACAGCGTTAAATGCCTTTTCTATTAAAGGAGAAAAATGAAAAAGAAAATCGTATGCATCTGAAGAAATAAGAGAAGCAATTTTAAAAAGCAAGAAGCAGAAACTAACAAAGATAAAAGCAGAAATTAGTAAAATAGAAAATAAGAAACGGAAAAAAAGGTAAATTTAAAATCTTAACCTGTGGAATAGATTAACCTATTATGAGCATTGATTAAGGAAAACATAGCATGTGAAAATAGGCAACATATAAATGAAGAAGCTATAACTGTAAATATAGAAGGTTAAAATAATCATAAGGAAAGAAAATGTTTGAAAACTTAGATGAAATGGATGATTTGCTGGGGAAATATGTCAATAAAGTGGGCTCAAATATAACACAAAAATTTTGATAAACTAATCCTCATAGAAGAGATCACATCAGAGACTGGATATCCAGATGTGTAGAAAGCCTAAAAAAAATGTGTTCACAGCTGAAATTGTATCTAAACCTTAGAGGACAAGTCATTCTAAAGCTGTTTCTAATTCCGATTAGAGAAAAACAAGTACATCACTCAATTGGATTTGATATAGTCAATATAACTTAGTACTAAACCGGGATAAAATTATTTCTGAAAAAAAAAGAAACAAAAACTGTTTAGAGAGGGAAAGAATGATCAGGATCATTGATAAATACGGATTCGATGATTCTAAATAAAATATTAGAATTTATCAATGTATCAAAATATAGTATTTTGTGACAAAGGAGGATTTATTCAAGAAATGAAAGACTCATCAATCTCTCAACATAAGCCTTCAACAAATTCAACAAGAAAAGCCATGTAATCTTATGGAAAGATGTTGAAAGGCATTTGATAAAAGTCAACAGCCAGTCCTAATAAAATTCTAGGGGCGGCCCAGTGGTGCAGTGGTTAAGTGCGCACGTTCCGCTTTGGCAGCCCGGTGTTCACTGGTTCGGATCCTGGGTGCAGACATGGCACTGCTTGGCAAGCCATGCTGTGGCAGGCGTCCCACATATAAAGTAGACGAAGATGGGCCCGGATGTTAGCTCAGGGCCAGCCTTTCTCAGCAAAAAAGAGGAGGATTGGCAGCAGTTAGCTCAGGGCTAATCTTCCTCAAAAAAAAAAAAAAAAAAGAAAAATTCTAAGTACAGTAAAATAGAAAAAGAAGAAAACTGCTTAAATATAATAAAGACTATTTATCAAAATCCAAGAGCAAATATCCTAAATGTGAAACTCCAAAGTCATTTCAATTAAAATAAGAAATTAGGGATCCTCAATTTAAAATTCTTTATTGGTTTCTCATTGGCCTATTTAAAAAGTTCAAGCTTCTTGACATATGAAACCATTCTTGTGTGGCTCTTGCCTACCTTTTGTAGCTTCATTTTCTTCACCTAACTTGCATGTGGGTCACTATCCATCCAGATCTAGTTCCCCCCACACTTGATGTGGTTTCATCCCTCTTTGCTTTTGTCCATGCTGCCTTCTTTTGCGTCTGTGCCTGCTCCTCCCACTTCTCTCATTTTCATCTCATTTTGATGCTCAGCTCCGACCTTCCCACAAATGCCCATGTATTTCTCCAATATCTCTCTTGAGAAAGGCTGCTTGAACACAGCGATGGGGTCCTGTTTTCCTTTGTACACTCGGTGTCTAGTACTGTGCTTGACACATAGAACACGAGCAATGAACGTTAACTGAAGAAATGTATGTATACATTTCCTCACGTATGAAGAGACGAGCAAATCCATGAATACTATAGCCTCTGTTGCCTTGCTTCGTTAGGTTTTCTTTTCCCTAGTAATCGTGATGGGGTGACTTCCTGCTGAGAGGTCCACTTAAGATGATGACAAAGCCTGTCTCTTTGCAGGTAGATGAATTCTCTTTGGTTTTATGACCCACGTGCATATTTGGCAAACGATGCTGTTAACGCGTTGTACTTGCCTTCTGCTTCACGAACTGCCAAGCGTATCCGTATCTGCTAAATTATTTGTGTTTTCCTTTGTTCTCACCATTGTGTGCTGACAGTATGGGGGTGAGGGTAGGGGCAGAAGAGATGTTTCAGAAGCTCTGTTCAGTGACCCAGAAGAAGTCTTTACCTTGCAGATGGTGTTTCATAGAAATCCTCTAGCGTCCTGCTAGGGTGCTTTCCTTGGCTGACGACTCACTGGACATTTTGACAACCACTGCTTGTAGAGTATGCACTTTAGTATTTTAACTGCAATTCCTGGGTTTGTCTAGGGGGAAATTGACCCTGAATGAATTCAGAGGAGTTCACTAGGTGAACTTGATTCTACAGCTGCTAGAATTTGCCACTTACTGTAGTTTTTTTTTGTCTTCCATCCTAGCTTCTGCCATCTGCCATCCTTACTCAGCTCAGGTGTGCAGGATTTTCTTGTTCTCCTATAAGCATGACTCTGCTATCCCCTTAATTTGTCTGGCCATTACTTATTGAACTGTTGATGGCTTGACCGACCATTCCTCAAAACATCTGCTCCAGCTGTTACTTCTCCAGGGGGAATGAGAAATCGCTAATATGCTTTGCAGTTATTAGCTTAGGTTTAATTGCTTTCTCCCAATTCAACTTGCAAAATTTTTAATAATCTATGTAATTTACACTCTGTTGTCCAGTTTATTTCGGTATGTAAAGTGTACCAGATGGAAATCAACAACCTTTGTGCAGGTTATAAAGGAGTACAAAGATATTCCTCTATCTTCGAAGCTCTTTTCAAGTACCATGTTCTCAGGGAAGTCTTGCCTGACTCCAGCCAGAATGAGTTAGGATTTCCTCTTCTACTCATGTCGTATTTTAAAAGTGACCCATTTTATTGTATCTGTTTGCATCTCTTTTACTGAGGGATGAAATTGGGTTAGATATGGCTTTTACTTTGTAACTTTACTTATTAGCACAATTAGCAACTGCTTAGAAATTAGCAGGTGCCCGGTAAAGATATACAGCCTGACTGATCAGCTGCCAGAGTTTCAACTCTCCACCCCCACCCTGGTGAGTCCTTAAAAAACACAGGAAAGCAGTGGTAGGGAATATCCTAATAAGAAATTTCCAGTAATACTTCTTTAGAAGCCTGGTTTAGAGGCAAGAGCACTGGATTTGTGGTTGGAAAATCTGGGATTCAGTCTCAGGGTTGCCATGTTTGAACTACGTCTCCTTGGAAAAGTTGTGTACATGCAGCTCTCCCATCTGTAATATAGAGAAACTCAGACGGCATGGCCACCTCATGAAAGTGTTGTGAGAGCCGCAGAAGAGGGCATTTGATAAAATGTAAAGCAATATGCAGAAGAAAGTTGTTAAAGATGCATCTGCTCATTTTAACATAGTCAGTGTACTTCCATAGGTCATATGATATTTTTAATTTTTTACACTTAAATACCATTTAAAAAATGATTTGTCACACAAACTGTATTCAGTACTCTAAAAGAGATGATGAAAGTGATTTGCCTTGTGGGCCTTATCAAGGCATTAGTAATGCCTCAAGGATGGAAATATGGCAGATTACAAAAACTGAAAGGCAAATAAATAATTGGAGCATCCTTTTGCAAAACTGGCTGCTGACTCTCTCTCTAGTTCTTTTCTGAGACTAAATGGGACTCCTTGTATTCATATATGCAGGAGGCATCCGACCGAATCAGGCTGTCTATATAAGAGCTTTATTGAGTAGTTCCAAAGGATTTTCTCACTCTTGGCCTCCTTGATATGAGGTCACAGAATTCACTTGGCTTCAAATGGACCCATGTGGCTACTGGGAAGTTGCTTCAGCGTCTCCTCCCTCTGCATATTCTGCTGAGTTCCATTGATGCCTGCTGGCCTTCCATTTACTAAGTGATGGATTACTGATCAAATACTATCTCTCTGACAGAGCCTAGAATGACTTAGAAAACTTCAAATTTTACTTTCATTTGGGAGTTCCACAATCACTACCTTTTCTTTGCTAATTCCTCCAAAGCCTTCTTTCTGATCATTATTACTGGTGTTCTTTTTTGGGGGTAATCAAAAACAGCTTAGAGACTGAATTATCTACCTCTATTCTGGAAAATTTGGTACACAGGGCCTTTGTCCAGTCCCTCAGCTGCTTTCTTCATCACCTAGGGCAGACATTTGTTTTCACTATGACCTTAAATAAATTTTATGCCAACAAGCTACACCTATCAAAGTACTGGGGGCTAATTTGTTTCTTTCATCTTAAAAAAGGATCCAAGCTCTATAATAGTGCTTTTTAAAAAATTCCACAGACTTTGATCTCGTTCCTGTATTGGCTTTTTTCAGTCCTAATTCCTTGGTGTTTTAGGACCAACATACCAAAAAGCGAACATGATAAAACAATACAGACCAGTTCTTTGAAAAGGGGCAGACAGAGCAGACGGCAGGGTAGAAACAACAATGGAGTAAAGATAAGCTCAAAGAAAGATTTGTAAAAATGTTATAGATCTCTTCACTGAACTCTTTGAGATGTTATTGATTCAAACATTACTTACCCTGGTCACAAGACTTCATTCTACTGAACATCACTTGTCAGATCCCTGGGCTAGCATTTATTTTCAAAGATCATTCTCTGGTTATGTTTCTTGTCTCAAAAAAGCTGTGCTGACTTACATTCCAGGACACTAAAATGGTTGCCTGCTGTCGATGGGGTGTTAGCTCAATTAATGAGAATTAATAGAAGTCTGGAAACAAGTGTGATTTAAATGGGAAATTACAGGCTGTAACCCTAACTTTTTAACCAAGGAAACTATTATAAAATTCATTTTTCCAGAACCATGGAATTGATATGGATTTGGCCTATGAGAACCTGCCTTCAAATCTGACTTCTGACCTTTGTTCACGCAAGTCAGGGCAAGCCCCTCAACTTCTGTGTGCTTCAAGTTTCTCATTTATTAAATGGGGCTTATAATACCTACCTCACAGAGTTGCTGTTAGCTTCAGTTATGTAAAAGTCCTTTTAACACTCTAAAGCACCATACAAATGCTGGTTAGCATTATAGTTATTGCTGATCAAGATCAAGCTCTGTGAGAAAAACCTAATCTCATATAGGGCAGGAGGACAGTTTTGCTTCCTGTAGATGTCATTCCCTTTGACCTTGGTCATGTTTTTAAATTTATCTTTGTAACACAATATCAACACTTATGGAAATATAGCTAAGAACATGCACATTTCCCAGATATGTTTCTAACATCTGGTTGGAAATATAACCAGAGAAATGGTCCCTCAAAATAAATGGTAGCCCAGGGACGTAACAAGAGATGCTCAGTAGGAAGAAGTCTTGGGACCAGGGTAAGTCACATTTCAGTCAACGACACAGTAAAGAGCTCGATGAGATTATTAAGTTATTCAAATGTACCGATGACAAGATTGTATAAACTGGATTCTATTGCTTTGATAAAAGATAGATTCAGAATTCAAAGTGACCTTGGTGATTAAGAAAAGAGATCAGGAACAGATGCAATAAAGTTCTGTCTCACGAGGAGCAGAGGTAGACACAGGATGGGGAGAAGGCCCAAATGTGCCCATATTTATGGGGGGAAGGACCTGTGTGTGAGGAGGCAGAAAGAGGGAGTGAGGTTCTGGGTAGTTATCAGATTGCCTGTGAGTCAGCAATGCGGCACTGCAGCTAGAAGGCGAGCTGAGTGCAGCAGGGCATGACAGGAAGGTGGCATGGAGCAAACCCGAAGGTGCAACTCCTCTTAGAGGGAGAACAGGACAGGCTTTTGGATGACTAGCATGGGGAGCCCCGGGGTCTTCTCGGCTCAGGATTCTGTCTCTGATTAAATACCTATAAATATTTACTTAGGACACTTACCCTGATTACTTTTGCAGAGGGTTAAGATGGCTTTTACTCTTTCTGATGGGAGCCACGGAGATGAATTTGATGCAGGAGCGTGCAGTTATCTAAAAGGTGAATGCTAGACCCCCACCAGTCTTAATCCCATTTATAAAAAATTATTTGTCACTTGTTTAGAAAGTTTTCAAAATATTTTAAGGACATCCTGATTTTCAACCCCTATCATCTTTTGTCTAAGTAATTCCATCAGTTTACTACTCATAAAGGTTCTGTGCCTTGCACCACCTATCTTGTCTAAGCTCACTCTCTTCCCAGACAGCCCTGTTCCCTTTCGTCTGCCTGCTGAGCGGCTCCTCATCCTTCAGGTCTCAGCTGAAGCCTCACTCCTGTGTGAAGCCCTTTTTGACCTTCCTGGGGAGAGTTACATCCTTTGTGCTTGTCTCCGCTGCATCTTGTACATTCTCCTGTTAAAGGCTCATTAATCACACTGGATAGAATTAGAATGTGAGCTGCTTGAAGGTACGGATAAAATCTTGTTCATCTTTGTATTCTCATTACCCAGAAGGGTCCCTGGCACGTGGTGCTGCTCAATAAATATTTAATGAATGATTAATTGAAGGAATGAATGAAGGTAAGTATATAAGTACAAGATCTATGTGAATAGGTTAGAATGAAGCTATAATGAGGAAGTTTTTCCCAGTAACAACTAGGCATAGCCTTTCGTGTGCTCATCGACAGGAGAAGAGCTAGACTAAGTCCCTTTCAACTTTAGGGTCCTTTATTACCTCATGCTAACCTCTAGCATTTACTATCCTTTGCCTTGGACTAGATGCTAGAGGGTCTGTGACCAGAATCAGCCTGAAGTACCCTAATTCCACCTTCAACAACTTACAAGAGGCTTCCTTTGTTGAAATAATCCAAAAGTTTAATGAATGATGACGTTTTCATATTGTCACATATTCGTTTAATACTGAGGAGCAACGTGAAGCCGGCGCTTGTATTTTTCAAGGCTGCAATCCACAAATGTGTCTTTTTGATTCTGTAAATCTCTTTTCTCATGGTAAGTTTGATCAGAAGGAAGCAAAAAATCTTTACCCTAGCGTTGTCTGTTCTGTTTCTGTCCTTTGAGTGAAGCATTTGATGCCTGTTGAGGATTTTAATGATCTGTTCCTGACTCTGAAGCTGCTGATCTCTGGGACGTGATTCCCTCCATCTACCACCATTTTTGTTTCAGAAACAAACAGAGCAACAGGAAACTGCATCATTTGTTTGCCTAATGACATGTGTTAAAACAAAACAAAACTCCCTCCTTTCCTCCAGCTCATTTTTAATATTTATCTTTCCATGAGTACCTTCAGCTGTCTTTAATGTTGTCAACGTGTTCCTAAGCAGACCGACTGGTGTGTTGGCAAACATCAGCGGCAGGAAATCTCCAGCCCCTGAGAGCTAGAGACGCCTCCCCACCAAGCAGTGAGTTTGCAAAGCACATATTAGTTAATTTTTTTAAACCCGAGACTCTCAACAAGTTTATTAATATCATGTTTTAATTATCTGTTGAAAAATGTCATGATTTTCATGGGGCTTCATGATTTTATTAGTTCCTTTTGTTAACAAATGAATTATGGATATTTAATTTATAGCTGAATTCTTAAGAGTCTAGAAGATATTATCTGTCAATCACAGACATCAAGACCTGAGTGAGGGATAAAGTCATGATGAGAGCCAGGCTCATCAGAATCTGAATTATGGCTCTGCAATGTCCTAGTTTCATGACCAGGAAACGATCTGTTCTGTGCCTCAGTTTCCCCACTTTTGAAAAAAGGTTGACATTATCTCCTTTGTAGAGTTATTGTCAAAATTAAATGTTACTACATATAAAGCTCTTCAACTGTTTTAGATACATAGTAAATTCTTGATAAAGGGTGATGATAACGATGAAGGAGCTGAAGATACAATTTTTCAGCAGGTAGGGTTTATCCTGTTAGGAGTATTTCTTGACTGTTTTGGAGAACTCAAATCCTTATTTGTAAAAACAAATTCCACCTTTTAGGATGAGAAATATTTGAAGGTGCTCATGGTATAAATTTTCAAATCTCTTGAAAAGCATAAAATAGCTGAAAATCTTCACTCTTTAGACTTTCTAATAGCAGCATAGAAGTTAGAAAGTCCATTCTATGTAAATCTCAACACCGTGTTTATCATTTATTTTCTGATTCTCTAAATACTGTCTTGGGCTTTTATTTTATTTAAACACTTGGGTCATAATTAAATTTCAGGAGTATCCACAGCCATTTGTGTTTGGGTGACCCTCGCTTAGTTTCAAATACCCTGCAGACACAGATTCTGACAAATAATAATATTTTGGAGGAATTTACAAAAGAAGATCAGTAACAAAAAAAGAAGGTGTTAACTATTTTAAGGTAATTAATACTTTGGTTTTCTTGACAGTAAAAAATAGGACTTTGCCAGATGGCAGATGTCTTTTTGGTTAGCAATGTCATGCTGTATTTTGAACGAAGAGATGACAGGGGGAGGAGTCGTTGAGAACAGCTTTTTCAAGTCACACCAAGGCATGCAATATGGGGTCTTGGAACGGAGGAGGAAGTGAGTAAACAAGTAAGATATTTTTATTACATAAGCACATGAACTTCTTTGTTTTCTTGAGAAAATGTGACTTTTTCAGATGAGATTGCACACATGAGGGCTGTGGAATTCTGTGCAGGGTGTATGTGTGGGAAATAGAGCAAAGTGAAGAGAATAAAGCTCCTGACCTCTCAGAGTAAGGGTGTTCAGGGTGGTTAGGAGAACGCCTACTGGAGAAGCCTTCCAGAGACAGAATGGAGAGACAGAACAGGCAGGCCTCCCCCACTCATGTTCTTGTCTCTCTCTCTCTCTTTTTTTTTTGCTGAGGAAGATTGGCCCTGAGCTAACATCCATTTCCAATCTTCCTCTTTTTTTTGCTTGAGGAAGATTAGCTCTGAGCTAACATCTGTGCCAGTCTTCCTCTACTTCTTTTTGATATGTGGGACACCACCACAACATGGTTGGTGAATAAAGCAGGTCCGCATCTGGGATCCGAACCTGCGAACCTGGGCTGCCAAAGCAGAGCATGTGGAACTTCAACCACTCACCTGTGGGCCAGGCTGTCTCGTGTTCTTCTCTTTTCATCACTCAGGGATTGACTTGAGATTCTTGTCAGCCCCTGGGAAACGCAGTAGGGAAACAAAAGTATCCCCAGAGTAGCTCACAGCCTGGTGGAGATAACAGAACTTAGCTCCCATTTACAGACAGGAGCGGAGACTAAAGCAAGGCCTGCCTCTCTTAACTAACAGGCAGCTGGTGGCAGTTAGACCTGAGTCCAAGCTTTTTCTCAATCTGATGTTCTCAATCCTCTCACATTGCCTTGTGTGGATGCTGGGGAACCAAAAGAACTAACAATAATTGACATTTACTGAACACCTGCTAAATCTCTGCTTCCTTGTTAAGCCCTCTAGACACGTATTATCTCCATTTCACTGGAAGCACAGGGAGTGGAGGTTCATAGGGGTTGAGCAACTAGCTCAAAGTTACAACGAGCTATCATTTAAGTTTATATCCTCTTGGAGCCGAATCTCATGTTTTTCCCGTGATACTATGTGGTTCTTTAGGTCATGGCTATGTCTTCCGGTCTGTTCTCATTTTCTCTAGGATCCAGGTGAGGAAGAAAGGAAATATAAATATGTATATGATAAGATTATACATCCAGATTTCAATGTGGCCCGAAAACATGAAGTATGTGTCAATGCTTCCTCCTGTCTTATTTTGTCATGATGAAGCAGGGTAGTATGTGGAAAGGACACTAATTTGGAAGTTAGGCCATACAGATTTTAGTCTGAGTTGCATCACTGCAAAGCTGTGCCCTTGGGTAAGTCATTTAACCCCTCTATGTGCCAGTTACTTCCAATAAAAATGAGAAGTAGACTAAGTTACTGTATTTCTAAATTTTCCTCCAGGTCTAAAACTCAATGATTTTTAAAAGACCTCCAAATCCTTCACTAACATGAACCTGCAGTCCTTACCAACCACCCCATTTCCCTGTGAAAAGATTAGGGTCCACATATAGCAGATAACTTACTTATTTCAGATCCACTTTGGGTGCGAATAGACTGTTGCCCTCCTAATTGAGTACTCAGTGATGTTATGAGTAAATTCAGGAGCACACTTTCCAAATAATTACCAATATTCATGAAGATAATTAACTTACGCAGACATTTGGAGGCATAGTACAATACTTGGAAATATCATCTGATGCCAGGAGTGTTTACCAAAGATTCGTTATTTCCCTAATTAGCTGAGGCATGAGGGGGAAAGAAGATACTTTCATGGTTTCATGTGCTCTGTGGGAAAATTCTTGGAAGTCTCCCTAGCTTTATTATTTGCTTTCTAGACTCATTAATTCTGTTGAAGAAATTAAACAAGCAATTGCTAGTGAAAGAATTGCAAACTCTAAAATGCCCACAGAAACAGGTGTTATCACGAGAGTAGCTGTCAATTTATTGAGTCCCTCCTAAGCACTGGTTTTCTGCACCTATTGTGGCCACTCTTCACGGTGACCTCTATGGTAGGCATTGTCATCTTTGTTTTTTTAAATCCTCTTTATTGATATATAATTCACATTGTTATTTTCCTTTTCTCAGTAAGGATAAAAAATCTCACAAAATTTATGTTCTCAAAGGAACCTCTTGTTTATCATAAAAGTACTACATGAGTCCAGATCTATTTTATTTAAAGGATTCTGTGTTTTCCATTATGTTCCCTTGAAAGAGGAGAACATGATCACAGGAGGATGAGAGGAGGTGACTATTGTGAAATCAGCAGTCTAGTTCACTCTGTGTGTGCCGAGGGTGGGACTTCTCACGCCAGAGCATGAGTGCTTGTGATGGGCTGTAGAGGGGCATGGCTTCCAGCTGTATACCAGTGCTCTACAAGGGTTTCTCCTAAATCCTGCACAAGTTTTGTTTTTCTTTTCTGGCTCATTGTCCTCTGTTTCAAAATCTTAGAACCACCAAAATTTAGAAGTAATCTGGTTCAACCCTCAATTTTACAAATGAGACAATGGACACTTGGGGAGAGGCAGTAACTTACTCAAGGCCACATGCTCATTTAAGGTTGACTTGAGATGGAGTCCAGACAGTCATATTTAATTTGCTGCACTCTACACCCTGCTTTTCTGTCCACTTTAACCCTTGATCAGTGTGGCTGATGTAGAGTAAACTCAGGCCTTCGGAACCAGGGTACCATGGTAATAACAAACTTTGTCACTGCCGTGTAATAGAAATGCAAGTACAAGCCATGGATAAAACTTTTGAAGACATTCTCTTGTTATGGGAAAAAAGTTTGCCGCATTGGGTTTAATCTGGATATCTTTTAGAACAAAGAAAGCATCTTTCGCTATTGCCTCTAGCAGAATAAGCTTAGTAGAACGTTCATAATTTAAATATATTAAACAATTTGGAACACAATGATTTCTATCTAAAGATAGACCAAAGCAGAATTTATTATCTGGAACATTTACTTTCTCTCTACATTACGGATACTCAGCATGATCAGCAATTTCCTGTTACCAAATTAACCCACATTTTTGATATTTTAGGAAAATATTGTTATTATGCTGCTGATAATCCTCCCACATTTTTGCTGCTGCTTTTCTACTTCTGTTCCAGCCCCTGTTTTCTGTTTTACTTATTTTCTTTAAAAAAAAGCACACACACACATGCAAACCTTCTATTATGTAAATAAAAATAATTTGAAGGTTTTATACTTGATGTATGAATGTAAAAGTCTATATGAAACCTTTTTTAAGATTGTTTTTTACTCTTTGCTTCAGGGCATGCCACATTATTGTTTAATATTTTCAGGTTAATTTTTTATTAAAATAATACTGTCACAGGTTGGCTTCTCTGGCAGTAAACACACATGGAGTTTGGGGTATGTGTCAGTTTCTTAGGGCTGCCATAATGAAGTACCACCAACTGGGTGGTTGACAATAAAAATGTATCGTCTTGTAGTTCTGGAGGCTGGAAGTCCGAGATCAAGGTGTGGCAGAGTGAGCTCCTTCTGAGGCTGTGAGGGGAGGATGTGTTGTAGGCGTCTCCCCTAGCTTCTGGTGGTTTGCTGGCAATCTTTGGCATTCCTTGGCTTGTAACAGCATCATCCCAATTTCTGCCTTCGTTGTCACATAGCATTCTCCCTCTGTGTGTGTCTGTGTTCAAGTTTCTCCTTTTCTAAGTCCATCAGTCATATTGGATTAAAGTCCACCTTACTTCGGGATGACGCCATCTTAACTAGTTATATCAGAAATGACTCTATTTCCAAATAAGTTCATATTCTGAGGTACTGGGGGTTAGGGCTTCAACATTTGAATTTTGAGGTGACACAATTCAACCCATAAGGGATACAACATGTATACCTATGAGAGAAAGGTATAAGAAGCAGCATTGGGCAAAGAAGGAGTTTAAACTATGATGCAGGGCCCACAAATCCTGAGAGACCATCTAGCAGTGAGCATTGGAACAAATACTGCCCATCGAAAAGTGTCCCTCTGGGAGGCCTTTATACCCAGTCGTCAGGTGTGTGCTGGCTGGGAGGGGCTCGGCCTCTGGTGACGCATCTTTCTGAGTAAGGGCAAGAGCTGACAGCTGACAGCTGAAGGCTGGCTGCAGACAACATTCCTCATCTGGACAATGGTTCCTCCCATGAAGGGATATCTGGGCGGTGCATCTCCGCATCTACCACAAATATAGTATTACTGACCTCTATAAAGTTTAAAGAAAAATCTTGACCTCAAAAATATTAATTGCATAAAAATCTCTATCTTTCCTGCTTAGATGTCTAAAGCGTTCTCCATTGCCTATAGGTTAAGGTACAAATCCCCTAATCTAGCTCTCAAGGCACTCCATGGTTGGACTCAAATCTATGTTTCAATCTCTCTCTACTCTTTATCAGCATTCTCTGTTCTAGTCAAGCTGATTTCTCTCTATGGAGGTCATGACCTTCCCATTCTTGCCTCTACTGCTTTATTCAAGTGGAACTCCTTCCTTAATATCCTTTACCTATTGAGGAGTATAGACATAGTGAAAAATGTAGATTTCAGCCCAACTGGAAAGGCCTTGAAAGCCAGACTAAGAGGCTTGTAATTAAATCTATAGTCTAATCCAAGAATTGACAAAGTAGAGCCTTCAGATCAAATTCAGCCTACCATCTATTCTTATAAATAAAGTTTTACTGGAACACAGCCATGGCTGTTTTCTTACATATAATCAATGGCTGTTATTATGCTTCAACTGCTTAATGGCAGAGTTGAGTGGTTACTATGGAGATCGCATAGCCCACAGAGCCTAAAATAGTTACAATCTGGTCTTTTATAGAAAAAATTTGCTGACCTTCTAATCCAACCCTTTCCTTGTACTAAAAAAGTATGATCTTTGTGGTAGAAAAAAATACGAACTTGTCCTAGAGTTCTCTGGATGCTTCCTGCCCTCACTGATCTCTCCAACCTCTGAACTGACGGGCCACAGCAGTTTTCCTGTGCAGGCATTTGTGCTTCCAAGGTCTATGTCCCTGTGATATTGTGATTTATAATAAGAAGTATATATGCTTGGTTTTTGTCCATTTCTGGCACAGAGCTCCTGAGACCTTTGGAATTTCCCAAGTGATGAAAGAACCAAGATGTCTTTTGCTATGACTTTGGAAAGCCCCTAGGTCACCTAAGGATGGGGGCTGGTTGCCAGGGGAACCAATCATGTGATTAGGGGATTGGAACTTTCAGTACGACAGCCCCCTTACCCCTCAGAGGAGAGTGGCTGGAGATTGAGTTCAATTGTCAATGGTCAATGACTTAATCAATCATGTCTATGTAATGAAGCCTCCATAAAAACCCAAAAGGACAGGGTTGGAGAGCTTCCAGGTTGATGAACACATAGAAATTTGGAGAGAATGGGCATTCAGAGAACAGGAAGATCTGTGCCCCTTCCCACATACCTTGCTCTATGCATCACTTCCATCTGGCTGTTCGTGAGTTGTATTCTTTTATTATGAACTGATAATCCAGTAAGTAAAATGTTTCTCTGAGTTCTGTGAACAGCTCTATCAAATTAACCAAACCCAAGGGGAGAGGGTCATTGGAACCTCCAGTCTATAGCCCATTGGTCAGAAGCACAGGTAACAACTTGGACTTGTGATTGGCACCTGAAGTAGGGGCAGGCAGTCTCGTGAGACTGAACTTGTGTGAAATTTGATGCTATCTCTAGGTAGATAGTGTCAGAATTGAGTTGAATTGTAGGGCACCTGGCTGGTCTCAGAGAATTTCTTGGTTTGGGGGAAAAACCCACACATCAGAATTGGTGTTGGAATCGCAGTCCCTAGCCCCAACCAGACTGTGAGCTTCCTGAGAGTAGAGACTGTGCCTTCACTTTATTTTGCATTTTCCATAATGTTTAGGATAGAGTACCTGTTGATGACATGGAGATTAGTATCACTTGCTTGAGGGGCAGTTTGTTGGAGTGTGAAAAAATAGTCTTTGGAATCTAATAGATCCAGGTCCTCTGTCTTATGTGTGTGACCTTGGCACAGACACATAATCTTTCTCAGCCTCAGACTTTTGCTTGGCCCTGCTATGACTGTCACCATTTTGAGGCTACAAGAGTCTTACAGGTGCTACTTGACCTAGGAGATAGACTTTTGTTCCAGGCCAAAGTCAAGGAGATACACATTAAAGCAGAGCTGAGCAGAGGGCATTCTGTGGAAGGCAGCGCAGAGTGATCCATCTACCTCATGCACAAACTCGTGCAAGAACAAGGAGGAGCAGATAGAGCTCCGAGGTTTTTCACTGGGGGCGTCAATGGCATTTGGGGAGTGAGAGTTCTCTGAGGCGAGAGAGTGTTCCTCTCTTTGCAAGGTGTTTGGCTTCCCTGTTCCCTGCCCACTGCCAAAAGCGTCTCCACCCATTTCAGTCATAATGGCCCACACACATTTCCCAATGTCCCTGGGGGGTTTGCTATCACCTTAGGTGAGAACCACTGGACTTACTTCAAAAAGTGCGAGGGGTTCTGGCTGGGTCGTAGAGAACACTGAGGAGAGCAAGTTGGGGTTGAGGAGACTTCGTAGAACAGCTCTACTTTGATCTATACTGAGATTTTGTCTGAGAAGATACCTACAGCTAACGTTTTTGAAAATAGAAATGCAGTTATATAGTTGAAGTCAAACATTGCTTAACTGTGAAGGCTGAACTGGAACAGTGTCAGATCAAAGCCAAGAAAGACTCCATTGAACTCAAGGAGGCATGGAGCTAGAAAAGAAAAGAATAAAGGGATCCTGCCTTATCAAGACCAACGCACACCCCTCCCCCCGCCCCGCATCCTGTAGGAACGACACAAACACTGGCATCCTATTGCAACCATAATGGTAACAATAATGTCCATTCATTTAGCACCTATTGTGAGCTCACATTATATACTTCTACTATTTCTACACTTATAACTACTTATCATGGTAGGTATTAGAGAGGCAAAAATAGTCTCACAGACGTTGAGCGATGTCCCTATGCTCACGCAGCTAGTTAGTGACTGAACCTGGATTAAACCCATATTTTACTATAAAAGCCTACCAAGCTATGATATTATTTGTGATTTGTTCTTCAGCTGACATTTCAAATTAACAAATATTAGTGTTGGGCATGTTGCTGCGTTTGCTATGCTTATGCTTAAATGCTAAAAGATTGTATGTAACATATTGCATATGAAAATTTGTTTTTTTTTCTTCCAGTTAATCCACTTTTTGTCCTTGTAAAAGCTCCCTTCAGGTCATTAAGCAAGGCACTTGTACTGGGGTGACCCATCAACATTTGTCCTGTCCCGGTGCCCAGCTTGGGTGTGCCAAGCATGGGGCATCATCTTTAGAAAAGCACTTAAAGAGGCTGTCTTCCTGTGTCACTTATTACTCAGAGTTGATACAATACACGAATCAAACATCTCCACAGGGGCCCGTTTTTCCTTCTAGCAAGTCTTAGGAATGGTTCTGGGAGGCAAATAAAGTGCTATTTGAAAACTGAGGACTTGTGATTTTCTTAGTCAGAATAAATGTGTGCCACTTATAAAAGCTCTGAGTCAGGCCTGTAGATGATTAAGTGTATGGCTATTGTTAAATAAATAGGACAAGTCAATTAATTCTCATCTATGGGACATGGGAGTCTATCTTGCAAAATCAGCTAATGTACCTAATCATGCAGAGAAGGTAGATAGGAGCCCTTTATGTGTACATCGATAATAAGCCATTTTTATGAAATGCAGATACAGGGATTCCCCTTCTTTTGCTCATAACACTTTCCTCTCATATGTTTCTTTTTTGACAGCACAGCAGAGGCATGCAATATTTCTCACTTATTTTCTGGCTTATCACATAGATCAGCTGTCTAGGAAATGCCATAAGGACGTTTCTCTGTATACTTAAATTACGTACACAAATTGCTCCATCATTTCAGGATATGAAATTCTATGGGAATCTATAGTTTACACGTCTGTCTTAGGGTTCAGGGTATTTTAGAATTTCATTGTCTTCTTTTTGAAATAAAGTATGTTAAAATGACATTGGGTCAACCAAGTCTAGACAAAACCATTTGGCCAAAACGTCAGACGTTTTACCATTTTTTCCTTCACTCCTTTTCACTATTTAGTGTTCCTTTTCATACAGTCGTGGTAAAAAGTAATAAAATGAAACCAAATTGTGATGTGAATGAATCTATTAGAGGAGAAGAGCACTGCATTGGCAGCTTTAAAAGCTGGATACTCTTTGCTTTTAATTTCTTTGTCTGACCTCTAGATTGGCCAAGCGGCATTGGGCAAACCATTGGTGGTCTGGGCTAAGGTGTTCTCACTTGCCAGATAAGAGTGTCAGAACAGGGACAGCAGCACTTGACAAGCACATCACCACTCCCTTGTCCCATGTCCATGCTGGGCAGTGTGGATCAGGCATGGATTTAGTGTCCGCAGAACCAATGTCTGGCTTTACTGTCATTTTCAACATGGGGCTCTGGGCAGTATTTCCAAATGATTAATTAAATGCAAGTTAAAAATACATTGTCATCCCTTGTCAAATGACTGGTTGACTTTTTCTAGCTCCCCTAAATGAGCTGTAATGTGAGGCCCTCCTGGAGATTTTGCTAAGATTTATGCTAAGACTGTGGTGGAGCACAATACTTAATGAAACATGACTTCTGGACACTAAAAAGTTAGTAGAATAGGAGAGAACATTTGGGTCAGGACAGAGGGATAGTTGGGGCTTTCTTGAGATCCTTTAAATCGTACGCCTTAAATATCATCCTACGCTATCTCCCTTTCAAAGCTTATTCCATTTAGACATTTAAAAACTAAGGAACTTCAGTGGCTAACTTACAGTTAAAAGTTTTCCTATTACTTTAAAGACTGAATGAAAATTAAACATGTTTTTTAAATCGAAATTCTGACGACTCTTTGATAAAGATTTTAAGAATCTCGTTAGAAATAGTTCCACCTCACCCCGCTTCTTTGGGGTAGTGGATGGGAGAAGAATTCCTAAAAGGTGTTGTGCCAGTATAAGAGACTTGCTTTTATAACTTAACTTTTGCCTTTTTGGCTAATGTTCTGATGATATGGAAAACCCAGTTGAAATCCCCATGAATGATTTATAGGATCACTTAAGTCCTTTTATTGAATGAGGGAGTGATATTTCTAATCTAGGCGTGATTAACGTCTCTCATCTTAAATAATAAATAAAATAATTTCTTAATGTTGTATAGTACTGTATGATAGAAAAATGCCATCTAATATGTTTGATTATCTTTTCACTTATTTAATCAATCAGGAGCCTATCACACGTTACAATAACCTCATTTTATTTATTTTTATTTTATTTTATATTTTTAATTTTTATTTTTTCGGATGTACATCATATTTCGAATTCTGTATACATTACATCATGTTCACCACCCGAACCCTAATTATAGTGCATCCCCTCACATGTGACCCTAATCACCCCTTTTGCCCTCCCTCCCCTCCCCCAAAGGTAACCTCCAGTCCAATCTCCAATATAACCTCATTTTAGAAAGAATAAAAATGATGGGTAGAATGGCTAAGTTCCCGAGGTCACGTATGTAGAAAGCCCTGGAGCAAGAACTTGAATCTAAGTTTCTTGAACTTGTGTTCTGAGCTTTTTTGCCTACTTTCTGCTTCTTTGTCAAAAATTATTTTTTAGGTTAAATTACTTAGAAGAAATTTAAATATGAGTAAAAAGCAATGAGAAAATTGAAGGAATATTGAAAAACTGTAGAACTTGGGACAAATGTAAGAAATTTTTATTAACGCGATTGGGTTTCTTAATTTACGAAGAGCTGATTCTGGCTTCAAATCCTCAACTAATATGATTTTCATAGATGACGTCCTCTTTGTATTTACTGTTAACCATGTAAACATGCTGGAAACACACATAGAACACACACCTCCTCGCCCCCCGCAAATAAACACACACATACATGCGTGCACACACACACACAAACACACACCTCTCTCCTTTCCCCCAATCCCAATTCCTACTCTCTGTCAGGGGATGTGTATTAGAGCTTATCACATGAAACACATATTCTCAGGTTGCCGTTTGTCTTGTACATACTGGCAGATTTGTTTACTTTTCCTTTTGATGGGATCATTGCCTTTTGTAAATTATAAGCAGGACCAAAGAAAGCCCATGTTCTTTTTCTGTGTGCCTCTTTGTTTCTCTCAAACTTCAGCTCTCTTTTAAATTCAATTTAGCCAAATCACTCACATAACTTCATAATAATATCACCCCAAACAAGCTCACTCATCATGGTCATACCAAGATCCTTTCTGCTGGGGGCCTGTGTATTTTCCTGTATCCTCATTGAGATTTGACCCACATGGCATACTGGCTACATTTGTTGACTTGAATAGAGCCCTTTGTTATAAAGGACATAAAAGTGTGTAAAAAAGGAAGTGCCATAATGAAAAGAGTTCAAACTTTGGAACAGAACAGACTGAGGGATTTACTTCTCGCTCTATCATTTACTAGCTGGTCTTAGGAAAATACTTCAACTTTTTTGAGACTCAGCTTTCTCATCTGGAAAATAGGAATAATAAATTTTACTCGATAGTACCTAGCAAAGTTCCTGATGCACAAAAGATGCTTGAAAGTGGTTGTAACATTATTATCTTATTGTTATTATTATAGTTTTTTATTAGATGGCAAAAATTCCAAATATGGAAAAGTCATAGAACTTGGCTATTTCTGTTTTGAGTTGGCAATTAAACATTTCCTAAGGGAGAGAGTCTATAAATTATGCACTTATTTCATAAGGTAGGAGAGACTCCTATGCCAGTATAGGGAGTGAAATTCGATTCAGAATATTGCGTGGATTAAATTTACACTTACCCATAGGATTAATCTGCCAAACTGACACTCCCCAGAAGGTGGTTAATATAAGCGATGCAACAGAATCTATTAACTCCTATTTTAATCTAATTTTAATGTAAAAGTCAATGAGCAAATGCTGTTTACTGTATGGAATTTTGCTGTACACCTAAATAACTGAAGAGAACTACTTACAGTGTCAGAGTAGCTTGAGGTCAGTGAAATTTCTCTTTCTGGCTTATTTTTATAGAATGACGTATAGCACTATGAGGAACACTTAATCCTATCCCACCCCATCAGATATTCAGACTCTTCATTCATTCACTCTTGATTTTATTCAAAAGCAATCATTGTTTCGAGACTTTACAACAATAATAATGACATCATCTAATATTTGTGGAATGTTACCTTGCTCACTTTGCTAGCACTGGAGAAAAAAAGACAACTTAGATATAGGCTCTGCCTTCTTGTTACCACTGTCTAGTAGGGAAAGACAGACATAAATAAATCAGAGCTATACAGTGCTATAGACACTCTGATGACGCTGACTAAGGAACAGGGAAGGTATGAAGGCAGGAGTAGTGAATCCTAAATTCCTTATGAGGTTTTCAAGGCCCTTTTTGATCTTATACCAGCCTAATGGTTCATCCACATTCTCCACCATTTTCCCGACCCCACCCCTACTCTCCACAAATATACACAGGTACTCCATAGTGCATTAAATTGTATTACTTGCTATCCTGTGTTAAATTATATATATCTGTATGCCCATGCACAGTTGCATTATTTTAATGTTAGGATGACCTGAGAAAGTCTCTAACTTGGTAGAAAGCCTAGATCTTGGCTTTAAAGATTTAAATCCAGTCATCAGTAGGAAAAAAAGTAACATCTTCCAAGCAAGAGATTATTTCCTCATTGGGAGTTTTGGAAGTCACATTTCCAAAGTAACTGCCTAATCAGTACCTGCTTTCTTGAACACAGTGCCTAAGGGAAAAGCTTAGTGCCTAAAAGGAAAAGCTCAAAAGAACCCCATTTTATTAGCCAATCCAAGGAGCTGGCAGTTGTTTTCCCCAGAGGACTTTCTTAAAGCAGGGATGGAAGTCTCAGTGGTGAGGAGCATGAGCACATTGACGTTCAGCACCACATTTTCTCCTGGGGGGCCACTGTGGGCAACAGACCTGAAAACAACATCTGTGTAGTTGCCCCCACAGATTTTTGCCTCTTGCATCTGATGTGAATATGGCTGAGAAGTTCAAGGCAACAACTTTACACCCTGATCTCAAGAGACATGTTGTACAGAAATACAGTCTCAGAGGAACACATATGTAAGATTAGGCTATACTTCTGTGGCAGGAGAATTCAAGCCTGGCAAGTCTCCTTTTTACTCTTCATTTCATTTATTCTACAAACACTCTTTGATTACTTGCTATGTGTTAGGTAAAGTTTGAAGAAATAACCCAAGTTGCTGCATAAACATGGATAGCTATTAACTCTGCTCCAGCCTTCACTCACTGGGATCACTTGGTGAAGGCAGTGGTCAGCTTTTCAGGGTTAAGTTCACAGCTACCATCTTAAGAGCGATGTGCATACTACAGTTCTGGTCACTTTTCTTGAAGGAAACAAGGACATTTTCACAACATCAGGAGAGTTTCTTTAGACTCCGTTATTGAACACGGTTCTGATATGCGATATGTCAAGGGAAGACAGCCTGGTTGAAATTTTCCATTATCTGAATCATTTCCATAAAATATAATTTATGAAATAAAAAGAAAAGTATTTTGGCTCACTTTGAATGATGACTATCGTATAGTACCAAATTTTACAAGGACTGGTAAGGATGCCCCCAAAGTTATGAAATGAGGAAAACCAGATCAAGAAATGTTTGCGTTTTTACAATATTGAATCTCTAGTTTTGGAGACGTGAGGGCCAAAGAGAAGGATAAGATCCTTGGCTGGTGCTGGAAATGATTCAGAGGTCTTCTGGGGTCTTTTAGTCTAATATTTCCAGAGAATGTTTAAATCGGAGACATTTGCTTAAATGTTATTTTAAAAAAACCAGCAAAATAGGGGTTGGCCCGGTGGTGCAGAGGTTAAGTGTGCACGTTCCGCTTTGGCGGCCCAGGGTTCGCCGGCCCGGATCCTGGGTGCGGATGTGGCACCGCTTGGCACGCCATGCTGTGGTAGGCATCCCACGCATAAAGTAGAGGAAGATGGGCACGGATGTTAGCTCAGGGCCAGTCTTCCTCAGCAAAAAGAGGAGGATTAGTAGCAGATGTTAGCTCAGGGCTAATCCCCCTCAAAAAAAAAAAAAAAAAAAACCAGCAAAATAATTTAATGAGGACTGAAGTGCATATAGCCACACCACGCCAACATCTTGGCAGACTGCACCTTTGAGCCATGCCTCGGTAGGCAAGGATTTATTTCCATGCTCTTCATATGCCAAAGAGATCTGGCAGGGTGGGGTTGAGGGTATGGAGAGGAAGGAGATGTTTCATGGCCTATAAGGGGACCATAACCCTGCAATATGAAGAAGAGTTTAGGCAAAGGGCAGCACCTGAAGTGAAAGCTTGTAAACTGAGATTTAATGGACGAGGTTAGCTTTCTGAGAAGTGATGCACGCTGAGAAAAGCAGGCTCATTCCTAAATTTCTCTCGCATACTCAAAGGAATTGAAATTAAAGAGAAGTGGCTTCTATTGCTTTCATTATTTATGTGACCTTGAACAAGTCATTTAACCTTTGTGGAGATCAGTTTCCTCATCTGCAAAATAAAGGGATTGAATTAAACAATCTTCAAGGTCCCTTGCAGCTCTGATGTCTATGAGATTAGAATCACTGATAGTTAAAGGGATTAAAAATATTATCTATCCATTTCCCTTCTCCCCAACAAAAACAAAGCAAATGAGTAAAAATAGACTATAACCTAGATAGAAATTCCACACTCAGGCAGTTAGATTGATAATGAGTTATTAATAAATCAAATACTCCCTTTGTCTTTAGGTTAAAAATTGAAAATCTCAACAGAGTGAGGCTCTGGACTGGATTATTGAGCCAGCTCATGTCTGCCTCTCCCCTGCCCTAGGCCTCTGTGTTCCCCTATCCTAACTGAAGAGCTGTGGTTTTCCTGCAGCGTCATCCACTCTCTCACCTTCATGCCTGGGCGCACCAACCTCCCGCCGCCTGGCTAACCCTTGCGCACACTACAGGACTCACCGTAACAACAGATTCCACCAGGAAACCTGACCTTCCGGGTTTGTTCTCCTTATTTCTCCACTCCTCCTCCCACCAACAAAAAGCAAAGTCTTATTTAGCTGGTCCTATCTTTTTTGCTCTCTAGCATCTGAGCATATCTCCATTATTGTAATTTTTAGTTGTTTATTCACCTTTCTCCCCTACTAGCCTGTAAACTCCCTGAGGGTAAGGGTCTTCTTATTTATCTTTAAATTACAAGTCTGAGCACTTTGCTTGGAACTAGGAAGTGCTCAATTAATGTTGCTGAATAAATGAATGAATAAATAAATTAAGACTATTCAAGGAAAGATAGAGAGACAAAGCAACATCTTTCAAAGACAATCCAGACACATGTCTGCTTTTTCTAATAGTCTATTGCAAACCAGTGCTCTGTCACCTTCCCTTTGGGAAGAGTCTAACAGCAGAGGTAATACTAATCACTTGCCATTTGCATGCAATTGCCAATTTTCCTGAGCCCTGTTTCGCTGGTAGCAATGGAGTCTAATCTGGTCCCATCCATTGGAGAGCATTCCATTCTAATAGCCGCTTTGCTGTAAGTTGCAAATGCGTCACGCACAAGCTACTTATTTCTGCATCATAAACTTGTAATGTTTCTTTAGGCTGATGGAGTTTTGTGTTTGTTGAAGTCAGGAAATGAGCCAAATATTCTTTTCTTTTAGGCGACGTCTTAGATTGCCCCCTCCCCTTCTGCCACCCTCCTGTCTCTGTGGCCACTGGAAACTTGGGATTTTGGAGTTAGCAGATCTCTTTTGCAAGATGCTGTTCCCCTCTTAAAATCAAATATAAGCTTCCAGATGCTGACTACAGATAAGAGGTCAGCCATCTCCGGAGTTTATGTCTCAGGGAGTGCACAGATCTCAATTCTGGGGCACACTTCCATCAATCCATACTAGCCCTCCTTCCCTCAAAACCTCCTGATACTTCTCCCTTTGATTCTCTGAGGGTGGAGGGAGAGAGTAAGTGCATGATGTTGGCAGGAGGTGGAGAGTGGCCCTCAGCACAGAGCCACTGATGGCTCAGGACCCCTCCTAAGGCTAGGTATTGAGATGGGTCTGGGAACACAGAAATGAATCTAAACCCATGAAGACTACAGTCTAATAAGAAGACAGGTGATTAAATTATAATACAGTGTGATAAATGTTAACATAGGAGCAAGCACATACCGTCTCATGCCATTTCTTAGCTCCTTCACACCTGAGTGGAGTGGAATGCACCGTGTAAAATGTGGTCCCCTGCTGCCCCAGAATATCTATTTTCCTTTGTTCCTTCACAAGGCTGGGGACAAACTCTTCTATCTTATGACTGTTTTCAGCTATCAATCCAGAGCAGGTAGAGAGGAGGAAAGAGCTATGACTTGACTCTGACCCACCCACTGAGGCATTTGCCCTCTACCCTCTGCCTCTACCTGTGTGACATGCCAAGGCCACAGGGAAGACTCCCATGTCCTGGCCCTCAAGGGGCTGAATGGTCTGGTGGGAGAGATAGATATTGAACAAGTTTGCAGTCCAACCTTTCTTGACTCGGTGGAAATATTTATAGGGCATAGTGAGGACAAGAAGTCTATGTTGGAGGGCTTGTGTGTGTGTGTGTGTGTGTGTGTGTGTGTGTGTGTGTGTGTATGAGAGAGAGAGAGAGAGAGAGAGAGAAAGAGAGAGAGAGAGAGAGAGAGAGAGAGAGAGAGAAGGCTTTTTGAGCCAAGATTTGGGAGACGAATATGTAGATGTTTAATAGACTAACGTGGTGACAAAATGGCATTCCAGGTGGGATGGTCTGGAATTCCAGACCTGATGGACAAAGTGATCTATAATAGTTGAGATACAGCCAAGTAGGCTAGGACTATTTCAGAGGACACAAAGGTTGTAGTCATAATACAGGTATATGACAGGCATTAGCTGTAGAAAGGCCAGGGGTCCAGCAGGTGGACGGAGTACAGAGGTGGTGAGTCCAGGCAGTCTTCACCAAGATGTAGCAAAAGAAGCTGCAGGGCCTTGGACACTAAAAGAGCTGTAAGGTAAACATCATTTTAACTCTGAAGAGTGGGAATGACAAGGCAAAATGAGACATTTAGGAATCGTAGCTAGTGGGCACCCCAAGGATGAAGGGCCACACAAGAACCCAGCAGTCTTCAGCAGATACCCACATCTTTTGGCAGGTTAGGAAAAGATTTGAAAATTCAGTGTTAAAGTACTAAGGATGTGAAGAAAAATGTTGCTGAACTCCATAGATTGGGCCAAGGATATGGTTGCTCTAGCTGCTGAAGCTCCTGAGAACTGACTCAGCCGAGATTGGCTCAGGAGCTGCAGTGAAGCAATGAGAGACCCACATGTGGAGACATGGGTGGCAGAGGCAGAAGGTGAGTATTCTTAAATCACCACTTCCATCATGTTATTCCTTCTCAAAGACTTGGCATGAGTCACAGATGCCTTCTACTTTAAGCTCAAGCTCCCCTGAGTGGCCAGGAAGGACCTTCAAATTGGACCCATGTTCTCTCTTTACATTTATTTATCACTTTGAAAAGAACATCTGAGAAATGTTCCCAGACTATAGTAGGTTCATTCCCATCTAGGATTTTGGTTTTGCCTTCTCTTCCACTTGGAGTGGCTTCCTCACTCTTTATGTAATGACACTCATCACGAAAGACCCAGTCAAACTCTATCCTCGCCCACTCTTACTTCTGCTTCTTTTCCCTAAAACATTTGCAGTCCACTCCAGCCCACACCAACTGCACACACTGATCTCTTCTCTTATATGAAGGCACTTAGAGTCAAGGTTATACCATTTAATGTGTCATTATTCCGTGATGCTTTCACTGATATTGGCTTTATCTCCGTAGATAGGTAATATGTTACGATGGAAAGTTTTCTTTCCCTCATATTCTCATCCATTCCCTAGTACCTAGCACAGTGTTGGGAAACCATGTGGGGCTAAATACAAGCATGCAAATTGTCCAGGTGCTTGAAATAGTTTAGAGAGGTGGATTTGAGTTCCACTGTCCACACTTAATGCCTTATATTGGGCTTAAATCTGATAGGGCTTTCTTTGTGTTCTAACTAGTCACATCAGTTTTATTTATTTTTACCAACCACAATCATCTTTGACATCTTCTATCATATTTTGTTTAGATTTGGTACTTTCAATTCACTTTAAAAATATCAACAACAACAAAAAGTTTGGAGTAGAGTAAGGCAGGAAACAGTAACAGGTAATAAGCATAAAGTTTCTCTCTTCATTCTAGCTCAAATCATTTGCTTTATTGGGTTATGCAATTTGGACCTCAAAAGCTGTTTGGGAGTCTGAGAGTTTTAGAATCATTTTGACTCTTGGTCTGAGAACTGAGGCCTTCTCTAAATGGGCAAAAGAAAAAGTTTGCTTTCATGATAATTCCAAGTGAAAATAAATGCCTCTCAATGACAATGATGGTTTTTAGGAGGCTTGGGTTTTGAAAGTGGGATGGTCTCAGTCACTCTGTTCAGCTCTTTATTTCAAGATCTGGATACATATCTTGTTACTACCTCTATCTTACAGGAGTCTAAAATCCATCAGAACTGCCTATGACATGGAAAACAAAAACCAAAAGCCGACACTTTGGGAGAGGTGACAACTATAGCATCTTAGTCATATTCACCAAATGTCATCATATTTTGTTGCTGTCAATTCACAAGGCTGCTTAAGGCAGCTTGGGAAGAGGAGTGGTCTGTGATGGGCAGGACTGGTGTGGATCCCACCTGCCACTTTCTGTCTTTGTGGCCGAGAGCAAATCACTTCATCTTCCTGATCATCAGTTTATTGATCAGTACAATGAACGACAATAATATCATCCACTCTGCAAAATCATTTATGTCTCTATATGGCCTAGTACAACATCTGGCATTAGTAGACACAGTAACTAGTAGATATTGTTATTTCAAAGAATATGGTTTACAGAGCTAAGTTCAGAGGTAGCATGATATTGGGGACAGAGCAGAAACTTTGGAGCAAGATCTAGTTTGCAATTCTGGTTCTTCCACTTACCGTTAGCAAAAGTTGGTAAATTATGTATCAACTCTGAGTTTCAGTTTCCTCATTTGTAAAATGGAACAAGAAGAATACCCACCTTCAAGGGCTGTTATTTAAAGAGTAAACCCCCAAATATAGTGCCTGGTACATTGTAAGCATTTAATGAATAGTTGCTGATGTTGTTATTAGCGTGTAATTTCAAATATGAAAGCATGAAAAATAATATTTTTAGGCCTGTCACTCCCCAGTGTGTCTGGGGAATCAAAGGTGAACACTGTTCGTACTGAGGAGGGTGGGAGGGGGTTTACTAGTGGTATGCTGGTAAATGTTTAACAACTGGCTAACTTCACCCCACCAATAAAGGCGTCCTCTGTATCGTTTGTTGATTTCCATGGCGTGAATTCTGCCACCTTGGCCACTCAAACTACCAGTGTGACGTCAACGAACACACAGCTGAGAAGAGATACTAATAAGTGGCTCCTGCAGGAGGTGGGAGCTGTCCCCAGCACACCACTGGGTTTTCCCTTTTCCTGAACCCAAATGACACACAAGAGCTGCAAAATCAGGTGACCCGCGTTGCTCCATGTGACATACTGATGATGCACCTCAAAGTCTATGACAGAGTTCTGTCACTGTATCCTTCCAAGGCTGGGAATCAGGAGACTTGGCTTCTAGTCCTGATTCTTCAGGAACTCGTGACCTTGGAAAAGTCGCTTAACTCCTTTGAGACTCAACTCAGTCTGACCCCTACAGAGTTTCTAAGACTCTTTCCAACTCTAAAATTCATTATTCAATTATTTCAAAGGTAAATCTTTCCACTGCTTTTTTCTAGGTCACATGTCTTTTTATCTTGAAACAGAATAAAGAGACCTTGGATTTTAACAAGCTCTGTAGAAAGAAAAAGCTCTCTATCTTTATAGGTCCTGATAAATATTTACTCTCTGTAAAAGAGATTTTATTGATCATTACAAGACCATATTCTATAAAGAACCCAGCCAGTGTCTAGATATTTGAATAAAGTGGGTTCTACCTTCTTTTCAGGGTTGTTATGTGATTTAATAAGATAAAGTAGCATGGAAATACAGTTTGAGTATGAAATTCTGCCTATTCTTAAGGTACTATTTTAAAAAGATCTTTTCTATATTGCAAAAATGTATATGCTAAAATAAAAGTAGGTTTATTTATTTTTTTAATATCTACTACAAGCTGTAATATATGCTGTTTACAATTTCTGCCTTCAAAATTAATGACAATTTCATGCAAAATGATGCCATATTTTAAATAACTAATGATCTACACTTTACTATTAGGAATATACAAATTTGATATTTTCAAGAAATGTTTGCAAACATATGGAATTAAATCTTAATATGAGTCAATTTTATTTTGTTTTGTATAAGAATAATGCCGTCAGTCATTTCAGCACTCCTGGCAATGAAGTATTTAGAATACACTGAAACAGAGAGAGAATCTTAATGGAAACATGCAAAAAATTCTCTTTGATTAAAAAGTGAAAAGTGTCTAAGTAAAGAATTTAAAAGGATCTAAAAATTATCAATAAGTAATTTATCTGGCTTAGAGGTTTATACCAGAAATCCACCAATTATTTTCCTTTCTTTTTTGCATCAGCAATGCTTAAAAGTTTTACCTTGGCAACACCAAAGCAATCCACTAATTGTATTCTTTCAGACTAACAGTTCGTTCATTCAGCAATCTGTCAATAGTTAAACTTGGACTAACAGATTACTTGTTATTCATCCATTCCACAAATATCTGTTGCACATCTACTCTGTAAGACACTGTTAGACACAGTGGGGATATAAAGATGGATCAGACTTGAGAATTCTTTGGCAGGTTGGATGGTGGTCCCCCCAAAGAAATGTCCACGTCCTCACTCCCAAAATCTGTGATGTTACATTATTTGGAAAAAGAGTCTTTGCAGATACAATTAAGAATCTCGAGATGAGGAGATAATCCTGGGTTATTCAAGTGAACTCTAAATCCAACATGTGTCCTTATGAGAGGAAGGCAGAGGCAGACTTGACACAGGCAGAAGAGGAGGCAGAGATTGGAGTGATGTGGCCACAAGTCAAAGAAAGCCAACAGCTACCAGATGTTGGAAGAGGAAGGAAATTAATTCTACCCTAGCACCTCGAGAGGGAACGCAGCCTTGCCAACACCTTGATTTCAAACTTCTGGCCTCCAGAACTGTGACAGAATAAATTTATGTTGCTTACACTACCAAATTTGTAGTAATTTGTTATGGTAGCCTCAGGAAACGAATATAGATCCAGTCTCCAGGGAAGAGAACATATTTCTTTTTATAGTATATTCTTGCCTTCAGTTTGGTTAGAATAGGAGTTTAGAAGAAGGAGAGATTGCTTTCTATTGGAGGTATCAGGACATATTTTCTAGAGGAAGAAGGATTTAAGGATCCTCTTAAAAATGAATAGGATTTGAATTTAGAAAGATGGAACTGATGGTAGCAGTGCTGGAGGGTGATAGCTGGGGAATGGTTGGGATAGATGTGTCTCGGGTGGAGGTAGAGATGGAGGTGAGCAGTGCATTCCAGGCAGAAGAAAGCCTGCAAGCAAAGGCCCACAGGCTGTAAAGTGAGAGACCTGTATAGAGAAAAGGGAGGGGTTCAATTAGTTTGGGCATGGAAGAGACACAAGAGACCAGAAACAGAAAGCGTTTTGTGTGTTTAGCTAGAATGTGGACTTTATTCTATAATCTGTAGGCAATTTGGAATTAGTTTTTAAGCAGGAGGATGATGGGGTCAGAAGTGTGTTTAAGAAGGATTTCTGGCCATGCTTTGATTTAGAAGGGAGAAGGACGGGAAGCGTGGAGAGACGGGTTAGGAGGAGATAACATTAGTCCAAGGAAGAAGGGTGTTATGGGCTGAACTGTGTCTCCTTCAAATTCATATGTTGAAATTCTAACCCCTAATGTCTCAGAATGTGACCATTTGGAGACAGGTCCCCTAAAGAGGTAATTAAGGTAAAAGGAGGTTGTGTGGGTGGGCACTAATCCAATATAACCAGTGTCCTTATAAGAAGAGGAGATTAGGACACAGACAACACACAGAGGGGTGACCATGTGAAGACACGGTGAGAAGGTGGTCATCTGAAACCCAAGGAGAGAGGCCTCAGAGACCGGACCTGCTGACCCTTTGATCTTGGACTTCCAGCCATAGTTTCTTCAGACCGGTGAGAAAATAAATTTCTACTGTTCAAGTCACCTAGTCTGTAGTATTCTGTTATGGCAGCCCCAGCAAACTAACACAAGGGGTTTACACGAGGTCAACTTTGTGACAGAGCACACTGTTCTACCCGGAGATTTTTGATATCTGCTGTTATTTGCTCTCCTAGATAGAACTGTGGCCAACCTTAATATAAAGACAAGCAGTTTAATTTCATGACCTCCCAAAAGGAGGCGTACCATTGCCATATTCTCGCTCTGAACGCACGGTGCATCCTAAGCCACAAGAATTATACCAATTTTATAGTTGCTATAATAATGTTTCTTTCCAGGATATTAAATAGGATCTCTTCTGGTTCACAAACTCCATGCATTTTGCTCTTGCTTTCTTGATCATAAATAATGATACAGGACAAATGCTGCCTTCAGGTCTTTGTTGATTGAGTTATGAAATATGCCCATTGTCTGAGCTTCTGGGCATCCAGGCACAGTAATCCATCTTGATCCTCCCCATCCTAACCTGTCCAAAATTTACCCATCAGTCAGGCTAATGTCTGATTAAGTGTATGGGCTTGTCCTAAAGGTGAACAGCAGTTGGGAAGTAAATGAAAAAGATATGGACTATCCCTGTAGTTCATATTGCAGGTTTCTAACTGAGAAGAAAACGTTGTTGGGACATCAGGATGGAGTGATATAAAGTGACTCAGTCAAAATACAGCTGTAAGAAGTGGAGGCAGGAGCCATAATGGATGCCCATTCAGGTTGCCCAGTGTGGATCAGCGTGATTTTCTTCAGTCTTCTGCAGAGGGAAAGTTACAACACATGGAAAGCAAAGGAGATTTAAAAAAACTCAAATTAGTCTTGAAGTTTTTCCCATTTATACATTTTTTTCAGGTCTTATGGAGCTGAAAAGAGCTACTGATTGCCTAACCCTGTTCTGCACGTTATCGTCTGAATCTGACTGAGCACTGACAATCTGCTGAGCATCCTGCACCACCCGATACTGCCTAGGGGAGAAGGAAGACTCAGGTTCTCAGGGAGCTGATGATCAATCTGTGAGGCAGTTCACATACTTAACACCTTATCAATTATTGTCGATTAGTGTGGAACAGACTGAGCTAAAGTTGGCTGACTTGCGGCGGGGTATTAGACAACATCTGATTATTTCCTAACATGTGCTCATCACTGAGCTAAGTGAGATGGGAGCCATGAAAAGAATGTAAGACCCATCTCTGTCCCAAATTGCTCTTAGGTCAGCTGAGTATACAAGGCTTACTTAGATGACATAGCCAAGTAACAAGAAACAGTGCCCAAATGATTGGTGTCACTCTCTATGTGCTTGAGAATTTAGAATTTCAGAAAATTAAGAGGACAGTACAAGCCAATTTAGTTGTAGGAGGAGTTATGGAAAGTAGGGCTTGGGATACTCATTAATTCATTTATTTTCATGCATTTTCCATCGACATAGCAAATATTTTAAGTTGTATACAAAGTTCTGGGTTCTGATAAAATGATGAAGAAGACAGACATGTTTCCTATCCTTATGGTGCTTACAATCTAATGTGAGACAAATGTTCATCACCTATTTCCACAGATATTAAATTATAAACTATGATAAGTGCCTTGAAATAAAATTATTAAGAGGAGTAGTCTGGAGGAGCAGGCAGTCAAAATGACATTTAATCGAACAACCAAAGGAGGAGTAAGAGAATCAGGCAGTGGAGCTGGGGAATATTCTAGGCATAGGACACAGTATGTGCCGAGATTTGAGGTGGAGAAGCCACCGTCCACCTGTAGAAAGGCAATGAGCCAGTGTGACTGGAGCACAGAGAGAGAGAGAGTGGCATCGAATGGAGTGAAAAGATAATTCTTGTTGCTGATGTTTCTGGGGTCATGGATATTTTCAAAGATCTCTAGAAAGTTATGCATCCTCTTTCCAGAAGCATGTTCCTACAGTGCCAGTTCAGGAGATCCACAGATTTCCAGAGGCCTGTCTGTGAATCTCAGAGCAAGAAATCCTGCCTTAGGGACAGATGTAATTGAAACCGGCTCTTAGGAGGGGGGAAGGTTTTCGAAGCAAGAGAGAGGTTAGGAATGAGCAGTGTTTGCAGGATTGCAGGGGGCAGGGGGTTCTCACTAGGCAGGGTTTTTCTCAGTCTTAACTCCAGTTCCATTGAATGCTCTCAATTCACAAAAGTCAAGGTGAATAATAGGAGAATGGATATTCCTATGCTCGTGCACATCTTGAATTTGCTTGCAATGCTAATACACTCATGAGTCACTTAACGACTGGGACACATTCTGAGAAACGTATTGTTAGGCAATTTCATCGTTGTGTGAACATCATAGTGTGTACTCACACAAACCTGGATGTCACAGCATACTACACACCTTGGCTATATAGTACTGATCTTATGGGACCACTGTCATATATGTAATCCGTCGCTGACTGAAACATCATTGACAGAAATGTCATTATGCATCCCATGACTGTGGTGGCATTTGGCCTTTAGATAATGACTTCTCCCCTTCTCCTGCCTCAGCTGTCTCCTCCCAGTGCAGTTCCCATCAGCACCAGTGAGTCTGTCTAGTGTTTGAGGCTATGGCAGAGACCTAGACTCCATGGTGTTGATTTTCTGACTCAACAGGCTTTGAAAACATCAACAAGAACGTTAGTGAAGCTGTTGAATACAAACCACTTCCTAATGCATTTTTAATTAGTATTTGACCACTTAAGTTAATCGATTTGTAAAATATGTGGAAGGAAAGGCCTATTAAAATAGAATTCATGTTTGGTGAGGTAAACCTTTCCATAAACTTACAACGACAAGCTAGATACTTTCTCCGGATGGAAAATGTGGGCACAGGTATGCAGATCCCCTGTGGAGACTATTTTCAAAATTAATTATCTTGCTGTGCCTTAAATGGTTTTTGTTTGGGTGTTAAGAGGTTTGTGAAGATTAGATTATTTAAATGGCAGAAATCAATTTTCCTGAACTTGGACCATCTTTTGCAGTCAACTGTAAAAAGCCAAAGGGGGTGGAGAGTTTTATGCTTCTCTTTTCTTCTCTTTCAAATGTGAAAACAGACCGAGGTGTTAGTACAAAGAAAAGCAGGATGTGCATGAGAGGAAAAGCAGTGGGTACAAACACGATTGTCCTTCTCAGGCTCCTGGTGGACTGGGTGGTGTGGCGAATCCAGTAGCCATGGCTATGCCCAGAAGCTCATCATGAACTGTATTCCCTGAGCTCAGAAGCTTCTTAGTTCAGGTGTCAGGAGGGCTCAGGCAGAAAATGTGAGACAAAAGTGTGCAGCCTGACTGCTCAAGGAGAGGCTGAAATATGCCCTAAGGAAAGGGAATGTCATCTGTCAAACTGCAAATGCCTTCCTCGTCCCTGGGGCCAATGTGTAGCTTGAGCAAAGTTTGATTTTAATTCAGCAGATGAGTAAGCCTTACTCTACCGAAGGCCTGTGAGCAGCCCCGAGCTGGGCCTGTCCACAAAGAACTTCCCTTTGGGCAGAGAGAAGCCTCATGCATCAATATAACTGACCCAGAGCAGGCTGTGTTATGTAGGGACCATGATGAAGAGGCCTTACACATAGCAGGCTTGCAATACAAGTTTGGTAAGTATTTTAGTCTGCTAAAAGAGTTGCCATTACAAAATACCATGGACTAAAAGGTTTAAAGAATAGAAATTTATTTTCTCATAGTTCTGGAACCTGGATGTCTAAGATCAGTGTCAGCAGGTTTAGTTTTTCCTGAGGCCCTTCTTTGTGGCTTGCAGATGGCCCCTTCTTGCTGTGTGCTCACATGGCCATTTCTCTCTGTGACTGCACGCCTGGTGTTTCTTCCTCTTCTTTTAAGATCATCAGTCCTGTTGGATTAGGGTTCTATCCTTACAACCTCATCTAACCTTAATTACCTCCTTAAAGGTCCCATCTGCAAATACAGTCACAATGAGAGTTAGGGCTTCACCATACGAATTCGGGGAGGGACACAATTCAGTCCATAACAGTGAGTGAATGGAGAACTGATTGGATGAAACAGGGAATAAAAAACGTAAGTCTGTAGTGCTATGAAAATAAATGGAAAGAAAAGATCAATGCTGACTTGAAGAATTAGGGACATTTCCTAGAGGATTGTGACTTGAGCTGGGTCTAGAATAATGTCAAGAATCTTGATAGGACAGTGTGGTGGCCTGGGAAGGGAAACGGTATCTTACAGAGGACACAGAAGACTTCCACAAAAGTCTACACTTTAAAAATTTATCCCCTGTAACTCTTAGTATAATGCTCTCCACACAGGATAAAGATGATGTACTGAATATAAAACCTCATCATAGGGGGCTGGCCTGGTGGCATAGTGGTTAAGTTCCTACGCTCAGCTTCGGTGGCCCAGGGTTCACCAATTTGGACCCCTGGCACCAACTTACACACTGCGTCTCAAGCCATGCTGTGGCAGGCGTCCCACATATAAAGTAGAGGAAGATGGGCATAGACGTTAGCTCAGGGCCAGTCTTCCTTAGCAAAAAGAGGAGGATTGGTGGTGGATGTTAGGTCAGGGCTAATCTTCCTCAAAAAAAAAAAAAAAAACTCATTATATATTAAAATTGCTGAAATACATATTTTTAGTTACATATTATGATCAATTGAAAAGGAAAGGGGAAATCAGGAAATTTTAAAACGTGGTGAAATATTCACATAAGTGCAGAGACAAGAGAGTAGAAGAAAATGAAGGCAGGAAGAAAAGAGAGAATAAATCCTTCTATCCCCTAGGATTCTGCCATCTGTGGAATCATGAAGGGAGGCAAACACTAAGCTCATTTCTTATTCAATCATTCATTCCTTGAGAGAATGAGAACACATTCAATTTATCTCAAAGTAGGCAGAGTTTTCTAGAGTCTTAGTCTGAATGATATTTTCACATAGATAAAGGGAAATTTCATTTGTTGTTTTATTTAATATTTATTAGTAATTGATTCAAATGGTTACTAGTAAATTGGATGAAGAGGCCAAGACAAGTAACATGAAGAACAGAGATGGAGAAAGAGAAAGATGAGGTTAAGAGATGAAGGGATACCAAAAAGGAAAACTAAAAGTGAGTGCTAGTCAGAGGATGAGAGAGAAGAAGCAGAAACAGGAAATGAATTGGTTTACAAATGGAGTGTTAGTCAAAGCAGGCAAATTAGTTTTGTGAATTACTCTAGTAGCTCCCCTATGGTTTTCACAAGCTACTGAAAGGCAAGGCAACAAGGATTAATACCTCTCTTAATAGCACCCACTGGTTCACCAGTGATAACAGTTCTTCAACTCCTCTTCCTCAAATCTTAAAAGGCTCTGTTCTAAGTGGGAGAAGGAAAAAAGCCCAGGTGGAATAAATCATTCTCTGGGCTTCAAAAACCAGGAGCAGAGCAACATCAGCCCACATTCTAGCAGACTGATTCTCAATCTTTTCCCTCCTTCATTCACACCATGGGGAATGGCGTGCTTTCATGATTCATGCAGCTGGTCATGGCAGGGACCCCTCCCTTGTCGGGCAGAGAGTACACAGACTCCTCCGAAGGAGGCTTCAGAATTTCTGGGGTGGAGGCTGTGTGGGAGAGTAGAGAATGGGGGCACAGTCTGGTGGCTGATGTAGTTTGACACCTCCTTGCTAGAAAATTTCAGTGACGCCTTCCAAACATAATCCCCGCTCCTGACCACACCTGGTTGGGAAACATTGTTGTAGAATTCTAATATAAATTAAGATCCCCAGTCCTAAACCAAAGCCTGATACCCAGCCAAGAGGAGGCAGGAGACCAAAGAAATTGATCTCTACAGCCAGAGGGCAAAGGAAGATCATGTTATCTGGCATTGGGAACAAAGCGGGCAGGGACACTTACACTGATGACCTGAGCTCTCTGCCTTTCATTTTCTTTTCCCACTGCAAGCCATCCCACCCACTAAAATGATTTCCTAAGTCTCCATGGGATCAACACCTTTCTGTTTAAAACCCAGTGCTTCCTCGGTGCCCTCAGAATAATAAAGTGGGTCCATGAATGACCCCTACAGTCTTCTCTAGCCTCACTCTGCTGATGGGGCTCAGGGCAGGCTGCCCCAAGATGTGCCACTGTGGTATGTGGATTATTTCCAGCTGAAGACAATAAAGGCTCAGACTCAGCAAGAACATTCGACCTTTCCCCCCAACTGCCTAAAAGAAACTTAAAATAAAGGCCTGTCCCCAGGACAGGCCATCATCATACATAACACTGGGTTCCTGTAGACTGGGAGGATCCTTGCTAAGCCCACTCTTATCAAAGTTCTATTTACCAAACATTTGCTTTTCCATTTCCATGTGGGTTGCCTTCCCCTGCTTTGAAGCCCCAAATCACTACCCCAAACTTCCTCCTTGTCTGCAGCTGGAGATACTTAAACAGGCAGCCTCGGCCATGTGTCGAGTTGCTCAGTTTGCCTGAGCCTCTCCCATGTATACATGGTATAAAGCTTTGTTTAAATTTTCTCCTCTTATTCTGTCTCATGTGGATTTAATTTGTTCTCTGGCCAGAAGGACCCAGAGCGGGTAGAGGAAATGTCTTTCTCCCCTACACTGCACAGCCCACTGCCCTACGTACCCATGGTGCAGTCCCTGTTCCCTGCACGGTTCCCTGAGCTTTCAGAAATTTTGATATATGATAAGGTTTCATGTTCAATTCACCATCTTTCTCCTGTGTGGAGAGCATTATACTAAGAGTTATAAGGGATAATTTTTTAAAAAGTTAAGAAACCATCCTGGTCTTCGAGGTGCTTAACATGTGTAGAATATCATGTAAGAACTCTAATTAGACAGAAAAAGTGGTACAAGTAGGGTTCCCCTTATCATTGCCACTTTTCTATCAAAACAGGTAAAAACCAGTCCCAAACAAAAAAACTAAAAGGCAGCTTTGAAAGAAAGGTTATCTTTCAGCAGTGGCTGTACAGAAGCAAGGAGGTTCTCTCCCAATTTTGTTTTGGCTCTGGTGGGAGGCTTAGGGGCTGAGTGAATAGTTTTAAGCCTCAGGTAGTACTTGGCCCCAACTGATGAGCCATCTTTTCTTCCTCATCAGTCTCCTTACATGTTACTTAACCACAGGCCTCTCACATCACGGCTGTGTTGGTCCCATTCACCATCTCCAAGAATGTTCCTAAGAACAGGATAGACATAGCTGGCTGATTCACTCACCCAAGGGAAAGTTAGAAGATTGGAGTCTAGGTAGGAGAAGCATTAGAAGCAAGGACTGGCAGAAGAAATTTCCCAACTGATTTAAAAAGGCATTATTTGCTGAAACAATAGATTTTTAGGTGGATTGAGAAAGTTTCTCTATTTCTCTCCATTTTCCTGTACTACAGATGTCAGTCTTTCCTGACGGGGCGATTTCCATTAGTGTTGTGTTTTATTGAGCTCACTGCTTCTCACCAGTGGGTTAGAGCCATTAGTGCTCTGATTTTTAGCCGTCGTGACCTCTCATTACCCGGGCTGTTTTGCCTCATGGTCACATAAAGCACACAATAATAGAACCACTGGCATTTTAGATTTCATTACAATTCATATTTGGTTTAGCACTTTCCCCCTGTACACTTTAATTTCTGTGCATGGCTGAACTGCCTCATTTCCACGGAAATGAAGTTAGACCCAAAGGCTGCAGGCTCTTTGGGCCCAGAGGTGGTGGTTCATTCCTGAGCTTCTGTGTCTTCCTACCCTCAATGGGACAGGCACATACACGTATGCTCACAGAGTGTTTTATCTTTTCCAGACTGTGTTATTTTCATTATCTTTCCTAAGAGTAGATATGGAAACAAATCTTTGCTTTGCTCAGTTGTTTTCAAGACCAAGGGTCATTAGAAATCAGAGAGCAAGCACATTCTGGGTGCATTATGGGTGGCCGTGACAACAAAAGCTCTTCTTTTATGGATACTTCCTACTTTTGGTTGAGAACATACCCATCCCGACACACACACACACATGCACACAATTTCAACCATTTTTTTTTTTTACTGAATTGACTATTTCTTAAGGGGTCACTTAATTGACCAGTGCATGCTTGCTAAATGAAGTGATCATTTTTTCCCCCTTGACCTCAATGGGTCTACCAGTAAAAGCCATCACATTGGTTTGGGTGTATGGACAAAACTTTAGCTGCATGTTGAAAATATCTTTGCCTTTCTCATTGTTTTCAAAATTGTATAAAGAGTCTCAGCAAAATCTGAACACAATCTGAACACAGTTAATCACATCATATGTTACCTCTGAAGGAAATAATTTTTTCATTTAAGTAGCATGAGAATTATAGAACTTCCTGCTGCTACCACATTTGGGGTCACACCATAGGTAAATATGGCTCTGGCCTTCCTTTAAACATATGTTGGTAAGGATTGCTCATCCCCAGAAGAACTGTAAGAAAGACTAAGGCCAGGCTGCCTCAATTTTAGCATGAAGCTCAGATCTTTGTCTTTTCTTTCTGATGCTACTGTCTCGGTAGCCAGAACACCTGGGTTTGAGGCTTTTTGCTTTCTTTGTCTTCAATTTTGTCCAACACTTTCAGATGTGATTCATTTCCTCTTAGCCCTTCATTTAGTTTCCTGCCCAATGCTTTTCATCTTGTTGAACTTGCTTGACTCTTGGCCAATTTGGACCTCAGATATCTTCCCCAATCCAAAACAATGCTTGGGTCTTTGAACCTATTGCACCAAAAACATGAATTCAGTGAAATTTGAGAACTTTCAGCTCAAATACTGAGAGGGAGGGTTTTTGGTACATTCCTGGAAGATGAAGGTGGGTGGGAGACATTGCTGGATACATGAGTGGAGGGAGCCAGAGGTGAGAGCACACACAGGGAAAGTTTGTAATCAAGGTGAGAATCATTTTTCAAGGAGTGACTCCTCCAAGAGGGCAATGGTGGGTAGGGGGAGCTGAAGTTGGGTAGGGATAGAAATCCAGGTGATTGGTTGAACGTGTCTCCCCCAAGTGGCCACATGAGCGAGCCTTCTCACCACAGCCTCTCGGTTTGCCTCTCAGCTGAAACATGAGAATTTCGCTGGAAGGAGGTCGAGAGGTCTAAATGAGAGGCAGAGTGCCTCAAAGAAGTCTTTCCTCTTTTTGGTAATTTTTCGTCTTTTGGAGGTTCGCCAGCCTGGCAGTCTCTGGTCCATGTATGCACCACAGTGGAAACCTGCTGATCAACAGGCCCTGTCAACGTGCACAGAGCTTTCCTTCAGCCCTCTCCCTCAGGGTGGAAAAGAGAACTTTGGCTCCAGGGTGGAGGCAGAAAGGGGCTCTCTGGGGTTAGTGATGGAGATGTGCATTTAGGGTGGTTTTGGAAGGCATGCTGGATCTGGAAATGTTGAAATGCATGGGAAGATTGAAAGGACAGTTCAGCCAGTTGAGAAGGATAGAAGAGAAAGATCAAATGTTCAGAGCTCAGAAAAGTTTTCAGTTACAAGAGAGCAATGGGCTTAAAACTCATTACTATCTTTTAAACAGTCGAACTTTTGTATATAAGATGAAAATATAATAAATTTATATATTAAATATAATATAAATATTTATATAAATATAAAATATAATATATATAATGATATTAGGAGCAAGGGCTTACCTGCTCAGCATCTCCTTCCCTACCTTTAGTCTCTGACATGGATTCTATAGAATTTCCATAAATACTGGGGTTCCAAAAAATACAATTTGAAATCTACTGGACCAGACAGCAAAGTACCAATGAGGAGGAGCGGGAGAATGTTTACTCAGAAAGCTCTGAATGCCTATTTAAAAATTTACATTTTATTCTGCAGACATTGCATAACCTTGGACGTTTAAAAATATAAGAATTTGGAAGTAAGGGCTGTATATATATATTCTTGATATATATACATATATACATATATGTATGCATACACACAAGTATATATACTTGATATATATACTTGAGAAAGGTTGAACTTTCAGTGCAGTGTGGGATGCATCAGAACGGTGATGCTAGAGGTGAGTAGAGGTGAGCTGTCGTCCAGGCTGGGGACTAGTAAGGTTCCAGGCAAGAGGACTTGAGCCAGGATGGTGGAAGTAGGAAAGTAAGAAGTAGGGTGCTGTGAGAGGTGGACATGACAGGACTTAGTGTGTGGGCAGGGTGGGAGTAGAAGCAGAAGTCAAAGATGCATAAGGTTCTGAACCGATGACTGGTGGTATAAATGATGCTGTTAGCAGAGATAGGAAATGCGACCAAAAGAAGAAACAGTGGGTTTGAGAAAGAAGATGCTTTACTTAGAGAATTTAAGGTGCAGACTCCAGAGTCCGACTTACTTAGGGATCACAAGGGAGGCTAAAAACACATTGATGGGCTGAGAGAGACTTTTAAAAGAGAAAGTTAACCAAAAAAAAAGAGAGACAGAGAGAGAGACAGAGGGGAACTTTTTACTTGCCTCAAAAAAAGAACGCACTGCAATGCGATAAGATGGTTCAGTGGGGAAGGACCTCCCTTATAAACTTTCTTCACCATTTCAGCGCCAACTCGCCTGGCTTTGAGACCTTCCCAAGAAGCGCACCCTGCCGGACGCCTGGCATCAGAGACATGCTCCGGAATGCAGGGTTTGTGGGTGGGTGTTCAAGAGAGCTGCTCAGCAGGACTTGTTTCCTCCGAGGCGGAGGGAGGGAGGGGTAGGGGGAGTGTGGAACGTTTGGGAGGGGCTGCAGCCTCTCTCTGGACTGGAAGCCAAGGGTGCAAGCCATGGGCATACCGCTTCCCAGACGCCTCACACACCCTGCCCTCAGAAATGGTCCCCTAAATTGTATGGCCTGCCAACTTTCTGAAAACTGTCTTAAAACACCTGGGATTGAAGGCTGAAATTCACAACCCAAATCCTTTTTGTTCCCATGGCAAGTGAAGATCATTAGTTCAATTAGCTATACAGAGGACAATGAAAACTCCTCTCCTAAACGTTTGCAGGTGCCTTGGCTGGCCTGCCACCCATCTCTGAGTCCCTCGTCCTTGCCAGGTGGCCCTGCGGAAGGGGCTCACCGCGAGCCAGGAGCAGACACCCTCTCGCCCTCTTGGGAAAGCGGATCAGGCCGGCTTCTGGGGCGCTCCCTGCACCCCGCCACCTTCTGGGACCTCCGCTGAGAGCCGCGCTTGGGGCACCGCCGGGCCAGCCTCCAACCCCGCCCCCGACAAGGCAGAGCCCGAGACACACGTAGGCCTTTTGTTGTCTCTCTTCTGCTAACTGGCCAGGACTGGGCTGCATTTCTGTGGCTTCATTAGAAAGGACTTTGGGATTAAGAATCCCATAAAAATGGAAATCATTTTATCGAAAGGAAAAAAATGCAAGTATGTATGAGATGATGAGAAATTTCATACAAGCTCTCAATATTATTGCATATGCTCTTTTTACTGGGTGTGTATGATAGGTGACAAATATGGACACTTGCTTTCTTATTGGCATGGTCCTGGATTGACGCCTGTAATACTT